>NC_142439.1:3335416-4000000 GCF_059453495.1 Arachis ipaensis | reverse complement strand
CTTTGGTTGAGGAAGATCGAAAGAACCACAAGATCCAAACTCTTCCGATCGTATGATTCATGTTTATGAATTCAGGTACGCTTCCGCATTATGATATATATATTTTTGGTGATTCAATATGGATGATCTGGGATATTGAAATTAATTTATTCTAACAGGTTAAACTCTCAAAATCAATACTTCTTTACATATCCCAAAATACTGCTGCTATTACCAGACATGGACGAAAGAGGAACATATCACAATCACTATAATCCAGAGGCTAACGAGAATAAGGAGGATGTGGTGTTAATTGAGGAGAAAGACATATCCATTAGAGTACAAGCCTATAAAAAAAGCCTTATGGGGAGAACCTTTGTTGATCGAATATTCTCTGTAGGCACAATGGAAAGCGCTATGAAGGCAATATAGAGTAGACCGGAGGGTTTTCAAGTGGTAGAGAAGGACTGCAACCTTTTTCAACTTTTCTTTGAAAACGAGGATGAAGCAAAGAGAATTGAAAGAGGATCACCATGACTATTCAAAGGGTATGTGCTCCACGTTAAAGAATGGAGTGAAGGAGGAGCTGCAGAAGCGAAGATGATCTCTACCTTCCGGATTTGGATTCAATTATGGGGTTTGCCCGAACAATTCAAAAGCCTCGAGGTAGGACGCAAACTGGGAAACAAAATTGGTTCAATCACAACATTGTAAAGGAAAGGAAGCAAGAATTATAAAAGCACAAATAGAGATAAATAACTTCAATAAATTCAAATACTTGCTGAAACTGGCTGGACCAAACAAAAAAAATTAAAAATTGGACTCTATTATGAACGCTTGGGAGTAGTCTATAATTACTATGCTTTGCTAGGACATGAAGTGAGAAATTTGCCCAAATTTTTTGGAGGATTCAAAGAAGCAACAAGTAAAATTGAAAGTCATTGGAATTGGGTTAAAGCAGCTCAGGTAGGTAAACTGGAAGAAAGAAAGGAAGCCATTAAATCAGATTTTTCTTTATTGTCGTCTTGACGAAGAATTGAAAAATGAATATCTTCCACTAAAATATCCAACATAACTATGGAAGAACATATAGGAAAGGCATTATCACAAAAAATTGGTGATTATTCCAAATTTCTCATATGAATTATTATATTTGCAGTTATATGATTTTAAGTCCATCGTTGAATATAATTCCATAATGTTCAAAATAACCTCCCAATTAAAATTGTGTGAAAGAAGTGTTACAGATAGTGATATATTGGAGAAAAAATATTCTATCTTTTCATATTTCAGATATACTCCTAACAGTAATATCGAGAGAAAGAATTTACAAAATATTTTAAATTAATTACATATATTTTTGTGACAAAACAAAATAATAAATTGCTCATGAAAAATTATTAAGTTCAGTGCACCATTCCTCAAAGCATAATTATTAGAACCAAATCGATAATTGATTTGGTCAGATAATTTGGTCACTAAACCACCAAGTTTAAAATTAAAAATTTAATAACATGTCTTCAAAAACATATTAATAACAAACAAATATTAATTTTTAAATATAAGTAATGATGCAATATATAAAATTATAATAAAATCTGAATTTAAGCAATAAAAAAAACAAAAATACAACGTTATTATTGAATTATAAAAGTAATATTTCATATCATTCAAATTTTATTTAATTAAATTATGTATAAATTATATATATTATAATATAATTTATGTCTTTATATATATATATATATATATATATATATATATATATATATATAAGGGGTCTATAATAACTATAAGCAGATATAATAAAAAAATTATTTTTGTGGCAATTAAATGCGTCTATATCATATCGGCTGCGTTTGTTTATATGAATAGGATACTGAGACAAGGATACAGATATACAAAATTGTGTTTGACAGTTAAGACATAGACAGAGATATTGTGTTCAAAAATGCTGAATTAGTGTATTTTGTGTCCATCCTAACAGAAAAGACACAAAAACACTAACAAAAGATACAACTTATTTTTTATTTTTTTCATTATTTTTGTTAATTTTTCATAATTATACTTTTTATTATTAATTATTTTTCTTCTCAAAATTTTTGAATAAAAAAAAGAGAATAAATTAGATTTTTATAATTTATTCTATTTTATTACCAAACAAAATACAAGACACTAAATTTTATGTCTATATCTTTTATATTTTATTTTTAGTGTCTTGTCCATAGTTGTCAGAACCGAACCGGTGATCGAACCGGTAAGGTTACTGGGTCACTGGATTACTGGTTCAACCGGTGGGTCACTAGTCGAACCGGTTAACCCGGTATAATTAAATAATCATATAAAATTTAATTATTTTTTCTTTATTATAAGTATTTTTATTTTATTTTTATAAAAATAATTATCATTTTCAAATTTTAATATTTTATTAATTAATTTATATTTATTGTATTATTATATTATTATAAGTAAAAACTTACATACAGTTAATTTTCATGTGAAGTTGATATTTAAAAATAGTTAAATAATTTGACAAGTTTAACTAAATATCGTCTAACGATTTTCACCTATCAACTTCATATGAAGACAACTGCATGTGAGTCTTTACCTATTATTATATACTACAAGTATTTATTGAAAAAATAATATTAATATATATCATATAATCATGAAAAGAAAAAATAAATTACGATTAATAATTTTTTTATCTTTTTAATATATATATATATATATATATTAATAAAATTTATAGTTAAATAAAATATAATTGATTTAAAAATTAATGACTTTAAAATTAAAATTAATTAAATATAAGTAAATAGAAAATTGCTATATGTATTATAATTTGGATATGTATTAGTAAAAAGCAATGTAGTTTGGTGGTCAAATTGTCCTTCTTGCAACCCTAGAGTGAGCAGTTCGAATCCTATGAAAGCCATTTTGGAAAATTTTCCAAAAGTCACACAGCTTTGACACTTGGCACGTTGGAGCTTATGGAGAGCCAAATGGTTCGATTCGGTCTGATTTTTACTAGATTTGGCCGGTTCATTACAAGTTCAACCGGTTTGTTCTGATTCTCTACTTTGAACGGTCCTAATTTCAGACCGGACTGGTGTAGGGTCCGGTTTACCGGTTTTTACAACTATGGTCTTGTCTCATCCTATTCTAAGAAATAAACGCAACTATAAGTGCAATATATATCAAAGTGGCAAAATTACACGGTGAAAGCCTTGTCCCCTCCCAGATTCAAGGTTGTTGGTACTCTTACGATGATCCACACGGAGGAGGCACGTAGGTCAAGCAAGTGGAGGCGCAGGTCCGGCACTAGACCATGCCTAGATTACTGAAACCCTAGTTATTCACGAATTTGACTGCTGTTGACCGAATTAATTATACAAATGGTCTAAATAATAAATTGAATTTGCTGAACCATCAGTTTACCAGTTTTTTTTTTATTGAATTAATCGATCCAGTCCAATTCTGATAACTACGTCCCAAAATAAATGTGCATATTGTAATCTCAAAAATATTAAAAGTCACTATTTCAGTAATAAATATAACAAAACAAAAAGAAAAGATTATTCAATAATAAAGATCCTATAAAAAGTAGAATAATAAAGAAAAGAAAAATAGACACAATAAAAATATTAAATATGACAAACAAAAAGAAAAGATTATTCAATAATAAAGATTTTATAAAAAGTGAAGTAATAAAGAAAAGAAAAATGAGCACAATAAAAATATAGAAAGCACTTGTCTATGGTAAAGTATTTAGTTGAACTTTACTAATCATCTTTAAAAGAGAATGAAAAAAAGATAGAAACTAATTTTATTTTAAAAGATGTTCTTATCACAACTTATTATGATATGTCTAATTTCTTTAAGGATGTTAAAAAAATATTGGTCATCTGATCAATAATAAAAATATTGAATAATTTCTTTTCTTGTTGTTTGTTTGACTTTTGATATATTAATGTATATTTTTACTTATTTATATTTAAATGTATTTAATTTTAAATTTGTCCTTCTATATAAATTTCAAAGAATCAATAAATAAATTTGTGCTATTATAATATGTGTACAATAAATAAAATAACTAAGCAAAAAAGAATATGATTTAATTAATTACATACATATACATTAACAAAATCATTGAGTTACAAATTTCATAAAAAATAATTTTTAAGATAAATTATACGTTGAATTGCATTTTTACATGTTTATTTATTATTTTTTTTTGTGAAGAAAATGATGAAGGTACAAGAATAAGATATTTGTCTTGTGAATAGTGTAAGTACACACACTATTTTCAAAAGCAAATTTTTTTGCCAACCTTGTACATGAAGGGGCAAGTATTGCTACCATTATTGTTACAAGCAAAATGATTAATAACTCTGGAAGAGTTGTTATTTTGTTTTAGAGTAACAAAACTCATATAGATAATGCGTTATTATTTACAAAGTCTCAAAGAAATTTATTGAGTTTTGAAGATATCCGTAAAGATGGATATCATATTGAGAAAGTAAATAAAGATAACAATGAGTTTCTCTATATTACGAGTTGTGATTAAAATAAGAATGTCATATTAGAAAAATTGTTTATACTCTGATATACATTATACTCATATTAGTACAATTAAATTACATGCTATAATAAACCAGAATTTACTAGCATAAATGAATTCACTAATTAGCAAGACCGATTAAGTCACCCTAGACAATAATGATGCTAAGGATCATTGAAAACTCACAAGGGCATTCATTGAAGAACCATAAGATTCTTCAATCTAGTGACCTTGTATTGCATGTTCTCAAGAAAAAATTATTATAAGGCCATTAGTAACAAACATTGGATTTGAATTCTCTGAATTTCTTGAACGGATTCAAGGTGATATATGTAAACCAATTCATTCACCATGTGAATCTTTTAGATACTTTATGTCATAATAGATGCATTTTTAAGATGGTCTCATATGTGCTTATTATCATCATGCAACTTGGTATTTAATTTGTGAGACTACTTGCACAAATTATAAAATTCAATCAAAACAATTTGCCTTAACAATGTTGGTGATTTACTTCCGAAGTCTTTGATACATATTGTATGGCCAGTGATATAAGTGTTGAATATCGTTACTCATGTTCATACACAAAATAAGCTAGTAGAATCACATATTAAACTTCAATTGATTGCTAAACCTTTGCTTATGAGAACGAATCTCTCAATTTTTGCTTGGAAACATACTATTTTACATGCTGCAATACTTATTTGTTTAAGACCAACTTGTTACCACAAATTCTCTATTTTACAATTGGCTTTTGGCCAACAGCCAAATATATCTCATGTGAGAATATTTAGATGTGTGATGTATATTCCAATTGCTCCACCTAATCACACCAAAATGGAACTCCAAAAAAATTGAGAATATATATTAGATATAATTCTTCTTCTCCTTTGAGGTATCTAAAGATACAATCAGAAAAAACAAAGCCCAAATATCAAAATATAACCCTAACCTAGAGAATCACATCTTTCTTAATTTCCTTTGTATGCCAAGTTGCCAACAGAACAGCAATTCAAATCTCACAAAAAAGACACATGATTGGCTCCTTTCTCCCTCTTTGCTTCCCTCTTGTGTTGTTTGGCTGCAATTTTTATCTCTGTGCACCTTACTAAAGAGAAGTGGTGATGCTGAATGGAGTTTCAAAGTTCATTTCTTTTTGACAAAGGGTTGAAGGAAAAGTGTTTTTGGTGGGGGTGGGGGGAGCATGTGTGGATTAAAGCTAACTGAATACTTCAAGAGGACACAAGTTCATGCCTAATGAGTTCCTCAAAAGCCAATGGTGGCAGTAGAAGTAATGGTGATTCTCGTCCGATTCACCGGTTCAATTCCAATTTTAGAATTGGACGATTTCCTTTACAAACCGAACCACTTAAGTCATCGATTTTCAATTCGACCGAGTTTTCAAAATCATGGGGCCAAGGTTATTTTGTGATAAGTAAAAAAAAACGTGGCGTTTCAAAGCAAAACTAATTTCTCTTATAAATTATAATGATATTTTTTGAGAACTTAATGTCGTATAATAAAATTAAGTAGGACTTATTTATCCAGATACATTGAAAGAAATCTGCATAAAGGATAAATTTCTACGCCTCCAACCCGGGCGGTATGATGATACTACCAAGGAAATAAGACCATGTAGCTTCAAGATTTATACTAGCATAAACTACGCATACACACCTTAGTAATCAAAGCTCTTGCTGCGAATTGAAGTTCAATCAATTTCAGGTCTCTAAGCAGGAGAGGAACATCAAAAAGCACAAAATGTAGATTAGATGCAAGCTACCTGAACCCCCACAGAACACACATCTTTATCTACGCTCTCGTGAGTAGTCATCTTCCATAGCAGGATTGGCATGCATTTTTCTACCAAAAGTCTCATATGCAAAGTCATCATCAACATTCTCCATGGTTCTCCCAGAAATAAATGCCTTTGTACCCATTGTTGTAAAAGGCATCAAGCCAAAAGCACGAGCAGTTTTAATCTCTCTAGCAACCTTCCTTTGAGCCTTTGCACTAATGCCAGTCTACTCAAAGACATCAAGAAATGGATGGTAAGATCTCACAATTCAAATACACCTGACAAGAGAGAGAGAGAGAGAGAGAGAGAGAGAGAGAGAGAGACCTTGCTTCTCTTAATAATTATTCCTGCCTCTGTTATGAAGTTTGCTAGGAAACTAACATTCTGCATATAAAACATTAAATCTATCAAGAGTCATTCCAAGAATAGCAGTACCAGAGATCTCATACATTAGCAATGGATCCTCATTAGCAAGAATGAAGCAAAAAGATAAAGTTGCTGCACAGATTGTCACAAATATTCCCTTACCTTCATCTGCCTTCACATCAGTAAAGTAGAATTACCCAAAACTTCATGATGATTAATTTAGTATTAACATGAGGGACAACGAAAAAATTATTAGGTATGCGTTGCCAATGAAAAATGTAAGCCGAACTTTTTACACTTCCATTTAAATTCACATCAAACTGGCTATTAAAATTCACACTATGTAAACTTCATTGCATCTATTAAATCAACTGAATATAAATAACATCTGCAAGTCATTTCTTTGTCATAAAACAAAAACATGGCAAAGGCTAAGACAGTATCATAGTTGACTCATTGGCACCATTTCAACAATCTTGAGAAGATGAACAAAAATGTTAACAAGCTAATACTTTGTAACTCTAGTGCAGCTTTTTTTTTCATTATGCTAGTATAACCTATGCCTTAAACATCTGCATCAAACCACTCACAACATTAACTAAACCTTGTCCGTCTAGTCAAGTCTGCTAACAAACCATAAACGAATAGCAAGAGTTTTATCTTTATTTGTGTTTTACTAAGTTAACCACATGGATCAGCAATGATGGATGTATATTTTAAGTTTTCAACACAGTTGCATGAGGTAATTTTCACATAGCCATAGCAATTGGAATGGCAGGGAAATTAAACCGATGATACAGACTTGCTCTCATAATGGAACTACTACAACAGAGTTCATAAGTGCTAACCCTGAAATCTGCCTGACTAAGAACTTCTTTCGTGGTTATTTGGAATTCATCCCTCGGTTTGGGTTTGCGTACGCCAGGTTTTGTAAAGTCAAGATCCTGAAAAAGAAAGAAATTGTACAAATCAGAACTCCATTATGATACACTTGGTACAAATGAAAACCAAAAAAGGTTGCAAATATCACAGGTATAAAGGAAGCATAGCAGTTAATGGAGTCACACAGGAGGTAAGCTACGAATTTAACATTGGCTACTATGCCTGAGGCTCAATCTGAAATCTGAATGACCCTATGTTATTTCATGTAATTTAAATCCTTCCATGCAAAAAAAATGTAGTTAAGTTTTTATTATTATTTTTTTACTGAAGATTTTAGAAGGGACAGGAAGGCAAATCAATACAACAGGCTGGAGGTAAGAAATCTTCAACAAAGATAAACTGCAAATAAAAAAAAGGGAACTCTAAAAAACAACTAAGCAAACAACAGCTATCAGTCACCATGCAACAGACCAAAATGATCAATATTATCACAAAAATCTTAGAAAGGAAAAGAAGGGAGTGGCATTAGTGATTCTCTCCAGCCACCGGAAATATTAAACATGCCAATGCAATATAGATTTTGTCTCTTTCATGAGAAGTATTAGTAAAAACAAGGGTTGATTATAATTACAGTGCCTTTTTCTAGTTAAAAGAAATCTCCCCTGCTTTTCCAACTGGTACCTACAATGTAGATAACTCTGATCACCCACCCGAGTTCTGTCTTTGATCGGGCCACATAAGAGGTTGCCATACTTTCATTTGTTTGGTGCAATTAATTTTTCGACAGATTTTCTTTTTTATGGAAACTAGTACTACAGCTACTATATAATATATTTTATTTGTTATGTTTCAAATCTTTCACGCGTTTAGAGAGGCAATGATGGTTTTGATGTGCGGTTGTAGCTGAAAACAGTAGGAGACATTCCATGGTGCACTTGAAAAGGAATTTGCAATCAGCTGTAAGTATAGTCTACTTGCAATTAACAGGTTTATGAAACAAGCCAAACATCCTCTAAAAGAAACAAACACACAATATTTCAGAAAAGAATTGTAAATACACTTCAAGGAATACTTTTCCATGAAACATCTGTGTATAATTTAGTTTATCATTACATCAAAGATTAATTTAAACGCAAATGCCAAGACCAAAATAAAAAAATAAAAAATAAAAGTAAAAATTCATAGAATGTCGGAATGTTAAAGCAAAATGTGGAAATATAACAGTGATAAGCAGCGGGAATGAGCCATTTTTATTTAACATACCCTTAATTCATACGTTGTGTAAGGCCAAAAGGTGGCATCATGTCGAAAAGAATAGTCTTCTTCTTCGACTTCGTCTGAATCATATTCAAAGTATCGTGCAGCATTCTTCAGTTTTCCATCCATTCCATCAGATAATGTGTCAAAACTTTCTTCTAGATCATCCAACCATGAGTTTTCACCTTTAGATCTATCTTGAGCCTTTCCCCAACGAGAAACCTTTTCAAAAAAGGAATCAACTGAAGAACTTCTCCCAGGATTATCACCAAAAATCCGCCCCTCAAACTCCTCCGGAGTCTCTAACTTATTAGTTTGCTGATTAACAGTGCCATTATCTGCTTGAACCTCCGGTAAGGGTTTCACAAAGATAAGTAAATAAATCTGAGAAAGAAATTGAACATCTAGAGATGTTGTATAAGGGCAAATTATCATCTTGGTTCCAAACATTGAGGGCATGTATTAATGTTGTTCCTAACATTTTGGTTCCAACGATCGAGGATATTGTTGTCCTCTTCCCCATTTCCCATCTTCCCATGTCTATGTAAGAACAGGTTCTTTGCTAAATTCCTAAAAAAGACAATTTGAAAGGATATACACCCTCCTTTATTGATTTTTGGTGGACTTAAGTGGGAAAGTTAAAGTCACTTTTAAAACGTTTGGAACGCAAATAGGACGGAAAAAACATTAGGAATAGCATTGTATTTACCCCAAAGATTTGCAACAAAAATAATACTATCCTTGTAATAAAGGAAGCAAGCATGAAGGTCTCAGCTGAGCATATTATAAATTGAAATGTCCAGAGATTTTCTTTAATTTCACTTCTATTCCTTCTTCCTTCATACAGCACATCAATTTGTCCCTTCCAATATGCACATTGTACCAGCAATACTATAATTATTTTGCATAGACTAGGTAGACACACAAATATTATAAAAGAAAATTCTCATACTCTTCAGCATTTGTACGTTCTTTCTCTTACTTTATTACAGCTATCTTGTGATTTGATGTGTTTAGGATCCATTCTAAAAGCAGGATCATGCATACTTCTAGATCTTTAGGAATTATTAGTTCTCGAAATAGCAAACAAACATGCCTTTAAAAGGTTCTAATGACATGCGATATAATGATGTAATTTGGGAATCACAATACTAAATCTGTACCAGATAGCGAGACAACAATATAAATCAGCAGGTTACAATTAATAATGATGACTTCTATAATATAGTTACATCACCATCATTTTCAAACTTGAGAATAAAGTAATAACTAACAAGACATTCACAATTCATGCCCCAAATATGCCTAAAGGAACTAAGTCTAAAACATGTCAAATGTAAGCAGATCCAAGAAGTTAGGGTTGTGCATGGAAACCTTCCTGATTGGAACCAAACCAAATTGTAAGCAAACCAAAACCAAATTTAAAAGCCAGATTCCATTTTTTTTTATAAAAGCAACTTAACTGTTTTTTTTCTGCTGCAGATCAAAATTTGTTTGACTTGGTGTAGTTTTTTTATTACCAGTTTTACTTGATAGAAAGAGTGAATGCTATTTGCCAGTCAAAATCAGCTCGTAAAGCCACACAATCAATGCTATGAAAACCAAATAAGGAGACTTTAAAGCTTCTGGTGGGAAGAGACCCCCCCTCCCCAACAGAGAGAGAGAGAGAGAGAGAGAGAGAGAGAGAGAGAGAGAGAGAGAGAGAGAGGTGAAGAGCTTTTCTCTTTCAGTAAGTATGTGTACAATAAACTGCTTCAAAAATATTGAGATGTCATAAACCAATTTTATATTTGGTTCTGCTTTTACATGAAAACTAAATCATGCCAACTCTATAAGTATAATTTTGGGAAGAAAATCTATCCCTCAAAATCATATTTGTTTAGCAACATTTACAGTCACACACTATCAGGATTAAAAACAACAAGACTTTCACATGGTCAAACAGATACACAAGCTCAATCAGACACAAAATTAGAACCAACACGCGAAAACATCCAAATAATGAGAAATATCAACTATTGATATCAGCAAAAAGAAAAAATGGATAAAATCCAAAGTACCAGTAAACTGCCATGTAGAAAGTCTTCTGAGCAAATGTGTCTGACGAAACTGATTTATCGAAACAAAATTCAATGACCTACGTGAAACTGAGAGTATATTCATTGTTCTTTTGGCTGCTTCTCCTGCTCTTTTAACAAAACTTCTGCTACAAAAAGTGGTCTGCTGTTGCTTTGCAAACCTTCCCAATTTACAGAGGGAAAATGTTACAACACTAATCACAAGAATAATGCTACGAAAGATTGAAGAAAGACAAAATTGGAGGTTTTCTTTATTCTTTAACACAAGGATGCGAGAACTGAACCGGCCGAGTGATTGGTTCCAAGATTCAGTGGTCCAACCATGTTTGAACCGTGGTCAAATCAGTTTAATTAAATATAAAATAAAATTATTTAAAATATACCAATATAAATTCCAAAAGGAAAAGTCTAGGGGGCCAGCAACTTTTGTGTTTTCTGGCCAGCATTTAACCATCAAAACAAAAGTGAGTGATTTCTCACCATTAGATGTAATCTCAAACCATTAACAATACTATTGATGGCCAATTGATGGTTACAAAACACCAAAATTGCTGGCCCCCTAGCATTCCTCATTTCAAAATATCCAAATTCACTGATTCAATGATAATAAAATTCAAAATTTTACTTCTCACACAATACTTTGTCTACTTTTCAACACAAAAGTTAAACAGCAACTCGGCAATAAAATTAAGGATAGATTACCAATCAAATTAAACAGCGAAAATCTCCAATTACCAATCAAATTCATGAAATTAGGATAAACAAAAAAATCCAATTGAACAGCAAGTCAGCAACTCAACAAAAACATGGCAGAAATGAGGATAAATTACTAATCGAATTCATGAATCATTAAGCAAATTCAATGCGGAAATTGAGAATGTCAAAATGTCATACTAGGGTGGGCAGAGACGGAGAGAAGAGGCGAGTAAAGACGTGGCCAGAGAGGAGAGCAGAAAGGCGAGTGGCAGAGATGCCGGTGACCCGAGCGAGCAGAGACGGTAAAAACAACGCGCAGGCGGCAGAGAAAGAGGCGGCGATGCAGGAGTTGAACGGAGTAGCAATGAAGGAGGAGAGGTCGAACGGAGTAACGATAACGGCGACGGCAACTCCGTGACGTCAGACAGGAAGATGGAAGCGACAACAACAGCCAAGGGTAGGGGAGGTTTCGTGGGTAATGATTTAGGGTTTTTTGTTTTTTCAGCAGTAGACAACTTTGTTTAAGCTCCTTTTACAAAAAGATAAAATAAAAATAAAAAATTTGGCTTCACGTGATTGGTTTTGCCGGATTTTTAATCGGTACACTACAAATTGGATTTTTATTAAGGTTGAGCCGATTACTCCAATCCAATTTTTAGAATTATACTCTAACACATTGACATTGTTAGGCAAAAGTATAATTCTTTAAAAAAATATTTAATAAAATAAATATGTTTTAAAATTTCGGTTGATTTTTGCTATAATATTTTAATTTTCATGGATCAATTTGAGTTATACTAATGTAACTATGTAAGTATAAAATAATTGACAAAATTTGTTTAGTACAACGTATTTCCAGGAGTATAATTTACTATTGTTGCCGATAAAAAATGAGGTGTTAAGATAAAGGTAGAAATTTTGGTGTAATTAACTTCATGTGAAGTTGATAAATAAGAGTTGTTAGATAATAATTTAGTTAAATTTATCAAATTATTTAATGACTCTCAACTATCAACTTCACATGAAGTTAGCTGCACCTAAATTTTTATCTAAGACAAAAGACAAAAGGCGAAAACAATTACTTGATCGTTGTTTGAAAATTCACACAATTTTTAGAATAACTATCAATTAGACATTAAACTAGCCTATAAATAGAAATTTAGACATAATATAATCATATTATTTTTCTTAAAAAAAATTTTCGAAATCCAAATACACTCTCAGTTCAGCATACATAGTAAAATTGAAAATTTTAAATAATTTTTTTGAAATCTGAAATCAAACTCTTGTACCATATTTTTATATTTTTAATTAAAATTATTTACTTTTTAATTCTTTTTTTGCACCTTCTTATTTTTTTATCTTTTAATTTCTTTATTTTATTTTTTTCTCCGGTACTTTACATATTTTTTGTGACTATCACTTTTGTTTCTTTAATTTACATCAAAGCTACAATTGAGATATTGAGACATCTATAAGAGGAGTCATTTCTACCTTTTAAATTAAGATTGTGAAACAAAACTCGAAAAATGTTAGTTTATTTATTGTTAACAATGAAATAAAAAGTCAAGTAAAACAAATGGCCATGCTCAGTAGAACAGTGTTAATAGATTATAGTTCTATAAGAAAAAAAATGTTTGAATCTGTATGGGTTTACCTAATATCAAAGTTGTTTTTTTAGTAGGAATGACAGGTGATGGATAGGAGTAGATTTTCGCTCTATCGGATCCCACTCAAAATACAACTACTAAAAATAATACAGTACAAGATACGAATAATATAAGTTCATATAAAGAATTATAATATCAGATATAAATACAACCACTAACAGCTGCTATTTTTATATTTACTATTATGTCATGATTATGCTAACAACAATATGAAAAGAATAACTTCATACTCAAGTATAAATAATTGCATACATACATTGCCTCCTATTAGAAGTATTCTATATAAGTTATAAATCATGTTCCAAGGTGACCAGCATTGTTGTTTATTGATGCTTTTTTTAGTTTCCTTTATTATGGAATGTGAGAAACAGTATCAGCATTGTAATGCTTGTTGCTGTGTGTTGCATAGTTTTGTTTGCTGTCGTGTGGTCTGTAATGTCTTCTCACTGCCTCATGGCTTTAGTGAGTGCTCCACTTATCAAAAAAAAAAAAAAAATCATGAACACTAAAACTGATATTTGTAACCAGAAACATATGCTTGTATGCAGTTGAGAAAATTAAATGCAAATCTGAATAAGAACAAGTATATAACTATATTGGAAGGATATTGTTACTTTACTAGAGGTCATTTCATGTATCGGTGATGGATGGATGAAGAAAAATAAAGAAAAATTATCAACCTCATAATTTGTAACTTGGAATCATAATTTGTAATGGTCAAATACAATGTTTGTAACCAAATGTAGATGCTTGTATGTATTCAAACTTCTCAGGTGATGCTGTGGTCTGTGAAGTTTGATTATCATGTCTCTGATTCTATCTGTATATTGCACGGGACATGGTAAGTCACATGAGGTGGTCTTTTAGGGGTTAAATGTCAACTCCGGGAACAATTTGGGTTGGCCGAATAGTCAACTCACTTGTCCACTTAAACAAGTGTCAAAGATTTGAATCCTATCTTATGCATATCTTATGCATCCAGCAATCTATTGACTTTACCACAGGTCGTGCACAGGATGACTCGGTGGAATTTAAAAGTTTGGAATAGTATACAATGACGAAAAGAAATAGTTGTAATTGAATTAGAGATTACATAACCCAAAGACCCTAACCTCAACCTTCGGATAGTATTAGATATTTCCCACCACTAGAGAGGAGGAGGAGGTGGAAGGAGAGGGATATAGAGAGCAGGAGTGGAAGGCAACAGGAAAATGAACACTTGGAAGGAAAGATAAAAGAGATAGAGAGAAAGCACAAAGTTTTTTAATTAGGAAGAGTAAAATAGATATTTTCACCAAATATATTTCATACTGAAATTTATTGATTGTAAATCACTGTGGTTATTAGAGAAACTTTATCCTTATTTATTTATTTTACTTTGAGCTGTGAGGTTATTGATAGTATGAAATCAAGTGTTTGTTCTATGTCCCTTGGTGTGTGTTTCTGGTATTTTATTTCTTTTGAACTGATCCACTTGATTTCATGTATCAACCTTTTTGTTATTAACCGAGAGAGAGAAAAATAAAAAATAAAAATAAAAAACAAAAATATTGTGCGGTGAGCAGAAAACATCAGTGATGCCCAAACAGCATGACTTGGCATTTTCATTCCAATTGTTTCTAACAAATCAAAGCTACAATTTGTGGTGTTTTATACTTACTCAATCCAAATACCACCAGAGGCAAGACCTGGAAATGTTGAAATTCATATGAAGCACGAGAACAGTTTTTCAACATTAAATTTAATTTTCGACACACAATACCAATAGGATAGAATAGAATCATGTAAATTTCTGGATTATTTTCTCACATGTAGAGGTGAAAGTTCCAAATCTTCCTATAATGAGATGTACAATACTCATTAAAAATATCTTAACTGAAAATCTTCAGTAAAAACATCAGCCTAATCTTGCTTCTCTATGCAACACCTGCAGGACAGAAACAAACTAATCTGGTTTCAAGAGGATCGAGAGAGCTCCAAATAAAAAATGAGAAAAAGAAAAGAAAAGAAAAGAAAAGAAGAGGACCAGGATGTCGATTGTTTGATTAGGACTTGAGAAAAGAATGGATGTGCAATGGCAGATTTGAAAGCAAATTCAATGGCAACTTTACCTCTTCAGCAAATTTTATCAAAATGGTTGTCCTAGGTCGTTGTTGGCCTTCCACAGGCACAAAATGAGCAGTTACAACAGCTGGAAACCCGGCACCGTCCAGAACACCCTATATGGATGAATGAAACAAAACAAATCACAGTTTAATGCTGCACAAGAAAAATCATAAAACAGGTTGAAGGTAAAAGATGCACATACCCGTACTATTCCAGCAACAAACGCTCCACAATTAAACGTTCCCATATCCTTTGGAATAGAAATGAATCTATAAGCAATAGATGATCCATTAGGTCATTGTTATTTATGTTCAAAAAGCAAGTATGTAATTACTGTGTAATAAGACGTTTGTTGATGCTAACAAATTCTGTCACCTGTTTACTAGGAGCTCCTTTTCACTGATCATGTATTCATCTTCATGTTCAGTTCCTTTTTCCAGAGAGTCTGCTACCTAAAAAAAGGAGGAAAAAAGAGAGTAATAAGATGGTAATAATTTAGATAATTGCTAATTGACCTAATCCATAGGAAACCAGAACAGAACACAAATTAGTGAAAATGTTTGCTTTGCATTATCTCCACAAAATTAAAAATAAGTTCTTGATCATTACATAGAGGGCACTAATGATCCATTCATTTCTACTCTTACATAAATGATGGAGGGCCAAAACACATGAAACCCCACGCAGCCATGGGTCTTGAGTAGAAAAGGCAGCCAGCCAACCATATATTGAATTCCTCCAAGGCGGTTTTATGCACACATTGGTAGGGCAACATTCAAAATTATAAACACTTTTGTTGGCGCAAAAAGCTGTATTGATGAGTTTAACATGGGATAGAGAGGAAGAAAGAGTTCAAAGAGAAGGGAATGGGGTGCAAATGAATATTACTTCATGGTGGTTTATTGAATTTTAACCTTCATTTATACCTACTCTATATACATGTCTTCATATTGAATAATTCTCACAGTTCAAGCATTTTGTATTTGCATTTGTTGTATTGGCTATTAACAACACATCTTGAAGTTACTATTCAACAAATGAAAACAGACGCAAGGAAAACATTGATGAATAAAAAGTGTGGGGCGATCTATGGATTTTTTGCTCAAATACAATGAGAATCTCAAAACCATGTCCAACTGATTATGAAATGACAACATGATATCTATGTTTGTTCAACATTTACAAGGTCTTTGACTTGTCACTAATAGTTATGCTGTACTCATCCCAAGGAGGCAACGACCACATCAGATCATCAAAGTGAACCTCAAGGATCAAATTCAAATACTTTGAACAGCCTCACAAGCTTGTTAACACTAATCACCAAAACAACATTTGCATAAAATCTAAACAGTTTATACTGTCCTATTTTTTACAGCTAAGATAAAATTGTTTTTAGAAGGTAATGCTGGTATTCCTTTTGAGTTAGAATTTCCCAGAACCTTGTTGCGATTCTAGAAGGGCATACCATACTAGAATGAGAAAGGTTATTCCATTGTACAACATAAGTTTATTTTTATTTTTGCATTAAAAGATTGTGTTACACAATATTTTCACAGTTCTAGATATTGGGTATAAAAGAAAAAGTTGATGAAGGAACTAACCTTTCCGAATAGTACTTTCCACACTGTACTGTGTACAAAAGAGAGAATTCCTAACAGTCGTGTCTCCCTTCTATTTCCCTGTAGTTTCAGAAATTATTGCTATTTCAGTCATCCTAAACTCAACTATAGATGTCCCAGCTCATGGGCAAACCCAAATAATTGTCTATTGCCTATATATACAAACAAAACAACGTATAGATCCAATAAACCTACCTTCCTCGAGGACAAATCAGTATTGAATAAATAATGACCATCTCAAGATTCTCTCACTATAAAGAGAATGTTACAAGACAAACAAAATCGTAGTGTCAAATGTGATGGTGGCAAAGAAGCATTACATAGGAAGGGTACTTCTATTAATATACTACTCTACTCATATAGACTCATGCAAAGATTTCAAATTGTAATACTGATAATCTCAAGTCAGTGAGTCACTGATCTTGTCAGTAACACATTATATTAACAAGTGTATTAATAGGCACGTCCATCGTTTTAATTATTAAATATATAAAATTGTTACAAAATTGAGATTAGTCAAGATGGTAAGTATCTAACATCCTAACCAAAGAAGTTTGGGTTCAAATTCTATACATAGCAGAAAATGTTTTTCAGAAGGATATTTTAGGAACAAAAATCTTTGCACCAAACCCCTCCTCAATCCCCATTATATATACTAGACGTAGACTAGAAGTAGATATCAAATCATAATCAAGTAGAATATACAAATAGAAGAATCTAATATGTATATGAACATCAAGAACTCTATATATTTTAAAGATTCGCAAAAATACGCGTCCTTTTATTCTTTCAAGTTTAAGCAATCAAATCTGTCAGAAATATTGATAGAAACAAATTTGCTTACAAGTACAAGACTGAAGACTCCAGCAACAAAGCTCAAGGATCAGAATGCAGCATAAAATGATAGTTTTATCTATGGACATTTTAGCCAATAGACATAATAATCCTTCAAAGATAGGAATCGACTCTTTCCATATGTCAGCGTCCAGTGTCAAATAATTGTTCCAAATCAGATAAGTTAACTAAGATTTTGCAGAGAATTATGATAGCAGATTTACCTTATCCCTGTGGCAAAGCAGCTCTAGAACTCGGGCCCCTACTGCATATCCAGCATCCTCCAGTCTAGTGCATTTAACATTGATAAATATCAGCATACTTTATATTGATTTCAAAACATAATAAAAGCAAATCATCAGAACAATGGTATTTTTAAAGCCAGGTCAATCTCTGGTTCCTATAATCTAGAAACATTATCCCTCAACACTACACATAAGGGTAAGTTTGGGAGTTTAAAAGAGGATGGAAGGTATTGGTTAATAATATAAATAGAACAGAAAAGTGTGGAAGGGAGTGGTTAGTTGTATGTTATTAACTTATTATATTGTTTGGGAGTTTAAGACGAAAGGAAAAGATGGTTTAAGACTTTTGTTTGGGAGCTACACAGTGTAAGCGAATAGAATGGAAATAGTTATACTTTTTTTCCTAGTTGTTGGTGTGCTTTTTCTCATGTAATTGTGCTTTAGAAAATTTAAGGGTAAAATAGCAAAATAAAGAAATAAATAAAAAAATAGATGACCAAAAGTTCTAGTGTCCCCTCCTCCCTCCTCCCTCCTCAACCCCAAATCTGTGGATGGCTGATATGGGTTTGAGTGTCCTTCATTGTACTCCTTCCCCTCCTATTAGTAAATGTCCAAACATGTGTAATGGAAGTTTCTTTGCCATGCCATGCTACTGCCTCATATTTTGATCTCTCACACTTTCTACTCCCATACGCATCAAAGAAATCATCGTCGAAAGATAATTAAATGTAACATTAAATATTCAGTCCCTTGTATCTAGAAAAGCGATATATCTTAATAACAGAGCAGTTTACTCATCATAAACACAAGATCAAGTTGGTATTTTCTTCACCTTCGTTCAAGCTCGCCAATGTTGTCAACCTGAGTTTGGTTGTACTGGACAAGCTCAGAGAACAAGAACGCAAATGCACTCAGACTAACCTGCACCGAATGCATCAAATTATTCCAAGAAATAAACACATCAACAGACTCAGAAGTCAGTGAGAACCATAATAATCTATGATTGACTAAAAGATTTCAATCTTCCGCTGACATTCCTGTAGAAAATAATAGCATTGAAATGCGAGATCTCAGAGAAATGGATGGATTTCAAGTGAAGGGAAACCTAAACCTAACTAACCTCTTGCTTGCCCTTGGTGAGAGGCTTGTCAAGGACATTAGTATACTGCTTTATCTTTCCCACACCGATCATCTTCTGCAATTGCAATCACCCTCAAACGATACAATATGAATTGACCGGAGAAGAAAGGGTACAAGATAAAAAAGACTGAAAAGCTAATTAGCTTAAAAGAAATGAGAGCAGTAGCACTGCACCTTGCAGCGGAGAAGAAGCGGAGGATGGGAGCCGCGAGAGCAAGCGGACTCAAGAAGCAACGAGAAGAGGGGGCGGCGAATCGGAGAAGGGTGGCGGCGCCGGCAAGAGCTGAAGCAGCGGCTGACAGAAGCAGAAGATGGCGAAGGCGAAGAGAGACGAGATTTCTTTTGGGCTTTGATACGTTTTGTGGTTCTTTTGGGTTAATAATCTGGTAGAGAAGCTGATTCAGAAAGATTTTATTTGGGTTTAGTTTAAGTTTTCATTTTTAGTTTTTTTTTTTTTTTTTAATTATAGAAAGGAAATAACAAAATAGGAGGTGAAAATAAAAAATAAGATTTATTGTTGTTATTATTTTTCTTTTTTTATAAAATTTTAAAAATAAAAATTAAAAAATATTGAAAATAAAAATACAAACCAAATGTATTTTTAATAGTTTAGTTAGTTGAATCCTGTGATACATGGGACACACATAGACATAAGATACTTCGACACACAAATTTTAAAATATTATAACACTTATATATATATATATATATAATATAAAGTATTTTTCAGATAAATTTAATAATATTTTGATATTTTATTAATATTAAAATATAAAATTAATTTTTTAATTATTGTTAATATCTTATTTTAATTATATAAAATATTTAAAATATTTTTTATTTTAATAAATAATAATATATATTATTTCTAAATTTATTTCAGAAATACATATTAAAAATAAGACTAGATGCGCTGCACGTGATGGTATTTATGTGTGTCTAAGAAGATAATTTTTTTATTTTTTATTAAGATATGGTTGGACACGGCAGACACGCATGTCGAACGAGTGCCGATGAGTATCGTATCCGAAATAGGTCCGATATGCGAACACAACAACTCAGCAAAGTGTCCGTACTTTATAAGTTGAACCGTAATTATTAAACCAATTTAAAAAATAAAAATAATAAATTTAATTTTTTTTAAATCTGATATTAAAGAATGGATATTCTCATTCTAATTTTAAAAATATCACTCCTTTTCTATAAATTATACAAATATATAAGATAGAAAAAATCATGTATACATGTAGAGAGTGATATTACCAATAAGAATAAGAATAACAATATGTGAAGGTTTGTGAATGACTTAGAGAAGAGGGGTTGAATTTATAACCTCTTTTTTAATCTCATTTTGCTTTTTGCTTTTGACTGGAATAAAAACTTAGTTGCTGATGCGTCTAAGTTAAAATTCAAGAGACAATTTGATTTTGTCTCTTGAAAATGCGTTCAGGAATAGAATAACTAGTTATTTTTGGATAACTGCGACTTCTGAAAAATATATAATGCATGAGACTTTTATTTTGTTTCTTATCGAAGTGAAACAGAAGAAGAGTAGAAAAAAGAAAATCACAGCCATGTATCCTAGTTTAGCCACCATATGCAATGTGACCTATATCCATTCTTTCTTACAATAATGGAAGAATTTTCATTATCTTTCACAAAAATCTCAAATACCAATTTCTTTAGGATTCAACCCAATCTTATCTGGGACAAACCTAGTTTCTATCTAAGTTAGAATTGACTAAGTCCACTCTCTATATTTTCAACCACTAAGTGCTCATCCAACTTAGCAAAGAAATCCCCTCAGAATCATGTGTACAAAACAAAAAAATATACAAAAGAGCTTTGACATAATTTTCTGGCTTTTTCTAATAACTCTCTTTGTCTTTTTTCTTAATGGCTTTTACTGATTCCTCACATAATGCCTTTTTCTATTAAAAAAAAAAAAAAAGAAAAGATGAACACTAAAAAACAGAAAATTCAATGTAAAACTCTGAAGGAGAAGAAGAGTTAGATTGAAAGTTATGAAGACCCAAACTTATGTGCTCACTCTTTGAATCAATCTTTGGCCATTTACCCCTTTAATAGGGGATTAAAGCTTCTAAAACTTGAACCTTGGCTTGAACAGTTGACTTCCTTCTTTCCCAATGTCACAGCAGTAGCGCAGAAGACATCAACAGTGATTAAAGCAAACATGTAATCAAATCCAGCTGCTTCTCTTTCATCTTTTTCAAGGATCTGAGTTGTATATCAAAACTTTGACTTCAAATTTGATTCTTGACCCTTAATTTGTAACAGAGTTTCATAGTCTCTACTTTCTTAAATTTTTCAGTTTGATGCTTGAAGGAGAATAGCATCTTCAACAAGTTACCAATAAAGCACTAAGATGGAAAAGATTTTTTAATTTATCTCTTTGATTTGATCCTAACTTGAGAACTTCTTAACCCTAACTTTTGACTTGCTTAGTTTTGGCAATCCACTTTTTTTCTTTTGATTTGAACCCTAATTAGACTTCTTCTTTTTTGCTTCCTTTTGGTATGCTTCACGTGGGTATGAGAGAGAGAGGAGAGAAGAAAAAAGAGATAGAATTGGTTCGGTGACTTTGATTTGGTTCAAATAGAAATGAAATTTCATTTTTTAGTTAGCAACCATTTTCTTGAGCCATAAGAGTGTGATATGGTCTTGGGCTTGGATCAACAATTTGACCTTAAGTTTATTTTTTATTCTGATGAAAAAGTATTAGTATGATTAGTGATCTGCAACTATTCCCTTGAAACTTATGGGTCTGAAGCTTAATATACAGCCTATATTGTTTTCTATTATTTTCTACACAATTTACAAATAATCACTCACATAATTGAATTTTTAACACAATAATAATATTTAATTATTATCAATTAATTTATTATTTTTTAAACTCAACAATTTCCTCTTTAATGATAAACATTATAAAATAAATTATAAACAAAAAAATAAAAAGAGTTTAATGAACTTTCCTTTAATGATACAATCTTTAAGTTTGAACTCCCCCTTTCTTTTATTCTGTTGGCTCTCCTTAAATGTGAGCTTTTTTTTTAATCTGTGATAATTATTCAAACAATTTTCATGGAAAAAATGCTCACAAGCAAATCTAATTATCAAAAAAATTCAACCAATAATTTTTTTTTTAGCCAGCCCAATAACTTGTTTTTCGAAAAAAAATTACAACCTATTAGCATCAACCAATCATAAGTAAAAAATTAGAGCTGTAATCAATCAATATTTTTAAAATAACAACCTTAATCAATTAGCACCAGCTAATTCACAAATAGTTCATGCAAAGAACAATAGTACCAATTATTCATGAACTAAACAACCTAACAATTCATTTTTTTTTCTTCAAACTCATTCCTCCTTTTGTTATCAAGGAGGAGTAGTATTCCTTGCACAAAAATTTTGTTAGGCATAAAAAAATGTATAAGTTCAAGTTAAAATCCTATAAAGTCACTATTACAGTTATCCAAAACAAACTAAAAAGTATCAAAGTAATCTAATTTAAACAGTAGAAGACAAATTTTCAGAATCAACAGTAGTGACAAAAAGTTAAACATTAAATCCCTCATCTTCAGTTTTCAAAATATATTCTTCTTCATGCTCAGACATCATTTGGTCATCTTCCAATGATTCAATTTATTTGAGAAGTACTTTAACTTTACTTTGCGATTTTTTTAAAGAGTTTTCATTTTGAATTGCAAGTATCCTATCTTGTTGGCTAGAGTTGATCATGTTCTTAGTGAGGTTTACAAATTCTTGCAACACATCTTTGATAATACCATTTACCAAGTACTTGTTGGAAGTTGATGTACCAGCTGCAGATGGAGGAGGGATACTTTCTTCTTCTTCTTCTTCCATAACCGTATCTTTGGCAGTCTTAGGCCTTTTACCCTTTGTCTGTTTGACTACACCATCACCTTTAAGAGATGAAATTCTATTCTCTTGAATCTCATTTTTCATATCAACACCAAAGTGTTCAAAGAAACAAGTAATTATGCAATTAAAACCAACACTAATTATGCAACAATTTATTTATTAATTATGCAGGAGTCAAAAGCAATCTAGCTTGATTAGTACTGCCAAGATTTTTCAATTATAAATATTGAACTGGACAGATCTGAAGATACCTCCTTTTCTTCCTTAACTGATTAGTATTTCTGTCTTTAACGTGTGATAGAAAGTTAGCATAAAGTTACATGTAGTAATATACTGTTTTATACCAATTGTGGCTAATTTGGATAGCTGCTTCAAATATCAGCTGTGTAGATATGAGGAGGTGATTCAGCTGTGTAGATATGTGTAGAAAAGCTTTGCCTCAATACCTAATGAACTAATTGAATTTTGATATAGTGTTTGCTTTATTTTCTAATGAGTAATGTTATATCATATTAAAAATCTTCTTACACATTCTTCTAAAGGCTAAATGGATCATAAGTAGAAACTTTTAGTCTCTTTAAATCTGAAAAAAGTAAACAATCATTCCTTCATTTAGTAAAGAAGAGAGTGTTTAGGAAGACTAGTGTTTTTTCTTTGTTAATATGTGTATACTTCAGATCCTATATCATACGCCATTTGTGAGGTAAAGTAGATACTTATCCCTTTTGTTAGCAAGATAATTTTAAGTTGCAAAGGAGTTACAAAAAAGAGGAAGCCAATTACTATCATGCAAATATGAATGTAAATACTCGAAAAAAAGTACATATGTGGTAAAATTTATCAAAAGGTTACCACCGTTACATGTTAGCTCTTTAAAATTTTACCACCGTTATATGATAATTATATAATATATATATATATATATATATATATATATATATCTTGGCCAACACAGACTTACATTTTTATTTAATTGTCCATTTATAAATTGATAGTTGAAATTTATATATATATGCTTAACTTGTTCTTATGTCATTTTTTGAACTGTTTGTAAGGAACATAATACTTTATACTGTACTATATCTTAATTAGTGTATATGGTATTCTTGCATGTCATATTTAGGACCAAAGATATTTCTCTTGTATCGCTTAAGATTTGTATAGATGATTCCAGAACTTTGAGATAAGCTACTCACTAGATCAAGAAAAGTTGAAGAGTTTATTGAATTAGTCTGACAAAAAAGTATGGAGATAGGTAAGGATTGTCTTTCAATTTTCTTTAATTTTTTAATTTAGAAAAATCCTCACTAAGTTAGTGTACTTGTTTGGTTAAATTTAATTACATAGTTACTATTCACAAAGTTGGTGTATTTGTGTGGTTAGATTCAATTTTATTTCCATATATTTTATCTTCATCTTTTTGTGTTTGAGGAGTTCCTTGTTTTACTTATTCGTTCAACAAGTTATTTTTTGTTTTTTTTTTCAGGTTTGGTGGTGGTTCCATAAATTATGTGAAGAGATAAGTCAGGACCCATGATGACCTGATTAGTCATTTATATATCAAGTAAATTTTTTGTACTTTTTGATCAATTAAACCATGTTTTATTCTTATATTATTAAGTAGTGCAGTTAAGTTTTAATTTGATTTGTATATTATATTTTTTTCTAAGATTGAGCAGTATTTACTCTTAGAAAGAATTACACTAGAAAAGTTTTTTTTTCAAATGGTGTTTTTCACTTGTCCTTTACATTAAAGGTGGTTTTGTAGTAAATATAAAATGTTGAATTATTTATTGTAACTACTGTAAAGTGTTGAATGATTTAGTGCTTGTTCCCATGTGAGCTACTACTTTGGTATGAGTTTATAAATGTGGTTGGTTTTTTTTAAAAGTTCATGTATGAAATTGCGGCGGTTCAAAACCGTCGCATTTTTTAAAAAGACTCACATAAATTTGTTGCAGATTTTTTTTAAATCCATTGACCATAATGGCGGTGGTTTTGCAACCGCCGCAAAATTGAAAATCTGATTTGTTGCAGTTGTGCCAGCGGTTTTCCAAAACCGTCGCAAAATCAAATCTCCACCTTCTAAACTGCTGAAATTTCGTTTCGCGGCAGTTTTAAACCGCCGCAAATCCATAAAAAAACCGTCGCTATTTGACGTGTCTCTTGTATATATATATATATATATATATATATATATATATATATATATATATATATATATATAATACAATATAAAATATTTTTTAGATAAATCGTAATGATATTTTGATATTTTATTGATATTAAAACATAAATTAAATTTTTAATTATTTTTAATATCTTATTTTAATTATAAAAAATATTTAATTTTTTGTTTTAATAAATAATAACATATACTATTTCTAAATTTATTTCATGAATATATCTTAAGAATAAAGCTAGACACGCTGATACGTGATGGTATTTAAGTGTGTCCAAACGTATCCGAAAAAGATTTTTTTATTTTTTATTAAGACACAATTGGACACAACAAATACACGTGTCGGACGAGTGTCGTGTCTGAAATGTGTCTGACACGCAGATACAGCAACTCAGCAAAGTATATATGCTTCGTAGTATATGATCAATTTATAGAAATAATTAACCTCTTGTTTTTAAATAATGGAGTCCTCACAAAAGAATAAAACTCTCAAGTGGGGATGTATCCTTTCAATTTTTTATTTCACTTGAAAGCATGAAATGTGATCTTTTACCATACAATTTCGCTAGGTAGACAATGGAAATTGTGAACCACATGAACAACGGGTTGCACCTACAGTCCCAATAACACTTACAGTCCCAATAATTTTTCAATGCCGTATTCGTCCACCATCATCGTAACGAAGTCACGTTCTCCTTTTCCGTTTTTGCCCAGCGTCCTTCCCAACATCGCGTCCCTTCCTAGCGTGGTCACTGCCACAGCCTCGAACCAGCGCCGATCATCCTCCCTGCTACGTGTCTTCAACGGCCAAACCTGACCCGGTGCATCATTGCACCACCACCTTCCCCACCATGAGTCTCTTGTGTTTTTATTGCGTTCGTACCCGTTTCTTTTTTCAAACTGTATATTGGAAGGAGAAGAAATTGGGGGTGGTTTTTAAGTGGTATTTAATGATGAACATCCACATCTTAGTAAAAAGAACCATCTGCATACATAATAAAATGAACATTCTGCGGAGCATGTGTATGCAGAATAAAGCAAATCAAGTAAAATACTAATGGTATACTCAAATAATCATCCACCTTAGAATAAAAAATACCATTCGCATATATAGTGAAATGAACATCTGACTTGGTTGATAAGAAACAAGTAACGAGACAGTAGTTACGAGAGCACCGGAATCGCGATACAGCAGCGATAGCGGTGACACAGGATTGCGAAAGAGCGGTTGCGACAAAAATAAAAAAAAATTCAAAATTATGATTAAATCAAATTAATTCAAATTTCATTTTCATTTTAATCCTATATTAATTTGGTTAAACATATATGTATTGATGGGTCATTAAGCAATTAATATATACTAAAAAATTAATTTTTTTTGTAAAACTACAAACACATTAATTATAATCTTTAATTTATTTTTTCAATAAATAACGATTATGATTATTATTGAAAATTTAACATGTTCTATTATTATATAAGTTAAGCAATTAATACATACTAAGAAAATTAATTTATTTTCATATTTTATCTTCTGTGCCACACAAATTAAGCTCTATATATATGGTGCATTTACTTTTAATAATTTATGCATCAACATAAAATTTATATTTGTATAATTGTACACATAATTTATGCATCACGCTTTATTTTGATTTTTCTAACTTTACTTTATAATTTAATTTTAATATATGAATATCTAAAATGTAAAATAAAAAGTTATCCAACAGGATGCCTATAATAACGTTAGTGATAATAACTAAAATTATATTTTAATTAACTTGATAAATTATAATAAATAAATTTGATCGCATAAATAATTATATTTTTTGTCAATATATTACTGTTAACATCTTTTATTTTGTCTATTCATCGTATTAATTTTGATCTGAGGTGCTCTTTACTAATTTAGTATATTATGGGATATTAAATAGTTAGAAGAAATTAACAATTTTTTTTTGTCAATTAACAAGTAATTTGAGATGAAATTTGTTAGTTTGACATTAATCTAAGGAGCTATTAAGTTTAGAGTTCAATTAAAATTACTCTTAAACATTAAATTTTATTACTAATTATAATATCATTTGTTATTTGACTTAGTTGTTTATCTATAGATCAGTTATTAACTTTGACAAAAGGTATTTTGGTATTTGAAAATGATTATAGAAGTATTTAAATATTTAATACGAATATAATTGAATTGACAAATAATTTGACAAAAGTTTAGAGTGGTTTGACCCGATTATCTTTTGGGTCCAAAACCAATATAATCGGATTGAACTGATTTTGAACAGGTAATCGGGTTTTCCATACCTGTAAACACTCTTAATTAACGAATTAGAATTAAATTTCTAAACAAAAAGGAAAAGAAAAGGAAAAAATTCTTCAACAAAAAAAAAAGAATAAAAAGAAAAAAATAGGTGAATGATAGTTGAAGTGAGATTAGGGTTAGAAAAAAATTATATAAATTTTATATTTTTATTTTTTAATATATAAGGTAATTATGTCAGTTTGGGTTCGCGGAACCTTAAATTTGATATCCAAACCAATTAAGATAGGGGTATAATTAGTAAAATCTCATTTGACACGATTACTCGTCGGATACAAAATTTAATATAATTAGGTCAGATTGATTAGGTTTTAATTTTATTGAGTTTGGCACAGAAATGACCTAATTACAACATAAATTTAAAATAGTGTAAGAATTCAATTGAAAACTTTTAAACTATAAATACTTAACTACAAATTTAGCGAAATTATAGAAATTGATAAAGTAATTTAACCTTAAAATGAATACTAACTAATGTATTTGGATATATTAAAACCAAATACAAATTTCTTCTTTTAAATTAATAAAACAACCTTGATTAGATAACTAGTATTTTTTTTTCATTTTAAAATTATCCAAAAGTGTATCATAATCTTTTTAAAATTAAATTTGAATTTTAACATTATAATTTAAATAAACAACAATAATCTTAAAAAGATATTTTGGTCTTTTTAAAATTAATCTTAAATAGTATATTTTCATTTTTTAATATTTAAAATAAATTTCTAATTTTTAAAGTATTTGAAAAAACCATTAATACTAAATAAATATTTTAGACTTTTAAATTTTAAGGTTACTCTTTTTAAATTCAATATAAAATTTTAATCTTTAAAATAATTAAATAACTCTAATCTTAAAAGAGTATTTTTGTCTTTTTAAAATTTATTACAAACTTATTTTATTCTTTTTAAAATCAAATTAAATTTTTAATTACTTTTAAAAGATATTTTAATCTTTTCATATTAATTCTAAAAGAATATTTTTGTCTTTTTATTTTTTTTATTTTTTATTTTTTTAATAATTTTATAATAATCTAATATCAATTCAAAATAAAGTAATGTAATTTGATTTGACAATGGCCCAAATTTTTTTACCACACAAAAACATGGAAAATTCTTAGTCCAAATTCGTTTATTTTATTATACTAGTCCAATACAAAATAAATGCAAATAATAATAATAATAATAAAAATAAATAAAATACAACTTTGTTACTTATTTTGTTTGAGGAGTTTCGATTTTCTCCTTATAACTTTTGGAGTATCGAAACTCCACAAACAAAATAAATAACAAAGTTATATTTTATTTGTTTGAGATAAATACCAAATCGATATCCAAAAGATTCTGACGTTTACAAAATAGTACGTGATCTATGTTGTTGACAAAATAATCTCCAAAAGATTTTAAAATTTGACAAAAGTGACCAACCTTCAATTGAGTTACCTGGAATTAAGGTTTAAGAGTGACGTGTTAGTCAATTTTTTAAAACTCTAATCCCCTTTCTTTTGGAACCCTTGTCTCTTGCTTTTCCTCAGCATCCTCCTCCAATTTTCTTCTTCTTCCCCAATAAACTCCTCTTCGTTTTTGTTTATCACCGCCTCTCCCTTCCTCCTCCGACTAACCTCCGGCTCTGGCTTACTACAACAGTGCCGCCTTCCTCCTTCCTCTTTCTTCTCTCTCATCTAACCAAAGATGCTTATTTGAGACTCAATCCCTTGTTTATTTCTCCTTTTTTTTTCTTGACCCAGTGGTTGTGATGCTACTATGGCATCTCTCTCAGACTCAACCCCAACACTTTAACGCTTCTTTTTCTTTGTCAATTAAGACAGTTTCACATATGTCCAGTAAGAAATTTTTAGCAAAAATAGTAGCAGCAAAACTAACAAAACCCCATCAATTCTTCACTCAGAATGTTCGCATTTTCATTACTATTATCATCCAAGAAAACTGACATCTTGATAGCGTGGTTCAACTCACGTTCAATCTCTTAATTTGCCCCAAAAGAAATCATATTTTTGCTGTCAATTTGCCACCACAACCAATTTTCATAAGTATCTTGCCTAAAATATTTGAGTTTTTATTCTTAGCTGTCTTACTTGAGGTCTCTCCAATAAAAAAGAGAAGAACAAAAGATATTAGAATTTTTTGAAAATGATGATGATTTAGAAGAAGAGATGAGAGTTTCAGAAAAAGAAAATTAGGATTTTTTAAAAATTAAAATTGGGATATTTTTAAAATTATAAAAGTTAAAAGTGGTAAACTTTATAATTATGAAATTTGTTAACTGACACGTAACCCTTAAACTTTAACTTTAGGTAATTCAATTGAAGGTTGGTCACTTTTATCAAATTTTAAAATTTTTTGAAGATTATTTTTGTCAATAACAAAGATTAAATACCATTTTATTATCAGCGTCATAATCTTTTGGATATCGATTTAGTATTTATCTCTATTTGTTTTTATTTTTGTGTTAGGCTAATATACTAAAAATAAACGAATTTGAGTTAAGGGTTTTTCATGTTTTTGTGCGGTAAAAAAATTTGGACCATTGTCACATCAGATTATGTTACTTTATTTTGAATTGATATTAGATTATCATAAAATTACTAAAAAAGAAAAATAAGTTAAAAAATGAAAAGACAAGAATATTCTTTTAGAATTAATATGAAAAGATTAAAATATCTTTTAAAAATAACTGAAAAATTTAATTTGATTTCAAAAAGAATAAAATAAGTTTGTAATAATTTTTAAAAAGACAAAAATACTCTTTTAAGATTAGAGTTATTTAATTATTTTAAAGATTAAAAATTTATATTAAATTTAAAAAGATAAAAGTATTTTTTTTAAGAGTAACGTTAAAATTTAAAAGTCTAAAATATCTATTTAGTATTAATGGTCTTTTCAAATGCTTTAAAAATTAAATTAAAAATTTGTCCTAAATATTAAAAAAGTGAAAATATACTATTTAAGATTAATTTTGAAAAAACCAAAATATCTTTTTAAGATTATTGTTGTTTAGTTAAATTATAATATTAAAATTCAAATTTGATTTAAACAAGATTACGATACACTTTTAGATAATTTTAAAATGAAAAAAAACTAGTAATCCAATCAATGTTGTTTTATTAATTTAAAAGAAAAAAATTGTATTTGATTTTAATAGATCCAAATACATTATTTAGTATTTATTTTAAGGTTAAATTATTTTATCAATTTTTATAATTTCACTAAATTTGTAGTTAAGTATTTATAGTTTATAAACTTTCAATTGAATTCTTATAATATTTTAAATCTATCTTGTAATTAGGTTCTTTCTATGTCAAACTCAATAAAATTAAAATCTAATCGATCTGACCTAATTATATTAAATTTTGTACTTGACGAATAATCGTGTCAAATGAGATTTTACTAATTATACCCCACCTTAATTGGTTTGGATATCAAATTTAAGGTTTCACATGTTGGAATAAATCAATTTTATTAACCTAGATCATCCATATTGAGTCATCAAAATTATAAATATCATAATGCGGAAGCGTACCTAAATTCATAAACATGAATCGTATGATTGGAAGAGTTTGGATCTTGTGGTTCTTTCGATCTTTCTCAACCAATGTCTTCTGTATCCCTAGGCGGCTGAATTGTGACTCTTTTGATGGGGAAAGAGTAACAAAGGCGGCTTTGGTATATTGGGGATCGAAACCCTGTAGGCCTATTTATATTTGAGCATGGCACCCATTAAACCCTTAAGCCCAAATAAAATAGTATCTAAAACCCAAAAGATAATATATCTAAAATCCAAAAAGATAATCATCTAAGGAACAAAAGATAATATCTGGTTTTATTCTCATTTAATTCCAAATCAAAAGTAATAATGACTTATTCAATTAGCATTTATAACAATAAATGAGATCATCATTATATAAGTCATTTAATTTGAAAAAGCATAATTTGTGATTACAATTAATATATGTATTGCCCACAAACAAATTAGAAAATTAAAATAATTTTCTAACAATCTCCCACTTGGACTATACACATATTCTTTCTTGACATAATCACACCTTATAAACTTTATGCGCGCATCTGAATGCTATTTCTCTCATTACTTTAACAATCTGGTCTGTCTCATACATTAGATATGGAACTACCGCAGCTTTTATCACATTAATGTCGCGACTAAACCACGCCAATCACCATCCTAATATACTTAACGACATAGATCAAATTTGGATGAGTAATATAGAAATTACATGCCAAGTGATCTCATGCATGTCTATTTCCAACTGGTCCAACTTTAAAACTTTATTGAGATCAAACACAAAACAAATTTTGCAAAATGAACATTTCACATAACATGAAATAAACCATCAACTTAATTCTGCAGAAAAATAATTCAATATTTGTCATAGGACATATAGCATAAAATAAACTCCCACTAAACCAAGGCATCACAAATATTGACTCCCATTCGAGCAGTGTGTTCATAAAAGACTTTAGGGATCAATCCCTTGATTAATGGGTCTGCTAGCATATATTCTGTTTCTATATGTTCTATGAAAATCTGTTTTTCTTGAATTTTCTCCTAGACAACTAAGAACTTGATGTTTGTATGCTTCGATTTTGTCAAGCTCTTATTGTTATTGGAGTATAGTACTGCTGACTTATTGTCACAAAATATCTTTAATGACCTTTCAATGTCATCTACTATACGAAGCTCAGTGACAAAGTTTCGCAACCATATGCCATGAAATCAGAATCAGAGTACCAAATGATCTCCAAATTTTTTGATCTCCGATAAGTAAGCATGTAATCGTTTGTTCTCTTTAGATAACGCATTACGCATTTAACAACTATCCAATTATTCCTGTTCGGATTGCTCAATTATCTACCCAACACTACCACTATAAATGATATATCGGGATGTATGCAGACTTGAGCATACATTAAGCTCCCTAGTGCTGATGCATAAGGTTTATTATACACTGCTGTCCTCTCAAGATCATTTTAGGGCATTGCTTGAGACTGAACTTGTCTCCTTTAGCTATGGGTGTGTGCATTGGTCTACAACTTTCCATGACATATCTACTTAAAATCTTTTTGATATAGTTCTTTTGTGATAATCTAAGAATACCTTGAGAGCAATCTCTTAGTATCTCGATTCCTAATACAAAAGAGGCATCACCAAGATCTTTCATTTCGAATTTGTTCGATAGAAATTTCTTAGTTTCATGCAACAAGCCTATATCATTACTGGCAAGTAGAATGTCATCAACATATAAGACCAAAAAAGTATTTACTCCCACTGAACTTGCGGTATACACATTTATCTATAATATTTACCTCAAAACCATATAAGGTAATGACTTGATGAAACTTGTGATACCATTGATGGAAAGCTTGTTTGAGATCATAGATGGATTTTCTCCTCTTTTCTGTTGGATCTCCTTAATGACACTTCTTGAGGTTGTTGAGCTTGCTGTATGGGTTGGGGTTGAGGAGGATTCTCATTATTTTTCTGTACTGTAGCAGTATCTTGAGCAACAACAATATTCTCATTGTTCTCTTGTACTGTAATTGGATCTACAGTAGGATTCTCATTGTACTCTTGTACTATAACTGTATCTTGAACAGTAATAGGCACAAGGACCTGATCATTGTCAGTTACAGAATCCTCATCAAAAGCAACATTTCTAATATTTCCTTCTCCCACAAACTCAACATCCTCAAGAAATCTCGCATTTTCCGTCTCAAAAATAGACCTTGATGCAGGATTGTAAAACTTATACCCCCGTGAACGCTCAGCGTAACCAACAAAGTAGCAACTAATTGTCCTTGAGTCCAATTTTCTTTCATGCGGCCTATAAGGCCGCACCTCAGCTGGACATCCCCAAATATGCAAATACTTTATATTGGGCCTTTTTCCAGTCCAAATTTCATATGGGGTTTTGTTAACTGCTTTGCTTAGCACCCTCTTAAGGATGTACACTGCGACTTTTAAGGCTTCTCCCCAGAGTGATTCAGGCAAGGAAGAATGACTAATCATACTTCCCACCATGTCCTTAAGAGTTTGGTTCCTTCGCTCTGCAACACCATTCATGCTAAGTTTGCCTGGCATGGTGTATTGCGGAACAATACCACACTCCTCTAGAAAAAGAGCAAAAAGCCCGAGATGTTGCTCACCTGAACTGTCATATCTTCTATAGTATTCACCACCACGATCAGATTTGACAGCTTTAATTTTCTTTCCAAGTTGAAGTTCAACTTCAGCTTTAAAAGACTTGAAAACATCCAAGGCTTGGGACTTTTCATGAATTAAATATAGATACCCGTAACGAGAGTAATCATCTATGAACGTAATGAAGTACCGTTGTCCATTCCAAGAGACAGTAGGGAATGAGCCACATATATTGGTATGTATCAGTTATAAGACATCTTTAGCTCTCTCGGCACCTAATTTCTTTTTGTTTGTCCTTTTTCCCTTTATGCACTCAATGTAGACTTCAAACTCTGCCAAATTTAGGGGTCCAAGAATTCCATCCGACACGAGCCTCTGAATTCTCTGTTTAGAGATGTGACCTAGGCGTTTGTGCCATAATGATGCCGAATTCTCATTTAGTTTTCATTTTGTACCCGTTTGCAGTATTTCATTATTATAGGAATTTAAGTCAAGCCTATATAGATTATTCACCAAATGACCAGAGCAAATATTATTCGAATTATAGAAGAGACTGACTTTATTGTCTTCGAACGAATAAAAATAACCTGATTTGTCCAAACGAGAAACAGAAACCAAATTCCGTCTAAATGACGGTACATAAAATGTCTCTAATAAATCAAAGTAAAATCCACTCATGGAACATAATCTAAAGGTTCCTATAGCTTCAACTGCAACCATATTGCTGTCTGCCACATAGATGTATCTTTCAGCATCACTTGGCGGTCGGGTCCACAGGCAACCCTGCATGGTAACACTTACATGAGTAGTAGCAGTAGAATCTACCCACCAAGTATCAAAAGGTGCATAACTTAAACTAGCCTAAGAACAAACGAAAGTAAGAATTATACCCTTCTTTACACACCACGTGGCATATTTGGTACAATCCTTCTTCATGTGTCCCACCTTCTTACAGAAGAAACAGGTTGAAACTTGATTATGTTTCTTAGCCTTTTTCTGCTGAGAAGGCACATCCGCAGTAGTATCACATTTTCTTTTATACTGAGAAGATGAAGTCATATGAGCACTTTCAATCTTATCTTGTTGTAGCCTCTTTTCTTCTTGCACATAGTGAGATATAAGCTCATTTAAGGACTAAGTGTCCTTCAGAGTCTTCTAACTCACTTTGAATTGCCCAAAGTGTGCAGGGAAAGAAATCAAAATGAAATGCACGAGTAAATTTTCAGACAACTCTAACTTTAGTGCTTTCAATTTTGAAGCAAGATAAGACATTTCCATAATGTACTCCCTTATGTTCCCTTTACCTTTATACCTCATGGAGACAAGTTTGCTCAAAAGACTACTTGCCTCCGCCTTTTCATTCTTAGTAAAGAATTTTTTCACATCCTTTAGGAACTATTTTGCATCTTTATTCTCAGTAATTGAGCCCTGAAACGCCTCAGGAATTGAGCGTTTCATGATCATAATGCTCATTCGATTGGATCTCTCCCACTTCTCTATTTTAACCTCATTGAGGTTTTCTGGAGTGGAAGTGAGTTTCTCCTTTCGAAGAGCTATATCTAGATCCATACAACCGAGGACAATCTCCACGGCATCTTTCCAAACTTTAAAGTTTGAATCATTCAGCATAGGAATACTGCTAATTTGTGCAGAAACATTGGTAGCTAAAGCCATAGTTTCTAGATTAGAACAAATAAACATGCAATAAACATTAATTAAATAATGAGAAAAAATCCATATTGAGATATCTAGAACAACATTAATTTTCAATCTTTGGATAGAAAAATTAACTGTAAGTGATATTCTCATTGCAGTAATCAAATATAGTCAAAATTCATGTCATACATTAAGCCTTTCTTTGGACCGACTTAATGCGCACATGGAAACTTAAACTTCACAACCTATTTATTACCGCATATATTTTCTATTAATTGGCCAAACAATAACCTTCCTTTGGGCCGATTATTGACCGCATAATTAATAGAAAATACACAAAAGTGTGTAATGCTTATTATTTGGCCAAACAATAAACTTCCTTTGGGCCGATTATTGTTCGCATAAATAATAACTATTACTTTTTTTTCTTAATTAGTTACCCAAATATTTATTTACCATTAATATGTGTATGTAATTCGGCCAAATATAGGCCTTCCTTTAGGCTGACCAATATTCGCATGAATTACATATCACCATATTCCTAATGTTTTAGATAAATCAATTTTCACAAAAGAGGCTACTTTGACAGCATAATTTTCAATCAATTTATTCCAAAACTAAATCTTTATAAAATAGGTGGGTATAATAATCTAAATTGTTACTAGTATCCTTATGTAACAATTAAATAATATTTTTATTATTCAAATATTATTAATATGTATACATTAGGGGTGGCAAACGGGCCTAAACCCGCCGGGCTGGCCCGCGTAACCCGCCAAAAAAGGCGGGCCGGGCTAGAAAATTGGGACCGCCAAATAGCAAAAGCCCGTTTAACCCGCACCGCTTAAACCGCTGGTTTTGGCGGGCTTTGGCGGGGCGGGGCGGGCTTCCCCGCCGGGCTTAGTATTTTTTTAGCAAGGGGTATTTTTATAATTTTTTTTACCAAAACCCAACTTCCCCAACCCAACTTACAAGAGAATGAAGATGAAAATTGGGTGTTTTAGATTATGTTTGTTTTGTTTTAGAGACAATATTGTTAATTATGTTTTGGATTATGTTTATTTTGCTTTGGAAACAATATTTATAATTACAAAGACTTTAATGTTTGTGAATACAAAAATTATAATTTGTTTATACTTTTAGAAATTATAATAGTTAAAAGTAAAAAACAAAAGAGATTTTTTATATCTTTATATATATTATTTAATAGTTAAAAAGTAAAAAAAAAAAAAGAGGATATTTGGCGGGCTAGGATTCTGGGACCGCCTCACTAGGCGGGGCGGGACGGGCTTCTGGCGGGGCGAGGCGGATTTCCCCGCTTGTCACCCCTAGTATACATAACTTGGCCAAATATAAATTTCTTTTTGGATCAATTAATATTCGTATAAATAACATATACATATTAATCCTTATATCCTAAAAGATAATCAATTAATTTTTTTATACTAAATTAATGACACACAATTAAATCCAAAAAAATTATAATTCAATAATGCTCGATTGATTTAACAAAAGATGAAAACCGTATATAAATCATTAATTTATGAGCATCATTTTATATAAAAAAAATTAATCAAAACATGCTTAGCTTACATTATACGCACGCAACAAAATATATATATATATATATATATATATATATATATATATATAGCACTATAACTCAAACGACATCCACAATTGTATATATTATATATATGCAACAATATTGACAGGACTATGGAAGAATAGTGTTCATCCATTATATATATAATTTTGCGGTGCGATAATATTAACGTAAGCTACGCAATATTAACGTATACCGAATAAAATAATAATAAAATTAAATATTTTCGATAACCAAATTATAGATGTCTCTTATAACATTTGTTGGAATAAATCAATTTTATTAACTCAGATCATCCATATTGAGTCATCAAAAATATAAATATCATAATGCGAAAGCATACCTGAATTTATAAACATGAATCATATGATCGGAAGAGTTTGGATCTTGTGGTTCTTTTAATCTTCTTCAATCAAAATTTTCTGTATCTCTAAACGGCTGAATTGTGACTCTTTTGATGGGAAAAGAGTAACAAATGCGACTTTGGTATATTGGAGACCGAAACCCTGTAGGCCTATTTATATTTGAGCATGGCACCCATTAAACCCTTAAGCCCCAAATAAAATAGTATCTAAAGTTCAAAAGATAATATATCTAAAATCCAAAAAGATAATTATCTAAGGAACAAAAGATAATATCTGGTTTTATTCTCATTTAATTCCAAATCAAAAGTAATAATGACTTATTCAATTAGTATTTATAACAATAAATGAGATCATCATTATATAAGTCGTTTAATTTAAAATAACATAATTTGTGATTACAATTAATATATGTATTGCTGACAAACAAATTAAAAAATTAAAATAATTTCCTAACACCACAAACCCAAACTAACCTGATTACCTTACATATTAAAAAATAAAAATATAAAATTTATATAATTTTTTTCTAATTCTAATTTCACTTCAACCATCATTAACCTTTTTTTTTCGTTGTAGAATTTTTTTTTCTTTTTCTATAAATTTAATTATAATTCGCTAATTAAGAGAACTGTTCACAGATATGGGTAACCCGATTACCTGTTTAAAATCAGTTCAATCCGATTATATTAGTTTTGGACCCAAAGAATAATCGGATCAAACCACTCTAAATTTTTATCAATCTAATTATATTCGTATCAAATATTTAAATACTTCTGTCATCATTTTTAAATACCAAAATACTTTTTGTCAAAAGTTAATAACTGATTTATAGATGAACAACTAAGTCAAATAACAAATGATATTATAATTAGTAATAAAATTTAATGTTTAAAGTAATTTTACTAGATTGAACCTAAACTTAATAGCTCTTTGGATTAATGTCAAACTAACAAACTTCATCTCAAATTACTTATTAATTGACCAAAAAAAAATCAAAATTGTTAACTTCTTCTAACTATTTGATATCCCATAATATGTTAAATTAGTAAAGAGCACCTCAAATCAAAATTAATAGGATGAATAAACAAAATAAAAAATGTTAACAATAATATATTGACAAAAAATATAATTATTTATGCGACCAAATTTATTTATTATAATTTATCAAGTTAATAAAAATATAATTTTAGTTATTATCGCTAACGTTATTATAGGCTGTTGGATAACTTTCTATTTTAAGTTTTAGATATTCATATATTAATATTAAATTATAAAGTAAAGTTACAAAAATTAAAATAAAGCGTGATGCATAAATTATGTGTACAATTATACAAATATAAAATTTATGTTGATGCATAAATTATTGAAAGTAAATGCACCATATATATAGAGCTTAATTTGTGTTGCACATAAAATAAAATACGAAAATAAATTAATTTTTTTAATATGTATTAATTGCTTAATTTATATTGTTCATGTCTTGACTCAATATTATGGTTCAAGCTTAAATAAGTTAAAATGGTTCAATCTAAATATTGGCTTTCATCACCAAACCGACCTCTTTTTAAGAGGTCGGGCTCGACATAGATACCTCTCTAAAGAGGTTGACACAGAGATGAGCTGACAGATAACACTTATTCAAATAAGTAAATACTTCCAAAATCTCTCATCCCACTTTTAGAAACTATATCTCAACAACCCTAGGATAAAGGGACAGTCATCCACATTTAGAAGTAGAACTACTCTAACGATAGTTATTGGATCACCACTATAAATACACTCCTTAGGTATTTCTAAGTTCCAATATCATTGAACCTGCCTAACCCCTTGCTAACTTAAGTATCGGAATATTTTTACAAGTACCACCCCCACTCTTTTACATATACAACTCGGACGGAGGCTCTCAAGCGCACATAAAGTCGGAGATCCCCTTCCATTGCACTTGGGCCTTTCTTCCAAGCTCAACTCAACCATTTCAGGTTACCCACGTAACATATATAATAATAGAATATGTTAAATTTTCAATAGTAATCATAATTGTCATTTATTAAAAATATAAATTAAAAGTTATAATTAATGTGTTTGTAGTTTTATAAAAAAAATTAATTTTTTAATATATATTAATTGCTTAATAACTCCACCAATACATATATGTTTAACCAAATTAATATAGGATTAAAATAAATTTTTAATGGAATTTTAAAACTTCAAATAATAAAGAAGTATTATAACAGCCACCTACTTTTCTCTTCTCCTCCATATACTTATGGAAAATGCACTTTAGCTGAAGAACCCGATAGTACAAGAAAATTTTACTATATATAGAAACTCAAACTACTTCCATGCATGTAAATACGAACACCCCATGTTGAATTATATACCAATTTATAAATAATGAGACACGTGTGCCAACAAGGATTAGATGCCAAACCTTGTCATCTATGTACATGAGATTTACATAAACAATGTTCCAATAAAAGTTAAGATGCGTGGTCCACACAAGATGTGTCACGTATATGTGAAGAATAATAGATACGTAAAAAGGAACAAAACGTATAGAGTTCTAAAAGGCATCGTAAGTGAGCAAGATTCTTTACTAGGAAATTCACTATAAGACACACTTAACTTGCCGTTTCATTTACAGACAAAAGCAGCATCTTTGTAAACCTCGTTCTCCCTCGCTCAAACTATGCACCACAAGGTCATCGGTAATCCCATTCTTGTGTTACATAAGCATTCCAGAAGTTTCCTATTTTATTATGGTGGAAATTCAAGTGCAGTTCACTTCACGTGAAGTTAATATTTGAGAGTCGTTAGATAATTTGACTGATTTAAGGCTTGGTTTGGTAAAACTTTTCGAAGAGGTGTTTGTGTTTTTTAAAAGCTCAAGCTCCTCATTTTGTGTTTGGTAAATAAAAAAAGATCATGTGCTTGTGCTTGCAGCTTTTAAAAGATAGGGGTACTTTTGAAAGCACCTAAGATAGAACTTTTTAAAGTTGGCTTGTGCTTTTCAAAATTTAAAAGTCTAATATAACCTTATATGTTAACTAATTTTCAAATTTAATGGTTGCATTTATGTCTATTATAGTATTTTTAAATTTTAAAAGTTATTTTACCAAATGCAATTGTTGTTGCTTGTGATTATTAAAAGCAATTTTTAATTTGATTTATCAAACATAAATGCTACAATTTTTAAAAAGCCATCTTTTAAAAGTTAGCTTTTATAAGCTACTTTTGAAAAGTAAAAGCTTTACCAAACTAAACCTTAATTAAATTTTCATCTAACAACTCTCAGATATCAACTCCACGTGAAGTCGACTTCACCTGAATTTTCATCTTTTATTATTTGTTACTGTTCAGCTCTCAAATTGAGAAGAATTATGGCCAGTCCAAAAGCAATTTCTCTAAAGACATACTGATCCATAAAATATGTAATCATAATTATATTCACGTAGAATCTTGTTATATCTCATATAAATTTATTCGAATCTTCTCCAAATTTATTTTTTAAACACTATAAATAAAAGACGTAACATTTACTTAAGATATGTTATCTATCTCTAACTTTTATATCTTTTAAACTATACCAAGACTTGATTTTTTTAAACTTTTTGAAGAGATTTTTATATTTTTGAAAAGTACAAATTTTTTGTTTGTGATTAATAAATAAAGAAGGCAATGTGTGCTTATACTTACAACTTTTAAAAGATAAAAAATACTTTTAAAATAAAGCACGTAAAATAATAAAATAGAATTTTTTTTAAAATTGATTTCTACTTCTCAAAATTAAAATTTATAATAATTTTATATATTAATAAATATCTAAATTTATTTTTATATTTATATTTATTATAATATTTTTAAATTTTAAAAATATCACAATTATTGTTATTTGTAATCATTAAAAAATATTTTTAATTTAATTTATCAAACATATATATTACAGATTTTAAAAAATTTTTTACAGAACTCATTTTGATAAAACTATTTTTAAAAAATAAAAACTAAACAAAGAATTTATTGTAACAACCTTGTCTTTCAATTTTATAAATTTATATTTATGTATATTTATATGTGTTTTACATATTTTTTAAATAAAATAATTAATTCTTAAAATAATCAAATATGTTATAATAAATAAAATAATTAAATTTATTATAGTTAAATAATCAAATTTTTTTACATAATAATTTTTTTATACACTAAATATATATTCTTATATAATGACTAATTTTTTATATACATATAACATAATTGATTCATAATTAATTATGTAATCCTTAGTTGGTTGCATCACTTATTAATTATCTAGCAGAATTGAAAATAAAAATTACCTTCAAACCAAATTAGTTAGACTTGCTTATAATTAATGGTATTTATCAATCAAAATTCAAGGTGACTACTCCAATTTACTTTATCACTTTATTGAGTTTATTCATTTTTGAAATTGAAAAAACTTGGAAACAATTTAATTTTTTTAATATTTCTTTCCCTTTCTGCAATAACAATTCGAATCATGAATTCTTCTTCATTCTTTATCTTTTTAAATTGATGATTGTTTATTAAAATAATATTTGTTCATTGATCAATAAAATATATAGATCAGACAAAATAATATTTTAAATATGAGTTGCATAGTCACCCAAAAAAAAAATATATGAGTTGCATAAAGCCATAAACTAGCATCTTTTAAATTTAAAAATTGAGCCACTGGTTAGAAAAATATATATACATGAGTTTCAAAGTACAAAAACTATATATTATATATTGAGAAAAGTTAAAAGGTCATTGATGACAAGTCATCTTATACTAGTTTCACAAGTATTTTTCATTTGTTTCATTAGATTTTATGCACTTTCTTGCACAATAAGTAAGTGGTTGGAGTGGAATTTCATAATTATGTTGATTCAATCAAACATCATTTATTTTGTACAAAATTATGAGATTTATGCAAGAATTAAGTGATTATTATGAATGATGCAAATTTTTATGATTTTGGTGAGGCTTTGATGGTGTGTTTGATTAATGGCAGGTAAAAAGATGATGAAGAGAAAAAGCAAAGAAACAGGGTGCAGGTGAACGCCACGTTCACCCGTGACGCGCACACGCACTAGGCGCTTAAACGCGGAGTAACATGTTGGAGATCCACGCGTACGCACGCATGGCGCGCACGCACGGATTGAGGATCAACGTTCACCAACAACGAACGCTACGTTCATTTTGAGTGAACGCCTGCGATACTTTCAGAATTTGAATTTGAGATTGGTCACCGATGCGCACGCGTGTATGGCGCGCACGCGTCGATGTGATATTATGGGAGATTGGCGCAGACGCGTACGTGATGCCAAGGCGCAGAAGTGAAGTTTCATCATCCACGCGCACGCGCAAAGGGAGCGTATGCGTAAGGAGCGTTCATGGCGCAAACGTAGCGTTCGGTTAATGAACGCTGCCAAGGGACGCGCACGCAGATGGTACGCACACGTGTCGATGGGAAAAAGCGCAAGGGACGCATATGCACTAAGGACGCGCACGCGTCGGTGAAAGAACGCTACGTTCAGTTCGAGAACGCTACGTTCACCTGATGCTGCATGGAATTACCATTTCGGACCTACTTCATCAGAAAGCCAACAAGCCCACTCCAAGCACCGAAGGACTGAATTAGAAAGTGTATAAAGAAGAGATCTTTTTTTGGGGGCTAGAGGCTCTCTTTTAGTTTTTAATTTTTCAGAATTTAGAATTGAGATCAGATCTGAATTTTCCTGTCTGTTTTGCTTTCTCCTTTCTGCAACTTTTATTCTTCTGTTTTGGGTCTTGAACTTGGGTTGAAGAATTCTACTGAATTTCTTCATCTGAGAATCATCTCTCACTTTTCTTTTTATATAGTTCTTAGAATTGAAGATCTGATCATAGTTAACTTCTTGTTTTACTTTTCTTCTGCAATTTCTCGATTCTGTCTTGTTAAGAGAGCGTTTGAGATCAAATTTTCATTATGTTTTTATTATTCTACTGCAATTATTAATTTCTGTTTATATTCTATTTTGGTTCTTCTTAAATTTTCTATTTCTGTTTTAGTACTGAAGTGATCTAATTTCTAAGTTTTGTCATCTGAGAGTTCTTTTATTCACTGTTACATTTTTCAGTTGTGTTTTGATTCCATTTACCCAAATTCCTTTATTCTTCATGCAATTTAAGTTTCCTGTCAATTTAAATTTAGCAATTTAAATTCCTTGCACTTTAAGTTTCAGTTATTTACCTTTCTTGCAATTTAAGTTTCAACGCTTTTAATTTCTTGCACTCTAAGTTTCTGTAATTTATTTTTTCTGCACTTTAAGATTCGGCCAATTTCAATTCTGCACTTTAATTTCCTTGCAATTTTACTTCTGTTGATCAAATTTCACCCAAATCATCAAATATTCGCTTAACTAAATTTATCACCATACTAAAGTTGCTCAATCCATCGATCCCTGTGGGATCGACCTCACTCCTGTGAGTTATTACTACTTGATGCGACCCGGTACACTTGCCGGTGAGTTTTGTGTGAAATCATTTTTCCCTCATCAGTCATCAAAATTTTTTTGTTATTAATTAATTGTTAATATTTAAAAGTATAGGACAAAAATATGTTGTTGAATTACTAAACTAAAAAAATTAAACGAAAAAAATTTAATTAATGACTAAATAATGAAAAAAAACTAATAAATTTTAATAATTTGTTAATTTTTTTATATATATTTCCATAATTTTCTATGATGAGATCATTGATAAGGACTGAAATGGTTGTTTTTTACACCCTATTATTATATTGCCATATATATGGAGCGATGATGGTATATCCACAGCATATGCATTGTAAAAAAATTTAATTTTGATGTCTTTCACGGTGTAATTGTTTTTTATAGTATAATTATAATTATTTTTATTAATAAAATGTTATGTAATTAGATACATATATAAAATAGTTTTAGACTAATAATATATCAAAATTAAATTTAAGATAAAATATATTTTTTGTCTTTGAAGCACAAAAGTTTTAAAAATATCACTAAGTTTTATTTTGTTTTAATTTTATCCTAAAAGTTTTCGATTTGCATCAAATATACCATTGACAGCTAAATTTTCAAAAAATTTAAGATCAATCTAACAATAATGCATAAAAATTATGCTTGATTTGCTTGTGTTGAGGGGTTGTTCTTATGAAATTATTATTGAATCGGTCTTAAATTTTTTGAAAAATTAGTCGTTATGGATATATTTGATACAAATCGAAAATTTTTGAAACAAAATTGAAATAAAATAAAACTTAATTTTTTTTTTTAAATTTTTGTCAAACTTCAAAGAGAAAAAATATACTTTACTCTTAAATTTATATTATATGGTTGGTAGCTTAGAAAGTAGCCACTAGGATAGAATCCTACATTATAAGGAAGATAGGCCAATCATTTGGTATAGTTGTTTCCTCTCATTATTATTGTCATAGTAAGAATTTTAGTTGAGAGGATGAGTATGTCATTTTCCTTGGCACCAAAGCCTTATTCTTCCTCCATCACTTGTTGTAGGAGATTTGGTGGTATAAGGTCAGAAGTTGTGGCAGTTATGGTGGCTCCAAAACAAAGAAGAAGAGAATTATTAGGAGAAAGTAGTGGTACGGTAATAATGTTTCCTCATCATTTGTCAAAACAGGGTGTTCCTCTTGCTGATTTGCATGTGCACGAGGTTGTTGAGTGGCAGTGTCAAAATGGTAATTTTGGCACCACTACTAAGCCGCGGTTTGAGCCTTGTTTTCTCAACGATGGATATGAAATGTGTAGGAAGATTTGTAAGGAATATGCTAAGACCTTCTATCTAGGTAACTAATCATAATTAATATCCGGTGAAAACTCAGATACAGTCAACTTTACATGAAGTTGATAGTTGGGAGTCGTTAGATGATTTGACTGATTTGACTAAATTTTGATCTAACAACTCTTAACTATCAACTTCAGGTGAAGACGTGAAGTCGATTGTACCTAAATTTTTATCTTAATATCCTCTACTCCAATTTCCTCAATAATGCTAATAAGATGATTATTTGCTTTTCTTTCTTGCTTTTGGGCTCTTGGCAACTCAGGGGAAAAATCCTCTAAAATAATGATAAAAATCGTAAAATGATAAAATAAAGCATTACTCACGGTTGAATTTGTAATTCTTATTATATTTAAATTTAATATTTTTAATTTAAAAGTGATTAAATTTTTATTTTCTATCATACTGTCATTTTTTCAAAAATTTAAATTTATAGAAGAAAACCAAATGAATGATTATTTATATTTCTAACATGTCCCTTTAAATGAGAGTTTTTTTTTTGGAGTTCACTTTATAATACTATTTTTTTCAAAAATTTAAATTGATAAAAAAAGATAACATAAATAAATATTTTTTTAATATTTTTTTATTTTATCAACTTTTCTTACTTTAAAATTTTTTTTATTCTTGTGACGGATTTTAATATTGTATTTGTCTTGTTCTATTTTTCCTATACTTTAATTTAAGAAGCCATATTACATAGTAATCAGTTTTATAGGAAATATAATTAATGTAATTAAAAGTTATTATTTATCAAAACAATTTTATATAATAGAAACTTGTAGTGTAAATAATCAAGATTTTAAATTTTAATTATGGTCGAGGATACAGTCATAATTGCAATCATCACAATATTATCACTATGGCTTAGTTTAGATAAAAAATTTAATTAAGTTCCTTTTGAAAAAAAATGTTAAACAATAAATATTTATATTAAAAATAATTTATAAATAAGTTATTTTATTTTTGATATTTTAGTCTTAAAAGTATTTATTTTAAAAGAAGAATGATAAAAAAATTTTATTATAAAAAAAGTAATTTTTTTTAACTTCTCCATAAATATTTAAATAATTTTTTAAAAAATTACACTAAATAATAATACTATAACTTTTCATAGTTAGTGAGACCATATTATTCTTTGTTTGAACAGGAACTTTGCTTATGACACAAGAAAGACAAAAAGCTATATGGGCGATTTATGGTAAGTACGTAACCAAACCCAGAAGAAATTAAAGATGATGATGAATATAATTTTCTAGCCCATAATTTATGAGTATTAATGTTATTTGCGAGACAAATAAACATATGTATCGTTAAAGTTCTTGAATGAATAAAAGAAAGTGTATTTTTTTAATGGTAGATACTCTAATGAAGATTTTATAATTGTGTTTATATAAAAATATTTTATTTTGATCATTGGATGATAGATTTTAGTAGGAGTGAGCACGGGTAGCGGGTACCCGATTACCCGTCTAAATCCGAACCGAACCATTTAAATTGGTTCTGGAACCAACGGGTAATCGAGTTCAACTTGAACCCAACCGATGACCTTTGTTACTGATTGGTTCGGGTATCGATTCTAGGGGTGCGGAACCCGAACCAACCCGTGAACCCAATCATATATTAATTAAATAAAAAAAATAAAAATATGGCTTTTAGTGAGTTTTGCAATTCGTAACCCTAACACTTTGAAAACTAGACAAATATTTTCGTTACCCTTTTGTATTTAGCTTCTAATGTTTAGATTTTAATGTGTTTTGATTTTAGCTTCTTTAAAAGATTATTCACTAGACTTTTGTATTTAACTTCTAATATTTCTATTGCACTTTTGTATTTCCATTAGACAAAGATTATTCACTATTAATATATTTGGATTTTAATGAGTTTAGTTTTTAATGTATTTGGTGTTTAACATGTTTGGATTATTTCTATTGATGTTACATGTTTATTGTACTTGTTGAATTTTTAAGATAAAAATTTGGTTTTTTTTTAACGAATTTCAAAGTCATCGGATATCCAATTACCCGAACCGAACCAATCCGTTCTTAATCGATTTGGTTTGGTTCCGGTACATGTACAAAAAAACATAAATTCGAACCAAACCGAACCAATTATATTTTGATCGGTTCGATTCTAATTTTATCTTAAACCCGAACCAAACCGACCCGTACTCATCCCTAGATTTTAGAATTTGATTTTTATATACTATAAAAGTGTTACTTTTGTTATAGTGTAGCAAAATAAAAATGATCATAAAAAGATATTTTTAACATCTTTATTGAAGTAGTTAACATTAGTGTATCAAATCAAATAAAAATCTTCTATTGGAACTTGGAAGTATAATGATTGAATGCATGAGTATGTATCAGTTTGGTGCAGGAGGACGGATGAATTGGTTGATGGACCGAATGCAGATTACATGAAGAGCTGTGGTGTTCTTGATAGGTGGGAAGAGAGATTGCATGATATTTTCAATGGAAGACCCTATGATTTGCTTGATGCTGCTCTCACTGATACAATCTCCAACTTTCCCTTGGATATTAAGGTACCTAAATCATTATTAGTAATAATATTACTTCACTACATCAGAATCTAATTCTTTCTTTACCTATATCATGATTTTAAATTGCAATCACAAAGATTTATGGTAGTAAAATATGCGTAACTGAAAAAAATACACTCGACTTATTTGGTATCGATAAAAATGCTCCTAAATTTTGTTATCGACAAAAATGTTTTTGAATTTTTGCCGTATTTTTAAATAATTTAAAAATATTTTTGTCAACAGTAAAATTCAAAAATATTTTTGTCAATGTCAAAATAATTTACGTACATTTTTTATGTCTAGTTAATATTTAGTCAATAATCTGTACCTTAAATAAAAAATTTTAATAACTATAACTTCTAATAATATGAAAATATAACTAAAAGTATTGATTATATTGTATTTTAAATTGTATTCTTATATTTCTCGCTAGCATATGTCAACGTAAGTATAGTATATGAATACAATATAGTTTGTTTGAACATTAAAAAGTAAGTATTTTTCATTGAACTCAATAAGTAATTCTAAAAGTAGTAGAGAAAAAACATTTAAATTTTGATTTGGTTTTTATTTTTATTTTTCTTTTAAACTAAAATTTTATGTTGAAGCAATTAAAAAAGTGGTATAAATAAATTAAACATAAACCAATCATTCACGAAATAAATCCTTTTAATTTTATGTAAAACATTTATATCATGTATGTTTCATCTTTTAACATTCACTCTCTTTTATATAAAATATCATATTTTTATTAGACCTTTCTAATCGATGATAAGAGATTACACATAACTAACTTATGTGAAAATCTTTCATTACTAAATAATGGCTAATTAATAATATAATTATGCCACTTTTTAATTTACATATTGAAAAAATGTTGGTGTTATACATTGTTATTGGTTCATTGTGTGTTATTTTAGGGTGTGAAATTTAAAAAACAGTTAGAAACAAATCAGATCATTCGATTTAGGGATGCCACAAATTGAAAAGTAGATATTGAGCTTCTAATTTTTTTTATTTTTTAAAATTTCAAAATTGACCCACCAATTTCTCTATCTTTAAAAAAAAACCTCAAATTGGAGCCTCCAATTTGCAACCTTCTAAATTTGAATTTGTCATTCTACAAATCAGAGTTTCCATTTTCCATACCTCCGAGAAACAATTTGTATTTTCAAATTAAAAAAAAAAATCATTTTTATATTATTTAAAAACACACCCATCATCTATATTTATGGATAACACATTCTCCAAAAACATAACAAAAAAAATTAACCTAATGATGGAGCCTTAATTAAATTAAACTTTTTATTTTTTGGTATGACAGCCTTTCAGGGACATGATAGAAGGTATGAGAATGGATACAAAGAAAACAAGATACAAAAACTTCCAAGAATTATATCTGTACTGCTACTATGTGGCTGGAACTGTTGGATTAATGAGTGTTCCAATAATGGGTATTGCACCCGAATCTATCATCCCTCCTCAAAGTGTATATGATTCAGCACTCTCTCTTGGGATTGGAAATCAATTAACAAACATTCTTAGGGATGTGGGTGAAGAGTAAGTTTCTGTATTTCGTCTCTTTTGATTGTTAAATCAACATTTTCTTAATTTAACGAGTTGAGAACTTGTTTTAGTGCAACAAGAGGTAGAGTGTACCTTCCACAAGATGAATTGGCGCAGTTTGGATTGTGTGAAGAAGATATATTCGCAAGAAAGGTAAGTGAAAGTTGGAGAGAGTTCATGAAAGAGCAGATTATGAGAGCAAGATTCTACTTCAATTTGTCCGAACAAGGAGCTTCTCAGCTTCATAAGGCTAGCCGTTGGCCGGTACGTATACCAATTATACTTCTTTTTTATTTTATAAATTCAAACCATTTTCAAATGTTTTGAGATAAAGTTAAACTTGATTTAGTAAAATTTTCGAAGTAACTTATTACAATTGACTTCTTAAAATATAGTTTTTTAAAAATTACAATGTTTATGGGTGATAAATCTATCTAAAGACTATAAGAAGAAGAGAGAGATATATTATTCCATGCATTACATTATAGAAGTAGTGATAAATATTAGGGGTAAGGATTGTTTTAGTTCCTAATGTTTAGGGTCAGAATCGAAATTATTCCTAACGTAATTTTTTATTTAGAATCGCTCCAAACGTTTTATTTCGTATTAAAATCGTCATTTTTAATAAAATTTTTAATTTTATTATTAAATTACCCTTATTTTAATAAAAAAATTATAAAATAAAGAAAAAGAAAACAGCGCGCGCGCGGGGGTGGGGAAGGAAAGGGGAAAGGATGGGGGAGGGAAAGGGGAAAGGGGAAAGGGGAAGGGGGAAGGGGGGAGGGGGGATGACATCGGCGAAGCTTGGAACTGCCGTCGCAGAGCTCGCTAGGGAGAGAGGAGACGCGAGTTAGAGAGAGAGCTCGCCGCCACTTCGCGTTCTCGCTGCTGCACCTCCCCACTTCTGCTTCTGTTTCGGCTTCTGCTTCTTGCTTTGCCTTCTGCTTCTGCTTCTACTTCAGCTGCTGCTTCTGCTTTTGTTTGAATTTCTGCTTCCGATTTTGTTTTTTATGTCTGCTTCTGCTTCTGCTTCTAATTCTGATTTTGATTTGTTATTTTCTGATTTTATTGTTATTGTAGGTTGATTTTGTTGTTGAATTTGATGTTGTTTCTGAATTTGAATAATATGTTATTGTTGGTGTTCTTGAATCTGATTTGGTATTTGGTAGGAGCAAGGGAGGTAGTGGTGGTGGTGATAAAAGTGATGGTGGTGATAAAAGTGATGGTGGTGGAGGATATTTTTTTTTTCCATAAAAAGTCAAAAGAACGATTTTAAAATCAAATACAACATTAAGGATGATTCTAAATAAAAAATTACATCAAGGACGGTTTCGATTCTAATCCTAAACATTATGGACCAAAATAATACTTATCCTAAATATTACAACTATGTTACGTATACACTAAAATTAGTTATCAGTATAAAATATATGTTGAAATATAAATACGCATTAAAAATAAATTAAATCATATATGTATTATATATAAATATATTGATAACTGATTTTAGCGACTGATTTTAGTATACAAACAACATTTTAGTAAAGAAAAATGTTACTTGTCCTTTAAATTTTCAGTCTTTAGTCAACTTTTTTATTTAAATAATATTATTTAATTAATTTAAATATCCACTTTTATAGAAAGTTATTTATTTTTTTATAAAAAAATATTTATTTTTTAGTTTTTTTCTTCTAAAGATCGAATAATAGACAATTTTTAAAAAATATCTAATTGTATTGTTTTGTAAATATTATTGCATTACATAGCTATATATAGTATGCTCACTTTGACTGAGATATTTAGAGTAACTAACATAACGGACTAATCTTATGGTTGTAACTAATCATAACGGCTAGTATCCCCATATATATATATATATATATATCATCCTACAAAGACAATAAATCCGATAGTGCACAAGCAACAACATAATATTTGGTAAAAGAGAAAAATTGAGGGTGAGCAATTTTTTTTTTGGTATTTAAACGGAAATAAAGCCCAAAATTACAAGACACTAATCAACCGGAATAAAAAAGTCCCTCTATAATCATCAAACAAAATTTGTCTCAAAGGTGCTGGTGGCACATCAATAAAATTGAAACCTGGGTTAGCAATTTTAATTGATATTGGCAAGTACTTTTGAGCAGTAATCCAACACTTTGAGCCCAGCAATTCAATACTATATTTTTTGGCCAATAATATTTTGCTTCATGTATTATTATTTTCAGGTTTGGTCCTCATTAATATTATACCGTAAGATCTTGGATGCAATTGAAGACAACGATTACGACAATCTGACGAAACGAGCTTACGTTGGACGAACCAAGAAGTTTCTGATGTTGCCTCTTGCTTACAAACGATCTCTCTCAAGTCCCAACACCAATTTGATCCCTCGTTACCAACGCTAATATTGCAATTCTATTAGTTGTGAAAATAATAATAAAAAAAATTGATACTGCAATAGCAACACCAAATTTGTACAGAAAAAAGAGAAGAGAAAAAAAACAAGAGGACCAAGCTAATTGCATTGGCTTCCTTGTACAAATCGTAGGTCTTGTACAAATGTGAAATATCTAAGATGGGAATTCAAATATCTACAAAATAGAAAAGTGAAAATGTTGTTCTCGAATCATTGTGGAAGAAAAACAATATGTATATGTATGTGTGTCTTTTTCCCTATTTTTCTAATAAATCTGAAATAAATAAACCTGTGGGATGCTTTACAAGTTCATTAAACAATAAAATCAAAATATGCGCTGCTTCAGGTACGTTGATTACACGCGCTATATAACATCGCGCGTATATCTAACTACCAGATTTAAAATATTTCTTTCCTTTTTCGTTTTCGTTATTTTGAGATTTCGTTGTTCTTCTTCTCCCACGTTTTCCCTCCTTCTTCTCCATTGTTCTTTTCTTCTCCTTTTCTCACTAGCATCTTCTTCGTTTAGGTTACCTTTGTCTCTCTCTGCAACAGCTTCGTTTTCTATTTTTGATTTGTTGTTTTCCAAAATCAAAGTTTGATCTCGTTTTGAAGATAATGGATCATTCAACCTCAGATTGTCAGCTGAATGCAGGCGAAGTGGATTATGAGTCAGAATCTAACGAAGTCCCTGAGGTTTGATTTACATAGGATTAGTATGAATTTTCTTTCAGTAATTTGTATAGCATTGTGTAGTTGAAAAATTGCTGAACATTGACTGTGAAAGTAACACGTTTACCTGAATCTGTCGATTCAATGTATTAGTTGTGATTAATTACCTGGAATTTGTAGCAGACGCTCGGGTGTAGATCAATTCTTGTTTGGGTGTATTTTAGCTAGAAGTGTGGGTGTATCTACACTTTACTGGTTTTTTGTTATTTTAATTGACTTGTTGTTGTTCAGGTGTATTATAACAGACATGATTAGGTGTGTTTTTAGTTTTTGAGATGATGTATATCTGCAGGATGTGTATTTACAGTTTATGGCTTTAAAAGTCATTCTGTAGTTGAGTTGTTGCGGTTCGGGTGTATCGTATTAGACATGATTGGGTGTATTTGAATCATATCTATGGGTGTATTTACAGTTTTGACACGGTGTATTTTGCAGCCTCTCTCAGTTGTTGATGACGAGCTTGTTCCAAAGGTCAGAATGACCTTTACCACCCTTGAAGATGCTGGAAAATTTTACAGGAACTACGCCAAGGCTGCAGGTTTCTCTACAAGAGTTCGGTGCACAAATAGGAAGGGAAACGAGATTAAGAACCAACTGATTACATGTAGCAGAGAGGGAAAATGGAAATCTAAAATATCTCCGACCGAGAAGACCAATCCGACAGCTGGTCTAAATTGTCCTGCAAGAATTTATATACACACATTGAAGGATGTCGGTGCTTGGATCATTTCGAAGGTTGTGCTGGATCATTCACACCCCTGCTGTCCAAGCAAAGCAGAGATGCTCAAACAGCACAGGGAACTAAGCATGTCCATTCGTCGTACGATAGAGAATAACGAGGAGGCCGGTATCAGACCAAGCAAAACCTACCAATCATTTGTTGCGGCTGCCGGGGGTCACCGCAAGTTAAATTTTATCGAAAAGGACGTGAGGAATTACATTACCAGGGAAGTGCGGAATGTTTCCGAACAAGAAGATGCAAAGAAATTCGGAAAATATTTGTTAAGAATGAAAGAGAAGAATCCGAATTTCTTTTTTGAGCTCCAACTCGAAGAGGATCAATCGAATAAGCTGGCTTTTTGGGCCGATGCAAGAAGCAGAGCCGCCTTTGAGTATTTCGGAGACGTCATTTCATTCGACACCACCTACAATACAAACAGGTAACAAACTGTCCCTGTTTATGATGCCAAATTAATTTATTTTTACGAATCCGCAGTAGAGGTGTATATTGGCTGTTTCATTGGGTGTATGCGAAGCATTTGTTAGGGTGTAGCTAATGATTTTGCATTCTGGACCATGGTAATTTGTTTCGGGTATAATTTGGTCTGTGGTTCTTTTGTCGGGGTGAATCACCACGGTCAATCAACACTTCTCGGATGCTCTTTGATGAAGAACGAAGAAATTGAATCATTCAAATGGTTATTTCAAAGCTGGCTTCGTTGCATGGGAGGAAACGCTCCGAAAGGGTTTCTCACCGATCAGTGCGCATCCATGAAAAGGGCTTTAGAGGCCTGTATGCCAACAACAGTTCACCGTTGGTGCATTTGGCACATCATGAAGAAGATTCCAAGCAAATTAAACGGGTACAAGGGACATGCCGATATCGAACAAGAAATGAGCCAAGTTGTTTGGAACTCTCAAAGCAAAGACTCATTCGATAGGAATTGGAACGATTTTCTGCTGAATTTTGGTCTTGTGGACAACAAGTGGCTTTCAGGTAATGTCTTTTTAAAATCTGCATCAGAGGTGTAAATTGCATGTTTTCTCGGGTGTATTTATAGACTGTGTTTGGGTGTATTATGCAGATCTGTACGAAGACCGTCACATATGGGTTCCTATCTATCTGGATCACCATTTCTGGGCAGGGATGAGAAGCACACAAAGGAGCGAGAGCATGCATTCATTTTTTAACAAGTATATCACCCGGAACAGCTCGCTTATTCAGTTCGTCAAACAATACGATAATTGCCTCGGAAACAGGGAGCAAGCAGAGAGAGAATCAGATGCTGCAGATTTTCATACGGTCATACCGTGTGCAACCAAATCCTGCATTGAAGCTCAGTTTCAAGATGCGTACACTCACGCAAAGTTTAGGGAAGTCCAAGCGCAATTCAGAGAAAAGGCGAATTGCATCACCAGACTAAAGAATTCCGCTCTAGGCTATTCAGTATACGAAGTCGGAGAATAAGTTTCCAGCTCAATATTCAACAAGTTCGTGGTTACTTACGACTCGGTTGCAGCCGAGGTAAAATGCCATTGCTTATTATTCGAGTCGAGAGGGATACTGTGCCGTCACGCACTAAGCGTGTTAAGCTTCGAACAAGTAAGCCAAGTGTCACCGAGATACATACTGGAACGATGGAGCAAGAAGGTAAAGAGGCAACACACACACATCAAGAGCAGCCACGACGAGCCACTAATGGAGCCAAGAAGCAAGAGGTTCGACCAATTGGTTTTTCGTTCGCAAAATATATGCGAATTTGCCTCCGAATCGGAGGAGCTGACTGCAATTCTGCACCGTGCGTACGATAACGTCATCGCCGAGATGGAAGCATTAAAAGCCAAAAGGAAGGGGACATCTTCTTTATCCCACGAAGACGCCAACTTGGAATCCGTTAACGAGCTTCAAAGCCCGCCAAGGATTCGAACAAGAGGACGTCCAAAAAACAGGCTAGGTTCAAAGCTGGAGAAACAGATCGCAAATGCCACAAAGAAGAAGAAGACGAAAGTTTTAAGCGAGGTAAAAGTAATGTTCTTTAAATTTGTGGCGATTGAGTTTATTTTTCTCGTTAATAGTTTAGGTAATGTGTGTGTGTTATATTTCAGATAAACCTGTTTGATGCTGCATCAGCGGCGCATTCAAATTGCAGCCAATATCAAGGACACGTTATGAGTTATCAGTTTAGGGTACCAGCAGTAGGGGATAACTCCTTGGGTGTAAAAGCACTGTTATTTTGGGTGTATTTTCGTTAATTCACAATTTAGATATAGACACATATATAGATATATATAAAACAAAAGCTGTAAAAATTCTCAGGTTATGGGTTTATATTTGATTTGATGTTTTTCTTCATATTTTAGTACATGTAATTCATACATTTTGAATACAGCGCAGACAGTTTGGGTGTATATTTTATACAATCTTGGGTGTATTATTAGACTTGCGTTGGGTGAACAGTTTATAATTTGTGTTTATATATGCCTTGATTTTTTCCTTCATATTTTACCACCTGTAATACAGCTTTTGAATACATCACTGACAGTTTACCAGCAAAGATATTTTAACTATGGAAAAAAATATACATGGAATAGAAGTTGTTGTTAAATGGCAAATATTTACATCATTTGTTCAATTTACAAACTACCAAGCAGATGGATTACCCAGTTTCTATATCAGCAGAATTAATCTGACAAAACGGACTAAATAATACAGAGGATGGCTTCGACAGCCTTATAGCACTACTCTCTCTAATTGCCCGATCTCTCTGTGTATTCATCTCACTGAATAGTATCCGGGAAGCGTACTCCACTCTATAGTGGTCCACCTCCTCCTACAATAAAAAAGTATATTCTGTTTAAACAGCAATATTAATTCAGTAAAGTAATACAGAGTTATATGGTTCAAAAGACAGTTACATGTGGCCAATTATCCCATTGATACTTCCCCTTTTTGATGTTTTCCGGCTCAATTATCTCCATCCACTTCATAACGTACATAGCGCAGTCATAGCAAAGATTGATTTTAGTCTGATGAACTTACATTTTAGTTGGAGCTGGGGGAACCGTGGGTGTGGTCTCTTGAAGTTGTTTGGGGGTTTCAGGAGTGCTGCACAGTTACAAAAAATTAATCACGGCGTAAAAGAAACTAATCAGGAACAATATACACCCAAACTGTTAGCTAATATACACCCAAACTCCAAACAAATATACACTCAATACTATTTCTTACGTTTCTGTAGTCCCTTCAATCTATAGCATAGGGGTTGGTTCAAAATCTGTCTCAGTGGTTGTTTGGGATGCCGGCACAAAAACCTGAATCGGGACTCTAAACAAGAAGAAAAATGAAAGGTTAACAACGCCTTTGAAAATAATAAGGTTATAAGGTTGAAATATTATTGTAAAACTCACATTGCAAGCGCTTCGGACGGTGTCTATTCCCTCACAACCATCATATTCGAATCAGACGGACTCAACCTAAAATACACCCAAAGAAATTCAAGAAATACACCCGAACAATTCAAAAAGAAGACAGGCTTTGTTTTTTTGAGAACTTACATACTTGCAGTTTTTGCTTTTTTTTCCTGCCTTTTTTTTCTTGAATAAAATAATAAAGGGCTTTTTTTTCTAAAAAAAATATATACAGAATTAGAAGTAGAAGGGTAATAGAAGAACAAAAGTAATGGTTATTTAAAAGAGAAATTACATGCTCTGTGACGGCTGGTTTACACTACTCTGTTCTGTGTGTCCTTGAGAGGAAGGACCATCACTTCCCAAGTTCACAGCCGGTATTCTAAAACAGATTTCATGTTATTCAGACAAAATAAGATACAGGTATAAAATACACCCAAATGAATGCACAAGATACAACCAACCGAATGGACAATATACACCCAACACAACAAAGTTAATATTCCAACTTATTAAACAACATACACCCAACTTGATCCACACAATACACCCAAATGGTTCCACAAGACACACCCAAATCATGATAACAAGATTTTATTAAATAATAAAGCTTCTTACGTTTCAGACGACACATAGCGACCTTCTGTCGATCGCAGGTCAGGTTGGTTCTCGCTGCGAAACAAGAAACAATTATTAGCATACAAAACACAACAAAATATGAAATAGACAGCCCAGCAAGACATACCCCTCTGCAGCAGATTTATCAACGTTTTGCCCTAGCCATTCATCCAGTTCGTCACTTGATATTTCATATGTCTCACTACATTCATAAAAGAAGATGTTAACAAAAATAATTACGACGATAGACGGTAATATAGCTTACGAGGTACTGTACCCGTCAAAGTATTGGTCTTCTTTAGGAGGTGAATCCTCCACGAGAACTTTTTTCTTTTTTGGTTGTGTTCTGGGTGGAAAAAAAAGAGTACCAATCAGAAATAAAAAATTAATTTTATCACAGAATATTATGCAAAGAAGTGCTTACTTTTTTGGTGTTGTTTTTGTTTTTTTCTTCTCCTTCTCCTTCTCTGCAGGTGATGATTCTTCGCTCCTATAAGTTAATAATAGACACTTCAGTTAATACACGAAATCTTTATAATGAAGCCAAAAGAAAGGAGTAATAATTTCAGGACATTACTCATCACTTTGTTCAGATTCAGATTCTGAATCAGAATCTGCCTCCTCTTGCCTCTGCTTTCTTTTTCTGGAGTCCATTCTGGAAGGCAAACAGTGATTATTTAGAACATACTAAAAATACACCCAACGTGATCAACAAAATACACCCAACTTGAAAAAGAAATTACACCCAAGTATGGTACTTACTTTTTCCCCTTTTTGATGGGGTGGTTTCTTGTTGAATCCTCTGAGTCTTGTTGAGTCTCAGACTCAGAGGTAGAAGTGTCACTGTCAGTAGCTGTTTCTGTCTCCGAAGACGATGTTGGACTCGCCTTCCTTTTTTTTGTTTTTTTATTTCTTGTTTTTTTTCTTTTTTTTCTTTTTTTTTTTTCATTTTTTCTCTTGCTCTTGTCTCCGCCATCTTCACAATCCCCTGAAACATGAGATATTTTAGCTAGCAGCATTCAGGTAAATAAAATACAAGCAACATATTATGTTTACTTACCAAAATTTCTTCTCTTTCTGTAGTCATTCTTTCCACCAACTGCTCCTTAGTCCAGTTGGCAATCCAAGGCTTTAGTGGTCTTTCAGCCCTCTTCTTGCCTTTATTTTCAGAAAGATGAAAGTATATTATCATGAGGGCAAAGAGGCAGCCATCAATTGCCTTCTTCTTCTTCTCCTGGTAGTCTGTGATGCCTTTGATCAAGAAGGTCAAAACATGCCCCCCCCCCAGTTTCTCTCCGATATGCCGTCCATCTTAAAAATTGTGGCCAGGTGCACGGGTGATATTTTGTTTATCGTCGTTGGCAAAAGGAACGCCATCTGTATGTAGAGGATGAATATCCTCTTGAACATTAGGCGTTCCTCTTCGCTGTCAACGCCGATTTCCATCATTTCATCGGTAAGACTTTTGAGGGTCTTACCCTGGAATCTTCTAAAAATTATTTTGTCATCATCAGAAAGTTTCTTATACTCAACTCTCTCAGGAAACAGATTTCCTACAAAAAAGAAAACAACAAAGTATCAAAATCGGTTCAAAAACACCCAAGCATCAACCTTAAATACACCCATGCATGAACTTAATATACACTTATAATTTTGAGCTAGTTACCTGTTGCATTGATGCCAAGCGCATCACCTATTGTCTTTGGTGTTATTTGGAAAGAACCATATCCTGTCTTCAGTCTGTTCTCCCCAAGTTTGAAGTTGTTTGCCAGTTCCCTTAAGAGTTGGTGATCCACCCTTAGAGGTGGGACGTGTATCAACCCACCAAATCCGAGATCCCTGACAATTGCCTTCTTCTCCTCAGTCATGTTTCTGAACTTATCACTCAGGAGATGTGTGGCACACTTAAGATCCTTTGTTTGGTTTCTTGCTGCCATTTTGTCTGAAACAAAAAATACACACAAATATACACCCATTAGTAACAGTAAGATACACCCATATGTAAGAATCAGATACACCCATTGATAACAGTGAGATACACCCATTGATATTATTCAGATACATTCATATATATCAGTCAGATATCAGTCAAACATGCATCAATATCAAGCCACATTACAAGTTCAAGCAGTATACAACCCCCAATCTACGGAATAAACCCCCAAAAATCAACAACAGTAGCAAGAGAACTTAGAACAAGAATGTAGAACGACGTAGAACTTAGAAGAACGACGTAGAACTTAGAACAGTGTAACAAAGAAGCAAGAATAATAGCACAGTAAACCCTAGAAGAACGACGTAGAAGAAAACTAAAATATACAGTAATCTTAATGAACTTACGTTGAGTGTTGTTGCTTCGTTTTCTCTTCAGATTCTTCACGGAGAGTTTGATGTTGTTTTGATGGAGGTTTCGAACAACGATTTGTATATTTTGAACTTTGATTTTTGCTCGAAAATGGGAGCGTTTCCTTGTTTTCGAAGCGTTTTGAGAAGTGGAAGAAGTGGAGGAAGTGGAAGAGTCTGCCATACGTAACCGTTTGTGTTGAGCGCGTGATTTTGACGCGCCATGTTATGCTTCCTTATGCGCGTGTCTTCGATTTGGGCTGGGCCAACTTGGATGCTTGTATACTTGTATGTGTAGCAGGCCCGGACAATTATATATCCTCTTTATTATGTTTGGTTTTCATAATTAAGGTTTTGAAAATCAAATGGGCCATTAAACCGTTTTAGCTATTAATTTACTAATTTATTGATTTAGTTGACTTAACTGTAATTTAATTGAAATAATTATTTTATAATAAAATAATAAATAAAATATAAATAAATATACTACATATTCTAATATAAATCTTAAAATGTTATCCAAATTAAAAATATTACATCACCCAAAGTGTTATAATTAATCTCATTTAAATACAAACTAAATAAATATCCAAATATTAAAGATAAATATTAAAATTTGTTATTAATCATCAAAATCAAAAGAGAAGAACTATATTCAAAACCTTCAACTATTTATTGGAGTACACACTCTCAAATGGTGATTTATTCATTTTTCTCAAACATCTCTTTTAACTTTGTTAAGAATAATTCTTTAATTAAATAGTCAAAGCACAATACAGAGAATGCAACAAATTAAGCTACACAAAGCATAAGAATGCGAAAACAACATAAAAAACAGCAACACGACTTTCGTATACATATTCAAAATAGTTTTGAGCTGATAAACTTCTTCCTCACTATCTTTGGAGAAAATTATACAATCATCCACAAAGAGGAGGTCTGAGATAGCTAGTGCAGTAGGGGCAATTTTAACTCTAGAAATTCTGCCCTCTTCTCTAGCCTTGTCCATAAGGATGGGGAAAACCTCAGCCGCTATGATAAAAAGGTATGGCGATAGGGAATCCCCCTGCCCAAGTCCCCTCTGCAGCACAACGTTCCAAGACAAAAGTATATTAATTTTAATCTTATAACTGACTTGTCTCACACACTTCATCATTATCTTGACCCAATGCGGGTTGAACCCAAAGGCCTTTAGAGTTGCTTCTAGGAATGACCATTCCAACCTATCATAAGCTTTATTCATGTCAACCTTAATGGTTAAATTCCTGGAAACATTCATTCCTTTTTTTATTTAAAGCATGGAATATTTCCTACACAATTACCATGTTATCTTGAATCAGGCGTCCCCCCCCACAAAAGTATGTTTGATGGGTGATATAATCTTATCTATTATTCTTCTAAGCCTAATAACCATCACCCTAGAGATAATCTTGTAAATGAAGTTGTAACAGCTAGGCTGATTAAGGGTTTCCGAGTAGTTAATCTTAGGGACCAATACCAAAAAGGTTTCTCTAATATTGCTTTGGTAAATTTCCATCATGAAAAAAGCTATTAACAACTTTACAAACCTCTTTCTCAACAACTGTCTAATGCTTTTGAAAGAATAGACCATTTAATCCATTTGGTCCTGGTGCCTTGAGACTTCCAAGGCTAAAAGTAGCCTCTTTGATCTCCTGATCAGTAACCTTCTTCATGAGCTCCGCATTCATATCTTCAGTCACTCTAATAGGAATATTACTTATGCATCCAGTCATATTTAAATTCTCTGAAGCCTTAAAAAGATTCTGAAAAAGATCTGCTGCCAACTTAAGAATATTATTCTCCCTACACACCCATTCTCCTCTAGAATCCTTTAATCTGTCTATCCTATTTCTATCCCTTCTTTGGATGGTAGAGGCATGAAAAAAAGATGTATTCTTGTCCCCAAATTTCAACCATTTCACCCTCGACCTTTGACCCCAATATTTTTCCTCTTGTCTCCATAATCTAGTAATCTCCATTTTTAGTCTGTTGATCTCCTATTGCTGTGTCTCTGTACATTCTCCTTCCTGCGCTTGCTTGAGGCTGTGCTTCAGTTTTTCTATTTCAACATCTGCCTTCTTAAAATTCTCCTACTCCATTTGATCATTTCCTTTTTACAGTTTTGTATCCTTCGATACCAATTCGTCCAATGATTAACTCCACTATTACAATAAGAACTACTCCATCCCCTTATTATAATAGTGTCACAGTCGGCATGGTCAGCCCAATAAGCCTCAAATTTAAAACTTCTACTCCTCTTTCCTTGCGGTTCAACATTGAGAGCTAGAGGAGTATGATCCGAGCTTATAGCTGGTAAGGCTGAAAGCGTGGCATGTTGGAAATCTCTTATCCATTTCCAATTGACAAGTACTCTATCTATCCTCTCTTTAGTAACAAAATCATTCTTTGGGTTAACAAACCACGTGTATTTCATCCCTTGTAGTTCCAAGTCCATGAGTGCATTTTCATCTACAAAAGTCCTAAAAGTTTCAATCTGACTAGTCGATTTTGGGTGCAATCCTACTTTTCTCCTCTTGCGAAATTACATCATTAAAGTTCCCAATAAATATTTTTGGCTCTTCCAAATTTTGATTAGCACAAGTTAACTCCTTTCTTCTCTTGTGATTTAGATGGCCATAAACAAAAGTTGCTTCCCAATCCTTATTATTGCCACTGCTGATTTTAGTTTTTATAAAGTTGTCACACCAAGTATAAACATAAATATTTATATTATTCTTTCAAAATAAACACAATTCCTCGGACAGCCCCCAGGATTCCACACAAAATATGTTGTCAAAACTTAACTTTCTCCTAATTATATCACAACTTAGTTTGCTAGCTTTGGTCCCCATAAGGAACAAAAGGGATGGCCTGAAAGATTTACAGACACTTTTTAATTCATACACTATCGAGGGGGCCGCCATCCCTCGACAGTTCCAGCTGACGACAATCATGGCTGTTGGTGGGGCATGTTAAGGCCCGCCTCCTCGGCCGTGATTGTTCCAGCTTCTTTTTGAACTTCTTACCTGGTTCTTGCATACAAAGGTCTTTTGCTTCTTTCATATTTGCTTCATAATCTACCTTGTTGCTTATATCTCTTTTTCATTTAAGGTTCAGAGTCATCCCTATGTTATAAGCCAGCTCCAAAGCCCACTGATGATCATTCCTCTGTTGTGGCATTGTAATGTTATCCTCTTCCACTTCTAGCTGATCCTCAGCTAGTTCAACGTAATACTCATCCCCATTCTCCATTCTCTGAATCATGGTTCTGCTCTGCCACCTGTAGTAACAATTATTTTCATTTTTGGTTTTCTCCTATAACTCCACAGCTATCCTGCATTATGCCTTATGATTTCTGTCTCCTTCTCTGCTTATTTCAGCATTTCCTTGTTGTCATGTTGAATTTGTTGGGTATCCTTCTTGCCAAAAAGCTTTTCTAGCTCTTCCCTTATTGTTAGACACATGTCACTCTCCCTGTCACCTTCCTCTACTTGCTGGTTTTTTGTTTGGCCCTTAGTTTCCTTCAGCCCAACTAGCTATAACTCATTCAACGTTGATTTCGTAGCGAAAGGTTGGGCATCGTTATTATCCATAACTTATATATAGTCCTCTTGCCCCTCCTTGTCATCCTAAATTTTGCACAGTCCAAATACTTTTTGATTCAAAGAGAAAATTACATTGGGCCTGGAAGCTCAATTCTCCTCTTCTAACTCTTGAATCCTATCCATTCCTTTTCTCATCCTATTTATAAAGTCTGATGTTTTCTCACCCATTCTTAATTCTTTCCTTTCTGAAATAACACGCATGTTTAATAGACTTTCTGAAACCTCCTCGATTTGCTCTCTTGATCCTTGACTCTCCCTACCCCGAACCTTTTGTTGCTCTGAGTCAGCTTCAAAAGTTCTCTGAATCCCTCCTCTTACTCTCTTGCCCGTGCTACTCTCTTCTGCCCATTTCTCCCTTCATAGTGTCCATTGTTGCATGCTCTCCCTCACACGCTTGTTTATCGTCTACCCACTCCCTATTTTCGTCTTTCTCTTGCTGCTTTGTTCCCCTGGCTAAAAGGGGCTTAGCTCTATTAACCCCTAATCTCAGTCCATATCTTGGTTTCGTCGAGTCCCAGCTTGCTGTAGCCATTGGATTTTTGCATTCCTTCTTACTATGACCAAGGATTCCACAGTTTAGATAGTAGCTATCCTGAATCCTTTCATATTTGAAATAAACCCAAAAAGTTTGATGATTTTCTATTGCTAGCCAGAAGCCAGTAGGTAAAGGTTTAGTGATGTTCAACGTTACCTTCACCCTGAAAAAAGTTCTCTGTAGTATGTTATTCAATCGTGAATTCTCCGTTTCTATCTCGACTCCTATTTTCTTACCGATAGTCTCAACCGTTTTCCTTGTTATATAATTAAGTGGAAGCCCATATATTTGTACCCATAATTCTATATATTGGTGGTCCACATCGTATACTGACTGTCTTCCATTCCATATCTGTAGGTTAACAAGATTTTCTCTAATGCTCTAAGGTCCTCCCTTGCGTATCTGGATACCCTTCCTAATATCCCTGAAGCTGATAAGCACTTTGTTTCTGCCGACATCCGAGATCGCTACTCCTTTCAGATTCTCCCATATTTCCAAAAGTACCGCTTTGCAAGTCTTGAAGCTAACCTCTTAGTCCGAGAGAATCTTTCCCACCATAAGCAAATTTTCTTCAATAAAGCTCTCGTCATCCTCTGGTTTGATATGGACAACTTCACCTTCAACAGATTGTTTCTCTTTATGAGCCATGTCTAGAATTGCAGGGTTAAACGGAAAAAGTATACAGAAGAGTAAAGTATCGTTTTTGTCCCCAACGTTTGGGATAAGTCCCAAAGTTGTCCCTAACATTTCAATTGTCCTATTTTAGTCCCTAACGTTTCAAAATTGACTCAATATTGTCCAGCCGTTAGGGATCCATTAACAGAATTGACGGCGGGATAAAATTAAGACGATTTTGAAACGTTAGGGACTTAAATAGGACGAAAATGTTGGGGACAAAAGCGATACATAAAAATAAATTTTAATTTTATCTTTTAATAATACCAACTTTTTACTGTACATAGTATTCAATTATTTTTTAATCACATCTAAGTAAGTTACATTTAATCACATTACTTTCATTCTAAATAAATAATGTAATTAGTGGCGGATCTTGAAAAAAATCACACATTTCTTCTAACGTAAACTGCAACTGAGGAGAGAGACCAGGTGAGGTGTTTCGAGCTGTGAAGCGGTGAAGCCAGCCAAACTGCCGCCGCGTCAGTGCTCCCTCGCCGTTGCCGCCACTAGTGAATGCACCACTGCTTCGGTGCATCAACCGCCCCTTCTTTCGTGCGTGACTTCTCCCAAGAGGCAAGTTTTGTGATCTTTTATATTTGTGCTCTTTATGGTGCTATTTGCTTGTGATTTCTGATTTCATGGTTCTCTTGAATTGGCTATTACATTACATTCTTACTTATGGTACCATAGCAGTTAATGTTATTAGCTTATTCTTCTTGAATCAATATCTACAATAGTAATTGATCTTTGTGTTGAATTCTCTTTTGCCAATATGTTTCATGCAACACCTTTTGGTAGCGTTTGTTTTGAGGTACTGAGACAGAGACTGAGATACTGAAACTTAGTATCATGTTTGTTGGTTTAGAGATCGGTACTAAAATTTCTGTCTCTGTCTCTAAAATTTTAGTATTTCAGTATCTTCAAAAAGTAAGGACACAAGGGGGGCTAAAATTTTTAGAGATAGAGACTGAAACTTTAATAACATTTTAAACCTAAAATACCCTCATTTCAATTAATTAATTCTAATTTTATCCTCTGTGCAAATTAAATTAGAGTTTCATTCTTGTTTCAATTTCTGTCTCCCATTTTGCACCAAACAAAATACTGAGATTTATTTCAATCTCTATCTCTTAGTCTCTGTCTCTTAGTCTTATTCTTTCCGTCTCTGTCTCTCCATCAAATGCTACCTTTGTGACTGAGCATCGAAGTCCTTTTCATGTTCGTTTTTCAACAAAAAAAAAAAAAGAAAAACAGAGAGTTTGTTATTGATATTTGTCTTTGTCATATGGCTGATATATATAGCATATTTTTATTAAAATGAAAGCTTTTTTTTTTATAATTAAAAAAAATAAAACTGTCAATATGATAATGAATGAGGCATAATCAGAAAATTATACTAATACTTGTGTTTGTTGCAGCTTCGATTGTAAACTATAATTGAGAATAAATTCATGAGTTGTATTAGGTCTCTACCAAGCTTTATGCTGTTTTGTCATCCGAGTTGGTATGGCATTGAATAAGGGTTTAGGGTTTTAGAGTTTGTAGAATTGTTTATTGAGTCAGATTGTGTGGCTCTTGAATCAAATATTCTTTGTTCTTTTATTATTCTCTAGTCAATAATGCACAACTTCTCCAGCACAATTAAAGAATCTAAGAGGGGAGTGTATTATTGGATTCTGAACAATGATAACTGTAGGAATCCTTCTTCTTATTATTATTATTATAACATCTCACATTTTTAAAAATCTAAATATGAATAAATTGTGATATTATTTTATTATATTTAACCTTTACATTATTCTGTTAGAAATAATTAAATAGATTCAGAGATAAATTCATTTTGAACCAATTAATATTGTTAGGTAATTTTATTATAATAGAATATTTTGCATAATTTTAGTAATTAAAAAAATAAAAAAGAATTGTATAGTTTAATTTAAGTGATTTCTATTACGAATAAGCTATGACTTATTATTAATTTGAACTCATTATTTTGTAAACTAATCTAGTAAGAGTAATCAAATTAGTTTTATTAACATTTGGAGTTAAGTTAATTAATACTCTTGTGTAATTTTATAATTGATATTTCGTATAATTCGAAATTAAAATTTAGTAATGGAAGTATTATATAATTTGATTTAAGAAATTTCTATTATGAATAAATTATAATTTATTTTATTAGTTTGAGTTCTTAGAGATTAATTTATTAGGAATGATTACATTGATTTTTATAAATATTTAGAGTTTAAGTTAATTAATTTTTATGTAAAATTTTTATTATAATAAGTTATTTTATATAAATTAAAATTAAAGTCTCGATGATAGAAAAATAATGAAAGGTCATATAATTTAATTGAGGTAATTGATATTTCGAATTTAACCGTATTTTATAAAATGTGATTAGTATGTTTACTTTATAATTTAAATTAGAAATAATTATTTGAGCTCGTTAATAGATTGATAAATAAAATCTTATGCATTTTAAAAGTAATCTTTATAGTATTTTATTTGAATTCTAAATTATTATTCTATCATAAATATTTTATTTTTTATAATCTTTATGTTGATAAATTTTATTTTTCTTAAAATTTTAGAAATTTTAGTAATTATTTATTAATTTTTTTTATTTTTGTGATCTTTAGCTAACGAGAAAAAAAAGACAAAAAATCATAAAAATAAAAAATAAATAAATAACAAAAATTACTAAAATTTTAGAAAAAATAAAAATTGTTAATATAAAAATTATAATAAATAAATAAATAAATAAATAAATAGTTAAGAATTAATATTTTAATAATTAAATCTTCTTAACAATTTTTTAGAATAATTTTTTTTAAATTAATTAACTAATTAATCCCAAATAAATATTTATATATATTTATATAACATTAAAAATCAAACAGCATATATTAAAAATTATAAAAAATAATTAAAAATATATTTATCTCTTTATAATAAAATTTGGTGTTTCTTAATAATTTTAATATTAAAATTTTTTTTAAATAATTAAATCTTTTTAACTGTTCTTTAGAATAATTTTTTTTAAATATTTTATCCTAATCCTAAAATCCCCGTATAAAACCCTAATTCCCAATTTCAATTAAAACACAACGTGCACCACGTTCAGAAACGGAAGGGAGAAGAGCTAAGAAGGAAGACAGGGGAAGAAAGGAGAGGAACGAGGGAGAAGAGGAGAGCGAGGGACCCAGGTTGTCACCGTCGAACCCGCCAACCGCGTCGCCATTGTTCGTCCTCATCACTGCCAGGGACGTCGCTAGGGAGCTCGCGCAAGTTGAACCGTGCTGTCTTCCCGCACCATCGCTGCCACCGTCGAGCCTTGTCGTTGTCACGCAAGACGCCACCACTGCCGTTAATCGAAGCCGCCGCTCGCGAAGCCAAACCGCTGTGGAGCCTGAAGCCGAAGGGGGTTGTTACCACTGCTGTTCCTAGGGCACGTTGCTGCTGCTGTTGGGTTTGTCGCAGGGAGGAATCCGAGCAAGGAAAGGAAGAAGGTGGCGATGGAGACCTCCGCTGCTGATTGATTGTAGTGAGAGACGTTGTAGCCACCACTTTTCATTTTGGTAAGTTCATGGGTAAGACTGCCTTGATTCTTCTCTGTGCCATTTTATTTAGGCAGCTAGTGTTGATCAGTTTAATTTACCAGAGTCATTATTGTCATTGCTCGGCTGCCCTTAGTTAGAACTACTGAATGTTGTTGCTGCAGGATTACATTGAAATTGTCGCTGATGCTGTGAATTCAGAATAAGCGGGCTTATCGTGGTTAATTCGTGCCAGCTAATCGAGGTAGGGGGTTTAACTTAAACGATTTTAATTTAAGAATGCCCATAAAGTTTATTGAGTAATTGCAAATAGTTTTAATTGTTGTGATTAGTTGATTGGCTATATGGATGTTGAATTGTGGCTGTGGATTGATTGAATTTGTGGATTTTGTGAAGTTGATTGATTGTGTAAATTGTGAATTGTTGATGAGTGATTGCTCAGAACTCTGGGTTTGATGGATTATATTGAATTTGTTACTGTTGACCTGGTTATTTCTTTATTGTAATGGTGGTGGACTTGGTGATTGATTGGAATTGAGTTTAGAGAATATTTGAAGGATTGAATCTTAAAATGTTGAACTGCTTGCTGAAAATCTGAGTTTTGAAGTTAAATGGCAACTTTGAAAGTGAACCAGTAACTCAATAGTGTTTGAAACGATAAGAAATTAAGAGCTAAGTGAACTATAATGAGTATGATTGCTAAGATTTAATTTTGAAGATTTCGTATTAACTAGAGAATTAGTTATGATTTTTCAAAGATAAATTATGAAAATATGATTTTTCTGCATTACTTTTAAATGAAGTCAGAAACTTTGAAAAGCTATAACTAATTCCGCGATGATTAGAATTGCATGGGACCAAGTCTGGATTAAACTTGGGAATATATAGAGCTGGACTGAAAAATTTGAGGTCTTTTCGTTAAATACACAATTTATGGCAAATTTTTAAAGTTTGGTCGATAAATCTGTCCTGCAGCAGAAAAGTTCAAACAGGGCAGCAACTTGTTTGTCTTGCTGCGATTCTTCCAAGCTGAGTTTTGGGGCGAAACCAATTTTGTTTTAAAATTTGATTAATTTGGTTTATTTCTCTAAAACTTCAGAATTTTAGGAGTTGAGGATTGGGAGTTGTGAATTTTTGAAAGTTAATGACTTAAGCTAGAAAGAACCAATTTTCAGCAAGTTATGCATCAACTTTCAATGCTTGTAACTCTTAGAATTGAATAGCAATTGGGTTGCAACCAAGACACACATGTTGCTAGATAAGTTAGGAGTTTCCAAGCCAAACTGTAGCCTAATTGAAGTTTTGTAGTAAAAGTTATACAAGTTGAAAGATACTAAGTTTTTATGGTTTCTAAAACAGATTTTGACTTACTTTAACTTAACTTTCAACTTATGTAAATTCTTCATTAAAAATGATATTGACCTGGAACCAATTGAGAAAGAAACTTGGATAATTTAAGTTTAACCATGTTAATTTTGAAGGTGGTTGGATTTAATTTGGATTTTATACGGAATATTAAATATTACACACTGCTGCTGTTTTTCTGGTTTTTTAAACATTATATAGCAGTCACGGTTTTCCTACTTTTCCTGAGGCTAGATTGATCAGAAAATTATGATTTTTGGTTTACTAGAAAGCTTAATCCGAGATGGTCGCATGGATATAAAGTTTGTGCAATTTCGAATTCATTTGGTATTTTAAAAACAAAATTGAGATTGGGCTGCCGATGTGGTTTTGGTGACAACCTTGGATATATATTTTAAGAAAAGATTTCTATATTATTTCCAAATGTTTTTGAGAATATAATGTTGTGGCAATTGCCGATAAGAGGTTGGTGAAATGTTGAGAAAGAGGGAACCTGTAAGGGTGGCTAAGTTTTATTTTTAGGGGAGGTTATGTCCGAATTTTTATAAAAAATATAAGGTGGTAATTAAAATGAATACTTAAGTATTATTTAATGATAATAACTTCAATGATTCTTTTGAGAAAAGATTATTTGGTTTATGAGGTTGTTGGCAAGGGCGTGGGTCTTGTTCCCGCTTGCGGATTTGCAGTTATGAAAGAAAAAGGAAAGAGTAGAGTACTTATCGTATGTTTATCTGTTGCTTGAAGCAACCCAAGAGATATTTGTTTATTTATTTGTTGCTTGAAGCAACCCAAGAGATGTTTGTTTATTTGTTTGTTGTCCTGAGGCAACCCAAGAGCTTCTGTAGGGAAACTAGGATACCTACAGCAATTTTCCGTTCCCAAGAGTATATATTTCCTGCGAGTGGAAAGTAGAGGTTGTCTCAATAGAGCTGCTAATAATTATATGTGCATTTATTTGAACGGAAAATCGTATCTGGGAAATCGTGAGCTCGTGACCGGATAGATGTCGGGAATGCGGGTGCCAACCGACACATGAGCTCATGGCTTGTACTAGGACTAGACATTTATCATATGCATCTATGTGACATTATTTGGGTGTGCATATTGTAATTGGTTTGCTTATGTGAATAATTCTGTTTAACTGCTAATTGTTATACTTGATGTAATTGCTCTTGATTGTGTTTGAACCTCATTACTTATGTTTGTAACTGGTTGACTGGACTGTGAACTGCGTGATGATTGAATTGCTTGGCCCTGAGGCCGTGACTGGTTTGTGTTTGAGGCTCAGTAGAGTATGAAAGATCAAACTGGTTCAGCATAGACTTAATGAACCTATGCTTGGAACAGATTGGTCATTCATACAGTTTAGGAAAACTTTTAAGATTTTAATAAAGGAAAATATGGATTTAGGATTTTGGATAACTAACTGATGCTTTTAAAGAAGGTTATGGATTTTAAATGTTAAACCGTTGGTTTTCAAGAGGATTCATAAGGCAATGAAGTCAATTTTCTTTTAAATATCTCTGAACGGAATTAACTATTTGCGTTTTATTCTCTACTTTCACGCCTCACGGCATTCTCTACCTCTACTGAGAACATGTGGTTTGGTTCTCACTCCCAAATTTTCCACCATTTCAGTGACATAGGTTTGAAGATGCAATATGAAGCTGCGAGTGATTTGTAGGTTTTCTTTATGGTTTTAATTGCTTTCATAGAGTCCCTTCGCTGTTGTCTCTTGAGATTTTATTTTACATAGAGGGGTAGGTTTGGTATATTGTATTTGAGTTTCATTTGGTTTCTTCTGTATAAGAACTATTATTAATAATATTTATGTGATTATTATTTGTTGGAAATCTTTGAAACATGACTTTAATGAATAAAAACAAAATTTTCTGGCATTTTCTTAAACCTGAAACGCGAACTCGATACAAAGGCTCGATAATTAAGTAGTTAATACTAGAAAAGGTTATGTAATGTTCTTTCTAGTAGAAATACCCTGACTTAAGCAAGTATTTTGCTGGACGGGACGTTACGATTATTATTATTATCATTATCATTATCATTATTAAAGTCAAATAATCTATTGCAATATCTGCCATCTCTAATTTTTGTTAAACCCTTGGTGTAATGGTGCTATAGAGTTGAGAATTTGAAAGAAAAGAAATGGGGATAAAGAAGAGCGAAAAAGGCAGCAAGAAAGTGATGGAAAATAAGAAGAATGAGAAGAAAGATGTTGGCAGTGCTGCCAGCAATGCAACCATAGGAAATGACAGCGTTTTTGCTTCTTGCTCCTTCTCTAGCCTTGGTCTTCACCCTTCCTTGTGCGATGAACTGCGTGGTATTTCCTCTCTTGCTCTCCCGCTTTCTTTGATTTTTATTTCTTTCATAAATTTTCATTCCTATCGTCACAGAACCATGCCTGGTTAGAATTGAGCTTAAGAGTAACCTACAATTTACCCATTTTTTTTGTTCCAAATGGGAAAAGAGTTTATATGTTTTTTGTTGATAGAAAAATTGGGATTCGAGGTTCCAACTCTGGTGCAAGCTCAAGCCATTCCTGTTATTCTCGCTGGCCGTCATGCGTATCCTTTTTTCCTTCTCTCTGGATTTAGAAATCTTCCTTCATCTTCTTTTCTTTAGCACATGCTATATCTTCTTATTTACGGGTTCCTTAATGATAAAATTTTAGACTTATTAATGCTGCCACAGGCACAGGGAAGACAGTTGCCTACTTAGCTCCACTTATTCATCACTTGCAGAATTATGATACTCGCACACAACGCTCTGATGGAACATTTGGTAAGTCTTTTTTTAATACCTATTTGTTCAATTTCTCTCCATTTATTTGTCACAGATAGATAACAATTATGCATGCTTGTTACTGTGTATCATGTCATATTGCCCTGGATTTGAGTATACTGCTATAGCTTGAAATAATGCTTTCAAATGGGAAAAGGTGAACATAGAAAGTTTCTCTTTTGGTTGGAGCACAATTGTCGCACCTTAAATTCAGACAAGCAAGTTTTATGGGATAAGATTAGACCTTCTAGCATCTATTTTGTATAAAGCTCATAATATAAGTCTTTCCCTCCCAGACATGTTGAGAGATTTTAAAGCTACACTACATTGATAGGTCTCCTTTGGATTGTTTTTGCTCTTATATGGAGGATCTCTTACCCTCCATCTTGTAAATATTCTTCTCTCTGTCTCAATGATATTCTTCGTGATATATATCTTGCTCATAAGTTTTTGATACTTCACTGAATATAGAGTTTTTACCCCCCTGCCTTTTCCTCCCCAATAATGTGTTGTTTGTTACTACTATTGAGGAGCACATATGTGAAGTTTAATGATAATGCATCATCTGAAAGTTTTGTGTTAATTTTTTTTTATGGGAACATTGTACTGACCGTTTGTTTTCCCCTTTTTGTAACACAAAATAGTATTGCATTTCTTTCTTTAATTTAGTCTGAATCAGTTACAGATTTAATTGATTTGCTGGAAATAGCGTTGGTTCTTGTACCGACGCGTGAGCTTTGTCTGCAGGTTTATGAAATTCTTCAAAAGCTATTGCATCGATTCCATTGGATTGTTCCCGGGTATGTTATGGGTGGTGAAAATAGATCAAAGGAGAAAGCTAGGCTACGCAAAGGTAGAAATCAAGTATATTTATCAATAACACATTTGAGAAAAACCCAAATCAGCCCCTGACAATTACCTCGAAAGACAACGAGGCCCCTGACAAAAAAAAAACCCCAACCCGGCCCCTGACAAAAAAAATAAACCCAACCCGGTCCCCTGACAATTACTTCGAAAGGACAACGAGGCCCCTGTGCAAAAAAAAAATCAATGTTATTTTTTTTGGCACAGGGGCTAATTTGTCCCAAAAAAAATTTATCAGGGGCCGGATTGGGTGTTTTTTTTTCTTGGGGGCCTCGTTGTCCTTTCGAGATAATTGTCAGGGGCCGGATGGGGTATTCACTCATAACATTTTTAATAGGGAAAAAAAGAACAGCATTCCTATTATCTTTTCATATTTAAGGTTTTGTCCTTTTTTAATCTTTTTCTTTTGTTCATGCGATGGAATTATCAAACTGATAGCAACATTATGAAATAAAGCTGTTTCATGATAACATTATTTAAAATATGCTTTAGCTTGTCGGAGGAACAAGGTTGGACATTCACTGTACCTGGTCAAATTTGTAACCTGTGGTTATTGTTTTAGGCATATCAATTCTTATAGCAACACCTGGGCGCCTTTTAGATCATTTGAAGAATACATCATCATTCTTGTACACAAAATTGCGCTGGATAATTTTTGATGAAGCTGATAGGTATGGCTTGCATCTATTGATGTTATAGAAATTATCATGTGTTGGCATAGTAAATGTGATAATGATTCTGCATATAGTTTTTTTATTTTTGCCAAGTAATTTTTTTTAAAAGGGTTAGCTGGATGTATGGTTTTCTGCAGGATTTTGGAATTAGGATTTGGACAAGATATACAGGAAATACTACATCTTTTGGGTTCAAGGAAAGCAGCAAATGATAACAAGGAGAGTACAGTTCCAAGAAACTCTGAATTTCAAAGGCAGAATTTGCTTTTTTCTGCCACCTTAAATGAGAAAGTGAACCATCTTGCTAAAATAAGTTTACACAATCCAGTGATGATTGGTCTTGAGGGTAAAACAAGAAAACCAGTATCAACAATTGAAAGCATTGATCCTTCAGAGTCTGATGAAGAAGACGAAGTCAAGTATTCCAGTAAAATAGCAACAGCTGTAGATTATAAAATCCCCACACAGTTAATTCAGAGATACGTGAAAGGTATGTGATAATTAGTTTCTTTTTTATCTTTCCTTCACTGCATTTCGCGGTTAATATTCTCAATATGCTGAGTACTTAATTGGAATGGAATTTTGCTAAGCAGTGCCTTGTGGTTCTCGGCTTGCTGTTCTTCTTTCAATTCTAAAGCATCTTTTTGAAAGAGACACTTCACAAAAGGTTAGGCGTCACTAAAGATACTTTCCTTATCTATATTATATGTAGGTTGTTGGAGTTAGAAGATTTTTAACTCTCCGCATTCTCTCTTGCTTTTAATAACTGTATTTCTTATCATTGGCAAATATTGACATGTTCGTGAACAATTTAATATTTCTGGTGTACTTATATTTGGCATGCATTGATCCTTAACTTTATTTTCCCCTGGCCAATTGAACATGCTGTTATTCAAATATTATGCTTTAAGATTCACATAATTGACCTAGTGATTTTACAGGTTGTGGTATTTTTTTCGACATGTGATGCGGTAGACTTTCACTATTCGCTACTAAGTGAGTTCCATTTCTCGACTGATCCTCAAACAAAAGAAAGGGTCATACAGATGTTTCTTGGATGCCAAACTTTTCGATTGCATGGTAATATGGAACATGAAGACCGGAGATCTACTTTTCAGGCTTTTAAAACTGAGAAATCTGCTTTGCTTTTGTCCACTGATGTTTCTGCTAGAGGCTTGGATTTTCCTAAGGTTCGATGCATCATACAGTATGATTCTCCTGGGGAAGCTACTGAATATGTGCACAGGTATGTATACCTATTTTTTGTTTTGGCTTCTTTTCCCATGTTTTTAGGGGTTGTTATGTGGAAGGCATTTTTTTCTGATTTTATTTCTAGTTTTTTATGCTAATTGCAGTCCAAACAAACCTCCCCGGACCATTTTATATCGATTGTATAACTTTATTTTATTTGATCTTTTATTAATAAAACAAGTGATCTCCGAGCTTCAATTAGTTAGATCAATGCTGTTAATGGAGAACTTTGTCACTCGTAAATATTCAGGGGCTAACAGCTATGCCACTTTAGCATCTTAAGAATGTCTTATCCATTCCATGAGGGATTTTAAAATCAATTAATATTATGAATAACTAAATGATTGTCATATCATTGTATCCAAATTTGCTGCAATAAATAGCCCCAGAAGGACCCACTTTGAAAAAGAAAACATACATGATGTAATATCTATCAGGAAGTGGAATTTGTTTCATTGATATCTCTTCTAGATTCAAAAGGATCCTCCCATGCTGTCTTTTATGTAATGTTAAAGTCTTAAGCATGATGTTAAGACTATGATTTCTGATCCTTGATGAATTCATGATGCAGAGTTGGTAGAACTGCTCGTCTGGGTGAAAGGGGAGAGTCCTTGTTATTTCTGCAACCAGTTGAAATAGATTATTTACAGGACTTGGAGAAACATGGTGTTTCACTAGCAGAGTATCCTCTTCTCAAAGTGTTGGATAATTTTACATTACACGGACAGAACAAACAAGTAAAGAAGTCTGTTTTCATCGACTTGCATCCTTGGGTCCTTTGTCTCCAGAAGGCACTTGAATCATTCATCATTTCCAAGGTGATACACTACTGATCTTTCTGAATTCTTGTTTAATATAGATACTCCATTTCCATCTGACTGAATGATACATGAGAAACCTGTATTTTAACATGTTAATCCTATTTTGATTTGGAAAAATGTGCCCAAATTTAACTCTAGAGCCATTATTGTTGTTTGGCTTAGAGCTTTTACAACAATGAAACATTTGGAGTTGCCACTGTTGGTTTTATGCATATGCTAAGCAAGAGGACTTATGAACCGCTGACAATCTAAATTAATGCTAGATAGGTTTGAGTGAAAGGAAATGGAGGGTCTGACAGGGAAATGGGTCATGGTTGTCAAAATCACATGTCAACTCATAATGTTCTATGATTTCTGCTAGGCTCTTCAATCCTAATCACAGCCACCAACTTGGGTTGGTGGAATTGATAAGGGAACTTTTTGAAGTGGTGGGATTGGATGATCCCTGTTGTAGTTGAGTCATTGTTTATGGTGGCAGAATCTGGAGAAAAATCCAACCTACACCAAAATGATTAGACTTGGATAACGGTAACTATAAACCACTCTTCATCTATTTCCCCATATTTATGTCTCCTCCCAAATCTCTGCATTGGCTTTGTTTCCCTTTGATCATCATTTGTGCTGAATGCCACCAAAAAGGGCCTTTGTGCTGCATCTTTGTTGTTCATGTGAGGTGAGCTGCTCTAGGTAGGATGTTTGATCATTCACTATGCCTCGTTTACCTGGGCGGTTATACATCTAATGTATTGACAGAGGTTAAAGTTGATCTTATGACTTGTAACAGTAAACATCAATAAAGAAGTTGTACTCTTGATATGTCAACTTGTCAAGTATACAAATATTATTTCTCTCGAAATTGAGCCATTACATTAGTGTGAAATCATGTTACATCTAATAACGAAGAGGGATGATGATTTCCAAAGCGCAATCATCCTTATTCCTCATGATTTCACTGACAATTTTTGTCCATAAATAAGATTCTATATAGGGATCTTAGTTTCTGTGTATCATAAGCTAACTGTTGTGTTGTCATTTTTTCAGCCCAAGATGGATGAACTTGCTAGGAAGGGATTTTGCTCTTGGGTCCGTGCTTACACAGCACATCGTGGTGAGCTGAAAACAATATTTATGATCAAGAAACTTCACTTGGGGCACGTGGCCAAAAGCTTTGCGTTGAAACAACAACCGTCCTTAGTTGGACAATCCTTCCAAAAGCAAAATAAGAAGAGAAAGAGATTTGAGAAGAAAAGTGGGCTATCGAAAAAGAGAAAAGTTGCTAGAGTGACTTAATGCAAACCATGACAATGGCTGATGATGCAGTTTTGATGAAGCAAATGATAATGAAAATGACAACTATGGATGGATACCGACATACTGTGTCATGCGAATTTGGATCATTATCCCCTAAAGCCATAGGATTCGATACAAAGCTGACACCAAGTGATCCGAGATAAAGTATCGTAAAGAGTCCTTCCTCCATTGGGGCACTGTTCTGTTGTCGACATGAGCTGAACAAAGCTTTATATGCTTGATGCTTGGTACTTCCGTTGTGTATCATTTAACTTGTACTATATAAAATACGGTAATTATGTAATTCAACTCATAGTATTGTAGGAAAGTTTGAAAGGTGATGAAATGTATTCTTTTATTGGATCAATTTGGGATAAATTCCAAGAACTCAACAAGAATGAGACTGATCATGTGGAGTACAAACTGCTTTTTGGAAATGTAAGATATATAGGATTAAGTACTATTTTGGTCTCTAATGTTGAGGTCGATATCTAATGTTTCAAACGTTCTATTTCAATTTCAGAATGTTTCAAACGGATTTAATGTTATTCTATCGTTAAATTTGATTCGAATAATTAACAAAAAAGTTTACATTAGTAATTATTGATGGGTTAATTTTATTTCTATATTGAAAACAAATATTATATTAGTTTTTAAATGTTAATTTTTTTTTATGTTAAGCTTAATTGTGGAATAATATTGAATCCGTTTTAAACTTTTTTAGATTGAAATAAGACATTTATAATATTGTGGACTAAATAAAAATCTGACTCATATTGGGACTAAAATAATATTTTATCCATATATATATTTTCTCATACTAATACCTTGTCTCAGATTATTTGGGATTTTTTGGCCAAAAAATTTTGATATGAAAATACTTTTGGAGTTATACCCAGAGATAGGGCCGGAGGGTGTTATGTCTAGGTGTGGTGGTCTTGGTCTTCTCATTCATCGCCAATATAATTTTTTGTTTGAATTCAACTTATCTGGCATAGAGTGAGATGTTTTATTTTTTAAATTGTAAAATCCTTTTTTAGCTAATTACAAGATAATTTTTAGTGTTTTTTCTTTTTTTTTTAATTGTAAATTTTTTTTCTAATAACAAGATGCTTTTTAGGTGTTTCTTTTAATTAAAAACGCAACTTTTTAGTTGCAAAAAGTTAAAAGAAAGTATTTTTCGCAAAAGTGACTATGCACAACGATTCCCAAAGAAAGAGAAACTCTTTAGCAGATTAATTTGACAATTTTAGTTTCTAGTTGTATGTGAAATAGTAATAATATAATATTATTTGTAATTAAAGTTGACTATTTTATAGTAAAAATATATTTTTTTTTATATAAAATAGATAACCCAACAGATGAGAGACATTCATACTTTTTCTCTCTCTCATAATTGTGTTTTTCACCATTTCTTTCTTTTAACTTGAATGTCTCGGATATTTTTAGTTTTGACAGGTGTATATATAATTATATATATATGTATATTCAATTTAAATGTATTAATTTTTATTTTTTAAATTATTATAAATTTATAATTATAGAAATAAATTATTAAAAAACTATAATTAACATAATAGCATCTAAACCTACACTAAATATATAATTTTTTTAAAAAAATATTGAAGATCAATAAAAAATATAAAATGACAAACTTAAAATATAATAAGACTTTTTTTTTATTTGATATTATGATACCAATTACTATATTGTGCAACATATTAAAGAGAGTAGTGATATAAAAAAAATTAAAATATTAGACTTATTTTAATAAATACTTATATATATAGTTTATCTATTTTATAATTTAGCTAAAAAATAATTTTGTTTTATAAAACATTAAAATTAATAAATAGTATGAAATCATTTATTTGTATTATTTATTATTTGATAGTTGAATTTTATTTAGTTCATTATACTTTAAAATAATAAGACTATCTTTTTATTATAAACATAACAAACAAAAATGAAAAAATGAAAATTGTTGACCTTAAAAGTAAAAAGAAAAGAATATATATATAAACACAAAAAGGAGAATGTGCTTATAGTAAGTTTTGAACCCAAGACCAAGAGTTTGTGGAAAACTTACAACAAAAATAATAACTAATTGAACAACTTGTACCAAACAAAATAAATAGTCAAAGTTTTAGTTTTATAAAATATTTGGGGGCCATGGCCCCATTGTCTTAATGAAGCTCCGGTACTGAATGTAATGTGATTAGATTGAAAATGTAAAATTATGAAAAAAATTATAAGTAATGTGATTAAGTAATGAAAGTAAAATTACATTATTTACAATAAAAGTGTAAAATTATTTATTTATAAAAAAATTACATTACTTTAAGAGTAAAATTATAAAAAAATTAATTTATTTAGAATAAAAGTGTAAAATTATATAAAAAAATTATAAGTAATGTGATTAAGTAATGAAAGTAAAATTACATTATTTAGAATGAAAGTATAAAATTTATTTATTTATAAAAAAATTACATTACTTTAAGTGTAAAATTATAAAAAAATTAATTTATTTAGAATGAAAGTGTAAAATTATAAAAAAAAAATTATAAGTAATGTGATTAAGTAATGAAAGTAAAATTACATTATTTAGAATGAAAGTGTAAAATTTATTTATTTATAAAAAATTACATTACTTTAAGAATAAAATTATAAAAAATTAATTTATTTAGAATAAAAGTGTAAAATTATAAAAAAAATATATAAGCAATGTGATTAAGTAATGAAAGTAAAATTACATTATTTAGATTGAAAGTGTAAAAGTTATTTATTTATAAAAAATTACATTACTTTAAGTGTAAAATTATTAAAAAATTAATTTATTTAGAATGAAAGTGTAAAATTATAAAAAAAAATTATAAGTAATGTAATTAAGTAATGAAAGTAAAATTACATTATTTAGAATGAAAGTGTAAAATTATAAAAAAATTAATTTATTTAGAATGAAAGTAATGTGATTAACTATAATTTACTTAGATGTGATTAAAAAATAATTGAATACTATGTACAGTAAAAAATTGATATTATTAAAGGATAAAATTAAAATTTATTTCTATGTATCGATTTTGTCCCCAACGTTTTCGTCCTATTTAAATCCCTAACGTTTTAAAATTATCTCAATTTTGACCTGTTGTCAATTCTATTAACAAATCTCTTAATGGTAAGACAACATTAAGTCAATTTTAAAATGTTAGAGACTTAAATAGAACGATTGAAATGTTAGGGATAATTTTAAAACTTACCCCAAACGTTAAGGACAAAAACAATACTTTTACTCTATAAAAAAATTACTTAAACACATCATCATATTCTAATTCACCAATTATTTCACGTACAATTAAAAACAAAATAAAAACAACCAAAATTGTTTCTGTTTTGATGTGACTTGATGAGATATCTTACTTTCGTATATTTAACAAATATGTATCTGATATAAATTAAAAATATAAAGTAACATGTCTTTAAGCATTTAACTTATTTTGCAAGCTTTTTTATATTGAGTATGAAAATAATTCTTTGTATATAATCACTCCAACTTATAAGTTAATAACCTGAACTTACTCGAGTTCAACCCTTATCATTTAATATATAAATTCAAATTAATACTCAAATTCGACTTACAAGTTCATAAATCCGGTTTACTAAACTATTAATGAGTTAAACTTGAATCGACATGTGAGCCGACTCTGGCGGTCCAGCCCTATCCAGAGCTTGGTGGTGCTCATCAACGAAACTAAGTATATTTGGGCTTTTACGTGAAGCCTATGTCTCTCTTAATATATTTTAATATTCATCTATTTTCTAAACCAAAAAAACAAAATAATATTCATCTATTTTTTTTTTCTCTATTCCTCTTCAGAGCTAAAATCCACTATCTAAACAAGGAAAACTATTTAGATATTACAAAGTTCACACCCAATTACAACAAACAATTATCATATACAACATTAGACCTGCTAAGTGCTAACAGCACTCAGTTCATCCATGTATCTACATGAGTACTTGAAAAGTCAAATTCAGACAACTCAAACTACAAAGGACAATAAATATAAATATTAGCATTAAAGAGGCAAATGTAAGTGGATAAGTGCATTAAAGAGCAGTTGTTAGCATGCAAAATCAGAATCAGAAGAAAAATGAATCGATGTTCACCTTCCGAACCTGTCTGGGATTGCTTGCATTTGGCATTTGTTTCTATATTCCTTCAAATATACATACACATATATATATAGCCTCCTGCAGCTGAAGACAGTTAAGTAAAACGAAACAGGTTCAGAAAGGAATTTTGAAACTCTAAGCACAACACATAGAAGTCCTTTGCTTTGCAAGTAACTCCCTTAGTGTCTTTATCATCTTTGGATCGGAACTTATATAGTCCTGGAAGGACTTCTTCAACTCCTGCAGCAACCTTCTATCATCATTGCCAGGGTATTGATTTAACATCTTGGTGAAGAAATTCTTCCAGAGCGCAACGTTCCAGTAACTATTTGATTCAACAAGCAAATTAAGGGTGCTTCAAATGTAGAATCAAGTTTCCGAATTGACTTCACCAACATTACAGTGAATCACATGACTAAAGATAAACAAAAAGTAAATGGACATATACCGTTTAAAGCGTTGTTTGGGAAGATACATGTAGCCTCCATCAGATGATTCTTCTTTGGCAATCTCCATATAGCAATTATGCAACATCATATGGACAACAACGCAAAGGCCGTATGCATCTACCTGTTGGTAAGTGATGGAGAAGAACAACTTCAAAGACAGTAAATCATGAAGTTAATTACATTTGTAGTGTAGTTTTAAGAAGTGGTTTGCCTGAAATTTCCATGGCTTATCCTCTTGCATCTCAATGCAGCGAAAGCCAGAAGTTCCGCAATCACCCTTAAATACTATGTCATCTGGAAAGAGATCCAGAACAATCCCTCTTCCCCAGTCTACAAGGCAAAGACCCTATGGATAGAACAACTTTCAACAACAGAAAGTACTAAAACCAGAAACGGTTTAGTTGTATCATCATCTGGAGAAAAACTGACCTGATCACACCAAGGACCACTTCGGTCCAAGAACCCTTCTTCAGTAAGGTCATCCCTGCAAAGTAGCAAAACCAGGAATGAGCACTGTCTACAAAAGCAAAGCATTTACAAAGTACTTATTTGGAACATGCATAATATAAACACTAAACAACAAGAAACTCTCTCAGCTCGTATTTGCTCGCATTTGCATGTCAGTTTTATCTCAATCAATATCTAAAAAGTAAAAACGTCATGGTCTGGATCTTCAGTGGTAAACATAACAAGGTTGTTTTATCTAAGTGGTAGTTTTAATTTTACTATATATTTGTAGGACTTGTGGTTTTTTGAGACTGAAAATCGCAGTAACAATAACTTCAACGCTGCCGTAAAACAGAATATAGCACTGGAAAAGTGTTACACTAGACAATATAAAATTAGAATGGAAAAACATCATCTCAGGTGGTTTGGCCATGCATTAAAAAAAAAAAAAAAAGTATGTAAAAGTCATGAACTCCTTCAGGTAAACTAAAACAAAACTACTGCTGAAGCCATAAAAAAGAATATAGATTAAAATTATTTATATATACACATAGTTCCAATAAAATGTCATTTTTTTGTTTGTATAACTCGTCCACTTAGTAGGAAAAGAGTTGATTGTTGTTTTATTTATACTACATAAGTTGATGCTTTGCCAGAGATAAAGGGCAATTCTACACCCAAAGTCCTCCTTAGATATAGAAGTATATAATAACAAGACGATGTACTTAGTCATGTCATCATAATCATTAATTAAGAATGAGAAACCAGCTTTACAATGACATTCTGCAAGTAATAAGGTGCAAGTGAACCAACTAATGGTAACGAATGAGAAGCTTAATTTTACCTAGCATAGCGAATAAGCAGATTATCAGGCTTGAAATCACCATGAATCAAGCCAACATCATGCAAAGTTTCAACCATGTGTAACATTTCTATCGTGTAATAAATACATAAAACTTCTTCCATGGGTTTCCCTTGGACCGCATATGTGTTTATGACATCCTGCATAGTATGTTCATCTTGAATTAACACTATATAACATTGAACAAGATAATAAGGGAAATCAGTAGAAATAACTGACCTGTAGCGTTCCATGAGCTAAATAGTCACAGATGAGTATGCTACAGTCTGCATACAGATGAATTCTCTGAGCCAAACCATAGCTTGACCTCTGATATAGTTAGATATCAGGCAATTCAGTATATGTGGATGTTTATAGAAAAGGCAGGTTGATGGTATAAATATTTGAATTTGATATTGATATTAATATCACATACTTCTCTGCCAGTGATCCGCATATCAAGCTGACGATACATGTAAAATTCCCAAGGGAAAGCTGGCTTTTGTATCTAACATTTAAGGTTCAAAGTACAATCAAATGAGACAAATATCACATTTTAAGAGGAAATGATTCTGAAAGACCATCAGCACCTTTAGCGCAACAACATCATTTGGATCACTGTTGACACAAGCCTTGTATACTTGAGCAAAACCACCTTGTCCAGCGCAACCTTTGATATGGTACTTCCTCCCGCCTTTGGATATCATGATAAGGACCATCAAGAGAATGAATGAAGCCAGTAAAGGAAAAGAATAAAGACTATGAAACTATATGAAATACACTGATATGATCATGTTGTGGTGTCTTACAAGAGATGAACACTAACTGCTGTTGATAATAGGAAAAACCCTTATCCTAGAGAAATAAGGAAACGATGACGTAATAATAGAAAGAACCAAAACTACTCCTAAGATTTTTTATTGAGATACCAAAAAGATATACACTCTTTATTTCTAACAATAGATAAACCTAGTTTTGTAGAAACTATCTGCAACAACATTGTCTTTGGAAGACAAGCTAACAACTCTGGGGAGACATCATAAACTCAGATTCAATGGAAATTTCGTTGCAGGGTCAATTTTTAGCACATATCATGAACTCACAATTTTTTAGCATCTCCTATGAAATTTATGGTATTAATTTATATATGATACAACTGTTCCTATGCCGTCAGAAATACAAGAAGATAAAGCAAGTAAATTCATATATAAATGAATTCTTCAGATTGATCATAAAGCTAGGAGCAGTCAGACAATTACGTCCCAATGATGAAGACAAGAGTAAGGATATGAATATTACCTATCTCTATAACTTTGTTCCTTGATGCATTCTTCAAAGTAGATAAGGCCACTTTTCCTGTATACGATTTAGTGCTCAAGTGATACCCCTGAAATGCATTTATACAAGCATAAAGCACCTGAATCCTTGTCAGATGCAGTAAATGAAACATGTATATAACAAAGCATATAAATATCTCACATAAAATTTTTTAATTGTAGGATTTATCTTCTTCATCAGGTCTTCCAAAATGGAGGAATCCCATGGATTAATGCCAATGTTTCCCAACTCTGTGGATCCCTTATAATCAATCTGAAATTAAAAAATAAAATGAAATATATACAAAAGAATTCTTAAACTGTAAATGCAGTCAGTGTTAGTAAATCTCAATTCAGGAGACACAACATTGAGGAAATATGTCAATCTTGAGGAAATATGTCAATGTGAGAAATAAAATAAATAAATAATGTGTTTTGCAAAGGCAGTGTTTGATTCATCTACTACTTGAACAAACCTTTGGCTAATTGGGAAGCAATAAATTACCTACCAACGATCACAAAGCACAAAGCCTATTCAATAAAAGAGTACAAGGGAGTTGGTGTTTTCTCTATTTTTATTTATCTTTCCTTTCCTACTAGTTTGGCTCATTTTGCCTAAAGGACTAACTTCTTTGTGAATAGGCATACCTTCTGCCTTTCAGCAGCCTTCCAAGTTTCAGATATTCTCTGGTGACATAATGCCTGTGCCTTCTTCAACCACTCAATTGGCTCTGCATTCCTATTGAACATTGACCCAAATAACTAAAATTACAGTCAAGGCACCCCAACTTGAAATATCAAAACAAGCAAGTATTGAAGATTCGACTTAACACAGCACTGACCTGGAAATACCAAGGTGATAGATTGTGAGGGCATCATGGAGCATCCCTTTCAACTCAAAGAAACATGCAGACCACACATAGAGTGAAGCATTTTTGGTACACACATTGCAGTTCAGCATTTCCATGAAAACACTTTCAAAATCTGAACTAACACCCATCTGCAAAATCAAACCAACGGAAGCATGTTGAGTTGTCTGCTCAACAAAAAGTGCTTCAAAACAGCACCATTACAAAAAACTTACAGATTTGTTGCAACTAGACTATGTTCTGCTAAGCATATAGTTTCTTGATAATTTTGCATATAGTTTCTTTTCCTTTTTTTTTTTTAAATTAATCTCCCCCTATCTCTCTAGTCATTGAGCTACCTTCCATCTGATCTATATTCTTTCTACTGGCTAGTTTGTTCTACTAACAAAAAAATGTAAAGCAGAGTTCTACTATTACATGATTGATGTAACATCAACTTTCCTAATTGATTCATATTATAACAAAAACAAAAAATATATATATAAAATTCAAAACTTTTTAAAAGAAAAAAAAAAGGGTAAAGGTGCCATATTAAAACCATATTTAAACTTTTCTTTCTTTTCCTTTTCTTTCAACCAACAGAAGATATCACAGCTTCTCTTGGAAGGTTACAGACTAGTCCCCCTTGACCCAGCCCACAAACCCGGGTCCTCTTTCTTTAAGACCTTAGTTCACCTTATCCAAAATCATATTCAAATCATTTTAACATTTGATATACAACTGCGAGAATCCTTAGCAAGCATAAATTCAAGTAATGTAACCGTACTCTGTTGTGCACTCACTCATGTAGCTAGGTTTTCATAGCTACTATAGCTACCATGGAAAATCACTATTCAATTAAATAATTTTATTCGTCAAAAAGCCCTAACCACGAGATTTGAAACATGAGATAGAACGAGTAGAATACATAGAGGAGCCAAATCTTGAGAAATCTGACGTCGTTTCGGTACTGTTCGCTATCCTTGAAGCTTCTAATGCAATCTCCTAGTAAGTTCAACAGGTTCTGGCTGGAACTGCCGGAACCTTCTAGAGCTTTCTTGACACTCCTAAAATTCACAAAATCGAGAGAATTTTGTCAATCTTATGAGATTTTTTTTTCCTGGGACAAGTTTGTGAAAAGCAGAAAGATACCAGAGGAATGGCAAGAGAGGATCGTCCGTGGCGGAGGCCGTGGCGGAGGTGAGGGAGTTAAAAAATGTGACCATTGAGTTTGAATTTGGAGACTGGGAGAGAAATGCAATACTTTTGCGAATTGCGAGTAGCCGAGTATGTAAACGAAGACAGTCGGAATCGGGGATCCAATGAGAGTGAAGCGCGGAAATTCCAGATTTTGAATTTAGCGGTTGTGTGAAATTGGGTGTCCAATTTTATCTCAGGAAGGTTCTTAAAATGGGACCGGAGTCTCGATATTAGACCGGTCAGTCTACTCAATTAAATAAGAGTTATTTTTGTTTTGTCATGTTAGACCAATTTAATTGAATTTAATTAACAAAAAAATTGAATATATAATATTATTAGTGTTAAATTCGTACTGATACATAAATTTATATTTTAATTTAATATGATAAATCGAAAATAATATTTTATAATCATAAATTTTTTGAATTTAGTATAATATTATTATTGTCATTATATAATATAAACGTACTGAATATACTATTTTATCTTTATTCAAAGTAAAATGTAAATTGAACAATTTGAAATCTATAATATTCTTGAACCATACAAAAAGAGTCCTAAGAAAATAAGAACATATATAATTATAATAATAACATGTAAATTTTACACTGAACTTTATATCAAAAAACTAATGAAAATTTATCAACAACCTAGTATTTTATTAACCTCGTTAGAAAAGCAGTTAACCTCGTTACACATTTCATTTCAAATCTAAAAGTAGAGTTATAGATAAATTAGTTATATCTATCGTAAATGTTTATACAAAAGTGTAAATCATAACATGTTATTAAAGTGAAATACAACTTTTCTTACCTAAATATTATTAAAAACTTCTTTAAATGTGACATTTGATATTGATGACTTTGAATTGCCGTCTTCGTCCGGAATTAGAACTTTGAGTTTGAGGCCACTACGACTCTTAACTCTTGACACAACAACGTAAAGTTGTCCAGCGGTAAACACTGATTTTGACAAGTGAAACCCTACATATGATGGTGATTGATCCTAACTCTTGTTGATGGTCATTGCAAAGCACACTTTAATAAAAATTGTCTCCGTTGAAAGTTAAATGGCAATCTTAAATCTGAAGGGATCAAGTTCATTTTTTGAATGTACACATTATCGTCAATATTTCTACCAAACTCTAATTTTGTTGTTGTCAAGTTCATTAACTATTAACCTTGTCTCATTGCATAAACCTGAAGTCTGGTCTATGTTTTGTAGTAGTATTACCGCAACTCCTAACTTGAAAGTCAACTTGTGGTTGGGTAGTCCCAAACATTTGATGTCATTTAGAAACTCTGGTGTAAACCATTCTTGTTATGCCATTCTCATCAGCTTAACATGTTGTGTTAGAATTTAGATACTCATTTTTTATTCTTGGGAAGATTGTCAAGATGAAATCGTTTGCCTTCTCAACACTCTTAAACGTGGATGCAAGAATTGTCCTACTTTAAAAATAACTGTAATGTGATATGTTTTGCAACAAATTTAGATATGTAAAATCTACCAAATGAGAGAGAAGATCATCAATAGTTGTAATCAGCAGATCATTTGAAATTTCAACTTCTGACCCATGTGTCTTATTGAAGGATTACAATGTGTTCATAACACGCAGCGGAAGAAAAGAAAGTAATCATAAAGATCTATTTTGTACTTCAACTTTATTCCAATAATGAATATATAGTAGATCAGATCTAAATACCTGAGTACGCTAGTAAAAATCTTTTTCTCCTTCGATGGTACAAATGCGCTATGCGTATCCACACCGAGACCAACATTTGCTGTCAACTCCTTGACCAATGGACATCTGATCTAAATTGAGAAACCTCTTGCAACTCTTTGCATGCCATAAAATTCTTCTCCAAGAATCGGCTCACATACATTTATGTGTGTAGAGGTAAAGGAATAAAACCCTTGTGTTTTATTCTCATCTCCGTCACATTCCTTTACTCTTGGCATACATATATATAATATGAGATTTGTTACCGATTTTAAATTTGATTCTCAATTCAAATTTAAATCATATCTTTAAATTCCAAATCTGAATCCTTTAAATTTTATGAATCATATCATAACAATTTAAAACATAATCGATTTGGATCTCATCCAAATTTATAATTCAAATTCAAGAAATTGAATAACTAATTATTCTCAAATTTCATTTAATATTCTCAATTATCATATTATTATTATATTCTTGGTGCTAACAAAGAATACAATAATATTCCATTTGAATTAATATAATTATTTATTTGATCAAATCAAAATAATAATTAAATAATTCTACAGCAAAGATTAGAACACTCGTTAGTGTGTGACCCTATAGGTTCAATACTAAGCAGGTAGTAGATTAGTCATACTAAATTTACTAATCAAGGTTGGCGTCTAGCAACACTCCTCAACGACCCGATAGTATGAAGTAATATATTTTTACTAAGAATCTTAAAAAAACAAAGTATAATTCCCTCCATCTTTCCAACTCTTAGTTAACCCTTAGAGTATGGTTTACTTGTCAAACTCTAACTTGTTACCATTATTATAATGAACTATGAATGACTTAAGGAACTCATTTATTCATTCATTCAATCCCCTTGGCCAATGTTTTATTCATCTCAGTCATTATAATCATAGAGCTCAAAGTCTTTACCGAGAGTTGACGGATTCCTTATTGACTAACCATTAATTCTAAAAGTATTTAAATCATACCCAATATCCATTCAACTAGCACCCTAGGGTATTAGGTGTCCGGAATCAAAGTATAATAAATACATTGTTAATTACTATGACAGTCGCAGGTCAAAGGAAACTCTATTACTATGTTCATCTTGAGAATATTCTATTGACAAATATACGGTAATTATAACCATTAGGAATTCTCAAAGTGAGTCAGTTCAATGGTCATATCTCTATATGCACCATCTATATATATAATTTAATAAATGAGATCTATTAATCTTCATCCAATGAAGACCATTATATATATATATATATATATATGTATATATATATATATATATATATATATATATTGATCTTTTTAGATTATTAATGTCCTTTTTAATAATCCTATGACCAAGAACAATTTAGATTAAATTATAAAAGATTTATATCTCAATATTATGATCACTATCACAATGATAAATCTATAAATTTAATCAAGGACATTATTATATTAACATTTTAATATAATAACAATAACAAATTATTTGACACGTGATTGATTGGATTGTGGTCATACTATTTATTCCCAACACTTATGTTAATCGGTAACTGAGATCAAGTGCTTCAAAACATATTTTATTGAGCATTGGAGTTTCATCTCAAATTATTAAGCTACTTTGAGTAAGCAGCTCAACCTTCAAACTACCATGTTTGATGTTGCAAATAGATTCATCAGTAATTGTAATGGGTATTGAAAATCTAAAATGAGTTGTTCCACCACCATGTAGGAGTAAAGATGCAATTTTACAGGATGCGACGTTTAAAACAATATTTCCTTTAGACCGAATAGCAGAAGAAAGTCCATTCTAAATAAATGTCTTATCACACTTACCATGTCCATAAACGAAGTAAAAACTACCAAAGTATGTAAATTTACTCATTTACTCATAAGTCATCTTTTGTTCCGTATATAAATTTATATGAGTTAACTCATTTAACTTAATGTATGAGCAACACCTCAGTATAAAAAATTCACATTATTATTATTATTACTATTACTATTATTATTAATTTATTACTATAAAAATAAAAATAAAAATAAAAATAAATATTTATTAAATATTTATATTATATATTGTAACAGCTCAACTATTGAGCTGTTTTTTAATTATTTTTATGAAATTAATTTTTAAATTTATATTTTTATTATTATTATTATTTATTAGTTTGATATCAACAACTTAAACATTTTTAAATAATAAGTTATTTAAAATAAAAATAAAATTTATCAGTTATTTAATATATAAAATATATTAAATTAATGAATTTAAAATAAATAAAGCATGATTAAAAATCATTACATTGTTACATGTAAAAAAATCAATACGAAGATTTATAAATACTATTTGTAATTTATGTTATTATTTTTTTATTTTGGATAAAATAAAAATATATTTTATTGATAGAATAATCCAAAAGCATAAACCACATGAGATAAAAAAAAAATACAGAGACTATTAAGAATATAAGATAATAACGTTTTTACAATATTAAATATATTTTTAAAAAAGACAAATATCTACATTTATTACTTAAAGATTATTTATATTATTTTCTTGGATTATTTTTATTTTTATTCTTTAGACCGATTGTGCATCAAATTTGTTCATTTTATAATTAGTCATTGAATTTAAATTTGTGAATAGTTAACGATAAAATATAGATAAATTATTACGTGAAATAATGAGATTTTGAATTTTATTGTTATATAAATTTTTAAATTTAAATATTAAATTATTATTTTAATAATTTTATTTTATGTTTAATTAAATCGATTTGACAATGATTTAACTACAGTTGAATTATTGAACCAATTATTAATCGATTCACTGATCTATTCGGTTTTTATCCTTTAAAATATTTCTAATGAAATGAATATTAATGACATATTTCTTCTTTTAATTTTTTATTCTTTCTAATATCTTGATTTTTGATTAATTTATTATTGATTATTGAATATCGATGCCTTGACAGATTAAGAATATGGATTAGTTGAATTTTTTATTTGTTTTTATTTATCTTTTTTATTAAATTAGTTATAGTTTTAACCCTTTATAAAAGAATGAACGAAAATTATTTATATATCAGATTCGAATTGACTCGGCCAGTTCGACTGGAAACCTGGTTGGGCGAGCCATGAACTGTCTAAGCATCAGATCCGAAAAAACCAGTTCAACCTGACCCGAAGTTCATCAAAAAGGGTGACCACGCCGGTTTACATAACCCAAAACCGGCTAAATTTTTTGTTTAAAAATTCCAAAACGACGTCGGTTTCAAGTGATTGAAAGCAGCCCAAAACCCTAATCTGCTAGTGCTCAGTGATCAGCCTGAAGCCCTCACCACTCAGTCTCGTCACTCTGTCACACAAGCTCAAGTCTCTTATCTCTCTAACGGTCGCTCTCTCACTGTCTACGGTCTCTCTCACTGTCTCGGGTCTCGCACTCAAGCTCGTTGTTGGTCTCTGTCTCGTCACCGTCTCGCACTCAGTCGCACGCCTTCCCTGCGCTCGTCGTCGCCGGCGGCATAAGCAGCAGGTCTCGGGGCTGGTCATCGTTGTCATCTTCTTGCTTCGAGCGTCGCCGTCAGCTTCCTTCGCGCAACCAGCAGCTGGTCCCCGATTTGGTGAGTTCCAACTTCCAACAAATTCCCCTGTTCTTCCTTTTTCAAAATTTTGTTGTTGTAATTCATCACTGCACCTTGAATTTGTTGCTGAACGTTGAATTTGTTGCTGAAAATATCATTGAACTATTTTTGTTGTTGCTGAAAATCATCACCGAGTTGAATTTGTTACTGATTATCATCACTGAACCTTGAGTTTGTTGAACCTTAAATTTGTTGCTGTCTTGCTGAAATAATCACTTAGCTAAATTTTTTTGTTGCTGTAAATCATCTTTTGAGCTAAATTTTTTGTTGCTGAAAATTATCATAGTTGATTTTGTTGTTAAAAATTATCCATTTGATGAATTTGTTGCTGTAAGAATAGATTTGATTACTATGTTGTAACTAGATTCTTCTACAACAAATGAGGTTCATGCTCTCTACAACTCAGAATAAAATTGTTCAGTTAAATTGTTGTTCCCATGTTTTGAAAATTATCATAGTTGAATTTGTTGTTAGAAAATTATTCATTTGATGAATTTGTTGTCATAAGAATAGATTTGATTTTTAGTATTGATTGATGTATTCTTACATAGGCAGTATTGAAAATTATCATAGCTGAATAGATTTGAATTCACCCCTTGGATTTGATTTACCGATTGTGTTGTCTTTTGCTCTCTCGTGTTCATTTAAATTGAGAAAGAATTTTGTACTAGGGACTAGTTTATTATCCCTTTTGCATCATTAGTTATGTCTAAGAATTGATACTTGATTGTAATTAATGTTTGTGAAGACATGCATTTTAACTTTTGATTTTTAAAATTTTACATTTTTATTTAATTATGACTAGGTCAACCGGGCGAACCAGTGACCCGGTGACCCAGTAGTATGGTCGGGTTAGATACCGGTTCGGTTTTGATAACTATGTATATATGTGTATAATATATAATAATATGAGAAAATAGAAAATGGAAGATAGATTCTTTCCAAACACATCCCATTGAGGGGAAATTTATATTTTTTCATCTTTTTAAGGGACACTTTAGGAATTTAAGTTTATTCACTACAAGTCTATATGGGAACCCTAACACCCTACTACTTTCCCAGACACATGCACAACTCTCCTCTCTCAAGCTCCATCTGTTCCAGGCTTTGGCAACTCTAGTAGCACTTTTCCAGCGAAGATCCCTTGCCAGCAACCTCTATCCCCGACCGATTAATTGCACCATTGTCAATTTGTTAACTTCGTTCAACTGTCCATTACCCATAGCGATATCAAGAAATGTAAGTGCAAACTTTGGGCATTCATCATTTCATTTATCTTAAAAATAAATACACAATCATAAGTTCATAACCAATAAAAAAGTGAAATGACTTTTGTCTATTGTTTTGTGCAGGTCTAGGATATGTGTGAAGAATATTCCAAAGTATGTTACAGAGGATCGATTAAGAGAATTCTTTTCTGAGAAAGGAGAAATCACCGATGTCAAGCTTATGCGTACAAAGTACACTTTACTAGACATTCCTCAAATAATAATTACATAGAGGCTCTCTCTCTCTGTTACAAAATATCTTTCACTTTTGGATTTTGGTACTTTTGAAACATATTTGGATACAGTAGAGAGAGTATGTCCCTATTCTATCTCCGTGCACCACTCTTCAAGTACATTGTAATTTAAAAACTATAACCGTTTGTTGTGTGTTTCTTTGGTTGTTATTAACTCAGAGATGGTAAGAGTCGCCAATTTGCTTTTGTTGGATTTCGTTCAGAACACGAAGCTCAAGAAGCTATTCAATATTTCAATAGATCATACCTTGATACATGTAGAGTTACTTGCGAGGTTATACACTTATCCTAATATTATTTTATATCATAGATGTTTTTATTGTTGAAACTGAAAAATAGGCATTGTGATTTTTCCTGTATGCTCGTCAATCCAAGCAGGTAGCTCGAAAACGTGGTGATGCAGATCTTCCTCGTCCATGGAGTCGGCATTCAGCTAGTAAAGAGAGTAAAGTGACCTCAGATGTCAACGAACATGTTGGATCAAACGGGCAAGGACAAGGACATAGCTCTGAGGACATTGATGATCAGCAGCTTCAAGAGTTTCTTCAAGTAATGCAGCCTCGTGCCAACTCAAAACTGTGGGCAAATGATACATCAATTGTATCTACTGTTGATGAGAAGCAAAACGTATCAAAGAAGGGAAGCAAAGACACATCAATTGCAATCCCTGCCGATTCAGATCACAGTGGTTCATCATCAGATCAGCTCAATAATCTTGAAGCTGACAAGTCATGTGAAACTGAACATGAAGTCATTTCTGACATGGATTATTTCAAGAGTAGAGTGACAAAAGATTGGTCTGATTCTGAAAGTGATGACAGTGACAATGATTCAGTATCTACTGATGATAATGACAAAGAGAATGATACTAATCCTAGTGAAGGTGAAGAAAATGTTGATAAGAAATCTTCAAAAGTAACCCAAACATATGGTGCCAAAGAGTTAGACCTAAAGGGTCAACCGGATGCTAGTGGAGAGGATAGTGCCCAGCAAAAGTCTCAGGTGAATTCAGATGTGTTAGGCGGCCAATCATTGAATTCAGAAGATAAGAAAGAAGTTTATGAGTCATGCCGACTATTTGTCAGGAATTTGCCATATACCACCACGTACGGATATCTGTTTTTCCTTGAAACACTTAAGATGCATGTGTGGTGTTGTTTTCACCAACTTCACCCCTTGACATTGTTTTAACAACTATCTTCTTGAGATGAATTACCAAACATTAATTGGTGCATTTGTTGTTTCATTTGAACTTACTATAAGCATTTAATTCTTCTGCATTTGGTTAGGTAAAGCAGTTATACAGTATTGAATGTCATTCATCATAGATAGTTGCATGGATTTGAAGTTAAATTTGTACATTTATAGTTTCATGTATTTGAATTTAAATTGTACATTCTTGTTTTCCTGTTGGACGAGAGTGTACAATTACTTTTATTGTCAGTCTGTAGGAGTTAAACATATTAATCATTGTATTGTTCTGTGACAGTGAGGAGGAACTGGAAGAGCATTTCAGCAAGATTGGTAGTGTTTCACAAGTTCATCTAGTAGTTGATAAAAGTACAAAACGATCCAAAGGAATAGCATATATTCTTTATTCATTTCCCGAATTTGCAGCCAGGTAGCAATTAGCTTGATAAAAGTTCTCCTTTCATATACTTATGACTTATCTATGTCTAGTTGCCAGCTCTTTTGTGGATGATGCATGTCCGATTCTTAGTTCATGATTGGCCAGTTGAAGTTGTTGGATGTTACACCTGTCAAAGCATTAAACTAACTCCATTCATTTTAAAAAGAACTTCTGCGTTTTTTTAGTGTGGCATTATCTTTTGCCCATCTTTTCGTTCGAGTTGGTGCTTTGGTGCTTTTGTTGAATATTAGGTCTGCCCTCGCAGTTTGTAATATTCCAATTACTAAGCAAACATATATGCTGCCGTTTCATGTGTTTTGCCTGAGAAAAATATTGACTCCTTGAAGGATTCTTCTCAGCCCTTCTGCATTTCTCTATTTCTAGTGTTTGCTCGACTGTTATACTAAGAAGCAACTGTCTTCTATATTCTATAAGAGTCTACATAATTTCCTCTTCTATTTTTTCTGTGATACTAATTCATATCATGTCTAAGATGATATTCAAATAGGCTGCATATCTTTATTTTATTTCACATGTTTGTTGAGGAAATGAGTAATTTGTTCCTGCTTGTTTCAAATTAAACTTCTTCAACAAAAAATATAGGACATTTAATAGTTCAATGCTCTAAATCCAGATGTTGTCAGGGTTCGATGTGGAAATTCAGAAAATACTGTGTCAGGTTTTAACGGTCAAAAAGTTTTAAAATATCTATGAAACACTTGGAATATGAATAAGGGGTTTTACGTAATAAAAAGCAGGATGGAAATAGTAAATCCCCATGCCAATGGGTATCAATATTCAAAGGGCTGCTACCTTTTAATAGGTTCAGAAATGAGAGAATGGTGATAACTCCAGACAGAAAGAGAAGTGGTGAAAATGTGACTATACACATAGTATAGGAATGGGGCGGAGCAAGTAATACAAAGGGCAGGAATGCAATCTGAGCTAGGGTGGAAATTCTCTTACAGTGATGTCAGCTGGCACACAGCTGTTTGCATGAGGAGATGATCCTCTGCATTCAGTTGTATGTGAGCTCACTCTACTTTTCACACTCTCATTTTGTTGTTTGCTTCATTGTTATTGAGTCATGTCTCATCTAATACCAATACTGTTTGTCTGTTTCCGAATTTTGTATTGGTCACCATCAGCTGTTATGTGTTCTTGACATTGCTTTGCTGATAATTTACCTAGCTGTATGATCATTGTTTATCATCAGGGCACTAGAAGAGTTGGATAATTCTATATTTCAAGGAAGATTGTTGCATGTTATGCCAGCCATACAGAGATCTTCAGACAATAAAGAGTATGCACTACAAAAGTATTACATTGCGAACAGTATTTTTATGATGTTCACAATATTTGACAGCCTATGCTTCAATATCTTGTAGGTCCAAGGACCAAAATGTGAAAACTCTGAAACAAAAGAGAGAAGAAGAGAAGAAAGCTGCTGAAGCCAGTGGAGATACCAGAGCATGGAATAGTCTGTTCATGCGCCCTGATACTGTATGTCAGCTGAAACAAAATAAATTGCAAACCATAATCAGCCTTTGTGGTGTATCCATTGAAATCCTAAATGATTGATATCATTATCATTTTGTTTAAGAAATAAACAAAAATAACTTGTTCTTGTTTCAGTTTATGTGCCACTATTATATTCATTTTCATTTGTACATTGCTCTAGTTCAGAAACAAAAGTTCGCGCCCTCCATGTTTAGTTATGACTGCCTCATGGAACAAGTTTTGGGTCTTTGACTCTTTGTTATGCCTTGGCTTTTTCCTTCTTTGGAACAGTGTCCGCTGGCTATTTTTATAGGATTTCAGAAAGAGGCATAAACATTATGGTAAATGCGCAGTCTTAGCAATTAGTTTGTGTTGGTTAGACCGTTAGGGACAGATGCTGTCAATAAGAATTGAATCTCTTCCTCTTTAGTTTGAAGATTCTTTTTTTAGTGTCCTTCTGTGATGTTAAGCTAGATGTTATTTCAATGGTGGTGCTATTCGACAGGAATATAGATTAGATGTATGTGCTGATTTTATTTTAAAATACTTTTCATCACCTGTTGTACCATGCTATGAAAATTCATTATCATACTTCTATTTGCTTATTCTCTCTCTTCTTTCTAAATTTATTATATATATATATATATATTAGTAAGGGTTATCTATCATCTTATTTTAGGGGTATTGGTATATGGAGATACTGCAAACTTTTTCCTCATTCACCCCTAACTTATATGTTTTATTAATGTAATAGATATAAATTGTGATCATGCCTCCCTTATACCTTTTTCAGTTTTGCCTTGGTGGGTACAGGGAGTATTCTATTTTCTTTTTGTTGGATTTACATCACTGTGTTGTTTTGCTTTGTGCAAATCTGAGTTATGGTTTATGGTCAGTTGTTGCATGTCTCTGCAAATAATAATTATGATGTGTTGATTTTAAATGTTGATAGGTCGTGGAAAACATTGCTTTGAAATATGGTGTCAGTAAAAGTGATTTATTAGACCGAGAAGCTGATGATCTTGCTGTACGTATTGCTCTGGGAGAAACTCAAGTGATTTCAGATACAAAAAAGGCTTTTGCAAATGCTGGAGTGAATGTGGAGTCTTTGGAGGCACTTGCCAACGGAAAAGTTGATGGCTTAAAAAGAAGCAATCATGTACTTTTAGCGAAGAACCTGCCATATGGTTCGACGGAAAATGAACTTGCAAAGATGTTTGGGAAATTTGGTAGTTTGGATAAAATAATTCTCCCTCCAACGAAGACACTGGCTCTGGTACTTTCTTCTCCTCAAATTTTAAGTTGTACGTCTGCAATATCATTTTGGGTGTTTGATAGCGTAATCTATCTTATTGTTATTGAATTATTTCATTCTTTTTTTTTTTGGTAAATTGATTTCCATTTTTGTTCATTCAGGGAATTAACTATATTAATTGGAAAAATAAAAAGAGAAAAAGAAAAAAAAGGCTTAAAATATCCAAACGAAAATTCAAAGAATCTTTTTTAATCCTTTAAAGAGAGAATCTTTGTAAAGATAGAAAGTGAGAGGTGACATGTTTTCTATTAATAAGGCTGTGTTTGGAAAGCAAAATGACTTGTTTTCTACATCTAAAATATCCAAACACGGCCCTATTAATCCAAAATTTCGTGTTTTCTACATTTTATTTAAATATAATTATCTTTTCAATTATTTATAATTTTTAACTATAGCTATTTTAAATATTTTATTATAAATGAAATTAATAAACATAGATTGGTAATATTACATGCGACTAAATCTTGGGTGATAAAAAAGTCAACAATAAAGTTAAATGTTAATATGTTATACAGACGAGGATTACAATACTGGATGTTTGGGGAAATTAGAAAATATAGGATTAGGAATAAGTGATTATGGAGAATGTTGGGGTTGTGCTTATTGTACAAAGATGGTACAATCTCACCTTAGGTAGGTAGAGGAGACCTTTCATCTATGTAAACCAAGTGGATCAGATAGAAGCTAGTCGAATAGCTTAAGGCATAGTGAGAGTGCAATTTTGCGAGACCTAGAAAAGTTATAGATAAAACTAAAAAAAAAAAGAAAAAAGTTTAGACATTAATGGTTTAAGTATAAGTATGATTTATAATAAAGATAGAATATATGGCTTTTATTCATGTTATGACCCCCAGCAAGGAAAGGTTTAGTTATTGTTGTATAGGATTATTTTATTATTAAATTAAATAATATTCATTTAATATTCTGAATTTTGAAAACAATTATTTTTTTTTTCAAGTAAAATATAGATTAGTTGAAAAAAGAGATTGAGAGACCATATACATTATAAGCTAGTCAAACCTAATTTTGCATCGTGATCTACTATTTTAATTCTTCTCATGTCATTGTTTTTTTTTTTTCTTTTTTTCCCCATAACATTATCCTATAGGCTTTATACAGCATGCCAAAGGGATTCTTAATGTAACCTTTTTCTTTCTGAATTTTTTCATTGCAGTATTGTTTCTTACCTTTAGTCTCATGATTCAGTGATGTCTATGGCTAGTTATCGGGAAAAAAAGGTGATGTCTATGGCTGGCCATTTTATAACTAATTTTAGAATGGTATTTCAGGTTGTTTTCCTTGAAGCAGCAGAAGCTCGATCTGCTTTTAGAGGTTTAGCTTACAAGCGTTACAAGTAAGATTTTATTTTTCTATTGGCTGTAACTCCCAGTCACCAGAATATATTTGATTTTATTGCTATGAATTGAAAATAAATCTATAGGCTATTCTCCAGCAATGAATGAATCTGTTTCCACTTCTCTAGGATATGCATCTTGATTGGTCTTCCCATTTTTTTATATTATGAATAATCTTGGTTCAAGGAGTGTTTCCCCTCTTCCATCGATATATGTTACCTCCACATTCTCATGCTAGTATTTGGATTCATTGAAGGATAATTATCTAATTTCATATTCGATTCAATGCAGGGATGCTCCATTATACTTGGAGTGGGCTCCATTCGACATTCTTAGCCAAAGTACAACATCTAGAAATAATGAACTGAATACAGCAGTTGGGGAAAATGATGCCAAGCGGGTAATGTTGGAGCAACATGTGCAAAGAATATCAGATGAGGATATTGATCCAGACAGAGTGGAGGTTTGACCTTTGAAATTATTCCCCTCGATTCCCTTTTGTCTTTCGGGAAAAAAAATTTGCAACGTAGAACATAGTAAAAGGAAAAGGGAAATAAGGTCAAAAGCATAAATATATAAGCTCAGACATTTAGCAGCCTAAGTTGTGGATATGGGGGATAATATCTTATGTTTATGAATTAATTTCTTTTTTTGTGTGGGTTCATTACTTGATGAAGTGAAGTACTTCTACCTAGTGTTGATATTGGTTATCAACTTTGAAAGATGAGCATGCAGTAAAACGTGAGATATATTCTAGTATTTTTTTTTCAGTTTAATACAACATTAAAGAAATGCACACATTCGAAAGAGAGAATATGTTGAGTGAGGACAGGGTTTCCTCACAAGAACAAAATGAAACTATTTTGGTACTATAAAATTGAGACAAGTCATACTGATCTCCACAAGTAGATAGTACCTGATAAATAGTTTTGGGAAAGACCATCTGCAGCACTAAAACACTAAGAAGTCAACCCGATATTAAATTGTGTCTGAAGATAAATCCTCTTGGAAAATGCTAGCATGCTTTGAGTCAGAAACTATAGAAAGCAGAAAGTGAATGTTACTATAGATTTTTAGCTAGTTTGAGTCCTGAGGCCTCTAAGTTCTCTAAGATGAAAGTGGCGCAGCCTCTTGAAATTGTTCTGGTGCTGTCTTTTACATGATGATGCACTGCAGAGAATATTCTTTAGAATGATTAAGATCGTTTAATAATGCCTGTTCATCTATTGTTGATTAATCTACAATGTTGCAGGGTCGGTCCTTGTTTGTCAAGAATCTCAATTTCAAAACAACAAATGAGAGTTTGAAGAAACATTTCAATGAACACATGAAAGAGGGAAAAATTTTGAGTGTTAAGGTAACCAGTTATGGGTTTAAGTGCTGCTTTATTCCTAGTTATGTTAGCTCTTTCAAACTTTTGTTCTGTCATTAACCAATAGGTGAAGAAGCATTTGAAAAATGGGAAAAATGTTTCTATGGGTTTTGGATTTATCGAGTTTGACTCTCTGGAGACTGCTACAAATATCTGCAAGGATTTACAGGTATACATTACTGTATAAATTATGCATGTTATATGCATTTTGAGATCTTGATTCTAGTTCTTGTTTTAATTTTAATTTATTTATTTTAATTTATTGTTTTTAGGGGACAGTATTGGATGGGCATGCTCTTATTTTACAACCTTGTCATGCCAAGAATGGTGGCCAATTACAAAAGACAGTTGAGAAGGACAAGAGTTCAACAAAATTGCTTGTTAAAAATGTTGCTTTTGAGGCAACAGAGAAGGATTTGAGACAGTTGTTCAGTCCATTTGGACAGGTAATTACTATAAAAATTATACTTGGTAGTTGGTGCCATATGCTGGTAAATACTCTTTTGTGCTCCAAATTTTTGTTTGATGCTTCTATTTAACAGAAGCAGCACAGTGATTCACGTGATTTGAACATTTGCCTCATGGAAAAATCCAAATGATTTAAATTACTTCTTACATGTGGGATCTGTATGAATGATGAAATCTTGACCTGTTACATCTTGAAGTAATGGGCCTGCTATTCCATGGACCATCTATAAAAACAAGATAATCCGTCAATTAGTTTTGAGTATTTGTTGAGTGATCAAATTCTTGGGCTAATTCATTAGTAACATTTTAACTTGTTTTTGTTAAATCTGAATTCTGAAGTCATATAGTTCTGATTATTTATGCATATTCTAACTGATATACCTCTTTTTTTGGGCGGTTTCCATCTGCTTCTGTACAATGTTGGTTCATTTCTGTAAATAAGATGTGTTTTGCTTTACCTGCTGTTTGATGAATGATAACTGTGCAGGTTAAAAGGTTAAGGTTGCCAATGAAGTTCGGAAATCATAGAGGATTTGCTTTTGTGGAGTTTGTTACTCAGCAAGAAGCACAGAATGCACTTAAGGCACTTTCAAGCACCCATCTTTATGGAAGGCATCTAGTAAGTGAAACTAAATTATGGATTTGCGGGAAAGAAAAAGGGAACAGAGACTAGAAAGTCGGCTGTTAAACATCAAATATTTGAGAGCTAATTGCCATTTTACTTTCAGGTAATAGAGCGAGCAAAAGAAGGTGAGAGTTTGGAAGAACTACGTGCTCGAACAGCTGTTCAATTCAGTGATGAACAAAGTGGATTTCAAAATGCCACTAAGTTATCTAAGAAAAGGAAACAAATGGCCGTCTTAGATGAAGGAAAGATGAAGTTTCAAAGGATTGCTGATTAGTATGTCATTAAATATCAAACATGTGCATATATCCCAAAATCCAGGGATGACAATTTTGTAGATTTTAGTGTTATACATGTAACATGACCCGCCATGTCATGATGTCCTTTATCTTCATTGTTTATTTATTTTTGGTCAACATGATTCTTATATTTGTAAGCTAAATTTTGTCACCCGACAGTAGCCATTTTGAGCAAGCCTTAACTGGTATTTTGTTGGCATGTTTGGAAAGTAAATGTCTCCGGACCATAAACAAGAAAGAACGGCAGTGTATAATGAGTTGTTACTAAAGGCTTGGATTCAGTGTGGTTCATACACATGGTTCCCTGAGTAACATTACTCTTGTAATACCCAAAAGCAAAAAAGGTACCCCCAGAAGAAAGGAAGCTACAAATGCATAATGGAAAAATGGCTTAGGTACTTGCATTATTCATTCAGCTCTCATTATAGAAGACCAAGTATAGGTGATTTATCTCGTGGTTTTGTATGTGGTTTGGTGATTAAAGTTCCAAAATGGTGTATGAGATTCCTTCGTACACCAAAATTGTAAATTTTACTAATTAAATCTCTTATAACGGCAAAACTGCAATAAATTTCCTGATCCATTTTTTATTAATAGCGTGCTAATGTGATTTGATAGTGTAGATCGTTAGTGAATTTTTTCGCAATATAATTTGACCGTGTGTAATAATATGATAATAGATCGAGCGGCGACACATGGTATATTGGTGTAGATAATTATGTCACGTGTAACAATACTATTTGTCTACTTGTTAGCATGTGCCACGTGTTACATTATTTGTTTACGCGTCATTTGCCATTTAATCATTGTAAGTGGATAAAATTAGTCCGACTAGTTTTTTTCACATTTTTTTATAAATTAAAAATTTTTAATATCTTTTAAATGCATTAATTTCTCTTTTTACTTTTTTACGTTTTGTTTAAATAAAAATACTTTTATAAATATTTTGAAGTTTAGTTTAAATCATGTAATATATTTTTCAATAATTTAATATTTTGATAAATTTTGTAATGTATGATTATGTTATTTAATAAAAGAATTATATGATTAATTACAAAATATATTTTTTATTTTAGTCCAAAAAACATATATTAATAGAAATAAAAAAATAATAAACAAAACATGTATTTCAATTCTTAAGTTTTTTTTATGAAACACTTTTTTGACGAAAATAAAAAATGTATATTTTAATTATTCATACAATTTTTTTTATTAAAAACATACAAATATATTACAAAAGTTATCAGTATTAAATTGTTGTAAAAAAAATTATAATACAATGATAAATAAATCTTTGAGAATTTTAATTTTTGACCAATTAGCTTTTGAAAAAAAAAGTACTAATTAAGTTTTTTAAATAGCAAACGGTGGACATATGTCATTCCGTTAATGTATAGCGTGAAATGAAATAGAGTTGCTCATGTATTTTGTTATCTACAATAGTTGCCTACAAAAAATTTATATTCTCACCCATAGGTTTTTGTGAAAGAAAAGATTATGGATTAGAGTTGAGTTGGATTCTCCTTTGTTAGTATGCTTATGTGCTCCTATTTAATACTCACATTAGTATGTTTGTGACTTTGTGATATTTAAATTTTAAATTTAAATTAGGGTGTTGCTTGGCCAATATGACTTGGGTGACCGTTAGGATTTTTTTTTTTTTAGGAAACTCGAACTCGCAATCTCTTAATTGAGTATGGAGAATCTATACCATTTGAGCTATTATTCATTGGCTCCTTAATGTTTCTCATTATTATTATTATTATTATTATTATTATTATTATTATTATTATTATTATTATTATCAAATAGTTTTTCAATTTTCAAGTAATTATCACTTTATTAATATGCATACATATTAATGAGATAACATCGTCAACTTTATATTTGATTGTCACAAACTAAGAATAGAAGGAATTAAAAAAAAATCCAAATTTAGTATTTTATGAACATATTATAAGTTATTATTAACATGTGAAAAAGTAATAGTGACATGTGGCGCAGTCGACTATGTTAACATGGCCAAACTATATTGTGCACTATCAAGTCATGTCAACACGTTGTTAATAGAAAATAAATCTAAAATTAATGTGGTATACTTTTGCTAATCTCAAGAATGTAATTGGTGAAATTTGAATATGAAAAACGATTTTGGTGCATAATATCAATTTTAGCGACCACTCTAAAATTTTACTGGTGGGTTGGTTGATTTTGTTGTATAAGATGATACTTGGATTGGATTTTAGAAATAGAAATAGGTGGTTGGAGAGCATGAGCGTGGGAGGAGCTAAACTCCTCATCAGGTAACCCTAGAAAACCCTAGATAACCCTAGATAACTCTAGAAAGTCCTAGAAAGTCCTAGAAAACCCAAGATAACCCTAAAAAATCCTAGAAAACTTAGAAAATCCTTGAAAACCTTAGAAAACCCTAGATAACCCTAGAAAAACCTAGATAACCCTAGAAAATCCTAGATAACCCTAGAAAATGATAGAAAACCCTAATAACCCTAGAAAACCCTAGAAAATCCTAGAAAACCTAAAAAACCTTGAAAATCCTAGAAAAGCCTAGAAAGCCCTAGAAAACCCTAGAAAACCCTAGAAAACCCTTGAAAACCTTAGAAAACCCTTGAAAACCTTAGAAAACCCTAGATAACCCTAGAAAATCCTAGAAAACCCTAAATAACCAAAAAAAATCCTAAATAACCCTAGAAAGCCCTAGAAATTCCTAAAAACCCTAGAAAACCCTAAATAACCCTAGATAACCCTAGAAAACCCTAGATAACCATAGATAACCTTAGATAAAACTAAATAACCCTAGAAAACCCTAGATAACCCTATAAAATCCTAAATAACCCTAGAAATCCCTAGAAAACCTAAAAAACCCTAGAAAACCCTAGATAACCCTAGAAAATCCTAGATAACCCTAGCTAAATCTAGAAAACCTTAGAAAATCCTAGATAACCCTAGAAAATCCTAGAAAACCCTAGATAACCCTAGATACCCCTAGAAAATCCTAGATAACCCTAGAAATTCCTAGATACCCCAAAAAACCCTAGATAACCCTAGAAAACCCTAGAAAATCCTTGAAAACCCTAGAAAACCTAGAAAAACCTAGAAAGCCTTAGAAAACCAAAGAAAACCCTAGATAACCCTAGAAAATCCTAGAGAGTCCTAGAAAACCCTAGATAACGCTAGAAAACCCTATAAAATCCTAGAAAACCCTTGAGAATCCTAGAAAACTCAAGATAACCCTAGAAAATCCTAGATAACCCTAAAAAACCCTAGATAACCCTAGAAAATCCTAGATAACCCTAGAAAGCCCTAGAAATTTCTAAAAACCCTAGAAAACCCTAAAGAACCCTAGATACCGCTAGAAAATGCTAGAAAACCTAGAAAATCCTAGATAACCCTAGAAAAACCTAAAAAACCCTAGATAACCCTTGAAAATCCTAGAAAACCCTAGATAACCCTAGGAAGCCCTAGAATACCCTAGAAAACCCTAGAAAACCCTAGAAAACCCTAGATAACCCTAGAAAATCCTAAATAACCCTAGAAAGCCCTAGAAAACCTAAAAACCCTAGAAAAACCTAATCACCCTAGAAAACCCTAGAAAATCTTAATAACCCTAGAAAAACCTAATAATCCTAGAAAATCCTAGAAAACCTTAGAAAACTTTAGAAAACCTAGAAAATCCTTGAAAACCCTAGAAAATCCTAGAAAGCCCTAGAAAACCCTAGAAAACCCTAGATAACCCTAGAAAACCCTAGATAACCCTAAATAACTCTAGATAACCCTAGAAAACCCTAGATAACCCTAGAAAACCCTAGAAAACCCTAGTTAACCCTAGATAACCCTTGAAAACACTAGATAACCCTAAAAAACACTACATAACCCTAGAAAATCCTAGATAACCCTTGAAAACCCTAGAAAACCCTAGATAACCTTAGAAAACCCTAGATAACCCTAGCTAACCCGAGAAAAACCTAGATAAACCTAGAAAATCCTAGAAAACCCTAGAAAACCCTAATAACCCTAGAAAACCCTAAAAAACCCTAGATAACACTAGAAACCTAGAAAACCCTTGAAAATCCTAGAAAACCCTAGAAAATCCTAGAAAGCCCTAGAAAACCCTAGATAACCCTAGAAAACCCTAGATAACCCTAGAAAACCCTAAAAATCCTATAAAACCTTATATAAACCTAGAAAATCCTAGATAACCCTATAAAACACTACATAACCCTAGATAACTCTAGAAAGCCCTAGAAAATCCTAGAAAACCCTAGATAACCCTAGAAAACCCTAGAAAACCTAGAAAATCCTTGAAAACCCTAAAAAACCCTAGATAACCCTAGATAACTATAGAAAGCCCTAGAAAATCCTAGAAAATCCTAGATAACCCTAGAAAATCCTAGAAAACCTAGAAAACCTTTGAAAACACTAGAAAACCCTAGATAACCCAAGAAAACCCTAGATAACCCTAGAAAATCTTAGATAACCCTTGAAAATCCTAAATAACCCTAGAAAGCCCTAGAAAACCTAAAAATCCTAGAAAACCCTAGATAACCCTAGATAACCCTAGAAAACCCTAGATAACCCTAAATAACCCAAGATAACCCTAGAGAACCCTAGATAACCCTAGAAAACCCTAGATAAGCCTATATAACCCTAGAAAACCCTAGGTAACACTCGAAAGCCCTACAAAACCTTAAAAAATCCTAAAAAACCCTAGATAACCCTAGAAAACCCTAGATAACCCTAGAAAACCCTTGAAAACTCTAAAAAACCATTTAAAACCTTAGATAACCCTAAAAACCCTAGAAAAACCTAGATAACCCTAGAAAATCCTAGATAACCCTAGAAAACGATAAAAAACCCTAATAACCCTAGAAAACCCTAGATAACCCTAAAAAACCCTAGAAAACCTAAAAAACCTTGAAAACCCTAGAAAATCCTAGAAAAGTCTAGAAAGCCCTAGAAAACCCTAGAAACCCTAAAAAACATAGAAAACCCTTGAAAACCATAGAAAACCCTATATAACCCTAGAAAACGATAGAAAACCCTAATAACACTAGAAAACCCTAGAAAACCTAAAAAACTTTGAAAACCCTAGAAGATCTTAGAAAAGCCTAGAAAGCCCTAGAAAACCCTAGAAAATCCAAAAAAAATATAGAAAACCCTTGAAAACCTTAGAAAACCCTAGATAACCCTAGAAAATCCTAGAAAACCCTAAATAACCCAAGAAAATCCTAAATAACCCTAGAAAGCCCTAGAAATTCCTAAAAACCTAGAAAACCCTAAAGAACCCTAGATAACCCTAGAAAACCCTGGATAACCATAGATAACCCTAGGTAAAACTAAATAACCCTAGAAAACCCTAGATAACCTTAGAAAACCCTTGAAAACCCTAGAAAATCCTAGATAACCCTAGAAAACCCTAGATAACCCTATAAAATCCTAAATAACCCTAGAAATCCCTAGAAAACCCTAGATAACCCTAGAAAATCCTAGATAACCCTAGATAATCCTAGAAAACCTTAGAAAATCCTAGATAACCCTAGAAAATCCTAGAAAACCCTAGATAACCCTAGATACCCCTAGATAACCCTAGAAAATCCTAGATAACCCTAGAAATTCCTAGGTACCCCAAAAAAACCCTAGATAACCCTAGAAAATCCTAGAAAACCCTTGAAAACCCTAGAAAACCTATAAAAACCTAGAAAGCCTTAGAAAACCAAAGAAAACCCTAGATAACCCTAGAAAATCCTAGAGAGTCCTAGAAAACCCTAGATAACCCTAGAAAACCCTAGAAAATCCTAGAAAACCCTTGAAAATCCTAGAAAACTAAAGATAACCCTAGAAAATCCTAGATAACCCTAAAAAGCCCTAGAAATTCCTAAAAACCCTAGAAAATCCTAAAGAACCCTAGATACCGCTAGAAAATGCTAGAAAACCTAGAAAATCCTAGATAACCCTAGAAAACCCTAGAAAACCCTAGAAAACCCTAGATAACCCTAGAAAATCCTAAATAACCCTAGAAAACCCTAGAAAACCTAAAAAACCCTAGAAAAACCTAATCACCCTAGAAAATCCTAGAAAACCCTAGATAACCCTAGAAAACCCTAGAAAATCTTAATAACCCTAGAAAAACCTAATAACCCTAGAAAATCCTAGAAAACCCTAGAAAACTCTAGAAAACCTAGAAAACCCTTGAAAACCCTAGAAAATCCTAGAAAGCCCTAGAAAACCCTAGATAACCCTAGAAAACCCTAGATAACCCTAGATAACTCTAGATAACCCTAGAAAACCCTAGATAATCCTAGAAAACCCTAGAAAACCCTAGTTAACCCTAGAAAATCCTAGAAAACCCTAGTTAACCCTAGATAACCCTTGAAAACACTAGATAACCCTTAAAAACCCTACATAACCCTAGAAAATCCTAGATAACCCTTGAAAACCCTAGAAAACCCTAGATAACCTTAGAAAACCCTAGATAACCCTAGCTAACCTGAGAAAAACCTAGATAAACCGAGAAAATCCTAGAAAACCCTAGAAAACCCTAATAACCCTAGAAAACCCTAAAAAACCCTAGATAACACTAGAAACCTAGAAAACCCTTGAAAATCCTAGAAAATCCTAGAAAATCCTAGAAAGCCCTAGAAAACTCTAGATAACCCTAGAAAACCCTAAAAACCCTAGAAAACCCTTGAAAATCGTAGAAAACCCTAGATAACCCTAGAAAACCCTAGATAACCCTAGAAAACCCTAAAAATCCTATAAAACCTTAGATAAACCTAGAAAATCCTAGATAACCCTATAAAACACTACATAACCCTAGATAACTCTAGAAAGCCCTAGAAAATCCTAGAAAACCCTAGATAACCCTAGAAAACCCTAGAAAACCTAGAAAATCCTTGAAAACCCTAGAAAACCCTAGATAATCCTAGATAACTCTAGAAAGCCCTAGAAAATCCTAGAAAATCCTAGATAACCCTAGAAAATCCTAGAAAACCTAGAAAATCCTTGAAAACCTTAGAAAACCCTAGATAACCCTAGAAAAACCTAGATAACCCTAGAAAACCCTAGATAACCCAATAAAACCTTAAATAACCCTAGAAAATCTTAGATAACCCTTGAAAATCCTAAATAACCCTAGAAAGCCCTAAAAAATCTAAAAATCCTAGAAAACCCTAGATAATCCTAGATAACCCTAGAAAACCCTAGATAACCCTAGATAACCCTAGAAAACCCTAGATAACCCTATATAACCCTAGAAAACCCTAGATAACACTTGAAAGCCCTACAAAACCCTAAAAAATCCTAAAAAATCCTAAATAACCCTAGAAAAACCTAGATAACCCTAGAAAACCCTTGAAAACCCTAAAAAACCCTTTAAAACCTTAGATAACCCTAAAAACCCTAGAAAAACCTAGATAACCCTAGAAAATCCTAGATAACCCTAGAAAACGAGAGAAAACCCTAATAACCCTAGAAAACCCTAGAAAACCCTAGATAACCCTAGAAAACCCTAGAAAACCTAAAAAACCTTGAAAACCCTAGAAAATCCTAGAAAAGCCTAGAAAGCCCTAGAAAACTTTAGAAAACCCTAGAAACCATAAAAAACATAGAAAACCCTTGAAAACCTTAGAAAATCCTAGATAACCCTAGAAAATTCTAGAAAACTATAAATAACCCAAGAAAATCCTAAATAACCCTAGAAAGCCCTAGAAATTCCTAAATACACAAGAAAACCCTAAAGAACCCTAGAAAACCGTAGAATACCTAGAAAATTCTAGATAACCCTAGATAACACTGGAAAACCCTAGATAACCATAGATAACCCTAGATAAACCTAAATAAACCTAGAAAACCCTAGATAACCTTAGAAAACCCTTAAAAACCCTAGAAAATCCTAGATAACCCTAGAAAACCCTAGATAACCCTATAAAATCCTAAATAACCCTAGAAATCCCTAGAAAACCTAAAAAACTCTAGAAAACCTTAGATAACCCAAGAAAATCCTAGATAACCCTAGATAATCCTAGAAAACCTTAGAAAATCCTAGATAACCCTAGAAAATCCTAGAAAACCCTAGATAACCCTAGATACCCCTAGAAAACCCTAGATAACCCTAGAAAATCCTAGATAACCCTAGAAATTCCTAGATACCCCAAAAAAATCCTAGATAACCCTAGAAAACCCTTGAAAATCCAAGAAAATCTAGAAAAACCTAGAAAGCCTTAGAAAACCAAAGAAAACCCTAGATAACCCTAGAAAATCCTAGAGAGTCCTAGAAAACCCTAGATAACCCTAGAAAACCCTAGAAAATCCTTGAAAATCCTAGAAAACTCAAGATAACCCTAGAAAACCCTAGATAACCCTAGAAAATCCTAGATAACCCTAGAAATTCCTAAAAACCCTAGAAAACCCTAAGGAACCCTAGATACCGCTAGAAAATGCTAGAAAACCTAGAAAATCCTAGATAACCCTAGAAAACCCTAGATAACCCTTGAAAATCCTAGAAAACCCTAGAAAACCTAGAAAACCCTAGAAAACCCTAGAAAACCCTAGATAACCCTAGAAAATCCTAAATAACCCTAGAAAACCCTAGAAAATCTAAAAAACCCTAGAAAAACCTAATCACCCTAGAAAATCCTAGAAAACCCTAGATAATCCTAGAAAACCCTAGATAGCCCAAGAAAACCCTAGAAAATCTTAATAACCCTAGAAAAACCTAATAACCCTAGAAAATCCTAGAAAACCCTAGGAAATTCTAGAAAACCTAGAAAACCCTTGAAAACCCTAGAAAATCCTAGAAAGCCCTAGAAAATCCTAGAAAACCCTAGATAACCCTAGAAAATCCTAGATAACCCTAGATAACTCTAGATAACCCTAGATAACCTTAGAAAACCCTAGATAACCCTAGAAAACCCTAGAAAACCCTAGTTAACCCTAGAAAATCCTAGAAAACCCTAGTTAACCCTAGATAACCCTTGAAAACACTAGATAACCCTAGAAAACCCTACATAACCCTAGAAAATCCTAGATAACCTTTGAAAACCCTAGAAAACCCTAGAAAACCCTAGATAACCCTAGCTAACCCGAGAAAAACCTAGATAAACCTAGAAAATCCTAGAAAACCCTAGAAAACCCTAATAACCCTAGAAAACCCTAAAAAATCCTAGATAACACTAGAAACCTAGAAAACCCTTGTAAATCCTAGAAAACCCTAGAAAATCCTAGAAAGCCCTAGAAAACCCTAGATAACCCTAGAAAACCCTAAAAACCCTAGAAAACCCTTGAAAATCGTAGAAAACCCTAGATAACCCTAGAAAACCCTAGATAACCCTAGAAAACCCTAAAAATCCTATAAAACCTTAGATAAACCTAGAAAACCCTAGATAACCCTATAAAACACTACATAACCCTAGATAACTCTAGAAAGCCCTAGAAAATCCTAGAAAACCCTAGATAACCCTAGAAAATCCTAGAAAACCTAGAAAATCCTTGAAAATCCTAGAAAATCCTAGATAACCCTAGATAACTCTAGAAAGCCCTAGAAAATCCTAGAAAACCTTAGATAACCCTAGAAAATCCTAGAAAACCTAGAAAACACTTGAAAACCCTAGAAAACCCTAGATTACCCAAGAAAACCCTAGATAACCCTAGAAAATCTTAGATAACCCTTGAAAATCCTAAATAACCCTAGAAAGCCCTAGAAAACCTAAAAATCCTAGAAAACCCTAGATAACCCTAGATAACCCTAGAAAACCCTAGATAACCCTAGATAACCCTAGATAATCCTAGAGAACCCTAGATAACTCTAGAAAATCCTAGATAACCCTATATAACCCTAGAAAATCCTAGGTAACACTCGAAAGCCCTACAAAACCTTAAAAAATCCTAAAAAACCCTAGATAACCCTAGAAAACCCTAGATAACCCTAGAAAAACCTAGATAACCCTAGAAAACCCTTGAAAACCCTAAAAAATCCTAGATAACCCTAGAAAACGATAGAAAACCCTAATAACCCTAGAAAACCCTAGAAAACCCTAGATAACCCTAGAAAACCCTAGAAAACCTAAAAAACCTTGAAAACCCTAGAAAATCCTAGAAAAGCCTAGAAAGCCCTAGAAAATCCTAGAAAACCCTAGAAACCCTAAAAAACATAGAAAACCCTAAATAACCCTAGAAAACCCTAAAAACCCTAGAAAACCCTAGAAAATCCTAGAAAACCCTAAATAACCCAAGAAAATCCTAAATAACCCTAGAAAGCCCTAGAAATTCCTAAAAACCGAAGAAAATCCTAAAGAATCCTAGAAAACCCTAGAATACCTAGAAAACCCTAGATAACCCTAGATAACCCTAGAAAACTCTAGATAACCATAGATAACCCTAGATAAACCTAAATAACCCTAGAAAACCCTAGATAACCTTAGAAAACCCATGAAAACCCTAGAAAATCCTAGATAACCCTAGAAAACCCTAGATAACCCTAGAAAATCATAAATAACCCTAGAAAGCCCTAGAAAACCTAAAAAACCCTAGAAAACCCTAAATAACCCTAAAAAATCCTAGAAAACCCTAGATAACCCCAGATAACCCTAGAAAATCCTAGATAACCCTAGATAACCCTAGATAACCCTAGAAAAACTTAGATAACCCTATATAACCCTAGAAAGCCCTAGATTACCCTAGAAAGCCCTAGAAAACCCTAAAAAATCCTAAAAAAAACCCTAGATAACCCTAGAAAACTCTAGATAACACTAGAAAACCCTAGATAACTCTAGAAAACCCTAGAAAATCCAAATAACCATAGTCCTAATAACCCTAGAAAATCCTTGAAAACCTTAGATAACCCCCTAGAAAATCCAAATAACCATAGTCCTAATAACCCTAGAAAACTCTAGAAAAGCTAGAAAATCCTTGAAAACCCTAGTTAAATCCTAGAAAACCCTAGAAATCCCTAGAAAACCCTAGAAAACCCTAGAAAACCCTAGATAACCCTATATAAACCTAGATAACCCTAGAAAGTCCTATAAAAAATACTAAAAAATCCTAGAAAACCCTAGAAAACCCTTGAAAACCTTAAAAAACACTTTAAAACCTTAGATAACCCTAAAAAATTCTAGAAAAACCTAGATAACCCTAGAAAATCCTAGATAACCCTTGAAAACCCTAGAAAACCCAAATAACCCTAGAAAATCCTAGAAAACCCCAGATAACCCAAGAAAACTCTAGAAAGCCTAAAAAACCCTTGAAAATCCTAGATAACCCTAGAAAATCCTAGATAACCCTAGAAAACCCTAGATAACCCTAGAAAATCCTAAATAACCCTAGAAAGCCCTAGAAATTCCTAAAAACCCAGGAAAATCCTAGAAAATCTTAAAGAACCCAAGATAACCCTAGATAACCCCAAAAAATCCTATAAAACCCTAGATAACCCTGAAAAATCCTAGAAAACACTAATAATCCTATAATAACCCTAGATAACCCTGGAAAACTCTAGAATACCTTAGATAACCCTAAAAAGTCCTGGATAACCCTAGAAAACCCTAGATAATCCTAGAAAATTCTAGATAATCCTAGAAAACCCTAGAAATTCCTATATACCCTAGAAAACCCTAGAAAACCCTAAAGAACCCAAGATAACCCTAAAAACCCCTAGAAAACCTAAAAAACTCTAGAAAATCCTAGATAACCCTAGAAAACCCTAGTTAACCCTAGAAAACCCTAGAAAATCCTTAAAAATCCTATAAAACCTTAGATAACCCTAGAAAATCCTAGATAATTCTAAAAAACCTTACATAACCCTAGAAAATCCTAAATAACCCTAGAAAACCCTAGAAAACCTAGAAAACCCTAGAAAATCCTGTAAAGCCCTAGAAAACCATAGAGAACCCAAGATAACCCTAGGAAATCCTAGAAAACCTAGAAAACCCTTGAAAACCTTAGAAAACTCTAGATAACCCTAGAAAATCCGAGATTACCATAGAAAACTCTAGATAACCCTTGAAAATTCTAGATAACCTTAGAAAGCGCTAGAAATTTCTAAAAACCCTAGAAAACCCTAGAAAACCCTATAGGACCCTAGATAACCCTAGAAAACCTAGAAAATCCTAGAAAATCCTAGAAAACTCTAGATAACCCTAGAAAATCCTAGATAACCCTAGAAAACTCTAGATAACCCTAGAAAATCGTAGATAACCCTAGAAACCCCTAGAAATTCCTAAAAACCCTAGAAAACCCTAAAGAATATTAGATACCGCTAGAAAACCCTAGAAAACCTAGAAAATCCAAGATAACCCTAGAAAACCCTAGATAACCCTAGAAACCCCTAGATAACCATAGAAAATCCTAGATAACCCTAAAAAACCCTAGAAAAACCTAGATAACCCTAGAAAATTCTAGATAATCCTAAAAAACTCTAGAAAACCCTAAAAATCCTATAAAACCTTAGATAACCCTAGAAAATCCTAGATAACCCTACAACTCCCTAGATAATCCTAGATTACCTAGATTACCCTAAAAAATCCTAAATAATCCTAGAAAGCCCTAAAAAACCTAAAAAACTTTAGAAAACCCTAAATAACACTAGAAAACCCTAAAAAATACTAGATAACCCTACATAACCCTAGAAAATCCTAGACAACCCAAGAAAAACCTAGATAACCCTAGAAAACCCTAGATAACCCTATATAACCCTAGAAAATCCTAGATAACCCTACAAAACCCTAGAAAACCCTTGAAAACCCTAAAAAACCCTTTAAAACCTCAGATAACCCTAAAAAACCCTAGATAACCCTAGAAAACCTAGATAACCCTAAATAACCCTAGAAACCCCTAGAAAATCCTAGATAACCCTAGAGAGCCCTAGAAAATCCTAGAAAACCCTAGATAACCCTAGAAAACCCTAGAAAACCTAAAAAAACCTTGAAAATCCTAGAAAACCCTAGATAACCCTAGAAAATACTAGATAACCCTAGAAAATCATAAATAACCCTAGAAAGCCCTAGAAAACCTAAAAAACCCGAGAAAACCCTAGATAACCCTAGAAAAATGTCAAAAACCCTAGATAACCCTCGAAAACCCTAGAAAACCTTGAAAACCCTAGAAAATCCTAGATAACCCTAGAAAATCCTAGATAACCATAGAAAACCCTAGATAACCCTAGAAAATCCTAATTAACCTTAGAAAACCCTAAAGAACCCTAGATAATCCTAAAAAATCCTAGAAAACCTAGAAAATCCTAGATAAACATAGATAACCCTAGAAAACCATAGATAACCCTAGTAAATCCTAAAATATCCTAGATAACCCTAGAAAACCCTAAAAATCCTATAAAACCTTAGATAACCCTAGAAAACCCTAGATAACCCTAGAAAACCCTATATAACCCTCGAAAACTCTTGAAAACCCTAAAAAACCCTTTAAAACCTTAGATAACCATAAAAAACCCTAGATAACCCTAGAAAAACCTAGATAACCCTAGAAAATCTTAGATAACCCTAAAAAACCATAATAACACTAGAAAATCCTAGAAAACCCCAGATAATCCTAGAATACTCTAGAAAATTCTAGAAAACCTAGAAAATCCTTGAAAATCCTAGGAAACCCTAGAAAACCCTAGAAAGCCCTAGAAAACCCTAGATAACCCTAGAAATCCCTAAAAAGCCTAGAAAATACATGAAAACACTAGAAAACCCTAGATAACCCTAGAAAATCTTAGATAACACTAGAAAACCGTAGATTACCCTAGAAAATCCTAAATAACCCTAGAAAGCCGAAGAAATTCCTAAAAATTTTAGAGAACCCTAAAAAACCCTAGAAAATCCTAGAAAATTCTAGAAAACCCAAGAAAACCCTAGAAAATCCTAGAAAATTCTAAAGAACCCAAGATAACCCTAGAAAATCCTAAAAAACCTAGAAAACCCTAGATAACCTTAGATAACCATAGATAACCCTAGAAAATCCTAGAAAACCCTAGATAACCCTAGAAAACACTAAAAATCCTATAAAACCTTACATAACCCTAGAAAACCCTATATAACTCTAGAAAACCTTAGATAACCCTAGAAAGTCCTAGATAACCCTAGAAAACCCTAGATACCTCTAGAAATCCCTAGTTAACCCTAGTAAACCCTAAAAAACTATAGATAACCCTAGAAAATCCTAGATAACCCTAGATAATCCTAGAAAACCCTAGATAACCCTAGAAAACTCTACATAACTGTAGAAAATCCTAGATAACACTAGAAAACCCTATAAATTCCTAAAAACCCTAGAAAACCCTAGAAAACCCTAGATAATCCTAGAAAACCTAGAAAACCCTTTAAAACCCTAGAAAATCTAGAAAACCCTAGAAAGTCATAGAAAAACAAAGAAAACCCTAGATAACCCTAGAAAATCCTAGATAACCCTAGAAAACCCTAGAAAATCCTAGATAACCATAGAAAGCCCTAGAAATTCCTAAAAATCCTAGAAAACCCTAAAGAACACTAGATACTGCTAGAAACACTAGAAAACCTAGAAAATCCTACATAACTTTAGAAAACCCTAGAAAACCCTAGATAAACCTAGAAACACCTAGAAAACCCAATATAACCCTAGAAAGCCTTAAAAAATCCTAGAAAACCCTAGATAACCCTAGAAAACCCTAGAAAACCTAGAAAACCCTTGAAAACCCTAAAAAATCTTAGATAACCCTAGAAAACCCTAGATAAACCTAGAAAACCCTAAATAACACTAAAAAATCATAAATAACCCTAGAAAGCCCTAGAAAACCTAAAAAACCCTAGAAAATCCTAGATAACCCTAGAAAATCATAGATAACCCTAGATAACTCTAGATAACCCTAGATAACCCTAGAAAACCCTAGATAACCCTAGAAAACCCTAGAAAACCCTAGTTAACCCTAGAAAATCCTAGAAAACCCTAGTTAACCCTAGATAACCCTTGAAAACACTAGATAATCCTAGAAAACCCTAGAAAATCCTACAAAGACCTAGAAAACCCTAGATAACCCTAAAAAATCCTAAAAATCCTAGAAAACCCTTGAAAATCGTAGAAATCCCTAGATAACCCTAGAAAATTCTAGATAACCCTAGAAAACCCTAGATAACCCTAGATAACCCTATAAAACCCTAGAAAACCCTAGAAATTCTTAAAAAATCTAGAAAACCCTGGATAACCCTAGAAAACCTAGAAAACCCTAGATAACCCTAGATAACCCTAGAAAACCCTAGATAACCCTAGATAACCCTAGATAACCCTAGAAAACTCTAGAGAACCCTAGAAAATCCTAGAAAATACTAGATAACCCTAGAAAACCCTAAAAATCCTATAAAACCTTAGATAAACCTAGAAAACTCTAGATAACACTAGAAAACCCTAGATAACCCTAGATAACTCTAGAGAGTCCTAGAAAATTGTAGAAAACCCTAGATAACCCTAAAAAACCCTAGAAAACCTAAAAAATCCTTGAAAATCCTAGAAAACCCTAGATAACCCTAGAAAATCCTAGATAACCCTAGATAACTCTAGAAAGCCCTAGAAAATTCTAGAAAACCTAAGATAAGTCTAGAAAATCTTAGAAAACCTAGAAAACCCTTGAAAACCCAAGAAAACCCTAGATAACCCAAGAAAACCCTAGATAACCCTAGAAAATCCTAGATAACCCTAGAAAACCCTAAATAACCCTAGAAAGCCCTAGAAAACCTAAAAATTTTAGAAAACCCTAGATAACCCTAGATAACCCTAGAAAACCCTAGATAACCCTATATAACCCTAGAAAACCCAAGATAACACTCGAAAGCCCTACAAAACCCTAAAAAATCCTAAAAAACCCTAGATAACCCTAGAAAATCCTAGATAACCCTAGAAAAACCTAGATAACCCTAGAAAATCCTTGAAAACCATAAAAACCCTTTAAAATCTTAGATAACCCTAAAAACCCTAGATAACCCTAGAAAACCCTAGATAACCCTATAAAATCCTAAATAACCCTAGAAATCCCTAGAAAATCTAAAAAACCCGAGAAAACCCTAGATAACCCTAGAAAACCCTAGATAACTCTAGATAATCCTAGAAAACCTTAGAAAACCCTAGATAACCCTAGAAAATCCTAGAAAATCCTAGATAACCCTAGATAGCCCTAGAAAATCCTAGATAACCCTAGAAAATCCTAGATAACCCTAGAAAATCCTAGATAACCCAATATAACCCTAGAAAACATTAGATAACCTTAGAAAGCCCTAGAAAATCCTAAAAGATCCTAAAAAATCCTAGATTACCCTAGAAAATTCTAGAAAACCCTAGAAAATCCTAGATAACCCTAGAAAACACTTGAAAACCCTAAAAACCCTTTCAAACCTTAGATAACCCTAAAAGATCTTAGATAACCCTAGAAAAACCTAGATAACCCTAGAAAATCTTAGATAACCCTAGAAAACTCTAGAAAACCCTAATAACCCTAGAAAACCCTAAAAAATTCTAGACAACCCTAGAAAACCCTAGAAAACCTAGAAAACTCTTAAAAACCCTAAAAAACCCTAGAAAACCCTAGAAAGCCCTAGAAAATCCTAGAAAACCCAAGAAAACCCTAGACAATCCTAGAAAACCCTAGATAACCCTAGAAAACCCTAAAAACCTAGAAAACCCTTAAAAACCCTAAAAAAGCCTAGATAACCCTAGAAAATCCTAGATAACCCTAGAAAACCCTAGATAACCCAAGAAAATCCTAAATAACCCTAGAAAGTCCTAGAAATTCTTAAAAACCCTAGAAAACCCTAAAAAACTCTAGATAATCCTAGAAAATCCTAGAAAAGCCTAGAAAACCCTAGAAAACCCTAAAAAAGCCTAGAAAGCCCTAGAAAACCCTAGAAAACCCTAGATAACGCTAGAAAACCCTAAAAAACATAGAAAACCCTTGAAAACCTTAAAAAACCCTAGATAACCCTAGAAAATCCTAGAAAACCCTAGAAAACCTAGAAAACCCTAGATAACCCTAGATAACCCTAGAAAACCCTAGATTACCATAGATAACCCTAGATAAACCTAAATAACCCTAGAAAACCCTAGATAACCCTAGAAAACCCTTGAAAATCCTAAAAAACCCTAGATAAACCTAGAAAACCCTAGATAACCCTATAAAATCCTAAATAACCCTAGAAATCCTTAGAAAACCTAAAAAACCCTAGAAAACCATAGATAACCCTAGAAAATTCTAGATAACCCTAGAAAACCCTAGATAACCCTAGAAAATATTATAGAACCCTAAATAACCCTAGATACCTCTAGAAAACCCTAGATAATCCTAGAAAATCCTAGATAACCCTAGAAAACCCGAGATAATCCTATATAACCCTAGAAAACCCTAGATAACCTTAGAAAGCCTAGAAAACCCTAAAAAATCCTAAAAAACCTTAGATTACCCTAAAAAATCCTAGAAAAACCTAGATAACGCTAGAAAACACTTGAGAACCCTAAAAACCCTTTCAAACCTTAGATAACCCTAAAAGATCTTAGATAACCCTAGAAAACCTAGATAACCCTAGAAAATCCTAGAAAACCCTAATAACCCTAGAAAACACTAGAAAACCCTAGACAACCCTAGAAAATCCTAGAAAACCTAGAAAACTCTTAAAAACCCTAGAAAACTCTAGAAAACCCTAGAAAGTCCTAGAAAATCCTAGAAAACCCAAGAAAATCCTAGACAATCCTAGAAAACCCTAGATAACCCTAGAAAACTCTAAAAACATAGAAAACCCTTAAAAATCCTAGAAAAGCCTAGATAACTCTAGAAAATCCTAGATAACCCTAGAAAACTCGAGGGTTATTTAGGTTTATCTAGGGTTATCTATGGTAATCTAGGGTTTTCTAGGGTTATCTAAGGTTATCTAGGGTTTTCTAGGTTTTCTAGGATTTTCTAGGGTTCTTTAGGGTTTTCTAGGATTTTTAGGAATTTCTAGGGCTCTCTAGGGTTATTTAGGATTTTCTTGGGTTATCTAGGGTTTTCTAGGATTTTCTAGGGTTATCTAGTGTTTTTTAAGGTTTTCAAGGGTTTTCTAGGTTTTTTAGGGTTATCTAGGGTTTTCTAGGGTTTTTTAGGGCTTTCTAGGCTTTTCTAGGGTTTTCTAGGGTTTTCTAGGCTTTTCTAGGATTTTCTAGTATTTTCTAGGATTATCTAGGGTTCTTTAGGGTTTTCTAGGATTTTCTAGGGTATTTAAGAATTTCTAGGACTTTCTAGGGTTATTTAGGATTTTCTTGGGTTATCTAGGGTTTTCTAGGGTTATCTAGGATTTTCTAAGATTATCTAGGCTTTTCTAGGGTTTTTAAGAGTTTTCTAGGTTTTTAGGGTTTTCTAGGGTTATCTAGGGTTTTCTAGGATTGTCTAGGGTTTTCTTGGGTTTTCTAAGGTTTTCTAGGGCTTTCTAGGGTTTTCTAGGGTTGTCTAGGGTTTTTTAGGGTTTTCTAGGGTTATTAGGGTTTTCTAGAGTTTTCTAGGATTGTCTAAGATTTTCTAGGGTTATCTAGGTTTTTCTAGGGTTATCTAAGATCTTTTAGGGTTATCTAAGGTTTGAAAGGATTTTTAGGGTTTTCAAGTGTTTTCTAGAGTTATCTAGGGTTTGCTAGGGTTTTCTAGAATTTTCTAGGGTAATCTAGGATTTTTTAGGATTTTTTAGGATTTTCTAGGGCTTTCTAAGGTTATCTAGTGTTTTCTAGGGTTATATTGGGTTATCTAGGATTTTCTAGGGTTATCTAAGATTTTCTAGGGTTATCTAGGGTTTTCTAGGGGTATCTAGGGTTATCTAGGATTTTCTAGGATTTTCTAGGGTTATCTAGGGTTTTCTAAGGTTTTCTAGGGTTATCTAGAGTTATCTAGGGTTTTTTAGGGTTATCTAGGATTTTCTAGGGTTTTTTAGATTTTCTAGGGATTTCTAGGGTTATTTAGGATTTTATAGGGTTATCTAGGGTTTTCTAGGGTTATCTAGGGTTTTTAGGGTTATCTAAGGTTTTAAAGGGTTTTTTAGGGTTTTCAAGGGTTTTCTAGGGTTGTCTAGGTTTTTCTAGGGTTATCTAGGATTTTCTAGGGTTATCTAGGGTTTTTTAGGATTTTTTAGGGTTTTGTAGGGCTTTCGAGTGTTATCTTGGGTTTTCTAGGGTTATATAGGGTTATCTAGGGTTTTCTAGGGTTATCTAGGGTTATCTAGGGTTATCTACGGTTTTCTAGGGTTATCTAGGGTTATCTAGGGTTTTCTATAATTTTTAGGTTTTCTAGGGCTTTCTAGGGTTATTTAGGATTTTCTAGGGTTGTCTAGGATTTTCTAGGGTTATCTAGGGTTTTCTTGGGTTATCTAGGGTTTTCTTGGGTTTTCAAGGGTTTTCTAGGATTTTCTAGGGCTTTCTAGAGTTATCTAGGGTTATCTTAGATTTTCTAGGGTTATCTAGGGTTTTCTAGGGTTTTCAAGGATTTTTTAGGTTTTCTAGGGTTTTCTAGGGTTATCTAGAGTTTTCTACAATTTTCTAGGATTTTCTAGAGTTATCTAGGGTTATCTAGGGTTTTCTAGGGTTATCTAGAGTTTTCTAGGTTTATCTAAGATTTTATAGGATTTTTAGGTTTTTCTAGGGTTATCTAGTGTTTTCTAGGATTTTCTAGGGTTCTCTAGAGTTTTCTTGGGTTATCTAGGGTTATCTAGGGTTTTCTAGGTTTTCTAGGGTTATCTAGGGTTTTCTAGGTTTTTTAAGAATTTCTAGGATTTTCTAGGGTTTTATAGGGTTATCTAGGGTTATCTAGGGTTTTCTAGGGTTATCTAGGATTTTCTAGGGTTATCTAGGGATTTCTACGATTTTCAAGGGTTTTCTAGGGTTTTTAGGATTTTCTAGCGTTATCTAGGATTTTCTAGGGTTTTCTAGGATTATCTAGTGTTTTCAAGGGTTATCTAGGGTTAACTAGGGTTTTCTAGGATTTTCTATGGTTAACTAGGGTTTTCTAGGGTTATCTAGGGTTTTCTAGGGTTATCTAGGTTTATCTAGAGTTATCTAGGGTTATCTAGGGTTTTCTAGGGTTATCTAGGATTTTCTAGGGTTTTTTAGGTTTTCTAGGGCTTTCTAGGGTTATTTATGATTTTTTAGTGTTATTTAGGGTTTTCTAGGGTTTTTTAGGGTTATCTAAGGTTTTTTAGGGTTTTCAAGGGTTTTCTAGGTTTTCTAGGGTTTTCTAGGGTTATCTAGGGTTTTCTAGGATTTTTTAGGGCTTTCTAGTGTTATATTGGGTTTTCTAGGGGTTTCTAGGTTTATCTAGGGTTTTCTAGGGTTTTCTAATGTTATCTAGGATTTTCTAGGTTTTCTAGTGTTTCTAGCAGTATCTAGTGTTCTTTAGGGTTTTCTAGGGTTTTTAGGAATTTCTAGGGCTTTCTATGGTTATCTAGGATTTTCTAGGGTTTTCTAGGGTTTTCTAGGGTTATCTAGGATTTTCTAGGGTTATCTAGGGTTTTCTTTGTTTTTCTATGGCTTTCTAGGGTTTTCTAGGTTTTCTAGGGTTTTAAAGGGTTTTCTAGGTTTTCTAGGATTATCTAGGGTTTTCTAGGGTTTTCTAGGGTTTTTAGGAATTTATAGGGTTTTCTAGTGTTATTTAGGATTTTCTACAGTTATGTAGAGTTTTCTAGGGTTATCTAGGGTTTTCTAGGATTATCTAGGGTTATCTAGGATTTTCTAGGGTTATCTATAGTTTTTTAGGGTTTACTAGGGTTAACTAGGGATTTCTAGAGGTATCTAGGGTTTTCTAGGGTTATCTAGGACTTTCTAGGGTTATCTAAGGTTTTCTAGAGTTATATAGGGTTTTCTAGGGTTATGTAAGGTTTTATAGGATTTTTAGTGTTTTCTAGGGTTATCTAGGGTTTTCTAGGATTTTCTAGGGTTATCTATGGTTATCTAAGGTTATCTAGGGTTATCTAGGTTTTTTAGGGTTTTCTAGGGTTATCTTGGGTTCTTTAGAATTTTCTAGGATTTTCTAGGGTTTTCTTGGGTTTTCTAGGATTTTCTAGGGTTTTCTAGGGTTTTCTAGGGTTCTCTAAAATTTTTAGGAATTTCTTCGGCTTTCTAGGGTTATTTAGGATTTTCTAGGGTAATCTAGGATTTTCTAGGGTTATCTAAGATTTTCTAGGGTTATCTAGGGTTTTCTAGTGTTTTCAAGTATTTTCTAGGCTTTTTAGGGATTTCTAGGGTTATCTAGGGCTTTCTAAGGTTTTCTAGGGTTTCTTAGGGTTTTCAAGGGTTTTCTAGTTTTTCTAGAATTTTTTAGAGTTTTCTAGGATTATCTGGGGTTTTCTAGGATTTCCTAGTGTTATTATGGTTTTTTAGGGTTATCTAGGATTTTCTAGGGTTATCTAGGTTTTTCTAGGGTTACCTAGGGTTTTTTAGGGTTATCTAAGGTTTTAAAGGGTTTTTTAGAGTTTTCAAGAGTTTTCGAGGGTTATCTAGGGTTTTCTAGGGTTATCTAGGGTTTTCTAGGGTTATCTAAGGTTTTATAGGATTTTTAGGGTTTTCAAGGGTTTTCTAGGGTTATCTAGGGTTTTTTAGGATTTACTAGGGTTATCTATGGTTTTCTAGGGTTATCTAGGGTTATCTAGGGTTTTCTAGGTTTTCTAGGGTTTTTTAGGATTATCTAGGGTTCTTTAGGGTTTTCTAGGGTTTTCTAGAGTTTTTAGAAAATCCTAGGGTTTTCTAGGGTTAATTAGGATTTTCTAGGGTTATCTAGGATTTTCTATGGTTATCTAGGATTTTCTAGGGTTATCTAGGATTTTCTAGGGTTTTCTAGGGTTTTCTAGGGTTATCTAGGGTTTCGACATTTTTCTAGGTTTATCTAGGATTTTCTCGGGTTTTTTAGGTTTTCTAGGGCTTTCTAGGGTTATTTATGATTTTCTAGGGTTATCTAGTATTTTCTAGGGTTATCTAGGGTTTTCTAGGGTTTTCAAGGTTTTTTTAGGTTTTCTAGGGTTTTCTAGGATTTTCTAGGGCTCTCTAGGGTTATCTAGGATTTTCTAGGGGTTTCTAGGGTTATTTAGGGTTATCTAGGGTTTTCTAGGATTTTCTAGGGTTTTTTAGGGTTATCTAAGGTTTTAAAGGGTTTTTTAGGGTTTTCAAGGGTTTTCTAGGGTTTTGTAGGGTTATCTAGGATTTTCTAGGGTTATATAGGGTTATCTAGGTTTTTCTAGGGTTGTCTAGGATTTTCTAGGGTTATGTAGGGTTATCTAGTGTTTTTTAGGGTTTTCTAGTGTTATTTAGGGTTTTCTAAAATTTTTTAGGTTTTTTAGGGCTTTCTAGGATTATTTAGGATTTTTTAGGGTTATCTAGGTAATCTAGGGTTATCTAGGGAGTTGTAGGGTTATCTAGGATTTTCTAGGGTTATCTAAGTTTTTATAGGATTTTTAGGGTTTTCTAGGGTTTTTTAGGATTATCTAGAATTTTCTAGGGTTATCTAGGTTTTTCTAGGGTTTTTTAGGGTTATCTAGGATTTTCTATGGTTATCTAGGGGTTTCTAGGGTTATCTAGGGTTTTCTAGGGTTATCTAAGATTCTTTAGGGTTTTCTAGGGTTTTTAGGAATTTCTAGGGGTTTCTAGGGTTATCTACAATTTTCTAGGGTTATCTAGAGTTTTCTAAGGTTATCTAGGATTTTCTAGGGTTATCTAGAGTTTTCTAGGATTTTCTAGGGTTTTCTATGTTTTCTAGGGTTATCTAGGGTCCTATAGGGTTTTCTAGGGTTTTCTAGGGTTTTTAGGAATTTCTAGCGCTTTCTAAGGTTATCTAGGATTTTCAAGGGTTATCTAGAGTTTTCTAAGGTTTTCAAGGGTTTTCTAGGTTTTCTAGGATTTCCTAGGGTTATCTTGGGTTCTCTATGGTTTTCTAGGGCTTTCTAGGGTTTTCTAGGGTTTTCTAGCGTTATCTAGGATTTTCTAGGGTTTTGTAAGGTTTTTTAGAATTATCTAGGATTTTCTAGGGTTATCTAAGATTTTATAGGATTTTTAAGGGTTTTCTAGGTTTTTCTAGGGTTAACTAGGGTTTTCTAGGGTTATCTAGGGTTTTCTAGAGTTATCTAGGGTTATCTAGGGTTATCTAGGATTTTCTAGGGTTATTTAAGATTTTCTAGGGTTATCTAGGATTTTCTAGAGTTTTTTAGGTTTTCTAGGGGTTTTTAGGGTTATCTTGGGTTCTTTAGGATTTTCTAGGGTTTTCTAGGGTATATAGAAATTTCTAGGGTTTTCTAGGGTTATCTAGGATTTTCTAGGATTATCTAGGGTTTTCTAGGGTTATCCAGGACTTTTTAGGGTTATCTAAGGTATTCTAGAGTTTTCCAGGGTTATCTAGGGTTATTATAGGATTATTAGTGTTTTCTAGGGTTTTCCAGGGTTATCTAGGGTTTTATAGGATTTTTTGGGGTTATCTAGGATTATCTAGGGTTATCTTGGGTTCTTTAGGATTTTCTAGGGTTTTCCTGGGTTTTTAGGAATTTCTAGGGCTTTCTAGGTTTATTTAGGATTTTCTAGGGTTATCTAGGATTTTCTAGGGTTATCTAGGGTTTTCTAGTGTTTTCAAGTGTTTTCTAAGTTTTTTAGGATTTCTAGGGTTATCTAGGGTTTTCTAGGGTTTTCAAGGGTTTTTTAGGCTTTCTAGAGTTTTCTTGTGTTATCTGGGGTTTTCTAGGATTTTCTAGGGTTATTTGGGTTTTCTAGGGTTTTCAAGGGTTATCTAGGATTTTCTAGGGTTATCTAGGTTTTTCTAGGATTTTTTAGTGTTATCTAAGGTTTTAAAGTGTTTTTTAAGGTTTTCAACGGTTTTCTAGGGTTATCTAGGGTTTTTTTAGTATTTTTTAGGGTTTTCTAAGAATTTCTAGGGTTATCTAGGTTTATATAGGGTTATCTAGGGTTTTCTAGGGTTATCTAGGGTTTTCTAGGGTTTTCTAGGGATTTCTAGGGATTTCTAGGGTTTTCTAGGATTTTCTAGGGTTTTTAAAGATTTTCTAGGTTTTCTAGAGTTTTCTAGGGTTATCTAAGGTTTTCAAGGATTTTCTAGGGTTATTAGGACTATGGTTATTTGGATTTTCTAGGATTTTTTAGGGTTATCTACGGTTTTTTTAGGATTTTTTAGGGTTTTCTAGGGCTTTCTAGGGTTATCTAGGGCTTTCTAGGGTTATATAGGGTTATCTATGTTTTTCTAGGGTTATCTAGGGTTATCTAGGATTTTCTAGGGTTATCTGGGGTTATCTAGGGTTTTCTAGGATTTTTTAGGGTTATTTAGGGTTTTCTAGGGTTTTTTAGGTTTTCTAGGGCTTTCTAGGGTTATTTATGATTTTCTAGGGTTATCTAGGGTTTTCTAGGATTATCTTGGGTTTTCTAGGTTTTCTAGGGTTTTCTAGGGGTTTCTAGGGTTATCTAGGGTTTTCTAGGTTTTCTAGGGTTTTCTAGCAGTATCTTGGGTTCTTTAGGTTTTTCTAGAGTTTTTTGAAATTTCTAGGACTTTCTAGGGTTATCTAGGATTTTCTAGGGTTATCTAGGATTTTCGAGGGTTATCTAGGTTTTTCTAGGGTTGTCTAGAATTTTCTAGGATTTTCTACGGTTTTCTAGGTTTTCTAGGGTTTTCTAGGGTTATCTAGGGTTTTCTAGGGTTATTTAGGGTTTTCTAGGGTTTTCTAGGGTTTTTCTATGGTTTTTTAGGGCTTTTCAGGATTTTCTAGGGTTTTCAAGTGTTTTCTAGGTTTTCTAGGGTTGTTAGGGTTATTTAGAATTTTCCAGGGTTATGTAGTGTTTTTTAGGATTATCTACGATTTTCTAAGAATATCTAAGGTTTTATATCTTTACTGGTTCACGTGCAATGTAACTTTATTTGTCTCTAACTATATATAAATCATGCTGCTCTTGACTTATTTCTCATTCAAATTGCGTCTTTAATTATTAGCATTATTATATCTTTGTAGGCCCATCTGTTTAACATGGGACTTTTATGAAAATATTTGTTTTTCTAAGATTATTAAATAATTTTGAACAATTGATGAGGTCTTCATAAATTTCATACAAAAAAATCGGACACCAAAACACTAACTTGTATCAGAAGTAGTATCAGGCGTATCATTCACCTTATTTAGTAAGTACAGACTAAAACTCACTTATTTAAACAAAATTATACCTATATTTTTAGTGGTTACCAAATTAAAAAAATACCGAGTTAGTCTCTTTTAATAATATACGTGCCATTATCATCCAACCTAACTGTATTATCATTGTGCACGTCTTCGTTTAGGTGTCAATGCATGAACCATACACGAGTCAATGTATGCAACTGTACGCGTCCTATATCTTTACTAGTTCACGTGCAATGTAACCTTATTTGTCTCTAAATATATATAAATCATGCTGCTCTTGGCTTATTTCTCATTCAAATTGCGTCTTTAATTATTAGTATTATTATATCCTTATAGGCCCATCTGTTTAACATTAGACTTTTATGAAAATATTTATTTTTCAAAGATTATTAAATAATTTTGAGTAATTGATGAGGTCTTCATAAATTTCATACAGAAAAATCAGACACCAAAACACTAACTTGTATCAGAAGTATCAGACGTATCATTCACCTTATTTAGTAAGTACAAGCTAAAACTCACCTATTTAAACAAAATTATACCCATATTTTTAGTGGTTACCAAATTAAAAAAATATCGAGTTAGTCTCTTTTAATAATATACGTGCCATTATCATCCAACCTAACAATATTATCATTGTGCACGTTTGCATTTACGTCTTCATTTACGTGTCAATGCATGGAACCGTACACGAGTCAATGCATGCAACTGTACATGCGTCCTGTATTTTTACTGGTTCACGTGCATGTAACCTTATTTATCTCTTACTATATATAAATCATGCTGCTCTTAACTTATTTCTCATTCAAATTGCGTCTTTAATTATTAATATTATTATATCTTTGTAGGCCCATCTGTTTAACATGGGACTTTTATGAAAATATTTATTTTTCTAAGATTATTAAATAATTTTGAGCAATTGATGAGGTCTTCATAAATTTCATACAAAAAAATCGGACACCAAAACACTAACTTGTATCGGAAGTAGTATTAGGCATATCATTCACCTTATTTAGTAAGTACAGACTAAAACTCACCTATTTAAACAAAATTATACGCATATTTTTAGTGGTTACCAAATTAAAAAAATACCGAGTTAGTTTCTTTTAATAATATACGTGCCATTATCATCCAACCTAATAGTATTATCATTGTGCACGTCTTCATTTACGTGTCAATGTATGGAATCGTACACGAGTCAATGCATGCAACTCTACACGCGTTCTATAACTTTACTGGTTCACGTGCAATGTAACCTTATTTGTCTCTAACTATATATAAATCATGCTGCTCTTGACTTATTTCTCATTCAAATTGCATCTTTAATTATTAGTATTATTATATTTTTGTAGGCCCATCTGTTTAACACATGGGACTTTTATGAAAATATTTGTTTTTCTAAGATTATTAAATAATTTTGAGCAATTGATGAGGTCTTCATAAATTTCATACAAAAAAATCGGACACCAAAACACTAACTTGTATCAGAAGTAGTATCAGTATAATGGACTATTTGTACAATGAACATCCCTATACTATCTAGTGATAGTTCACCAAAGATCGAACTTTTGACCTTTCGGATCTAGCGCTTTAATACCATGTCATAATACCACTCATCCCAAAAGCTTCAAATGATGAGAAAAGGTAACAATAATGATTATATCTCTAATACTCCCTAAACCTCCATTGTACACATTGTATAAATATTTCATTGACTCCTCATACTTTCCCATTAAAAAAATACCGAGTTAGTCTCTTTTAAATAATATACGTACTATTATCATCCAACCTAAGAGTATTATCATTGTGCACATCTTCATTTACGTGTCAATGCATGGAACCGTACACGAGTCAATGCATGCAACTGTACACGCGTCCTGTATCTTTACTGGTTCACGTACAATGTAACCTTATTGTCTCTAACTATATATAAATCATGCTGCTCTTAGCTTATTTCTCATTCAAATTGCGTCTTTAATTATTAGTATTATTATATCCTAGTAGGTCCATCTGTTTAATATGTGACTTTTATGAAAATATTTGTTTTTCTAAGATTATTAAATAATTTTGAGCAATTGATGAGGTCTTCATAAATTTCATACAAAAAAATCGGACACCAAAACACTAACTTGTATCAGAAGTATCAGGCTTATCATTCACCTTATTTAGTAAGTATAGGCTAAAACTCACCTATTTAAACAAAATTATACCCATATTTTTAGTGGTTACCAAATTAAAAAAATACCGAGTTAGTCTCTTTTAATAATATACGTGACATTATCATCCAACCTAACAGTATTATCATTGTGTACGTCTTCATTTACGTGTTAATGCATGGAACCGTACACGAGTCAATGCATGCAAACGCCTCATGTATCTTTACTGGTTCACGTGCAATGTAACCTTATTTATCTCTAACTATATATAAATCATGCTGCTCTTGACTTATTTCTCATTCAAATTGCGTCTTTAATTACTACTATAAACATCTCTAGAAAAAAATTCTATAGCATGAAAAAAAATCTGAGAGTATAAACAACATGACAACTCGGCAAAAGAAGCGTGAAGAGCTTTTGTGAGATGGCAAAGCAAGGTGAAACCGTGGTTCTTGGTGGTACTGGTGACAAGAATCTAGAAGCGCGAAAACACTTTGCTGAAGGTATGCAATTGATTTGTGTTATTTAATTTTTTTATTAATAATAATATAAATTTAATTCTAATTTTTTTTAATAAGAGTACGAAATGAATACATAAGATATACATTTTAATAAATATTTTTTTAAAAAATTTATATATTTTATATGTATTTTTATTATCACAATTAAGTTTAAATTATTATTAATAAAAAATAATTTAATAATTTAAATGATAATTTGCATTATTTGTATAATCCTTTTTAAGTGTATTTTGTTTTATTTAAAAAAAATTAATATATCGTACTATTATTTTTTATTAAATTTAAATGAGTAAGAGACAAATTTTTCGCTTTTTTTTTTTTAAATCAATTTTTATGTCAAAATTTTTTCTTTTAGGATGAATGAATTTGAATCCTAGACTTAAACTATTAAAAACTCGTTTTAATATATGATACTATTTGTTTAAGAAAACTTAAAACCGATAAAAAAACATGAATGCTATTACTTATTATTTTTTTGAAAATGAAAAAATGTTCTTTATACTTTAAAGATGATCTTTTGGATCATATTAGGATCACTTATGAATATAAGTAAAAATATAGGAAGGAACAGCTAAGATCAAAAGGGTATCATGAGATAGGTACAAAAGGAGGACAAACTAAGAAGGAGCAGATAGGGACCGTGAACTACCAAGAAATGGGACGTAAAGTAAGCCTCTCTATATCAATATTTTTAAAAAATAATTTTTATACTTAATTTCCTTTTATAAATTATTATTATTTTGTTGATATAGTATGTTAATTATTTTTTTTTAAATTACATATTGTAAATCGAAATACTGGTTTGATTTATGCATACATGCTGTCTTAGCAAATCTAATCAGACTACTTCGATTTATGCATGCATGCATATTAGATTTACTAGAACAATATGCAAATATGTATAAATCAAACTATATTTTTCATTTTGGGCAAATGCGTGATATTGGATGAATTTTGGACAATATGCGTGATATTGGATGAATGTTGGTTTATTTATGTGAATTACCCAATTTACCTACTCACATTGGAAATATACGAACTGTTTCAATTTATTAAAACTTACAAAGATCAAATTGAACATTAACTTAGTGAAAAATGCTTTCAATGTTTATTTTACAGTGTCCGGAGAACTTGGAAATTCCCAATAATACCAGTCACAACATAAGTATAACCATAGATATGACGACTTCTTGTTTTTCTTTTTTTTTTTTTGGTTTTTTGTTTTGGTGAGTTGAGTGTTTATGTTTTACTTGGTCGACTCATGAAATATGGGTTTGAATAGGCCAAACCTCACACTGAATCCACCCCCCCCCCCCCCCAAAATTTTATTTTCTTATGTCATCACTTCTTAATGAATCTTAGTAGTCACTGCTGGTAAATCTTAATAACTACGCGTTCAGCAGCAGATAGTGAATCTTAATAAGTTTATGATTACAATACAAAGATGAATGGATATTTTTTTACGTGGTATAATTTTTCTCACATTTATGAACAACTTGTAATAGTCAAATACTGAATACCATATATACAAGGACGTCATACTTATATTTAACAATAAATCAAATATGATCCTAATGGAATCAGATGGATGAAAATGAACACAATTCCCATGAAAACAAACAGCATCAACAACCTGGTTTAACTAACTGCTGGGCTGCTGGACGTAAGATTTAGCATGGCACGCCACAAATGACTCAACAAGTGGATTCACAAGATGAGGGGCTTCATCCTTCATTAAGTGAAGAAAAAAATTTAATAAAGAGACAAGACTATTCAGATTACTTCATCATAAAGTGAGAATCTTTCATAATCATAACCTTAATCTTATCATTGCACTTGTCTAAGAATTTCAAATTTATAATTAAGGAATTAGGGTAATATGGTTGATCCCAAGCAAATATATTAAGCCAATGCTATGGAAGTCAAGATCATAAATCAGACCTTTGAAATTCCAGGACAAGTGATTTGTAAAGGAGCCTGTGTTATACATTGAATTCATCCATGAAATTTCTACCCCATTTTTACACTGAATCAACATACCTAGAAGTTATAACAACATTATCAGATATCTTCCAATAGACTTAAATTCTTGCTAGCACCAACAAGTGCTCAATTGTTCACTGGTAAAGCTAAAGGGTCATTGACGACGAGTTATTGGTGACTACTAAATTAAGGATTGATGATAGGGAAAATGATGGATAGTCCAGTTTACTGATGTATGCTACATATCTTGTAGACAGATATGTAGACCAGAGACAAAATAATGGATGAAACAAAGGACTGTTCGAAACTAGATGAGAAAAGAACAAGAATACGCATATTTGTCTCTTCCTTCGAAAGATTCTAAGGGATAAACCCTCTCCCTTTCAGCCTCCATGTGAACTGAAAGATCTTCAATTGGTCACTTTCAGCTTTCTGGTGGAGGCTTTCAATATTTAAATCCCATCCAAAATTTCAAATGCACAATAAATGTTTATACTATAAAATATAATCAAGAAAAAATATTAATGTTAAATGATTATCAAAAAATACAGAAGATAGGTTAATAATTTCTAAAAATTGAAAAAAAAAAAAACATTGAAGATAAAAAAAGATATAAAGTTCCATGATATGAAATTTATTAGCAAAGCATAATATGAATTGTCCAAGTACTTGTAAAGATTAATTAGTTATGGCAAAGAAACAAAAGTAATGGATATCTGAATATATCTAAAAGAAGGGCATCTCATACCCTCAAACATCTTCAGGATTCAACATTTGATTTTAACCTTCTTCCAAACTAAAAGGTTATTTATTTCACCGTTTGGTTATTCCAGAGGCATAAGAAAAAAAGACAAGAATTTTCAAAAAGAGTGATAAGATCATTGGATTTGAGAACTCATGCCAATCACATTTTGTAATTGCATCAATTAGAAAAACAGCAACCGCACTTGTAGATATTTTCTTTACAAATGTAGCAAATAACTACACATCTAGAAGGCAGACCATAGATGGTAGCAGAGAAACCTTTGGCTCTTTCAGTTAGCATCACAAGTTAATAACAGTAAATCTAAGAAGGAGCATGAATATGTCCACATTTTTTTCTTCGTCATGCAAAGTCTCCTATTATTCAATCACTAGCACAGCACCATGGTATTAGCTTAGAAGAATTTCCGATTTATATTTCCCAAGTCAACTTAAAGCTGACACTGGATTTAGAAAACATGATGAGGAAAGACAATACTCCTGATCAGTTATAAGCTTCTCGATACTCCTGTGTGACTATGTCTATAGAGAAAGCAAGGGCATGACACACAAGAGAGAGAGAGAGAGAGAGAGAGAACCTGGGGGCAATGTCCAACATTTGGGAGGACAACAAAGTCTTCTACAGAATCAAATTTTCCGTAGTTTCTACCAAGCTCAATTGGTTCCCAAGGATCCTTGTCACCCCATGCTATCAATACCGGGCACTGAGAAGAAAGTTTTCTAGACTCAGTTTATCTTGTCAACCTTACATTCATTTGGCTTTGTTCCGACTTCCTCATGTATGGGAATAAGGAAGCTTACCGTTACTTGGGGTAGTAGCTCTTCAGGAAGAGGGCCACCTGAGTAACAAATGAACTCGAGAAAGACCTCCGCGGCTCCAGGTTCCAATCCTGGATTGAGTATGATCTCCACTAGCTCGTCAGTCACCATGGAGGTGTCATGATAGCACTGCAGAGAGCAATTCATAAAACAATCATTAGTTTTGGGGGAAAGCATCATCATGTGTCAATGAACAAAGCGGCTATGCCTTGGATTTAATTGCTTACAACATATTCATACAGATTTATTCTAATAATCTTTTCTTGATTTTTGATAAAATAGTATACATTAAGAGGGAGAGAAGAAACATAGAAGAAAAAGGGACAATAAAGATCCTCCTAACAAGAGACCAAAAAAAAATCGGAAGAAAAAGAATATCAATGAAGAGATTTCCAATCTCTTATCTTGTCTGCAAGGGGAAATCTTCAAACAAAAAATCACAAGCTTTACACCAAATAAGGGGCCATACATCTAATCCTAAACCATAAGGCTTGTTTATCTGAAAGTCCATTAAAGTCTCATTCTCAGGCATTTTATTCAGTTTGTGTAAGGTTCTCAGATATCACAGAAGGTGGAATAGGATTAGGATAGAGATAGTATAGAGAAGCAGTAGTATGAAAAATTAAGAATAACAAGAATAGAAGAAGTGTGTGATAGTCCCAAACCAGGGAATGAGTATATTGACTATGTGTGTATGACTGTAGCAGAAATGACGTTTGGCATTCGAGAGGCCAATTCTTTCCACAATTCTCACTTTAGTCTCTTCCTACCTGAAATAAATGCTTCTCACTTCCTATTTATATCTCTCTCTCTTGTAACTAACTCCCTAAATTCACGTTTCCTTCCTTACTCATTAGTTATTTTTTATTCCTCTCCTCCTATATGTATTTAAAAGGAGTAATTTCTCTATGCTGCCCCTGAACTTCTTGGCTGTTGGGGTTTGTCACAGTTTGTCAACCCAACATTCCTTGAAGCACAAGTTTTTGAATATACAAAGTTGAGTACTAAGCTAGAGGAGTACCTGACAAAGAATGTTCCTTACAGATTCTTTTGTCGCAACAGCTTTAAAGAAGAATTTTCCTACAGCTGTATCCCTATAAAATATAACATTATGATAGTAATAATCTGGTCAAGGCTTGAAATCTGCAACATCAACATAAAGATACTTCTGTTTCAGTTGTACCTGAGCAATCTCTGGAATGATCTGATGAAAGGTTTTGCATACCATGGCTGCTTTTTTATATGAAGCATACGCAGTGATATATTGAGAATAATAATGCCCCTGCACATCTGTGGTGCAACTACAGCTGCCTGAAGACCAACAACTCCTGCAGAAAAAAAAAATACAAATAAACAAAAAATAGTTAGTAATAGTGTAAATCTAGCATATCGAAATAATCAACAGCTCAGCTTATAACAGTAATTAGAAATAACTAAATGAAAATAATCCCAGCTATGAATAATTATTAAGGCGCTTCTGAAAAATTCACCTCCAATAGAATTGCATACAAAGAATGCTTGATCTTTAACGACATCAAGACAAAAATCATTTAACTGGGCAGCCCATGTGTCAAAAGTGTAAAATGAATCATCTCCAATTTGGCGAGGATTCGGTTTGTCTGAATATCCATATCCAATAAGATCTATAGCGTATACCCGGTTGGATTTTGCAAGAACTGGTATATTCTTCCTCCAATGGTTACTGCAATGATATCCATGCTCAGTTCAGTTACTTTGCGGCATAGTCAAAACAAAGGAAGATAATAAAATGCACAAAAAATTAAAATTAGATAAATAACATGTGATATCATATGCATATACTTTCCTATTTTGCAATGTTAGAGCATGCATCCATTTTTCCAAGAGAAGGGAAAATTATTGTTGCACACTAATTGGATACCCCTTTCTTTTACAAGGATCTTGTTTCCAAATAAAATTGACAAAGTTTGCGAAGAACATTAATTAAGAAAGCAAGAATGGAAGCTTTAGGTTTTGCTTTTACAAGGGTGTTGCTTCCTTACAGCACTAGTTAGCAGAAGCAGAAAAAAGATAGACTCTCTGTGTTGAAAATTGTGTTGAAAAGGAGTAAACTCACATTTAGGTCCTGAAATTGTAAGCCAAGATCATAATAGCCCATGAAGTTAGGAAATTCACTTTTAAGTCCCTGACATATGTAAACCAAATTAGTCTCTAATATTGTATTCTTGATAATCAAACTAGTCCCTATTTGGGTCCTAAAAACTCAATTCTTAAAGCCACTAGTGTTATAAGCAACATATATCATTTCAGGAAGTAAAGTGAGCACTTAGTTACCCAATGGAATGCTTGGTTTGAGAGACGAGATGTCATAACCAAAATTTATCATTTCAGGGAGTAAAGTGAGCATTTAGTTATCCAATGAAATGTTTGGTTTGAGAGATGAGAAATATAGGGATAGAAACACAAACTATCTATGTGTGTATGTCATTTGGAATGAGAGATGGAGATGGAAACAGAACTGGAGTGTCTTAAGACAACATATTCTAGTATTTTTTGTAACTCCAAAAAATGGGGACAATGGACCACACTACTACCAAACAAGATACCAAGACAAATTTTTATGTATCTTTTTCTCTGTCCCCACTGTTTCCAAACACAACTAAAAAGAAACACTTCCAAAAAAGAAAAAGAAAGAAAAATATAACAAAAATGGTGAGGAAATATCTTTGCTTCTATACAAATATGTAGATATCTAAATGGCATTTTAGAGTTTAGACACAAAACATGTGAGTCCTAAACCTGAAAGCACAACCAAGTAAAACATTGAAATATTTTTGCATAGAGCAATTCAATAGTAGCAATTTGTACAATTAATCTTCAAGGTACCTAGGGGCATATTTGATAATGAGAAGCAAAATTTGAACAATGTAGACCTGTTTGCTCCAAAACCGTGCACTAAAACCAGTGCAGGGCCATCGTTCCCAGCACACTGATACCGGATAGAGTAACCCCTCCAGTTCCACGTGCTACAAGCCAAGGAAAAGAAAAGACATGTTAGCACTTAACCTTAGACCAAAAATATTTAACTTCACACCACTCAGAGGAGAAAAAAATTTTTTGATAATTATTAGATGTATCCAACAAACAAAAGGAATACTCTATAATGATAGAGTTATAGCATAATACAGCAACAAAGAGAACAAATAGCCCATCCTCAATTACATCAGACCTCACCATAATGACATAATGTTACCCCGATAATTGATAAAAACCAACTACACTTGCTCTACCCCTATAAGTAACAATACCTTCTGGCTCCACTACTTAAGAAGTACGTAACTGCTGCAATAACTATTCCACAAACAAAGCACAAGTTTGGTCTTTAAGCTCCTTTAATGTCCATAAATCATGAATCCCTGCCAAGATTCAAATACTACACCAATGTACGCATTTATAGTCACATCAGCTTCTCCTATAATCATGCAACACTAAGTCCATCATCAAATATTACTCAAGAAGAGTAGCCCCTCTGTTTCTTCCACGTTGGAATCCCTTACAAAAAATTTACCTGCCTATATCTTGTGTCCTCTCAAGGTAGTTCCTTCGACGTCGCTCTGTTCCCACAGCTGATCGTTTTTTATTGCCTCCACTATTCTTCTTCTCGAGCTTATCAACTAGCATATCCTGGATCACCACTGCTTCATTGTCTGAGAGACAGCAGTTCATCCCAAAGCTCGTCTCATTCACCTCTTCTCTATTGCTGCTCCAACATTCCTTGATAGCAATTTCCGTTCCACAATTGCAGAAAAATCCACTATGTTGCTGTCTTTGACTACTTTCTTAATCACACTATTCTTCTCTATTCCTCCACTGCCTTTACTATTCCGACAACCAGTTCTTTTCCTGGTCCTTCTTCCTCTATTCTACCTCAGTCCTCAAGTTAGAAAGTTTGATCCACTATCATCATCATCTAACTACGCGTAATATAACCAAGACTATCCACTAGTTAAATATCCTACTAACATAAATACATTAGAAAGATTTAGGCATAAAAATAACACTAAAAGATGAAAACGACAAAAAACCATGGAAAGATAGTATTAGTTTTAGAAAAATATCCAAATACGAGAAATTTACTTTCAAAAAGGTTCTTGAAGGTGAATCACAATTTTTTGAATGTATCAATCTTTAAATTTCTTCGTGATTAAGTCAAGCAAATTTTATTCAGCAATTTTATTTCTACATTGTTGACCATGAGTTTTTTAAAAAGAAAACTTGAAAAAGGTCTAAAGATCCAATTTTGCCCGGGTTCTTTATCATGCAATTTTTTAATAATTATCTAAATGTTCTCGCAGAAAATTAGACGTCACTTGTGAAAAAACAAAAAATGCTACGTGCATACGAAAAATCAGCTCCCATATCATTACCATGTATTTGTTTGTTTAACTCAATGTGTATTTTGTATTTCAACTTGTATTTTTTTCGGGTGAATGATATGAAGGCTGATATTTTGTTAACAAGTAGCATATATGAAAAAAAGAAAACCGTGTTTTTTGGTCATTTCTTTTGTCATACTATTGTTTTTGGCCCTGATTTCTGAATCTTTCAGCTATATTTTTAGTGATTTACTCAATTACTAAGTAATTTATTTTTCAGAAAGTAACATGAATCTCATGGTACACAAACTATACTGAAATAAAAAAGAGTTGAATTCCTATACTGTTGAATTAATCACTGAACGATGCGGAAATTATTCTCAAGGTCCCTGGATGATGGTAAAATAATAACAAGAAGAATAGATAGTGAAAATTTTCTCATGCGCACTATAGAAAGGATAGAAATAGTTAGTTACCGGGTTTGAGGCTCATGCTGGAGATCTGGAATTTGGTTGGTTGACTTGGAAGCAATTTGGTCATTCAATTTAGGGGCAGAAAATGCAACGATCCTATTTGATTGAAAGAGATGAGGGACTTTGAGTTTGGGAGAAGGGTATTTCCGGTAAAACAATGGTGTTTGGGTGCGTGGGAGAGTGACGGTGGTGAAGGAAGATAGCAATGCCATGGTGTTAGTAGTATTAGTAACAGAAGAGATTCAAGTTCTTATTCATGGCTTCTGTTTTGGTTCTCTAGTGCCCTCACTGGTCGTGTGTATGTGTGCTCAACCACGCACCACGTACTGCGTGGTGTAGCTTCAACTTAATTGTGGTTCCAACAATGCAGGTATGGGTGGCTAGGGATGAAAAGGAAAAACTTAATTAAACCGGATTAATTATATAGTTTTTAAATGGAGTAAAAGTCATTTTCCATCTTTAACCATTTATTCTATGCATATTATGTCTCCTAACAATTATAAAAACATAAATCTATTCTCATCTATTTTTGTATTTGTTCAATCCAGTGAGACCAGTTGACAGCAGGTCAATACTGACGTGTCAGATAACTGTTGTTAGAATAAGTTAATTTCAATATCCCAGATCATCCATATTGAATCACCAAAAATATATATATCATAATGCGGAAGCGTACCTGAATTCATAAACATGAATCATACGATCGGAAGAGTTTGGATCTTGTGGTTCTTTCGATCTTCCTCAACCAAAGCCTTCTGTATTCCTAGGAGGCTGAACTGTAACTCTTTTGATGGGGAAAGAGTAACAAAGGCGGCTTTGGTATATTGGGGATCGAAACCCTGAAAATCTATTTATATTTGAGCATGGCACCCATTAAACCCTTAAGCCCAAATAAAATAGTATCTAAAGCTCAAAAGATAATATATCTAAAATCCAAAAAGATAATTATCTAAGGAACAAAAGATAATATCCGGTTTTATTCTCATTTAATTCCAAATCAAAAGTAATAATGACTTATTCAATTTAGTATTTATAACAATAAATGAGATCACCATTATATAAGTCATTTAATTTGAAATAGCATAATTTGTGATTATAATTAATATATGTATTGCCCACAAATAAGTTAGGAAATCAAATAATTTCCTAACAATCTCCCACTTGGGCTATACATATATTATTTCTTGACATAATCACATCTTTATAAACTTTATGCGCGCATCTGAATGCTATTTCTCTCATTACTTTAACAATCTGGTCCGTCTCATTCATTAGATATGGAACTACCGCAGCTTTTATCACATTAAATGCCGTGACTAAACCACGCCAATCACCATCCTAATATACTCAACGACATAGATCAAATTTGGATGAGTAATATGGAAATTACATGCCAAGTGATCTCATGCATGTCTATTTCCAGCTGGTCCAACTTTATTGAGATCAAACATAATACAAATATTGTAAAATGAACATTTCACATAACATGAAATAAACCATCAACTTAATTCTGCAGAAAAATTAACTCAATATCTGTCATAGGACATATAGCATAAAATAAACTCCCACTAAACCAAGGCATCACAAATATTGACTCCCATTCGAGCAGTGTGCTCATGAAAGACTTTAGGGATCAATTCCTTGGTTAATGAGTCTGCTAGCATATACTCTGTTCCTATATATTTTATGGAAGTCTGTTTTTTTCTTAACCTTTCTCCTTGACAACTAAGAACTTGATGTCTGTATGCTTCGATTTTGTCAAGCTCTTATTGTTATTGGAGTATAGTACTGCTGACTTGTTGTCACAAAATATCTTTAATGGCATTTCAATGTCATCTACTATATGAAGCTTAGTGACAAAGTTTCGCAACCATATGCCATGAAATCGGAATCAGAGTACCTTATGATCTCTAAATTTTCTGATCTCCGATAAATAAGCATGTAATCATTTGTTCTCTTTAAACAACGCATTACGTGTTTAACAGCTATCCAATGATCCATATCCGGATTGCTCAAGTATCTACCCAATACTCCCACTATAAATGATATATCGGGATGTATGTAGACTTGAGCATACATTAAATTCCCTAGTGCTGATGCATAAGGCTTATCATGCATTGCTGTCCTCTCAAGATCATTTTTAGGGCATTGCTTGAGACTGAACTTGTCTCCTTTAACTACGGGTGTGTCCATTGGTCTACAACTTTCTATGACATATCTACTTAAAATCTTTTCGATATAGTTATTTTGTGACAATCCAAGAATACCTTGAGAGCAATCTCTTAGTATCTCGATTCCTAATACAAAAGAGGCATCACCAAGATCTTTCATTTCGAATTTGTTCGATAGAAATTTCTTAGTTTCATGCAACAAGCCTATATCGCTACTGGCAAGTAGAATGTCATCAACATGTAAGACCAAAAGAATGTATTTACTCCCACTGAACTTGCGGTATACACACTCATCTATAATATTTACCTCAAAACCGTATGAGGTAATGACTTGATGAAACTTGTGATACCATTGATGGGAAGCTTGTTCGAGACCATAGATGGATTTTCTCCTTTTCTATTAGATCTCCTTAATGACACTTCTTGAGGTTGTTGAGCTTGCTGTATGGGTTGGGATTGAGGAGGATTCTCATTATTTTCCTGTACTGTAGCAGTATCTTGAGCAACAACAATATTCTCATTGTTCTCTTGTACTGTAGCTGGATTTACAACAGGATTCTCATTGTGCTTTTGTACTATAACTGTATCTTGAACAATAATAGGCACAAGGTCCTGATCATTGTCAGTTATAAAATCCTCATCAAAAGCAACATTCCTAATATTTCCTTTCCCCCCAAACTCAACATCCTCAAGAAATCTCGCATTTTCCGTCTCAATAAATAGACCTTGATGCAGGATTGTAAAACTTGTACCCCGTGAACGCTCAGCGTAACCAACAAAGTAGCAACTAATTGTCCTTGAGTCCAATTTTCTTTCATGCGGCCTATAAGGTCGCGCCTCAGCTGGACATCCCCAAATATGCAAATGCTTTATACTAGGCCTTTTCCCAGTCCAAATTTCATATGGGGTTTTGTTAACTGCTTTGCTTGGCACCCTATTAAGGATGTACACTGCGGTCTTTAAGGCTTCTCCCCAGAGTGATTCAGGCAAGGAAGAATGACTAATCATACTTCTCACCATGTCCTTAAGAGTTCGGTTCCTTCACTCTGCAACACCATTCATGCTAGGTTTGCCTGGCATAGTGTATTGCGGAACAATACCACACTCCTCTAGGAAAAGAGCAAAAGGCCCAGGACGTTGCTCACCTGAACCGTCATATCTTCCGTAGTATTCACCACCACGATCAGATTTGACAGCTTTAATTTTCTTTCCAAGTTGAAGTTCAACTTCAGCTTTGAAAGACTTGAAAACATCCAAGGCTTGGGACTTTTCATGAATTAAATATAGATACCCGTAACGAGAGTAATCATCTATGAACGTAATAAAGTACCATTGTCCATTCCAAGAGACAGTAGGAAATGGGCCACATATATCAGTATGTATTAGTTCTAAGACATCTTTAGCTCTCTCGGCACCTAATTTCCTTTCGTTTGTCCTTTTTCCCTTTATGCACTCAATGCAGACTTCAAAGTCCGCCAAATTTAGGGGTCCGAGAATTTCATCCGACACGAGCCTCTGAATTCTCTGTTTAGAGATGTGGCCTAGGCGTTTGTGCCATAATGATGCCGAATTCTCATTCAATTTTGTTTTGTATTCGTTTGCAGTATTTCATTATTATAGGAATTTAAGTTAAGCCTATATAGATTATCCACCAAATGATCAGAGCAAATATTATTCGAATTATAAAAGAGACTGACTTTATTGTCTCCGAACGAACAAAAAAAAAAAAAACCTGATTTGTCCAAACGAGAAACAGAAACCAAAATTCGTCTAAATGACGGTACATAAACTGTCTCTAATAAATCCAAGTAAAATCCACTCGTGGAACATAATCTAAAGGTTCCTATAGCTTCGACTGCAACTATATTGCCGTTTGTCACATAGATGTATCTTTCAGCATCACTTGGTGGTCGGCTCCACAGGCAACCCTGCATAATAACACTTACATGAGTAGAAGTAACAGAATCTACCCACCAAGTATCAACAGGTGCATAACTTAAACTAGCCTCAGAACAAACGAAAGTAAGAATTATACCCTTCTTTACACGCCAGGTGGCATATTTGGTACAATCCTTCTTCACGTGTCCCACCTTCTTACAGAAGAAACAAGTTGAAACTTGATCTTGTTTCTTAGCCTTTTTCTGCTGAGAAGGCACATCCGCAGTAGTATCACGCTTTCTTTTATACTGAGAAGATGAAGCCATGTGAGCACTTTCAGTCTTATCTTGCTGTAGCCTCTCTTCTTCTTGCACACAGTGAGATATAAGCTCATTTAAGGACCAAGTGTCCTTCAAAGTGTTATAACTCACTTTGAATTGCCCAAAGTGTGCAGGAAGGGAAATCAAAATGAAATGCACGAGTAAATCTTCAGACAACTCTAATTTTAGTGCTTTTAATTTTGAAGTAAGATGAGACATTTCCATAATGTACTCCCTTATGTTCCCGTTACCTTTATACCTCATGGAGACAAGTTTGCTCAAAAGACTACTTGCCTCCGCCTTTTCATTCTTAGTAAAGAATTTTTCTACATCCTTTAGAAACTGTTTGGCATCTTTATCCTCAGTGATTGAGCCCCGAAACGCCTCAGGAATTGAGCGTTTCATGATCATGATGCTCATTCGATTGGATCTCTCCCACTTCTCTATTTTAACCTCATTGAGGTTTTCCGGAGTGGAAGTGGGTTTCTCCTCTCGAAGAGCTATATCTAGGTCCATACAACCGAGGACAATCTCCACGGTATCCTTCCAAACTTTAAAGTTTGAACCATTCAGCATAGGAATACTGCTAATTTGTGCAGAAACATTGGTAGCTAAAGCCATAGTTTCTGGATTAGAACAAAAAGAACATGCAGTAGACATTAGTTAATTAATGGGAAAAAATCCATATTGAGATATCTAGCACAACATTAATTTTCAATCTTTGGATAGAAAAATTAACTGTAAGTGATACTCTCATTGCAGTAATCAAATATTGTCAAAATTCCTGTCACACATTAAGCCTTTCTTTGGACCGACTTAATGCGCACATGGAAACTTAAATTTCGCAACCTATTTATTACCGCATATATTTTCTATTAATTGGCCAAACAATAACCTTCCTTTGGGCCGATTATTGACCGCATAATTAATAGAAAATAAACAGAAGTGTGCAATGCTTATTATTTGGCCAAACAATAAACTTCCTTTGGGCCGATTATTGTTCGCATAAATAATAAGTATTACTTTATTCTTAATTAGTTATACCCAAATATTTATTTACCATTAATATGTATATGTAATTCGGCCAAATATAGGCCTTCCTTTGGGCTGACCAATATTCGCATGAATTACATATCACCATATTCCTAATATTTTAAATAAATTAATTTTCACAAAAGAGGCTACTTTGGCAGCATAATGTTCAATCAATTTATTCTAAAACTAAATCTTTATAAAATAAATGGGTATAATAATCCAAATTGTTACTAATTTCCTTATGTGACAATTAAATAACATTTTTTTTATTGTTATTCTATTAATATTTATTTATCAAAATAATTTTATGAGTATCATCTCAAAAGAAAAAAAAGATAACCGAATACAGGACGTATCCATCACAGATACACAGCAATGTGTATAGCCGAAAAAAAAAATGATGATGATGTCTCCGAATTTACATATATAATAGCACCAGTGTATATAATATAGAACTAACCTATGACGGCATATATACATATATATATTTATAATGCAGGCACATAGTAAATTATATATATATGCGGTAGCAACAAACCGAACCAGTTAAGGATGTTTAAAAAATATATATATGTAATTTTACAGCACAAAAAACGCAAATGTATACGACGTACGCATATACATATATTAATCCAAAAGAAATAGTAAACTGAATATTTTGATGATTAAATTATGGACGGCTCTGATACCACTTGTTAGAATAAGTTAATTTCAATATCCCAGATTATCCATATTGAATCACCAAAAATATATATATCATAATGCGGAAGCGTACCTGAATTCATAAACATGAATCATACGATCGGAAGAGTTTGGATCTTGTGGTTCTTTCGATCTTCCTCAACCAAAGCCTTCTGTATTCCTAGGAGGCTGAACTGTAACTCTTTTGATGGGAAAAGAGTAACAAAGGCGGCTTTGGTATATTGGGGACCGAAACCCTGAAGATTTATTTATATTTGAGCATGGCACCCATTAAACCCTTAAGCCCAAATAAAATAGTATCTAAAGCTCAAAAGATAATATATCTAAAATCCAAAAAGATAATTATCTAAGGAACAAAAGATAATATCCGGTTTTATTCTCATTTAATTCCAAATCAAAAGTAATAATGACTTATTCAATTTAGTATTTATAACAATAAATGAGATCACCATTATATAAGTCATTTAATTTGAAATAGCATAATTTGTGATTATAATTAATATATGTATTGCCCACAAATAAGTTAGGAAATCAAATAATTTCCTAACAACTGTGTCTAAGTAGCTTTGTCTCCTTTGTAATAGGGCCAAATTACCCCCTAGTCCTTCAATCATTTCCCTCCTCTGCTTCACCTGCTCCCTGTCTGCCACCGCTTTTTCCCTCTCCCTCCTCTTCTCCCTCTTCTCCATCGCCTCTCTTAACTCCAAAACTCTAACCCCCCTCCCATCCCCCAATCCACCTCACCTCCTCTCCGAAATTATCATCAAAATCATCACCACAGCAATCATCATCAAAATCACCGTATTCACTTATCTTCATCCTCGTCACAATCATTATCATCATCAATAATATTATCAGAATCCAAAAATTTAAAAACAAAAAACATAATCACACTAAAAAATATCCTGGTCACTTGGAGGAAAAAATTTATTTGTTTTTAGAAAAAATTATCAGAAAAATAAAGACTAAAAAAAAGTAAAATTTAAATATTAAAATAAATGAAACTCATGATGTTGTTGTGGTGGTGATGGTAGTGGTGAGTGATGAAGAGAAATGAGAAAGTAAAAAAAATGTAGACAAGGAGGAAAGGGAAGAGAGAAGGGAGAGTTTAAGAAAATATAAATTTTTCATTAATCATCATGCATAAATGGTGGTGATGATATTATTAATGACAATGATGATTGTGACTCCGGTGGGGTGGCGAAAAGGGAGGATTGGAGGGAGAGGGAAGAGTGTGAGTGCGGTGGCAGTAGAGAAGAGGGAGGAGAAGAGGAAGAAAGAATTTCGGGAGAGGGAGATGGTTGAAGAGTTTAAGGGACGATTTGTCCCTATTAGGAAGGAGACGTTACCTGACATGTCAACGTTAACCTGTTGGTAACCGGTTCTAGGGGCTGGATTGAACAAATACGAAAGTGGATAGGGATCAATTTGTGTTTTTATAATTGTTAGGGTGCGCAATGTCCATCGAGTAAATGGTTAAGGACCGAAAGAGGCTTTTACTCTTTTTAAATGGTTTGTTCTAAAATGATAACGATGAATTTTTATGCTATATTTTTTTGTTATATTTTTTATTGAGTAAATTAATTTTTTTATTTTTAAAATTAGATCATATTCAATTATTTTTATCATTATTATTTTGTATTATTTTAAAGAATTTAAAAAAATTAATTAATTATAAAGATTTGTTTCCCTTACAAAAATCAGTTAAACTCTAAAATTATTCTCTAAAATTATTCTTGAGATTCACGAAATGTATCAATATTATCTTTAAAATTGGAAAAAATGTATTTAGTTGAATTTGACCATAAAAGAATTGCGAACAACTTTCTCAAATAATATCCAGAACCCCAGTAACTTGCTTCTTCAATAGCATCAATGTATTTTTTATCATTATCAAGTAAGTCACGCACGTAACATGCATATCTGAATGTCGGGTAAACAACACCATTGAAAGAATGAAGTTCTTCGTAACTACTTGAACCTTTAACAATGTTGAGTAACATTCTTAAATAGTATAATTCACTTGCTGATAAAGGGACAAAGAATAATCTACCAATAACAGTGTTTCTTTTCCTAGGCTCCCATATTCTAAAGCTATGTTTCCAAACAAATTCAGTTGGGAAATTGTTATAAGTTAATTATCTAGCTGCCTCATATTTTATGTTTGCTTGAAACTAAGCTATGAACGTGGATTCTTTAATTGTTGCTTTCTCAATAGTTCTTTGCAAATTGTCTTGATCTTCAAAGATTATTGGTTGTTCATTGGGTAAGTGAAAGCTTAACCGTTCAACTGAGGGTCTTCTCTAGTGAATATCAAATGCAAATATTCTCCAAGTAGATTCACAGGGAGAGATATACCGACAATCATAATACATTTTCACTTCATCTATAATTGAATTATAATTGGAAAGCATTGAACTTGAATAAAAAGAAGCCGTGACTTGATCACTTCCCTTGTTAACATACTTAAAAATATACTTTATCGATCTTGACTGATTGCACCATTCAACATTGATATGAGCACCATATTTCATCAATAAGAAGGGTTAAGTATGATTTTGGTCCCCAACGTAGAGGCCAAAAATTGATTTCGTCCCCAACTTTTTTTTGCTACAAAATGGTCCCTAAAATTTCAGTTTGTTTTAAAATCGTCCGTCGGACGAAAATACCCCTCACTCCCCTCTTCTTCCTCAACACCCATCTTCTTCCTCAACATTAACCAGAAGCAGATGCACAAACGCAGAAGAACAACAATGGATAACAACAAGCTCAACCAGAAGCGGAAGAACAGCAGAAGCGAAAAATAATGAAACAACAACAACCAGATGCAGAAGAACAACAACAACCATGGATCTTGTATACAATTAACCATTAACAGAAATTCAATAACCTAAGCTAATTCTATCAAATCTAAGTTAATTCAACAACAACAACAACAATTCAGCAGCAACTTTCAGCAATTCAATAACCTAAAATCAACTAACAGAAAATTAAAATTCAGCTAAACTAACCCAGAATCAAATCAAGGGGCTGGAGGGAGGGTAACAGGCAGTGGTGGCTCTGATTCCTTCTGCGACAGGGACTGAGGGAGGGAAAGCAGGGAGGCTCGCTGGCGGTGGTGAAATAGAGGAGGCTCCACGTTGCTGCGTGGTGGTGAAGCAGGAGAGGCTCGCCGGCGGTGAGCTCTGGTTCGAGGAGATCCGAGACAGGGAAGAAGAGAAGGAGGAGAGAGGGTCGCGGTTGATCTGGACAGGAAAGAGGTGGTGGCGGGACGGCGAGACGGCGGCTTCCCTTCCCCCTTCTTCCCTTTCCTCCCCCCGGTTTCTCGCGCCCCCACCCCCCATCTTTCTCTCCCCCCCCATTCTCTCTGTATCCCTTTCTTTCCTTCTTTTTTATTTATTTTATATTTATTTTATTTTATAATTTTTTAATGAGGGGTAATTTGGTAATAAAAAATAAAATTGGTAAAAATAACGATTTTAAAACAAATTGAAATCTATGGGATCATTTTGTAGCAAAAAAAAAGTTGGGGACGAAATCGATTTTCGTCCTCTACGTTGGGGACCAAAATCATACTTAACCCTCAATAAGAACTTATTATATGGCACAACATATCAATTATCCAAATGAATACCTGAAACCTCAATGTTATGACCAGCATCTCGACATCTATAAACTGGATATCCATTTTGATCGAAGGTGGTAAACTCTACGAATTTCTTAGGGAAATGTCGGATGCAAACACCATTCTCCATGCAAGGTGAATTTTTGTTTACAAATCCACAGGGTCCATGCATCATTAAAGCCTTAACTGCCTGATAGTATTCTGGATCCATATTTTGATATGAAATTTCTGTTGAGATAATGTTGTCTATGTCATCAAGACCAGAAAATTTACGCTCTTGCGCAAGAAATAGTAGTATATGTGCATGCAGTAATCCATGCTTCTGAAACTCAATAGTATATCTGACTATAATAATAGATATGCATTCATTATAATTGTATTATAATGGATTGAAATAGTAAACATTTTCCTACAAAAATGTAGGTTTAGAGTATTACCTGCCCTAGATGTACCGAAATTTTTATTCTTTTAAATATCTTTGATGAGTAAGTCCAACTTTGTCTTGAATAATCTGCAAACCATGTCTGGTCTATCTTCAGGTTTTAAGTTATTTTCCTTACAATAACGCTTTAATTCTTCCCATTGGGGGTTGCAGGTTACTGTTATAAATAAATATGGATAACCGATTGACCTATAAATTGCCATTGCATCTTGGTAGTTCTGAATCATATATATCGTGGTCTCCCTATGAATGTTGCAGGTAAAATAATGCGCTTGCCAAGTGATGACGCCTCAATTTCACCGTTCAGAATTGCATCTTTCAGACCTTTATATATTTCAGCTCTAAATTCTCTTTGCTTTGAGTATACAAATTTAAGTCTAGAAGCTTCAACCATTGAGAATGCATCAACTAAAAACCGTTGAAAAGGTCGTTGAGAATACAATAGAACACCTTCACAACTTGATCTATGCTGGATTATTCTAAATGCAAAAAAAATCCCTCATGCTAAAATAGGAGGTTTCCTCTTTAGAATTTGTTGCCAATTTATTTAACAAGATGTTTTCTCTCCAACCTTCTTCACCATAAGGAATTAGAAAAGGATATTGTAATCCTAAATATGATGGGGGTTGAGTTATGAAATTCGTTGAAGTCGCCCAGATTTTGTTTCCACAATAATATCTCTTTCTTTTGAATTTGAATCAAAATCTCCAACAACTAAACTTGCAACCTCATCAACAGACGGTAGATTATATCGCCTTCCATCTTTTTCCCTTTTTCTAATAAGCCATAAATGAACATCAGTTTGTGGATTAGTCTTAATAACATCTCAGATATGATCCAGCATTTTTATAATATCGGATATGATCTCCTAATTCTATTGGTTGATTTTGTCGCCAGAAGTGTCAAAAAGAAGTTTTTGTTGTGTATAGAAACCAGAGTCAATAATTTAGCATCAGAAATTCAAAATTAAAGTAAAATAATAAAAATTTCAGAATCATAGAAACCAGAATCAACAATTCAGCATCAGAAATATAAATTATACTTAATCTAACCTAAAGAAATTATAACAAATGCTTCAAAATCTAAGTAAATAATGAAAATTTAAGAATCATAGAAACCAAAATCAACATCAGAAATATAAATTATAATAAATACTTCAAAATTAAAATAAATAATGAAAATTTCATAACCATAAAACCAGAATCAACAATTAAGCATAAAAAATTCAAAATCAAAGTAAATAATGAAAATTTCAGAATCATTGAAACCAGAATCAACAATTCAACATCAAAAATATAAATTATACTTAACCTAACTCACAAAAATTATAACAAATCCTTCAAAATCAAAGCAAATAATGAAAATTTCAGAGTTCTGTGACTTACCCAATAGAGAAGAGGCGACGACCGGCAAAGAGGCGATGAACGACAAAGGCGCGAAGACCGGCGAAGATGCGACGACCGACGAACACACGACAATGAGAAGATGCAACGACGGTGAAGATGACGGACTTCCTACTGCGGTGTGCGTGACATGACGGTGACCTAACTGACCTCCACAATGCGTGAGAGACTGAGAGGTGGCGGTGAGGGACTGAGGGGGTGGGAGGTAGCGGTGAAGGATTGAGGGGGTGGGAGGTGGCGGTCGGCGGTGGTGATGGTGAGACAGTGCCGTCCGTGCGTGGTTCAGCGTTTCTGAGAGGACAGGGCGAGAGGATGAGGTTTAAGGGACTTCAGAGTTCAGACTTGATTAGGAATTTAGGATTTGTGAATTGTGAGTTGTAATGGCTAGGGTTTCCCACGTTCCCTCATATGGTGTGTGTGTGTGTGTGTGTATATATATATATTAAGGGTTATTCTAGTCTTTTTACATATACGGGGTTAAACGGGTTTCCACAGGGCGGGGACGTCTATCCTCGCCCCCGCCCCCACCCCCGCCCCATTTATTATACGGGGTCCCGTCCCCGTAGGTAGAAAACCTTCTCTGTATCCGCCCCCGGCAGGTAAATCCCCGTGGATACCCGCCCACCAGGGATTTTTTGCCATCCCTAATAAGGAAATAATAAGGGATATTGAAGAGCCAAGTATAATATGTGTAAAGCATCAATCCTTTGCAATTTGTTTGACGTGGATTGTATTATAATATCCCTTTCAAGAATTGGGTCATCAATATCACCTACAATTAGAATGACAACCTCAGACATAGTTAGTAAGTAATATACTCTTCCATCTTTCTCACGCTTTCTAATTAGCTTCAATTTGATTTCTGAATTAGAACTCCCAACGAATCTATCTCTAGCAAAACAAAAGTTCTTTGTAGGAGGGTTGTGAAAATCTAACATCTCTTTAAGTTTATACACAATCTGTGCCTCAATAATATTTGACGTTGCTGCAAAATTAAAATCATAAAAATGAAATACATCGTCAATTATACATTTACATGGGGAAATAGATACATTTTGTAATTGTGTGATTAATAATTATTTCGAAATAGTAATGATTATCAAATCAGAGGAAATACCTCACAACAGTTATTCTATTGTTAACTTTACTCTCAGTGTTGTATGTGTACAACTGTGCAAACCTCGGCCTATCATTCTCTGTAGGAATCAGACTTCTAATTGAATGATAGTTTTGTCCACTTATTGAGAAACATGGTGGGGTTGAACTGTTAGTTGAGCTGTTATTGATAACATGATTGACTTTTCCAACCATGGATGTAAATGCAAATATGAAGTTAAATTTTCTTATATTCTTTTTGAAATATCTGCCTTTGTTATTATTCATACTGTGAAGATCTTGTAGAACTTGTGGTACTATGTTTAGCAGTGGCGGCTCTACTTTATCATTCATGCAACAAACTCCAAATCTAGGCACTCTATTCCTCTTGCTTTTTGATAGCCTCTCATCCTCTCACATGCATGCATTACAGTAGATACAACAATGGATTGGATCACCGATATCCCAAATATCTGATGTTTTATTTATATCATGTGTGATGATGAGTTTCATATCTAAGATTCATTTGTATAAAGTAGACATTAATTAGAATTGCATATAGACTTAATGTATGTACTAACCTTCTTCTTGAATTGATTCCATGTTCACTACAGATGCCTGATGGTATTGATCTGTTGGCAAAGTTGTCGTAACCTTAATTATAATTAACGTAGGCTTATAATAAAATTTTCGCAGGAGAGTAATGTGTTAGTTATAAGTGTACCTTGTTGGACCTCAGTCTAACAATGCTTTACGTATAGGGCTGCACACGGATCGGATACGATATCCGCATTTTTTTAGGCTGGATCCGATCCGTATCATTTTTCACCTGTTTAAGCCTATTTATTTCTAAAATATTATCAATAAAAATTCTCTTAAATAACAAAAACAAAATAATAACACAAGATTTAAGTTTAATTATTCTAAGTTGAAGTACAACATAAAAAATTAAAAACAAGATATCATAAAATTCATAAAATAACACATTAAAATTCATATCACATTAGGGTTTACTTTCTTAAACTATGCTATTTATATAATATGTGCGGATATGCGGATTTGCGGATCGGATCCGCAAATATCACTGCCAAATCCGCAATCCGATCCTATCATAGTGCGGATCGGATAATATCCGCAAAATTCGGATCGGATGCGGATAATTACTGCGGATATGCGAATATTACCCGATCTATGTGCAGCCCTATCCACATAGTCAGAGTCCATTATTCCAGTGTCGTCAAAAGCATAATTGGGACAATTAATCTTCTAGACATGATTGCTTTTATGCGTGAGTCTTGCTTTGGTCAAAACAAAAGTTCAAGGACTTTGTCCCAAGACATAGCTTCATCATCCTCAATGACATCATTAGTATTTTCGGTAGATTCAGTGGTAAGTACAGACTCTTGTACCTCGTAAGGAAGCTGTGACTTCTCTAGAATTGAGCGGTGTTGTGTATGCCTTGCGACTAATACAAATGATTAATTAGCTTCATTCATGATATGACTTATATACCTTGGTCATACTTGCGATCTAAGAAGTATCCTTATATATATATATAATGTACTACCACCTATGTATAATGTACAAAATATTGTTAGCTTTTAAAAAAAAGCAAATAATTTACTTTTTATAATAAAAATACTTTTTTTTAAAAGACGTATTTAAATAGATTTTAAATTGAATAAAAGTACTTTATTTTTTAAAAGAAAATACTCAAAAATGCCATTCTAAACTAACACATAATCTATGATCAATAAAGGTTGAGACAAATATGAAGTTTCACAAACAGAACTGAAGGAACCTTTCATACTTATATTGCACAAAGACTATGTTTTCCTTCAAATTGGTAAGTTACATAAATGGTTAAGATGGTAGCTACATCACATAGTCCATGCACGTGTACAGGAAAAGTAACTTCATGAACCATTTTTTTTGTCCTCATGTGGCCTAATTATTCATATTATGCTAATGAAACTATATGAGAAAATCTATTAATAATGGTTCCCATAGTTACTCAACAAAAAAGGTTATAACACGTTAGACACATATACCACCAAAACATGTAATAATCAACAAATATTTATGCGGTAGAGAGTTTATCAGAGCTTCAAGACCTCTACATACATGAAAGATTCATTAAAGGTGATGCCATAAATCTTAAAACACTGCCAACCTTTAAAAAGTTGTTCCTCGTATAAGCTTTCCATCCTTTATATCTATTAGGACTTCGACGAACCATAAGTAATATTCTAGTTGAGACGCATGTGGTATTGCAATCCGCCAAATAGGAAAACACGAACATCATTGAATCTAGATGGAAAGACATGGATGACAAAATTAGTAGGAATAATCTAGGGCTAAGTATTCTTGGTTAAAAATATTCTTGCAAGTATATTTATACTTTATTTTGATATTTAAATTAGTGGAATTCATAAATCATTATAGAGTCTTGCTAGAAAGTTAATGGGGTATTTGTATAATGTGTACAATAGACTGTTTATTTAATTAAATCTGAGTTAAAAATGAAAATTACCCACAAAATAATAAATTTAAAAACTCTTATTCAATTATTTCGCAACAAATTTCAAATTTCAAATTCTTCAATTTCAAATTTTAAATTTTTAAAAAATCCAGTCTGAAATCCTCCAATACTCTCTCCTTTTTCAACTGGCGGCCACTTCACCTTCATCAATAATAATCCCATTTCACTATCTTGCCACACGCCACTCACCCTTAATAAAAATAACCATCAACTTAAGGATAAAAATAATCATCCGCATACCTAATGAATTGAACATCTAACATATTTTAATTATATATAACTAAACTCAATCCAATCAAAATAATCATCTACATAAAAATAAAATAACCATCCGCATACCTACTAAAATGACCATCCTAAATTGACCATTAAAATAGAAGAAGATGAATAAACAGAAGAAACTATTATTGTGGTGAAACATAATTTTGAAGAACTAGTAATGACAAAAACGGTACTATTGTGAAGCATAGGGCTCGAATCATGAAAGAAGCTAACCATGCTTGGATTCGAAGAAGAAGAGCATGGTGGTATCATCGGTGAGAAGAGACTTAAAGGAATGGGAGAAAGCGAAGGCGCACCGGACGAGGTGAGGACGGTGTCGAGAAGAAGGCACACACCGGCTGCGACGGAGGTGCTGGACGTCCGGGTTGTTGTGGTGCCGTTAGTTCGACCCAAACAATATGCGCGTCCTCCCTTGGCGGTGGCCTGTGCGGCAACGGCGCCAGTCAGAACAGTGTCAGCACGATTTCCGATGGCGGCTGGTGACCGTGGCGTTAGTGTACCGGCGAGACTCCATGAGAAAGGCTTAAAACACTGACAAACCGTATTGAAAGAGGGAGGTAGTTTAATTGTTTCTAAAACCGACGATAATCTTAATATTTGATTTAAATTTCAAATTGGAAACTATTCAAAATTAATTAGTTGCATATAATTTAGTTTTAATTTCAAATTAACTCCATTGTACATATTGTATAAAACATACATTGTCTCCTCATACTTACTATCTTAACTCTACTTTGTTCATATATGTTTTTGGAGATTGATTTATTTTTAACCAAGTAGGTAGACGCATTTTGCATATTAGTTGATGAACCACAAGAGTTTAGAATGAAGACATGCTAATGTTTAAGTGTGAGAAAGTTGATGAACCATTTGGTGGATTTTATCAACTTTTTTCATATTTATTCACTAAAATAGCATAGTTTTGTAAATTTCTCTTAAGTGTGCTTAATGATTGAAAACATGCTTTCTAGGATATTAAATTGCTAAATTTAATTTACTTTTCTCCTATTCGATGTCTTTTTATATTTATTTGAGTGATTTAAAGTTTTGAAGGCAAAAATGACTTAAAAGAACTAGAAAAAAACATGCAAAGTGGAGAATTCATAAAAAAATAAGAATTTACTGAATTTATTTGAGTGATTTAAAGTTTTGAAGACAAGAATGACTTGAAAGAAATAGAAAAAAAAAAGCATGCAAAGTGGAGAATTCATAAAAAAAATGAGAATTTACTGAATTCATTTGAGTGATTTAAAGTTTTGAAGTCAAGAATGACTTGAAAGAAATGGAAAAAAAGCATGCAAAGTGAAAAATTCATAAAAAAAATGAGAATTTACTGAATTCATAGCGACGCGTACCGTGACAAGTATTACGGGAGCCACATCAGACTTTTCCGTTGGGTCAGGACCTATTCGTCTTTTAGTTTTTTTTTTTTTTTTTTTTTTAACCAAAGATAGGAGACTCAAACCCGTAACCTCTTAATTGAATATGGAGAGATTATGCCATTTGAACTATAACTCATTCGCCTTTTAGTCTTTGTTTTATTATTTTTCAATGGTTGAATCATATTTTATCTCATGCACATGATCATCGAAAGGTAAGCAAGCATCTTGGAGGAGGAGAGTCTGTTCCTCCCGGAGTATAAAACAATCTTCTATTAGGTAGTTTACTTTCCTTTTCCTCGTACTATTTCTGTATTTCCTACTCATCTCTCTCAAACCCTAAATCGCAAAGAAAAACACGAAAGCGTTGAACATCAGTCGGCGGCGTCTTCCCTTCCCCTATTCAAACCCTAAACCTAACCCTATTTTCTTCACTTTTCACCGCTCTGCTGCTATTCTGCAAGGTAACTCTCTTTCTTCTTCTTCTTTCTAATATATCCATGTAGCTAGCTACCTCTGTCTCTGTATGTTGCGGATCTAAGACGGTTAATGGTGGCAATGGCAGAGATGAGAGGAAGGAGTTACAGCCCGTCACCACCGCCGGCAAGGGGTTACAGCCGAAGAGGAAGGAGTCCGAGCCCAAGAGGCCGCTACTCTAGCCGCTCTAGAGATCTCCCTACCAGCCTTCTTGTTCGTAACCTTCGCCATGATTGTAGGTACAAACTCTTTCCTCCTCCGCCTCCTCCTCCTCCTCCTTATTATTATTGTTCATGTATCGAAGCTATTGAGAATTTGAGACTAGGAGTTATGATTAGGGAAGTAGTTGTCTTAAACAGTGTTTCGATTAGTTAACTATGGATAAGTGTTCATGGCGCCTAAGGTCCTGGCTTTCGAGCCTAAGGTCCTTTGCTATGGAGTTCCTTGGTGTTTCCAAGTGATGTTAAGAGACCTTAGAAATTAGTTTGACCCTGCTAGGCTACTTGCCGAAGTTAGTATCATATATTATGCTGCCATATATCTAAGTATTGTGCAGATAAATTTTACTTTATGTACTGCGTTATTGACCATTGAATGGACATGACATATAAAATCATTGAGTCAACTTTAAAAAATTCTGAACTTTGCATTTTACGGAATGGTATAACAGGAGAACATAAGACAAAAATATATAATGGAAACTATTAACCATTAAGAATCATATATGGTTGGCCCAAAGAGTTCGTGAGTTGAATGCAAGGTATTTCGAACTCCATTTAGACATGTAGGAGACAACCACTATGTCATGGCTTCAACCAATACTTTTTATTATATATTTTTTTATTTGATTTGGGTAAGGTGTGTGTATGTATGTAATATTTTCCATTGTTGCAGGCCTGAGGACCTTCGCAGACCTTTTGGTCAGTTTGGTGCCCTTAAGGACATTTACTTGCCCAAGGATTATTACACTGGGTGAGCTTTTATTTTATTTTATTTTATATTTTTCTTTTTATGAAAAAATTATATCTTTGGGACTTTGTTTTTAAAACCACGAGTCTGAATATTGTCTCCTAAGTCATTTTTAGTTTCTTGCTTTCATTCTCATTATATAATATAATAATATAATAGTAGTAAAAGTGACTAAATTATACCCAAATATCTCTCTTTATTCCATCATTTATCAAATTTTTAAAATTCATGAGAGAATTTCTGATTTGTGAACTCTCCAAGTGTTGTTTTTGCCGTGGGGATTTTTTATTTTCATTTTTTACTTTTTGTTTTCTTTGAGAACTACTACAATTGTAATAGCAAGCCGGCATAAGTTTTCTTGGGGTTTAGCAGTGATTTAGAGTTTTGAAGACATCAATCAAGTAATTAAGAGTTCTTTTGAAGATGTTATTGGTAGTGAAGATTTCAAGCAACTTGTGAGTTTGATTACATTATGAGAAGAGGTTCCAAGTCTTGAAGATTTTCAAGTGATCTTAAAACTGACACAAAGGTCAGCAGCCTAGTGCTTGCTTTATTATCCTGTCCTTCCATGTTATTGGGGGATATTTCGGCAACATTTGTATTAGTAAACTTCTGCCGTGTACACAAATTTCTCATATCGGTTTCATATTTGATTGAGCATACTCTCAGTAGTGACGGCATATCTGGGATTTTCTTGTGTTTTCCATCTTTCTGTTTTTGTAGAGAACCCCGTGGTTTTGGTTTTGTCCAGTATGTGGATCCTGCTGATGCGGCAGATGCCAAATATCATATGGATGGTCAAGTTCTACTTGGTCGGGAGTTGACTGTTGTCTTTGCTGAGGAGAATAGAAAGAAGCCAAGTGAGATGAGAACAAGGGAGAGAAGGTATGCCGCCTCGTCTCATCTTGTTAGTTATGTTGCTCAGAAGTCAAAATGCTGGTGTATATGATAATATTCCATGAGTTTATAAATCCTCTATATTGTTCAGCTTGAATATTTTGCTTGTAAAGTATTACAGTTATTGTTGATGCTTTCCAAATAGTTGAACCAAAAATACCTAAAAGTTTTCCAGTTCTAATATTAATTTAACTTTATTTGGTTTTAGATTCTAGGTTTAGATTTATATTTTACATATATTTTTAACAGTTTGATTGTAGACAGTTACCAGTTTATCATATTCTTCGCAATTGGTATCACGGAGTTATTGCCAAGTCTACCTAATAGGTCAAAGCGTTGCTGTCGTCATTAATATTATATTTGAATTGTGTACTTCTATCCTTATGATTGCTTGTCCTTATTATTACTAAATAATAAATATAAATATTAAACGTTTAGCTTTCAATTGTTCTGCAGACTTCTTGCTCATTGCAGCAAAGAGGTCAGTTGGAATTCTGATTGTCTAATTTAAATGTTAATACCTACATAGGGGCCGATATGATCGAAGAAGATCTCCTCCTCGTTATTCTCGATCACCCCGCTACTCTCGATCCCCACCACCACGTCATAGGTCTCGTTCCCATAGTCGTGACTATTATTCCCCTCCTCCTAAAAGAAGGGAATATTCAAGGTATGTTGCCTGGAACCAATCATATATTTTTAGTTTTACTTCATGTGGTGTTTTTTAACCAACCTTTCTTGGTTTGGTTCATATTAATTTTAATAGGATTATATTACAATAGACAGATATAGAGCAGGTGTGTTTTTGGCTGTAGTTTTGTCCAAAGCAATCTCTTGTGGGGTAGTTGTGTAGGGTTTGTGCATTAACTTTGTTCATAAACATGATTTGTTTCATATTTACTTTAATTTGGATGGGTTTTGCATAATATATAGCCGATTTATCTGGTTGTATTTTAGTTCAAAGCAACTTGTGCAATATTTTTGTGGGATTTATGAATGAACTACAATATTAATATGATTTAGTCGCTCATAATTTTGTTGGGATTTGGGGAATTTTGATTTCTCTTTCTATTGGTTTTGTACTTTTGTTGCACTGACCAGCTTTTATGCATGGTAATTAGTAACTGATTGGTAAGACATGTTAAATTTTTAACATAGCATTGCCTATTTCACAGATCTCCCTCGCCTGAAGGTAGAAGGTACAGTCGAGAAAGATCATATTCACATCATAGTAGAGAGAGGTCATCCTCGCGTTCTCCACCCTATAACGGTGGCTCAAGGAGCCGAAGTCAGAGTCCGGCAAAGGGCCCAACCCATAGCAGAAGTCCAACCCCAGACCGTGATGTTAGGGAACTGGCAGCGCGCAGGTCCCCAGCCAGTGAGAACGTCAAGTAACTCGTGTTGGACTTATGTTGGATTTTGGATTTTGTTTGATAATGTGTTAAGTAGATTATTTGTTTCTCTTCAACTACTACTAGTTTGTTGTTTGTGGAATAAAACATTTTAAGATTAGTTTACTTTTTCAAGTTGGATATTGATTGGGATCTTGTTACTTATTTTCCATCTAGTAGAAGTTGGATACTGACTTTTGGGTATGTGGTTGTATTTTCGATGTAGTTTTATTTTAGATGGTGTTTGTTTTCGTTTATGCATTCATTGTTTTCGAAATGTGTCGTCACATTTCCTAATATCAAGGAGATGATTAGAAGACATACTATTTCTTGTGGCGACACCTATGATGTTCTTCGAATAGTCAAAAGTTATACCGTAATCAAAATCTCGATCTTTGTAAAACCTCGAGACTCTGATGGCCACGATTGTTAACTGGGCACTTGCAGAGCCAACATTTAGGGATATTTTAAATTAAATAAAATAAATTCAATATTTACAGATGTCCCTTCTTTAAAAAATTTACATTTTTACACTTAATAATGTAGCTGGCACTTGGCAGTAACAGTAACAGTATAAGTAAAATTTATTGACATAGCACCAGAAGTGAGATATCTAGTAACAGTAAAGAAGATATTTGTGTTGATGATGAAGCCAGTGATGGTAGTGATGTTAGGGTTGAAGGTGACCATGTTGAGGAGAAAGGTTCAATTAAAAAATTTGTGAATTTCATTAGAGAAGATATTTGGGATGGTTGGGAACAAGGTCAACAAGAGTGAGTAATCAATCAAATAAAAAGAATAGAAAAAATTAAAGGCGGGTTTAATAAGTCTGTATGTCCCTTTTCTTTTTTCCTCTATTTTTTAATTTAAAAACAGTAGTTTGAAATTTTTGTATAATTTTTTAGAATTTGGTTAGTTTTGTCAAATAAAATTTATTTTTTATGAGTACAAATTTGTTTTAGATTGTTCATAGTCAAATTTGTTAATATCGTAATCTTTCGTTATCAATCTTAGTACTTTATTCTAAAAAAATTCTAACAAGACCGTGTTTTTCATATATAAAAAAAAAAATGAATAGAAAGTTGAACAGGCTTTTATGTAATTTATGCGTGACTTTTTAAAAACACTGTGCTGGTCATGTCATCGATAAAGTTGGAATTTTCTAGTATTAAGATTTGAAGCTAAAGCATAGAAAGAGAATCTGTAAGGTTTAATACTATAATGGTTTTAATTTACAATCATATTTGCAGTTTTAATCATCTTTTCCTACTAGATTCTAGATATACTTAATTTCTTACTCTAAAATCGTGATAATATATACATATTTCATTTAAATTAAAAAATTAAATGATTAATAATTTTTTACGCATAATATAACCAATTATCTTATATATAACATGACTCTTAAATTAAATTTCTAACAAAAACATTATCTAATGCGTACTCTACGATCAGTTACGATTACTCATTCTTTATTTTTATAAATAAATTCAAGTTATTATTAATATAAATTATAAATGAAATTTGTTGTTATAGTTAATAGTTAGTTACCCTAATAGTTATTGTAAGTTTGTAAATTGTAATCCAAATTCTAAAACAGTGCTAAGCTAAGTAATCTTAATGATCAAAATCTACACAATAATGCGTCATTCGTCTTTCTTTTGATAAGTTATCAGAATTTATTATTTGTTATTATTACTTAATTATTAATTTAATAATATACTTTATTTTATACTTATAAATATTAATAACTAACTGATAATTAAAAATAATAAATTCTGATACCATAATATTCTTCTCTTTTTAGATATTTTGTGCATTGTGCACTTTTTGATTTGTGATTGAACCAAAGTAGTGAACGACTTTTGGTTTGCACTGGAGGGAAAATCGAAAAGGCATGTCTTCATTACAAAAATAAATAAAAAAATATGGGAAGAAAAGTTTCTTAGCTCTCAAATACTTTAAGAATTAACAAAAGGATCCTGCTAGGAAGACAATAGATTATTTGTACAATGTGTACAATGGGCTACAATAGATTATTTGTACAGTGTGTACAATGGGCTATGTGTACAATGGGCTATTGACATTCCCATACTATCTAGAATAACCATCCGAGTACTAGCGATAATAAATATTTTCCTAAAATCTTAAACTAATTTTGGGATTTACCAAGGATCGAACTCTTAACCTTTCGAATCTAGCACTCTAATACCATGTCATGATACCACTCATCCCAAAAGCTTCAACTGATGGGAAAAGGTAACACTAATGATTATATCTGTAATACTCTCTAAACCTCCATTATACACATTGTATAAATATTCCATTGGCTCCACATACTTTCCAAATAAAATATTTGTGCCAACAAGTGGAGGGAACTAGTGAGGTGTGAACAGAAGAACAAGAAGTACCACAAATCAAAACAGAGAGAGAAGCTGCTAACAATTTGCACATTCATTGAATTGTTACAAACAGTCACAAATTTGATGCTTCTACTTCTACTTCGGGTTCTTAGCAGCTAAGGTTAGATCAGTTTCATTGAGCATGCATCTTGTCTTATTATCTATTTTCCTTTCTTATTTATTTCTGTGCTTATTTCATATATGTTGTTAGGAGGCCAAACTAGGTGAAACACTGTTTGAGGGTTAATTCACAAATCATAATTGCATGTCTCATTTTTAATATAGAATTCTGGATTATGGTTCAATGGATGGAAATTTTCAGTATGTTTGATGCTTCAACATGGTTTTTACTGTCAAATCACTGTTTGAACAAAAAGTGGAAGATGAACAACACACGAAGAGAGAAAAAAAAGGCTTTTCACTTTTTTGTATGTGTTAAGAGGCAAAGAATTTGTTGAGGTTTTTGGTTAATCTGAATGGTTATACATTATTAGTTTGTTACACAGAGTTATATTGCATACTTAGTAGATCATAGGCAATCCTTCTGGTATGGTTTACCTCTAGAAAGCTCGTTCATTAATGGAGTGTACAACAATTTTTCTTCCAAATTATGTGTATACGCACCAACTTAGGTTGGTCAAGTGGTCAGCTTACTTGTTAGCTTAAACAAGTGCCGGGGGTTCGAATTCCGCCCTGTGCATGCAGCAACTCATTGACCAGACCTTTAAATGGAGCTCAGATTTGTGACAGATTAATTCTTAGGCTGTCGGGTTGAGAGATACCGTGGGTAACAAAAAAATCATGTGTATACGAATTTGAATCCAGTTTTATTTGCTTTCTTTTTTATTTCGGTTTTGTATATTATCATCCATAGTTATATAATTCTTCTCTGATTGTTTAAAGATGTTTACTTTTCTCTGTTTATGTTGGTTATTTAGCTAAATATTTTGATTTCAATTTGACTGCAGAGTTGCCAACAGTTTATGATTTGCTTGTCTGCAAGATTGGGCTGATCTTGCTGACTACAGTAATACTGGATGGGATGAAGCTTAAAAAATGGCTAGAATCTGTTTTATTGCTGCTTGTCGCCATGTTAAGCGGTGCATTAGGTAATTTATTTATTCCCTTTTTTAATTCTATGCTTCATCTAAATGATTTATATGCTTCTGTGTTTGAAATTTTGTGCACCAAGTACTAAGGAGAATGATCTATACTGACAGGCTCTTCAGGATTGTATTGCCTTGTTAATATGGCGTGTAGTTTGAAAATGCTATTGCTGTATTATCAGTTTAATGTTTCATATATATGTACTGATCAATGGTATGTGAATTCTTAATGATGAAGTCATTTAGTTTTTCGCATGCTGGTTCTTGAAGTTGACTCCAACAATCTCACATGCACTTACCAAACACAGATAAAAGAGTCAAAGAGATGTTTCATTCTTAATTTGATAAAGCAAGGACTTCAATGTTGAGGCTCTTGCAATTTTGCTTAACGAGTTGGCAATATATTTGCCTTGCAAATTTTGCAATTGATTTTGGATGACATTATTGAACAATGTAGGTGCATTTGTGGGGGTAAACATTGGCACTGATGTATCTGATCTTCCATCTGCTGCAAATGTAGTAGCCATTCTGAAAGCGCATCAAATTGGCCATGTGCGACTATACGATGCCAATGCACACATGCTACAAGCCCTTTCAAACACAGGAATTGAAGTGATTGTTGGTGTCACCAATGAGGAGTTACTTAGGATTGGTAGATCTCCATCGGTCGCAGCGGCCTGGGTTAACAAGAATGTAGCTGCTTACATGCCATCTACTAATATCACAGCAATAGCAGTTGGCAGTCAGGTTCTTACCATAATTCCAAAGATTGCCCCTGTTCTTGTTCCTGCCATGAATTATCTTCACAAAGCTCTTATTGCTGCAAACCTTAACTTTCGTGTCAAAGTTTCGACTCCCCAATCCATGGATATTATCCCTCGGCCATTCCCACCTTCTACAGCTGCATTTAACTCTTCATGGAACTCTACAATCTATCAACTCCTTCAGTTTCTAAGGAACACAAATTCCTCTTACATGTTAAATGCCTACCCTTATTATGGATACACTAAAGGGGATGGCATTTTCCCTATCGAATATGCTCTTTTCCGGTCGCTCCCTTCAGTGAAACAAATTGTTGATCCAAATACACTTTTCCATTATAATAGTATGTTTGATGCCATGGTGGATGCTACTTATTATTCAATAGGTGCCTTCAATTTCGATAATATTCCCATTATTGTCACAGAGACTGGTTGGCCTAGTTTTGGTGGAGCAGATGAACCGGATGCTACCTCAGAGAATGCTGAGAGTTACAATACTAATTTGATTCGGCGAGTTCTCAATGATTCAGGTCCCCCTAGTCAGCCAAAGATAGCCATTAACACTTACATATATGAACTGTTTAATGAAGACAAGAGGAATGGACCGACATCGGAGAAGAATTGGGGTGTTTTTTATACTAATGGAAGTACTGTTTATCCTTTGAGTTTTAGTGGTTCTGTTCAGAATACTGGAAATTCTTCAGCAGTTTTCTGTGTTGCCAAAGATGGTGCAGACACTGATAAACTGCAAGCTGCTCTGAACTGGGCTTGTGGACAAGGCCAAGCTAATTGCGCAGCGATTCAAGCAGGGCGGCCATGCTATCTCCCCAATAACTTGAAAAGCCATGCCTCTTATGCTTACAATGATTATTATCAGAAAATGCATAATGCTGGGGGAACTTGTGATTTTGATGGAACAGCTATGGTTACTTATGAGGATCCTAGTAAGTCTTTGCGGCTTCTTATTTTCTATTTTAACTTCCAATCTCATTATCTTATTGGTTCTGACTTTGTCAGTGTATTGTTTAATGAATTTAATTTTGATACACTGTGTGTAAAGTAGTTTTACAATTTACACATGCATCCAATTACGTAACGCCACATCAGTAAAAGTAACTACCTTTTACATTGACCGCGTGAATAGTCATCCAAAAGAACGGATGTAATTGCATGACTGCTTTAAACGCTTTACAATGTCAGTCCATCAAAGTTAAACTCTTGTTTAATAAGCACCCAAGTATTTTTTGTAGATATGTTCTGATTTTTTGAAAGCTCAAATTTCATTCTAATGTGGTAAGAGTTTTGGGCGATTAATCAATTTCCACTTTGTTTCAGGTTATGGATCCTGTGTATATGCAGGAAGGTGAGAATTTGAAGAATGCGTTTATTATGAATTAGACTCTTATTTTATGTTTACATTTCCAAAATCTGATTTGAGCATTTGATGCTTTGGTTATCAGTTCCAACTCGTCAGGCGGCGCCGGACGGAGTTCATCATCTACAGCAGCAATTGCACCTATGGGTTCTTTTGGAGCAAGCTCAAACCTTCAAGTTCCCATCCTTCAGTCTTTGATATCTGTTATTAGTGTTATTTTTGCCCTAGTGTCATTATGACCTAAAGTTAAATACTCTCTGACATTTGTTTGCAGCTCAATGATTGTGGGAAGGTAGTCTCCATAAATTTTTGCTGAGAGTTTTCCTTTGGATGTTATTTAGTAACCAAATTTTACATTTTATCTTGTATGGTGTATTTGGTGTAGTTTTGATTTATTATCTAGATAGTTAGTTTTAGCTGTGAGAATACAAACAGGAGATTTGGCTTTTTGAAGAAATCATTTTTGTGTTTAGTAAGTAGTTTTTTTTTTATCCAAAGGTAGCTGTTGTCCAAATCCAGGACTTGTAGCAAAGAAAAGTGGGGTTCTGCCATAAAACCACACATGGTGGAAAATAACTAATAAATTCAGAAGATTGTGTTACCATTTGGTAGAAAGACTAGGAGTGTGAATGGGTCGAGTTGGTTCTAGTTTAGGGGAAATTAGGAAATTTAATTGGTTTGAGTTGGATTGGTTCAAATATTCAAATGTCCAATTGAAAATTAATTTAGAAAAATTGAAAAAAATAGAAAAATTTTCTGTAAATATAAAAAATAAAAAATGAAAAGAAAGAGATAATAAGTGAATTACAAATTATAACACATTATCAAATTTTTGCTTAAATAAACAACATCTAATATTCATAATTTGACAAACTTTAAATTTTTAAAATTTAGCAAAAAAATCACAAAATAAACCACATAACATGAGCCAACATTTTGAATCTTTAATAATCATTATAAACTAAAAAGTAAATTATTATTTTTCATGTACATTCAATTATGTGTAACATTACATTGGTACAAATAATTACTTTTTCATTAACCGTGTGAATGATGATCTAAAAAATAAATATGATCAAACGACTATATAAAATATTTTTTAAAGTAAATATATCAAAACCAAACTCAATAAACAAAAAAATTACTTAAAATAACAAAAATAAAGATGATTATATAAAGTCAAATGAATACATTTGAACTTAATATTTTTATAGTTTTACTTAAAATCTAATTTATATACAAAATTTTTAATTTTATAATTAAATTAATTAATTTGCATATTTTATAAAATATATATCCATCCTACTCCCATCCTACTAAAAGTTTCATATTTTGCATCACTGCATCAGTGGCACCTATTCTTTGAAAAGAAAATTGTTCAAGAGTACAAACAAGAAAGCATTTTTTTGTAACAAAGGAACCCATAATCTAGCTATATCTTGGCCAGATTCTATGCTTCATAGTAACATAATTACATCCAATTATTTAATTTGTGCTAATATTTATAAGTAATAATTATTTTTTCTTTTTCCTTTTTTTTTTTTAAAAATAAACATATACATATATTTGTACCAAGCAATGAAGAAGGACCTCACATTGGTCCAGCTTGAGAGAGTTGCTTGAGGGCACTAGCAATGTTGTTCTCTGTTGCTTCACTGATTTCTGCAACATTGGGACTGCCATCTTGTACCACATCTTCTCTATGGTAGCTTCCTTGGCTTCTAAGTACTTCTTCTGAACCCTTAGTAACCACTCCTTTTATGATTATTGTCTTGTGAGTTCCGGAAATCAGTTCTTCGTAATCGGTGTCCCCAGTTTCTCCTACCACGACATACATGTTTGCAACGTTTGGTCCCCAGCGTACAAAGAGATACCTAACAATTGATTTTAGTTAGAAGTGAGTTGGTGTTAACGTGATTTATGTTTGACATCTTTATATCAAAATGAAATGACAAATACGTTATTGATTTTTTATTTCGAACACAAATAAGTCATTGACTAATTGAAAATACAAAAACGTCCCTCACTTTCCAAAAAGCGAGACATCTAAGTTTTCTGAGAGGACTTATTTGTCTTTGTATATTTTGAACAGAAAGACTTAAATGTCTCGTATTTTAGAAGGTGAAGGACTTATGTTTCTTCAAATTAAAAAGTCACATAGGAATGAATATTACCTGAGTGCCTGTGCTCTGGATGCAAGAAGCGGAACAACCTGCATACACGTAGACCTCCTACAGTACATAGGATGGCAACGTAAGCCTCGCATCCGAAGCTTCTGCCGCAAGTCATCAACTTTCCTGACCTGCAAACAGAACCCGCGACCTCTAGGTGAATATGGTGAGACTATGCCATTTGAGCTATAACTAGTTGGGAAAATACCTCCTTATCTACTACCAATATACGAAATCTCATTTACCTTACTAGGATCCTTTATTTTATATGAGATACAATGGGAATTGCTTGATTTCAACTCTTCCACAATAGGACTTGAAGAAGACTTTTTCCCTTCAACTTCAGATGTATTCATAAGCTTGGAAATGGTGTTTTTCAGACCCTCATAACCCCAACGATAGTCGATATGGGCACAATAATCCATATCAGGCACAAGCTTTCCATCTTCTGTAGGAGTACAAGGGTAGTAAACTTCACTTCCACTGCTGCAAATTAAAGCATCAAAATCCTTTGCTTGAATATTCCCGGATTTAAGGAAATCAACTGCTTCCGACATAGGCATCGCCGTAGACAGAACAAATCCAGATATTTTTGCATTATGAGGGTCTAGTTGAGCAGCTTTCATAATACTTTGCACAATTTTAATCATGTTCTTGTCTGGGAGTCCAGTACTTTTATAAGAATCAAGTGCTATCACAATCAAAATGCGACGCCTCCTCAGTAGAGGATATTTTCCAACAGCATTGTCCTGAAGTTTATTTCCACCATCATTGTCATTAGAACCATGGTCTAACTTCTTCATCCTGCTCATAAGTACCCTCTTCACTTGGTCTTGCATGTCATGTCCCCCGCTAAATCCAGCCAAGTCGCCATCGATTGACAGCCTAAGGGACATGTCCTGCACATCCTTAAGCGAGTCGTTGAAAGACTCCTCGGCTGGTATGTCATCCCCTGGAGTGCTAGTCTGCCATTGTGGATGCCTCATCCGGCAGGCTGCCACTCTAGTCAAATAAGTACGACAATGTTCCGGCCATGAGAAAAGGTGTATGTTCTTCAAGCCGTTTTTTCTGCACTCTTGCCACATGCTTTTATCTGACAACAACTTGAGAAGTGCATTAGCAATTGCTTGCTGATCGTGAGGATCGACAAGCAAACCGTTGTTCAGAGCCTGACATATCATAATGAGACATAATGTGAGTCTGCAATGGTCCTGCTTGACTTCCAAAGTAAACATAACAGGTAAGACAATTTTTTTAGTCTAAAGCCTTTATGACAAGACAAGATATCTATTGTAGAATTATTTCATCTAAGAAAGAACTCAATAGCTTAGTTGTTGTGTTTTCATTCTTCTTCTTGTTGCATCTGGGAAATAGCTCACAATTAACTAGCAAAGATAATTCTTTGTTTACCCGATGAATGTCAACCGGTCCGCCATTTTTAGTGGCCACCATGGGAAGACCATGAGCTGCAGCCTGCACGATTTTGAAGATGTTTAGGGGAATAAAATTGATTAATTGAGCATTAAAATGAGAAGAATACTGCCAAAGAATTTGATTAATTAAATCCTACCTCAATCAAAGTAAGACCAAAAGGTTCCACTAAAGCAGGATTGATGAAAACTCCCTGAGTGAAATTTTGGAGAATTAGCAATTGATAATTGTGAATAGATAAGAAGTAAATGCTTACATAACTCGGACATACCCTTGTTTTCGCAGCAAATCGGTATATCTCTGGAACATCAGCTTGCTTGTGATGTTTGGGATATGCAACTTGACCATATAGATCATACTTATCAATGATTTTCAACACTGTTGTGAGCACACTGGCATTCCCAGAAGACATCTCATCTATGTCATCCCTGTTACCCATGATGAGAGTCTGTTTCGAAACACATTAGTCCTTTGTCAGGTACATAACCATAATTTCCACTCAAGACGACATTTTAAGTGAAGTTAACTTACAAGATTAGCTAGTTCTCTTAAGGGACGGCTCTCGCCAAAGGCCTTCAAAAGAGTGATGATGTTCTTCTTCGGATCAGGCCTCGATAAGGCCAAGATCATAGGTTTGTGAGGATTGGTAAAGAAACGCATCACCTGTGCAAAGCTGTCAGTTGCAAACCAACAGCTGTGACTAATGTGAAATATTTTGTGGACAGAAAGTTACTCACTTCTGACCAAATTGGAGGCATTGTTTTCGGCGAATTGCCTTCGGAACTACTAGTAAGCTGAGCAAGATCCCCATCAACTTCAGGGCCATCTTCTTGAGTCACAACATTGCTGAAGTCCATACCGGGTGGGATAACCTGAGAAAGTTTGAGCCACAAGATTCAAAAGCTAAAGTAACACAGTGTAACATCAATTCAATTAACATATTACCGCCATCCTTGGCATGAATCGACCATGACAGTCGACACCACGTCTTGCACGAGCACGCAATACTTTCTCGAGCTTTACATCAAATCCATCATAAAGTCCCCACTGTTCCTCAATTTCCTGTTTTGTGCTGGTGATGACAAGTTCAGCAGCATCTAAGGAAAGTTCTTCTGCTTCAATCCTCCTCATCATCTTGTATGTTGAATTGATATCCTCCATTGATTGGCGATGCTTAAGAAGCTGTTCGAGCTTGTTTCTTCCAAGTGAATGACCCGTCAAGACCATAGGCACATTCAAGGCACCTGAAAGAAGAGCAGCACTATCTCCAGCATCGGCATAATGTCCATGAATTACATATGGCCAAACAGGTTGGCCTCCACCAATTTGTTCACTCAATACTTTTGACATGTTGAGAATGTGAGCCAATGCTCCATCCACAAATTCTCGAATATAAGGCCAAAGAAGTTCTTTTCGAAGATACTTCTCGCGTGGACCAAAAGGTATTCTAATTATATAAGCACCACTGCTCTCCCCAACACAATCATCATCATCTTGCCCTGCAGTTAGCATTTCTGTAGGCTCTCCATAGCTCCAATCGATTTCAGGCGATGAGATTTGGCGCGTAAACAGATCAACTCTGTACACTCCAGGCATTTTCGCAAGCGCACGAGCAAGTTCTACCACATATTTAATCTGCCATCACATTGATTAATCATTAATAACCCATAAACAGGTTCAATTTTGACATGAGAGAATGTGAGTATTTAAAATACCTGTCCACCAGTATCAGAATCTCGACCAAGTTCCATGTTTTCTCCACGAACCAATCCATGCAAACTGTGGAACAGAGTGAAAAATTTACAGCCAAACTATTATTAAAAGGACTCTGCAGTTAGACCACACTTGTGATCATACCTTATGAGGACAATATATAGCTTCTTTTCTTTTTTATCATCAGACCATACTTCCAAGTTAGAAACCTGGCGCTGAAAAGTTTTCTTTGAGGTCTCATTACTCTGCACCATCTCCATAAGAATGTCACCCTTTTCGATTTCTGACAAGTCCTCCGACATATCCTCAGCTGCATCCCTGCGGCCTTGTTCCCGCTCTAACCTTCGTTGCGTCTGCCTCTGCCCTTCCTCCCATTCCAACTGCACAAAGCATCCAAGTCAAATTGGAATTTGAACATAACTTCCCAATCAAGATGTATCTTAATTAAAAACGAATGAAAATTTTATAAAACTTAAATTTCCATCAATAGGATGAAAGTACCATTCGAGAAAAAAACACAAAAACTTTGCTCCGCTCATAATGATAGAGATAACATGCATATAATTTTGCCATTGACTCAACAAAATGCCCTGAGTTCAGTTGGAATCACAAAAAAATGAAACAGCATAACACACATGGATTCATGTAGTGAAACCTATTACTACACCTAACATCAACAACCAATTCAACTATTTGGTTTCTTTTATGGAAAAGTCTAGGGGCAGCAACTTTTGTGTTTTTTGGCCAGCACTTAACCATCAAAAGAAAAGTAAGTGATTTTTCACCATTGGATGTAATCTCACACCATTAAAAACACTATTGATGGCCAATTGATGGTTACAAAATACCAAAGTTGCTGACTCCCTAACATTGCTTTTCTTTTATTCGCATCATCTTTAGTGAAACCTTATGCCATTAGTTGAGATCGGCTGCGTGAATGGTCATCCAAAAGAACGAATGAGATTGCATCAAAATTAAACTCAACGAAATATATCCTGTATATGAAACATAACTTGGTAAAGGGGGCAAGTCCATGAAGAATAGAGTGATTCAATATGAGAAAGCAATGAGAGAGAGAGACCTGCTTCTTCTTGCGAGTAAGATGCCATATGCGCCAGCACATATTCTCAAGCCTAGAGCTTCTCTCCCTTGTGTTCCTGGTTGCAACAACCTTGATCCAAGTGCGGTAAAGATCAGACTCGTCCACACTTGCAACCACCTCTTCAACAAAGTACTTTGTCGGATTGAAATGGCCTCCATCTTTGAGAGTAACAGGCGCAGGCTTCTGTTCCTCGATGTTGGATGCCCCTGTCGACAGTATTGCCTCCAGGTACCCATTTATCCATTCATTTCCAGCCATTTTCTTTTCTGTTTGTTTTTCTTGTGTTTTTTTTTCTATGTAATCAAAATGTTGAGTGTGCGTAGTGCACGTGCATGGCTTTGGTTGTATGAAGTGAAAGAAGAAGTTGTTTGGAAGAACGTAGAAGGAGGGGGGGTGTGTGCTTTTGGAAGAGTTCAAAGAAGGGTGTGTTGGTTATGTTGAATTCAAATAACAGAAACAAGAGTGGAGGAGAAGGAGATGGCAAAGGCGAGACAACCACATGGCATCGAATGGTGGGTCACCGATATCGACACGTGTACACATCAAACACAATAGCAGATTCGTTCACTGTTTCTTACATTAACTAATATACACATGAAATTATTATGAAGGTCCATAATAATGATCAGAGAAATTTATATTTATTGTTTTTTATTTTTAGTTAATTATTAGTTTAATTTTTTTAGTAATTTAATAACATATTTTATTTACTTTTTTAAATATTGGTGATAAAAAAATAAAAAATTTTGTTAATTTTTTATTATTTTTCTAATAATTATCAAAGATTTAAATAGAATAACAGACTAACCGGCTCTTCGGATAAATTACGAAAGCAATCCTATTATGTAAGCTATATTTAAAATGAGTTAAATAATAGATATATTTCTATAAATATATAAGAATTAATTTAGTAAACAAATTTTGTTATAGGTATAGTCTTTTTGTTACATAAATTCTCCCTAATTTTGTAAGAGTTGGTATTTATAGGGAAGGAGTAGATAAATTAATATGAAAACATGGAAGGTGCTGGACATTATGTTGTGAAATCTTATTTGCAGGTATTTTACAAAAATAGAGTGAATCAAGAAGAGTTCAATATGTATATGAGGAGTCTAGGGAATTAGCTATATCATGAGTCAACTCAATTTAATTTCTTATATTTTTAGTTTTAAAATTTGAAAAATTTAGAAGTAGTGGGGATTTTTTTTTCTTTATAACAGACTTTTTATTTTAAAACTAGTTGGCTCTAGTTAGTTATATTTCTAATTGATTTTCTAGGATAGTGTTTGTTTTGAGGTATTGGGATAGAGATTGAAAGATTGAGATTTAGTATATGTTTGTTGATCTAAAAATTGGTACTAAAATTTTAGGTTCTGTCTCCAAAATTTCAGTATCTCCAAAAAGTGAGGATATAGAGCAGAGGCTGAAACTTTAATAACGTTTTATACCTTAATTAATTCTCTTTACTTTTTGTGCAATTTAAATTAGGACTTCATTTTTATTCCAATCTATGTTTCTCAATCTCTCCTCCAAAGGCTATCTAACAGAACCGTTTCTCACGAGCTTTATGAGAAAGCGGGTGAAACTTTTGACTTGGTTTGTAATTTTAATTAGAAAGGCTGAACAAGAGCGATAAATTGACCAGATGTGTTAATCAATCTTTATCAAGGTGTGGATTGTGTGGTATGATTGCAAACTGTCCATCAGTTAATTAGTTTTCACTTGTGACACATCTTGGACTGTTTGGAGTGAGATTCTGTGCTTGAATGGGTTGTAATGAACATGGCCGAGTAATTGTAGAGTGTTTTGAATCATGGTCAACTCGTGTTTTACCTAGGAGAGCCAAATTGAGTTGGATAATTTCGGTTTGTTGCTGTGGTTTGGTGTGTTTGGAGGACGTAAAATAATGTAGTGTTCAATAATGGCGTTAATAATGTGGAGGATATCTCTCCTTCGGTGAAGTACTATAAAAAAAATGTGGTTAAAGGAGAGGGAGACAAAAAGATTAGTTGCTGTGGGGGAGGGGCAAAATTTGTCTGAAGAGGCGACCATAAAGGAGTTTTGCAGCCCGTTGTTTATTTCCTTTTTAAGTTGTTAATAACTTCATGTGTATTAGTGATGTTGTATTATGCTTGGAATCTTTATGATGCTTGTTGTGGTGTCTTTAAATTGTTTATGATGTTTGTGCTGAGTGTTGATTGTGTTGTATCATACATGACCTTCACTCATGCAGTAGGATCTAGTGAGTGCATTGTTATCAAAAGAAGATGATGATGATAGAGAAAGATAAATAGGTCCCTAACTTTTTGTTTTGCGAATATTTTCGTCATCAAAAATTGGAAAATACATATAAGTCTCTGACCTCTTAAAAATTGAACATCTAGGTCCCTCTATTAAATAGGATCCGTTAAATTTAACGGAAAAATTTGACCTGGTTCCCATTGAACTGATCTGGCCATTACAGTGTCCTACGTGGAGGTAGAATTTTCAAAACGGGGACAAATTAGTCCCCTCCTTCAAAACGACCCTGTTTGGTGAGTACCCCTTCCTTAAAGATCCTCTGGTCCTGCATCTGCTCCTCTCTGCTGCTACTGGTCGTGTGCTGCCCTACTCATTGTTGCTACCCTACTGCTCGTGTATTGCCCTGCTCGTCGATGGAGGGGTTTTCCTCATGTTCGTTACGGTTTTTGTTTTTGTTCTTCTTTTTATCGAAGCTTGCTTTTCCTTCTCCAATGGCGGATTTGTTGGCGGTGGTCAAATTCAGTCCAATAGTATTACATAAGAAAAATTCTCACTCTCGCTTTTTATTTCCGATACCATTAGCACAACAACAAAGTTAGAGGAACAATAGTCGCTCTCGGCAAATGCTTCCTCGTCACCGGTCCTCCTGTGAGTCATTATCATCTAATTCCTAATTTGACTTATCATTCAATTACAGGGCGTTGGAAAAAACACTCTCATAATCAGAGTCTTCGAGTCCCTTAAAACTTTCCATCTAAATCTCAAGCTTCAAGGCTTCTACACTCGTAAACTACCCAAATTCTTCTTCGTTTTTATGAATTCATGTCATGGTTATCAAAATCATGTAATTATTTCTTCTTTTTTGCAGATGAAGTTAGAAGCTCAGGTAAAAATGTTGGTTTTGAAGTTGTCACTCTTCTCGCATATGTCCACTTGTCTCCACCACTATCTCAACGTACCATCCACCTTTCTTCTTCTTGGGATGGTGCTTGAGTGTATTCATTTTTCATTCTTTGAGCTTGAAAGACTGAAAATTTGTAACAATAAAGAGTAGGAGTATAGGTGAGGGATGGTTGTGGAAGTTGTAGCGGTGTATGGTGGCGGTGGAAAGGGACGAGCCTTTGAAGTGGAGGGGTACTATTCAAAACAGCGTCGTTTTGAAGGAGGGGGCACTAATTTGTACCGTTTTGAAAACTCTCCCTCTACGTAGGACACTGTAACGGCTAGATCAATCTAACAGGAGCCACGTCAAACTTTTCCATTGAGTCTTACGGACCCTATTCAATGGAGGGACTTAAATGTCTAATTTTTTAAAAGGTCAGGAACTTAAATACATTTTCCAATCTTCGAGGACGAAAATATCCGCGGGATAAAAAAATCTGGAACCTATTTGTTCTTTTCTCTAATAATAATAATAATAATAATAATAATAATAATAATAATAATAATAATAATAATAATAATAATAATAATAATAATAATAGGTAAATACTAAATCGGTGCCCAAAAGATTTTGACGCTGATAAAATATACCTGACTTTTGTTATTGACAAAATAGTCCCCAAAAAATTTTAAAATTTGACAAAATCACCCCTAACATGAAAAGATGATATCACAGTGAGCAGAAAATGTTTCGAAGAGAGCTCCAGCGACGTTAAAACCACCATCAATCCCTCCTCCCCCTCCTCCTCCTCGTCGTCGTCGTACTCCTCCAACCCATTCTTCTTCTTCTCCGGCGCCAGCGAGGGAGGCAGGACATATGTGACGGCGACACAAGAGGGTACGACCCACTGTGGCGTAATGGAGGAGTGCGGCACGTTTTCTCATGGCCGCTGCTTCACTTTCGATTCTCTGTTCTTCTCTCGCATCAACTGCCGCACGCCATCTCCACCACCACCAACTATATCTCCAAATCCTCTTCTTTCCCTCTCTTCCACAACAAAACCCTCTCTAAACCCACCGCCACCACCACAACACGTGCCATTGGCTCCGACAACCACAACTCTCCAATTCCCAAGCCATAACAGCACCAACACTTGTCTCTCTTCTCCTTTTCCGATGACGACGAAAAACCACGTGAAGAGTGCGGCATCGCTGGAATCTACGATGACCGCGAAACCTCCCGCCTCTGCTACCTCGCACCCCACACTCTCCAGCATCGCGGTTAAGAAGGTGCCGGCTCGACCAGCTCTTCGGCCCATTCTTCGTGGGCGTCCTCCCTCCCCGGCGCCGAAAAAGAAGAAGAAGAATAGGTTGGTGGTGGGAAGGAGGAGGGTTGGTGGTGTTTTTTAATGTTGCCAGAGTTCTCTGCCACCGTCGGAGCTCTCTTCTGACGGTTACATTAGTATTTTTCGTTCACTGTGACGTCATCTTTTTATGTTAGGGGTGATTTTGTCAAATTTCAAAATCTTTCGAGAACTATTTTGTCAATAACAAAAGTCAGGTACCATTTTGTCAGCGCCAAAATCTTTTGAGTATCAATTTGGTATTTACCTCTAATAATAATAATAGGATTGTTTTTTGTAATGAACTTATTTTTCAATTAGTTGGCTACACCCTAGTTAGTTTCGTAGCAAGATCGATTGAAAAAAAAGGGGTTAAATATCAACCCACCTCAATTTCCTTTATATTGGTCACAGATTATCACTTTATTGTATTAAGCTTGGACTTACAATTACCTTAGCTTCTTAAAATACGTTTGGTTTGCGTTTTTTTATTTTTGTTTTTAGTATTTTTTATTTTTTAGATGTTATGAAGGAAAAAGTAAAAACAGTAAAAATAATAAAATTTTATATTTTTTTTATCTCCTGTTTTCACTTTTTTCTTCACAAAATCTTAAAAATAAAAAATACTAAAAATAAAAATAAAAAATAAAAACACAAACCAAATGCATCCTAAGAATCTTTAGAAATTAGGACAAAAGTGAGATGTTTTACATAGAAAAGTGAGAAACTTCAAATAAATTTTGAATTTTTTTTTTTTGCTTTCTATTTTTTAGAGAATGTTCTTCAAAAATTTTTCATAGGTAAATATTTTTTTTTAAGAAGCCAAAAGTAGAAAATTTTTCATATAGATATAAAAAGTTGAAGTTTTAACGTATTAAATAATGTATCAGTAAGTTTAACTACTTTTGTCTGCCCAAAGAATGTGCTTAAGACAGTGTTAGTAAAATGTTTCTAAAAGAGCTTTAGTTAACAGTCTTGTTACATATTTAAATATTTTTAGTAATCAAATCTAATTAAATTAGTCTAAGTCTAACAAACATTAATTTTATTAATGAAAGCATGGATATATGCTCTAATTATCTCCATTAATGTGAATGTTGTATCTCGTGTTCCTCCTCTTCCTCCTTTTTCTCCTTCTTCTTCTTCTTCGCTTTTTTCTTTTTCTTCGCATGTTTTTTTCTTATCACTGTTCTTTTATTGCTGTTATTGTTAAATTTTTTTTATTTTTCTCCTCTTCTTCTTAGTGATTTTACAACATTATGTATTTCCTTTTCTTTTGTTTGATTTTTTCTTGTTTTTATTCTTATTAAGAGGGTAAAACAGTAAGAATTATGAGAAGGTAAAACAAAAAGAAGGTGAAAGAAGAAGGAAGAAGAAGAAGAAGAAGAAGAAGAAGAAGAAGAAGTTTCACAATTTTGACACCGAAATTTCTTAACCGTAATACAAGTTCTTGTCAAGAGGGTGAAACAAGAATTATAAGAACTAGAGTGAGACCCACCACTACAAGAAAAACGTTGAGTACCATTGGATTTACCGTCGGATTCTTCAAATATATCTGATGGTAATCAATTTATCGTCGAATTTACCATCGGAAACAATCAGACAGTATAAACCATGCAGGTAAATATTTACCGTTAGATTTATTTCGTTCGACGATAATTACCGTCGGATTTTGCGACGGATTACCAGCTTAGGAAACCAATTGGTTACCGGAGGATTTTTCCAACGGTAATGTTGACGGCAAAACATTTTGTTTCACGCCATGTTGCCGTCAGATTATTCCTATGGTAATTTCATTTTTTTTAAATTTAAAAGAAATGATCAATTTTAATTTTAAATTTATTTTTTTTACACAATTAGTGGTCAATTCATAAATAATACAATGTGCAAATTAAATAAAAGTCAAATACACCAACTAAATGTATGAAACAATAAAACAAAAACCTAATATCTACATATTTAGGTAGTAATTGTCGTCGTCGTCAGTCCCGTGGTCCTGAGTCGGCGGTGCAGGAGGCGGTGACGATGTCCATTGCCACCAGTGCTGCCACCAGCAGGGTCGATGCCAACAACGTGTATCCGGGCCTGGTACACCTCCATTTGAGCCTCATACGGTGCATCTACTCTAGCGACTCCTTAAACTCCAACTTGAGCTCATCCGTAGATGTCACGGGGGTGAGGATCTCCTGATACCTCTCCCAATAATCCTTAAGTTCCTGAGCTGACTGGTGAAGGCTGCGCTGGAGCTCATACACGTGGAGCCTCAAATCCATGCCTTCCTCGGGCTGGACAATTCAAGACCTAACGTATTGAATCTAACCTAACTTAATCAACCTAAATCTACTAAGATTAGAAAACTAACCTTGAACAAACTTTGAAACTGATTCAAAATTAAAAGTGAAATTCTATTCAAACCTAAACTAAATTAAACTAAAATTAAACAATTAGCAAATAATCTCAGCAACAATTTCTCAGTAAAACAGTCATCAATGGAACAATTAACACAATTAGATAATTTCAGACACTTTAACAATTCAACACCTAATGTATTAATTTTAACCTAAATTAATCAACCTAAATCCACTAAGATTAGAAAATTAACCCTGAACTAACTTTAAAACTGATTCAAAATTAAAATTTATATTCTAACCAAACCTAAACTAAATTAAACTAAAATTAAACAATTAACAACCAATCTCAATAATAATTTCTCAGTAAAACAGTTATCAACGCAGGAAATAACAAAATTAGTGAATTCTAAACACTTCAACAATTCAAAACCTAATGTATTGAATCTAACCTAAATTAATCAAACTAAATTACAAACCCTAAAAAATTCAAATTACAAACCCAAGAATTATAATAACATGCTTAATCACCTATGAACCAAGAGAAATCCTAATAAAAAGTTCTAATTTTACTCTATATCAACCTAACAGCAAAAAATAGTTTAACTAAACTAAATTACTAACGAAAAATTAAAATCTAATTAAACCATAATGAACTTAAAACAGAGAATATTAAATTGAAAATTGACAAAATTTCAAAACCAACCTTAGAGCAAGAAAAGTGGAGCAACAATGAAGGTGGAGGTTGTGGCGGTGGAGGTGGCTCACGGAGTGCACCTCAGTGGAAAAAGCGGCAGACGTCGTGGTGGTGGAGGCTTGGCTCACGGTGGAGCGGCGGCGGCAACGACGGGAGGGGGTAGAGAACCAACGATGAAGGTGGAGGTAGCGATGAGAGAGAGAGGGTGGTAATGAAGAGATAAAAGGGGAAATTCGAAATGGGGGAGACGAAGGTTCGCGCTATCATTTAGGGCATGGTTACCGTCAGATTTCGTGTGCCCAAAACATAGCATTTCACTAAACAAGGTTACCGTCGGAGTTACCCACCGGTAAATCCGATGGTAGTGGAGCGCGCCATAATTTCTTTTTTTCCGCCAAATATTACCGTTGACATTACCATCGGAACATGAATTTCGACGATAATATTTGGCGGTTACGAGTTTATAGCCAAGTTTGACGGTAAATCCGACGGCAAACTTGCCATTAACATCCGACGCTATTCAGCATTTTTCTTGTAATGTGCGCGATGCATGGAGAGATAAATTATTTATACGATATAGTGTATTTTAATATGTGTGTTATACTATTTAGAGATTGATTAGATAATATGTAAATGAATGTTAAATTTAAGTGTTTTATATTAAAAATATTTTGCATAACATTTATTTAAAAATTTGTATACAATTCTATACAATTATTCAATTAAAATGTAATACAAATTAAAATTTAGTTTTTTGTTTTAAGATTTTGAATTTATTTCTTTTTAAAAATGATATAAGTTATTTATATTAGAATTATATAAAGCTATATCTTTATGTATTTTTTTTTCATTTTTAGATTTGCTTTAATTGCTATACTTTGTCTTCTAATAAAATTTTTTCTTGTAAATAATTAAAAAAATAAATGAATGAGAATAAAAAACATAAAAATATTATATTAAATTTTTATTTAACTTTATAATTATGATATATTTAAATATATCTAATAAAAAGATATGTCAAATTTGAATTTATTTGAAGAAATTTTTACAATTGATATGAGAGATTAAGAAATGAAGAATAGTAAGAGTCTTAATATGTATAAGATGTAAAATTTGAATATTTATAACTGAAATTTTTTATAATTATTATTATTACGATATTTTTAATGTATGTTTATTACATTTTTTTTATTAATATCGGGGCTAAAGCCCAAAAAAAGAGAACTAACCAGAAACTATTTTGGAGTGAACCATTCCTATAGCATCAGTAAAGAAATGCAAGGAAATACAAGATGGCAATGAAAAAAAAAATGACAACCATAACTTAAACTATGACCAAAAGATGCCAATTTATCAGCATAAGAGTTTTCTTTCCTGAATTCATGATGAAGAGTCCAGCTATTGAGCCTGTTGTACCTGGTCCTTATCGCTGACATAAGAGTTCCTACCGAATGTAAGTTGCCCAAGTCTTGAGAACATAGCCGCACTGCTACCGCTGAATCAACTTCAACCTCAGCATGGGAGTGTCCCATGTTAATGATTAAATCAAGGCCGAAGAATATGCCCCAAGGCTCTGCTGCTGTCACAGTGCAAGCACCCAAATTCACACTATAACAAGCCATAAACTTACCGTTGCTATCTCTAAGGATTCCACCACAAGCCGCTCTGCCATCCTTACTAACGAAGCCATCCGAATTCAGCTTGATAAAAGGAGGAGGAAATAGCTGCCACTTTATAAGCTTCTCTGCAAAATTTTTCACCCTTCTCCTAGGTTGCATAGATTCAGAATGAGCCCTGTGATAGTCCTGTGCCATATACCAAGCTATTTCATGAGTCTTCTTTTCATCTGGGATTCTATTCTTATCAAAGACAAAGGTATTCCTTCAAAACCACAGGAAGTTTAAGGTACTAGCAAAGAGGAGGGGCCATGGAACCTCTTTGAAGGGAAGTTGGGAAGTCAAGTTCTCCATCAACCAAGGAATGAGAGGTTTGATGAAGAAATTCTCCAGATCCAACCTATCATCAATGCTCTTCCACGTTCTATATGCGACTAGACAGTCACGCAAGACATGGAGCAAAGATTCAGAGTTGCTACCATAAACACCGCACAAAGCAAACTGCGCTATATTCCTCCGAACACGCTCCTCATTTGTTAGAAGTGTATTATTCGCTACCAACCAGCAGAAACTGCGAAGCCTTTGAGGGACTTCCAACTTCCATATCCGAGTAAAAAGGCTAGCATTCTCAGTACTAGTAGGGGAGACAAGGAGAATAAGCTGACTTGATAGAAAACACTCCATTCGGTGTTAGCATCTAAGCAATCGAATCCTCACCCAACTCTGCTTCTGCCGGCTTAATAGAGGCAAAGATTGAGAGCTAATCATCCCTCAAACTGTAACCAATTCAATCAAAGTTTCAATTATTATCCACAACATAGTCACAAACTTTTTCATCTGCCATATCTGTTGTTACCTCTGTTTGCGCAAAGTCCATCAAGCATTGAACACTTGGGATCCAATGATGCCTCAAAAAATCCACGGTCTGACCTGATCCTACCCTCCATATAAGGTTCCTCTCAAATTGTTTCCAAATATGAGAGATACGTTTCCAAGCATTAGAGACACGATGAAGAGGCTTCATCATAGGGATGGTATCATTACCACACCTATATTTACTACGGAGGACCTGCACCCAGAGAGAGTCTCTATTATGAATTAACTTCCAAGCCAATTTCATCAGATTTGCATCATTCATAACTTTGGCAGATCTAAAGCCCAGGCCTCCAGATTTCTTTGGCGAGCATAGCTTCTTCCAGTTGAGTAAGTGGATTTTCCTACCAGAATTATTACCTCTCCATACGAAGCTCCTGCATATACTATCAATCTTATCACAAACCCTCATGAAAATCCTCATGGTCTGCATAATGTAGGTTGGAATTAAAGGTAGAGCTGATTGGGTTAAAGTAACTCTGCCTGTCAGAGAGAGATTATGAGCTTTCCATGTACTCAACCGACTCGTCATCTTATCAATAATAAACTGAAAGTCCTCTATTTTAGTACGGCCATGTGGAGGAGAGGAACACCCAAGTACTTACCCAGGTTTGAAGTTAGTCGTATACCTAAGGCTTCACTAAACTCCCTCTTACGACTAAAATTCATATTCTCAGAGAAGTAGATACAAGACTTTTCATAGCTAACTTTCTGACCATAACACGGACAAAACAAGTCAAGAATACCATGAGTTAACTCCACCCGCTCCATTGATGCATCACCAAATAGAACGATATCATCGGCAAAACATAAATGTGACAGTTTCGGATCCCCTCTGTTCAGAGTGATTGGCTCCCAGATATTATGTTTATTACATTTAATTAGTACTTGATGTTTTAATTGAATAATAATAGATAAATTTTTTTGTTTTAATGTTTTAAAAATATTTTACTAAAGGTGGTTGTTTTTCATCTTTTGTCAAGTTATTAGAATTACTGATGTGGAATCATATACAAATAAAAGATGACTTAAACTCATTGTGGAGAGAGTTGGTATCAAGTTTTATATGATATAAATGGATCTGTAAGAAGAAGTAGAAGAGTTTTGAATTATGCAGAAAAATAACACCGAAATTTTTTAAATCTTATTTAGTTGAATAAATGTAGGTTCACACTTATTGGATTGAATTATTGTCAGAAATAAAAATAGCATCGAAATTTGTTTGAAGTGACACCAAAACTTAAATACAATGATATAGAATATAGAAAGTAAATGCATACTTAAAGATCATATTGACTCTATAAAATGAAATAAAATACTAAAATAGCACCAAATTGACACCAATAGTTTAGTAACATGACACAAAAAAATATTGAATCTTTCTAAAAAATATTACAATTTAATGAATTGAATGTTTATTTCGTATATAAAACAACACAAAAATCTAAAAAATAATACTGAAAATATCTTCACTCTAACACCAAAATTTTGAACTAAATATTATGATAGAACTAAGAACTTATTTTATGAAGACTTGAGTTGTAGACTTACAAATTTTAATAGAAAAGAGAATAAATAAAAAAATTTGTAGATAACACAGCAAAATTAACAAGAAGTGCAAAAAATCAAAAGAGAATGAATAGTGACATTTAAGTATAAGAAGAATACGATATATCTAATATATAAAATAACACATAAAGTTCTAAACAACAACACTAAAATATCTTCACTCTAATACCGAAATTTTCAACTGAATGATGTGATGGAACTAAGAATTTATTTCATAAAGACTTGAGTCGCAGATTTACAAATTTTGATAAAAAAAATAAGTAAAAAAATCTATAGATAACGCAGTGAAATTAACAAGAACAAGTGCAAAAATTCAAAAGAGAATAAACAATGTTATTTATGTATAAAAAGAAGACGACGATGACAACGATAACAATAATGATAAGGATAATGATGATGATGATGATAATGATGATAGAGGAGGAGGAAAAAAAAGGAGAAAAGAAAAAAACTCAAATTAAAAAAGAAGGAGGAGGAGATGAAGATGATGGTGGTAGTGGTCACGATCCGAATAATAAAAGAAAAAATTGAAAAAAAAGAACAAGGAGAACAAGAAGAAACAGAAAAAAAAAAGTGTAAAAAGAAAGAAGAAGAAAAGTGCACACACTTAATGTAATAAATTGTTATAGCAATTTGATTGAATTTGATTAAATATTTTAATTAATCGTAGAACTTTATTCTTTAGTTAATTATTAGTCCATAAAGGTTGATCCTTCAAAAAGAAATAAACTTTAATGTATTATTATTATTATTATTATTATTATTATTATTATTATTATTATTATTATTATTATTATTATTATTATTATTATTATTATTATTATTAAAATATTTTATAAACATAAAATTTCAATCATCAAATTAATTATTATATATTTAATTATATACATTAGTTTATATATTTTTCTTAGAAAATAATCAGGCATCACTATAATAATTAAATTTAATATATTAGAATAATTAAATATTTTTACAGTAATATAACATAATTTGTTTTAATAAAATTAAAAAATATTTTTATATAGTAACTAATTTTTAGTATTTGTATAACATAATTGTTATTATTTTATTCTGATTGGACTACCAATATTGATCTAATTATGAGGAATTAACTTGATTTGATCTAACTAAAGTTTCATATGAGGTTTTCGCATGAAAATTTTTTCCATTTTCAAGACTTTATATATCGACTAATAGGATAAGATGATAAATAAATCCTTAAAAATTTTATAACAGATTTATCTGTTTCGAAAGAACATAAAATACCAAGTAAGCTTTTGATAAGAAAACATACCATGAAAAATATTTGTAATAATGAACTAATAAGTCTATAAGAAAAACATACCAAGAAATCATTGAAAAATTGAAAAGCTAAACTTATAAGTTCTTAAAATTTTATATATACATGTTTCATAATTGTCAAGAATATATTGTTGGAATTCCGAGAGCTCTAACTCTACTAGGATAATCTATATTAAATTATTAAAAAAAAATCTAAAAGTGAAAGCATACTTGAATATATAAACACAATTATTAAAAATCTTAATTCTCAATCTTGATTTGTTGTTATTAATGGTCATAATATGTGATTCTTTGATTTTTTTAATTAAATTCTACCAAAAATCAAAATCCTAAAAATCTATTTATAATTAGTTATTTGTTTTCGTTAAACCGTTAAAATTCAAGTAACATAGAATTGTAACTGATTTTATCCTCATTAAATCAGCTTATTTTTTTTATATATATTGCTAACAAAAAATACTAAGAAAGTAAAATTTCTAATACCTATAAATCCATCACTGTAATTTTTGCGAACTCACTTTATATTATTTTTTCTCAAAAACTTATTTAATATTTTATTTGAAGACCTGCATATACATCTTTTGTAAAATTTGATTATTTTATACATATTGTAAAGGTGAAAAAGAGTAATTGAATGGAACCAACAGTCATTAAATGGTTAAATGTCTAGTTGTCATTCTCTTGTAATGTATTTGATGCAAAAGTTTGTGGCAAGTGAAGCATCATCCTCATCCCACAAGTGTTAGACCACCATCAACCAAACTTTATCTCATCTTTCTTTTCCTAAAATATTTTGAAGTTTGAACCCTCTAAAGTTGATTAGTTCTAAATTATAGTGATCTGATCTCATGGGCAGATGTTGCCTTCAGCAACCAGCCAAAGAAAACCTAACCATAAGAATCAGGGATTTGGTCATTTGCCCATTTTGCAAAAGCAGACAGATTGTCGTTTTTTGTCATTTCAAGTCCTTCAGATATGTACGCATTTTCAGGATTATTCATTAGTTTATTCATTCTAAGATTCCAATTCTCTTTCGTTTTCCTTCTATCTATTACTTCCTTTTAAAATTTACGAGGTTCTCATTACGAAGTGGGACAAAGTTAGGCTACTTGATTAGGGGTTTGGATCTGACCTAGTCTCTGCATAATCTAGCACGCAAAATTAATTTATAATCTAGCATATCTAAGAGTGTCAAAAGATGCCAAATTTGTTGGTCCTGAGGGTTTGAATTTAAAAAAAAAAAAACACGTCAAACACTCAAACCTGTACTATCAAATTTGCAGGTTTTGCTGGGTCAAAATTCTTTTTTATTACACAAAAGGAGTGAGTATTACAATAATATAGAGGATAAAATGACAATTAGGTTCTTAAATATTTTGATTTTGAATTAATTAGTTCCTAAAAAAATTTTAATTTATTCGGTAGATACATAATATGTTTTTATCAATTCATCAACTAAAACTTAACGGTAATATTTATATGTATTGGTTAATTATTCTGACGTATCTATCTATGAAAGATAGTCATATAGATAATAATTTTTGGAACGAAATTTTACTTGTTTTAATAGTATTTATTATAATAAATAGAGAGCAGTTGATAAAAGATATATGAAAATTCAAAAGATAATAAATGTTTTACTATCTAAAACTACATCGTTTTCCTGCTCATATGACAATAATGAGACATGCACCACTATAAATAATAAAATACATGGACAATTTCGTTTCGTTTCGCACTATTGACATACATGTCCACCATTTGCTATCTTAGAAAACCTAATTGGTACTTTTTTTTCTTCTTCAAGGATTAATTAGTCCAAAATCAATATTTTCGAAGGAATTTGAATCCTCTAAATTTTAAATTTTCACTTGAGAGAGTAAAGTGTGAGCTCTCACCCTTAAATAGTTTCTCTCTCGTATTTTTCTGGGTCTCACCTATGAAATAAATGATGAGAGATTACACTTTATCCTCTAAAGTAAAATTTAAAATTTAGAGAATCTAAATCCTTTTTGAAGATCTAATTGTCAGTTTACTCTAATATATATTAGAAAGTTAAAATAACTTAAGTTAATCCAGTGGTTAGGGCAATTATTCTCTTAAATAGCTGTTGAAAATATATTAAACTCGCCTTATATATATAACTACCTATTGACTCAACTCACTCAAGATAAATATTTAAGTAGAGCTAAAATATACAACAAATTATTTGTTGAACTACATGACTAGGGATATCATGAAAAACTCAAATATATATATATATATATATATATATTATAAAATATGACTTTTCAAATACACAACTTATTTTTTGTAATTTTTTTATTTATTTTATTTTTTATATATATTCTAGACCATGTGACATAACTTGTTTCTTAAATCAAAGATAGTTCTTTTTTTTTGTTTTAAATCACAAAATTCTATTTCTATTTTTATGTTGTGTTGCGTTATGTTATTTTATAAATGTTGTTTCAAAATTATTTGTTAATTGAAAATTAAATCGAAACTTTTCTTTTCTATTTTTGTAGTAATTTGAGAATAAATATTATGATTAACAACTCTATTAATGTTGAGAATTTAAAAAAAAAAATTGTGTTATAATCTGATTCCCTTTTATTTGTATTTGAATTATGGTTGGATTTTCAATTAAATTTTTTTAATAGGTTGATTTCAATTAATTTTGCTTTTTATTTATAAAAAAAAAAGAATTTGGTGGATTAGTCTGTCGACCTGCAAATCTATCATAAAATGAGGCAAACTAATAATATTTTAGATCCATTACTTTAGCGAGATAGACCAATCCACTATATTTTTGAATTTGACAACCCTAAATATATCTATGTTAATAAACCAAGCTTGAGCTCTTCAACGAAATTTTCAGACCATATAGGCCAACATTTTCAAGTGTACCGAGTCGGTGTTTCAGTTGGATTGGACAACCCCCAATTCTAGGTACAAATACACACACCCACACACTCTTCATATACTTACCAATTTTTTCTCCTCGGATGCAGTTGGTAGGAGTTAAATTCGAGACCTTTGAGATGGAGAGGGGGCGAAATGCCATGTGAACTAAGGCTGGTTGGCGTAGTTTGTTACTTTAGTTTGCAATCATTTTGACTCCTTAAAGAGAGACTAATAACAATGAAAGTGGTAATTAAGTGATTTTTTTAATATACTAGGCCAAGCCAAAATAAACCATGCATGAATTTAGGCCTAATAATCCCATGTTAGGTAACATACTTCAGGACCATTTCTAAAATTTGTTGTTATATATTTCTTTTCTAATATTATATTTGATCTGCTTTTTCATTTTGAGATTATTATTTTGTACATTATAATTATTTAAAACTTTAAGTATTATACTTCTGCTTTTTAAATAAAATAAAATTGTTAGCTGATGTACAAACTCAGTAAGTAGTTATTTGGTTTATTAGTTGTATTAACAAGTTAGTTAGCATAGTCTAGCACTAATTAGTTAGTTGTAGAAAGTGAAATAGAAATTAGTTAACTTCTTATCCTAACTCAGCTAGTTAGATAGACCACTATATATAGCTAATTGTTATAACAGTAGAAGATGAGATTATCATTTTGTGCATTGAGCTAATAAGAATTAAGAAGTCTCTCATTTTCTCTCTCTCTTCACCTTTGCTTTGCTCTCACACTCCCTCTTCGCACCTTCAACAAATTGATTGTTTTGCAATGCAGTGCGATTTCGTGCGATCTCAAAGAACATCAAAGTTCGTAGTTGACAGAACACCAAAAGCGACAACTGTAAGGTGAAAAGTCCAAACCGATGATCCGAGAGGATGAAAGAGATTCATAAAACGATTACAATTATAGAAAGGAAAAGTCTAAGAGGCCAGCAACTTTGTTAAATTTTGGCTAGCATGTAACCAGCAAAGAAAAGTGAGCAATTGGATAAAATCTCACACCAATCTCACACCATTAAAACCATCATTGATGACTATTTGATGACTACAAATCACAAAAGTTGCTGGCCCCTAGCATTCCTCAGGTAGAAATTAGATAATTGAAACGGAGATTGATGATAGATTATAAAATTGTTGATGTTAAGATTGAAAAGATAAGACTAAGATTCCAAACTCAATAAAAGTTAGAAAGGAGATTGAAGATAAATACGGATAAATATCAGATTGTTAATGATAGAGTTGTAAAAATAAAATAAATGAATAATAAATAATAAAATAATAAATTAAAAATTAAATCTAAGATTTTAAAATTAAATAATATATGAAAAATTAATTAATAAATAAAAATTAAAATTGACTATTCAATAAATTTTTAAAAGAAATAAAAAATATGTTTTATTACTAAAATCACTTAATAGTTCAAACATTATGGGACATCAAAATCAGAGACAATTTGACATATGCGCTGGAGAGGGATTTTAAAGTTGATTGGTTACATCAATTGATTTTCTTTTCATATTTTTGGTAATCAATATTACATTAAATTATTTTATACTTTCCTATTATATTAAAATTTCCCCAAGCACAATATACGAGATATTATTCACATTTAGTAAGGAACAAGATCTGTCTTCAATGTTCTTAGTACTACATAAGTTTAGTTTTATACATGGCAAATGCCAAGGTAGTTTATACATTGCATGAAATGGAAATTAAAGTTTCCAATCCCCTGTATGGTATATATAAATGCAGTTCATTCAAGTTTACTTGGTTTTCAGTACCTTTCAATGTAAGTTTTATGCAAGGATTGTTGAAGTTCTCAAGTATTTATTGAAGAGCCATCTTGAAGTATTCAGAGCATCTCCTCTACTCTTCAATGGAAATATGTTTGTACTGTTTTGCCAATCATTGGTAAGCTTTATCCACTCCCTCCTCCATTCCTTCAGGTTAAAATCCTCGCCATTCTCTAAGCTTTCTCTTAATTGTTTGAAATAAATAGCAGCTCTGGGACCATAGTAATCACGGAGAAGACCACTCCAGTACTTGTTCCCTGTTGAAAAAGTTGTTCAACATAGTAATTGATATCAGAATAAATTGGCATGTCAAAAAGATTTTATTTTCCTTCTCTGTAGAGTTCAAAGAAGAAATTCACAGGGACGAGAAAACTTCTTGCCAGCTATGACACGTTTCGCAAAAGGGCCAACGGCCACAAAACGCATCCTCAAACTTCATTTACCTCTTTTTATTTGGTGAAAACTCAGGTGAAGTCGACTTCACGTGAAGTTGATATCTGAGAGCCGTTAAATGAAAATTTAGTCAAATCAGTCAAATCATTTAATGGCTCTCAAGTATCAACTTCACGTGAAGTCGACTGCACCTGAGTTTCCACCTTTTTATTTACTATCTTGTACTTTTGTCCCTAAACTTTAAGAATGTGCAGATCAACAACACCCTAAACTTTCCTAAATGTGCATTTTACCCAAAATAAGTATAATATACGTCCCAAAGCTTTGGGTTATGTACCCATCGCCCCGAAAACTTTCTTAACGATGCAACTTTGACATTCTAAACTTGTTAATTGATGGAAAATTTGCTAATACGATCAATCTACGCATTTGGGAAATTTCAGGGGATCAACTTGCACATTTTTGCAGTTTAGGAACTAATATGCACATGACATAAAATTCAGGGGGTGAAATGCAACTAACACTTATAAAAATGGCAAGGAACTATCTATCATTACCGTAATCACGAAGTAGACTGGCTTCCAATTCTGTGTTGTCGTACCACATGGTGATTTGTGTTCTCGCATTCCACTCATACTGTAGATGTTTAGATTACAACAATTTAAGTATAGAACAGAATGACAGAATGCATGGATTTGAATTTTTTGCCAATCAATGAAAATCAAACCTGCTTCTGCTGTTCTTGATTTTGAGCTAGTTGCTTTGCACTTTCTAACCAAGGTCCTAGAAGAAATCCATCATGGGTAGCCAAGAGCGTGTCCAAATCATTGACCAGGTTCAGAAATTTCTGACTGAGGAGAGTCACTTGATTGAGATCACGTGATTGGTATGCCTCTATGACCTCAAAGAACAACTGATTTGCATATTTTGCCAAGACTTGTCTAGTCAGATCAACAATGTCATACCTGGGATACACAAGAGATACCATGAATTTGGATTTGGAAACATATAATAGCTAAGCAAGAGTAAGGGAAACTCTTAATACGTTCTCACCTGTAAGTGTTACTTCTTGAAAGTTCATCTCCACTGCAAAGAAAAAGCTCCAATGCATGAATTACTTCAGAAGTTGGATACCACAAATGAGGTTGTTCAAATGAATCAGTTATTTCCCTGATAAATGTTTTTGTGTATGGTTTGCCATACTTCAGAAACCCATTTTGCTGTCCTGAAATCAAGGATGGGTCGACATCCGGGATTGATACAATGACATCTCTATTTTTGTCCTGTTACCATAAACAAATAATATCTTGTCAAATAATAGACGAATACAATGTAGTTCTTGGTTGGTTGAAAATGGACTTGAGCAATAAGATGTGCAGTTATACAAGTAATTATCAGTCAGAATTACATGAAGGAGACATATACCTTTTTCTCTAGCATTGTACATATGAAGAAAACAATATTCAACATATGATAAAAGGATGTGTACAATGTGATATAATAAGTTGAACACATAATTTCACCGAAACTCTTCTATTGCAAGACTAACAGGAATTACTAATCTGAGATATGTTATAACTTATAAGCATTGAGCAAGCACTCACATAGGCACCATCCGTGCAATTGTAAATGGTATGGTATAATATGTTCCATCCCTTCTGGATTAAAGGAACTGACTGCCCATAACGTCTGGTTGAATACAGATCAACCCACACCTGAGAAAGGAACAACCATAACTGATATGAAAAACTTCAATCTGAAAACATTTACCATGATATTGAGATAGATACGAAGAAAACACAACCTAACTAGAGAATGGATTTAGTAAAGGCTCGGAGGCTAACAACTTTTCATTATAACAGAAGTGAAACACACTTGTATAGGAATGAACCAGTATGCAAAGCTTGAAGCATATAACTATATAAAAATGGATTCATATAACGCCATACTACAGGCTTACCAGAGAACTAATAAATAATAAATCTTAATATTATACAGATTCACTTTCCTGCACACCATAGTTATTGATAAATTCAAATAGGCACCGTGTGAAAATGATAGTGCCAACGGAAATATATTATACAGGTAAAAAGGAAGCTAAAAACAAGAGAGATTCTTATCAAAATTGTCAACAAAATGGGGCTCATACATATTCTGATTGTTTTTAAAATAAAGAGAAAATATGTCAGACTTACATCCAAAGTACAAACTTATCAAGTAGAGGTTACATTCATATTGAAGAAAATCTCTCCTAATGACATGTAGAATACAAAAAGACTTGCTACCGGGAATTTTCTTATTCATACCTTAACGTCAATTTTATTGTGTTGAAATGCCATTTCTGACATCAGATCATAGACAATTGGATTCTGTTCTATACCTTCCATTGACATTCCAACTCCAACCTTTGGAAAATCAAATAGACCACCATGGTAAGTATGATCTATATGCCTATAATAGCCAGAAACATAATTACTTTTGTACACAGTAATATCATTTCTACATGTTTCACATGCTAAATGGGAATCGAGTGGACAAGATGGAAAAGATATTGCTCAAGTTGGACAGACTACTTTAGAAATGGATTGTCACCTTCAACAATATACATTTATTGATGTATGAGTGTGCTTTTGAGTATCTGTTCTAAATAATCAATTGAAAATTTTCTTCTTTTTTTTTTTTTTTTTTTTTTCGAGATACAAGATGATCCTTTCTCATGTTTATATATATATAACAAAAGAAGCTTGTAATAAATTAAACTTATTTAGTCATTTGAGAGCACAACTAATATAATAGAGCCAAAAAACCCAAGTAAGATAGCTGAGAAAAAATATGAAATTGATTCTCCAACAGAAATGGATAACTTGCCATTGTTGAGTTAATGCTTATACGTGCTTTAATTGGCCCAGATGCTATTGCATCCAATATCCCATACATCTCGATGTTTGCTGCGAAGTTGTGCAGCATACACCTGTGAAGCAAAAATATTACACCCAATCAATCAAAGAACAAAATAATGCAAATCAAAAGGATACAGACTGTAGAATCTTGGGTAACCAATAGGTCTATTTATATATCAAATAGATAAGGTGAATAATAGTATTAACTAAAAAGTATAAAAGCCCTAATACCTACAATGTATAGATATAGACATGTATGAAACAAATAATTTGGATTATTTTACGGGCATCAAATAATTTGAATGCAAGTCCACCAGTGGCTAATAGTTACTTGGACAACATTGTCAGTGTTTTGCAAAACAACTATAAATCAATCAATGAACCACCTCCTTATGAAGCTGAATATTGGCTTGAACATAATGCCAACCAAATTTTAATGAAAGTGAAGATAAATCAAATTATAGGACACTGAAAAAAAATATATTTTACATCCAGCAGAGTCAAGATATCACTGGCACATGTATAGCAGAGGCAAGAAGAATATGGATATAGCCAACAAAATTAAAAAATAGATGGGATGATATTATTATTTTCATTGATCAAGATAAAAGGGAAATTGACTTTCCAAATGTAGGGAACTCCATAAAACTGTCCTGATGTAATCCATATAGGTTTTACTTCAGCGTACAAGTCAAGTATGACCAACTTTCCAATGGGAACAGAATGCAAAAGGGCCTGAAATAAGCTCAAATAAGGGGAAAATTAAAAAAGAAAAAAAAAGTTCAAGAGTCACATATAAATGAATGGTGATACATTAATAACAATAAACAACTAGCATTAACTTATATTCTAGAAAGCATCCATGCTGATTAATGTATCAACTGTTCACATGTATATAGCACTATAGCAGCCATTAGGACCATTACTTACATAATCACTATCTTAAGCAGCAAATGAAAGAAAAGAACAGGAAAAAAAAAAAGGAACAAAGAAAAGAAATACTAAGAGTAACTAATCCATTGTCTCAAACTGAATTACAATGATAGAGAGGGTATTAGAGAACCCATCAACTCTCATAAAACTCTAACAAATGAGCAAAGACTCCTAAATAATGCCTTTATTTAGAGTGACCCAACTCCGCTAACTAACTACTAGCAAACTCGCAAATGGGATCCTAACAAAGCCATCAAATTTCAATACATACCAACAACCATAAACATTGATGGAGATATCTACAATATATCAAAACTAAGACAAAAGCAATCTAACATGAAAACAGTTAAGGCAACAAAGTGGTTTACACATACAGATCTTAGACAAACTTTACTTGTAACTTCTAGACCATTGCAATTATTGAAAACAAAGGAAAAAGTAAGACTTTCTATGAAAAAAAAAAATTATTATTATATGACCTTCATTTGTGGTGGTTTCCAGAATGGATCATATGAAAATAGCCATCCCTGCATACAGAATATTGAACCATTAGGTTTCATTGCTGCATAAATCTACAGGCATGAAATTTTAGTTAGTTATACACAAAAGCTGCTATTTGACACTAAAGAAAAAAGCAAACTAATTCCCATACCTGCATCAGCCAAACAGCATCATCATCACCACTTTGCATTCCCTTAAAGATTGCTGCTCCTAATGATGAAATGTACTCTGGATCATCACTAGGTGGGGTGTTCTCATCAAAAGTATCACTGTGATTGGTTCAACATAATCTATGTTATTAAATTGAAGCACGTATCAGCAAAAGCAGTGATAAAGGGCAAAATTCTCCAGATTTTGCGCACTAATCATGTATATTATTATAACTTTAATTCAGGCCTTTGTCTTGGCATCAAATGGAGCAAAAATAGTTCAACACAAGGAATTTCACAATTACTGCCATCAGAGAGAGTCCTCTAAAATCACAACTTAGTATAATTACACAATTCTAGCTCCACTATACTGGGACAATCAAATGAGATGTGTTTCTCCGAATGAACTCATATTCATTGGATACTCATGGATTTAATATTTAATCATTATGCATATTGATGATAATAACAAATGCGATGAATATAAGAATCTAGAATAAAGTTCTGAGAAGTGTGAAAACATATCCGAGGAACTACAAAGGTGAGATTTAAGCATGAAACTTATTGGCATGCACTTCTTAGTAAGAAAGTAAGACATAATATCATTTCATGCCAGGAAGGGTCAACAACTCAACGTTCAATATTTCAAGTTACAGCTAGTGCAGTTCTACTAGATCTCCATGTACATACAGAAATTTACACAAATATTCAGCAAAGATAACATCATTCTACTCTTTTGAAATTGATGTGTAAAGATATACTTACCAATTATATATGTGGCTGGTTCTTCCATACTCTGGAGAGAGACATAATCAAATATGTAAAACAATTAAATTGGTATCCATTAGATAAAATTATAGAATAGCTGCATGAATCCTTTTATTTTGCACTGCAAACTGGGCAACAAAAGTTCAAATCACCTTGCAATTGTTTCTCAATGAATGCTTTCCCAATATCGATGAACAAGGGATCAGTAGCATCAAGAAGATAAGTGCAACACCATTTGACATCGTTCTTAACAGAAAACCTATAGCAGGATGAAAGAAAGGTACATAAAGTAAGTATGGGGGGTTTCAATGGACATGAGTGAAACAGAAAACATATAAAAACATATAATATCTGCCTTTGATATCCTTTCATTGGGCTATCACACTAAATCCATGGTATCACATTTTTGTTATGATAAAATATATAAAAGCATAAACACCCAGTTTCCTATAGCACATTTCTCTCTTTTGTTCAGTTTTATATACGGATTGATGAAATTTAGTAACTCATGGACATGCATGATCAAATGGATTTACTACTCATGCATGGGGGTTATCAATATTTTGAAAGGAAAAATCAACGGGTACAAAAATTAAGAACATTTGTTTGGTTTAGTGACATTCATGGTACTGGTACTAGATATTAAAGCCATAAATCCAAGCATTACCAATTTCGGAAGGTTATCTATTTTTGAAGGTGCAAGATTAAATTTTATATTTCTAGGGACAGTAAAGAGTGACGGGGTGCTAAACATATAAGTTATTTCTCCGAGCCAGCTTGACTCTCTGGTTTCCAGTTTTCTCTATGTAAGAAACCTCTGTGCTTGTGATTTTGTAAATTTGTTCCTCAAAAAACTAGGCATCCAATCACCATCATAGATATGCTTCCGTTGTTTAATGAGTTTGTGTTAATATACTGGTATGTGAGATATGTATTAGTGTCAGCTGATCCATATACATATATAAGTATCACAAATTGGTGTAACACAATACAAACTTCGAATATTCTCAAAAAATATCAAATAGCTGAATTTTTAGAATGATGTTAGTAAACTTCCTAAACCAGTGCAATTGTTGAATAAGCAGACTAATTCTATGGAAGTTCAAGTTAACATGCATACAGCTGTACTTACCAATTTCCCAAGCGTGTTATTTTTGCTAATGGAAATATACGTTTCAGCGCCGCAGGGACATTTCCAGAAAAAGCTGGTAGGACTGCAAAGCAATTATTCAGTATATAAATGTTTTAATTTCCAGAAAATGGAGGTAGAACATTGACCGCCAAAGGTGTCAACTTCATATATCTCAGATTAAGTTTTGATGATTAACAAAGACAAATACAATTTAAAATTTTCATTAAGTTTTTATCTGTTGACTAGATCAAATCAAAATCCGACTCCTAATTCCTTTCATGAATCTTTTATGTAAATAGAATTAGTTATAAATCTTTTCCTTTTTGGTTTAGCTTAATTTTAGGGATTTTATGATTAGAAATCTTTCCTTTATTTTAGACTAGTATTTTTCCCTTCTTTCCCATTTTTTAATTATTTATATTTCCGAAATTCCTCTATAAAGAGGATGATTCCCTATACATTTGACAGAACATTATATTCAAACACTTCAACTTGGTATCAGAGCAAGATCTCTGCACTGTGCCTCTGATTTCTAGCTATGGCTGACAGTTCCGCGGTCATTAATCCTGAACAGAAGGAGAATACCATTCCTACTCCATCAAATTTAAAATCTGAACAACAGGTACTAGTTAGTGGTGACTCCCATTCAGTTCAGATCACCACATTTTGACTCAATGGGTCAAACTACCTTAGGTGGTCTCAATCAGTTCAGATGTAATCCGTGGAAGAGGGAAGATTGGATATCTCACCGGTGAGTGAAGCCAGCCTAACGTCACTGACCCACAACATACCGAAAATTCCATGGTGATGACATGGCTGGTGAACTCAATGGAGGAGGATATTAGTAGTAACTACATGTACTATACCACTGCCAAAGAATTGTGGGATAGTGTCAAGGAGATGTATTCTGATATTGGAAATCAATCCTAGATTTATGAATTTACTCTAAAAGCTAGAGAAATTCGACAAAGGAGCGACAATGTCACCAACTATTTCCACACATTGAAGCGGGTGTGGCAGGATCTTGACCACTTCAATAATTACAAGTGGAATTCAGCCGCTGATGCCAAACACCACCAACAAACAGTGGAAGAAGGGAGGATATTCCAATTTCTTGCAGGCCTCAACGTGGAGTTAGATGAAGTTCGTGGCAGAATTATTGGAAGAGCAATCCTACCCTCAATTGGAGAAGTATTTGCTGAAGTTAGAAGAGAGGAAACTCGTAGAGCAATGATAATGGGAAAAGGCAAGACTGAACAGATTTCTTTGAAGTCTAATGCACTCTTAGTGGCACCTGCTGCACTTAAAAGTTCATCAAATCAGAAGCACCCCTCTAATCTTTGGTGTGACCACTGCAATAAACCTCGTCACACCCGAGAAACCTACCGGAAGATTTATGGAAAACCAGCACATCTTAAAAGCAGCAAACTTGGTCCCAAAATACGTTCTATCCCAACTGCTCATGAGGCTGAAAAATCATCCTTGAGTAAAGAACAGGTTGAGCAGCTCATAAGGCTGTTAAATTCCAATTCTGTGTCTAGTACTCCTTTATTGGAAAAGGTACAATTAAATTGTCTAAAAATATTGACCTAAGAAATGTCCTACATATACCAAAACTTTCTTGTAATCTTCTCTCTATTTGTAAAATCTGCAAGGATTCCAATTGTGCTGTGACATTTTTTGACACATGATATTTTTCAGGACCGGACCTCGGGAAAGATGATTGGCAGCACCAAGATGAGGGATGAAGTTTATCATTTTGAGGATATTTCGGAGGATAAAGTAGCTCAAGGATTTAGTGGTATAAGTTCTATGCCTATAAAGGGCCAAATAATGCTCTGGCACAATAGACTAGGACACCCTAGTTTTCCATATCTCAAACATTTGTTTCCAAGTTTGTTTAAGAATATTGATTCTTCCTCTCTTAAATGTGAAAGTTGTATTCGTTCAAAGAGTCATAGAGTTCCTTATTACTCTCAACCTTATCATGCATCTAAACCTTTCCACTTGATTCATAGTGATGTATGGGGTCCATTGAAAATAACAACTCAATTAAAAAAAAATGGTTTGTAACTTTTATCGATGACCACACACGACTATGTTGGATCTATCTCATGCATGAAAAATTTGAGATTTCTAAAATTTTTCAGTATTTTTCAACAATGGTAGAAACACAATTTGACACAAAAAATTCAATATTAAGAAGTGATAATGACAATGAATACTTTAATAAAAATCTTGGTGAATTTCTTCAAAAGAAAGGTATTCAACATCAATCTACATGCCCCAATACACCCCAACAAAATGGCATTGCTGAAAGGAAGAATAAACATCTTCTTGAAGTAGCACATGCCATTATGTTTAAGAGTAATTTTCTAAAGTATTTATGGGAAGATGTTGTCCTAACAACAGCCTATCTCATAAATCAAATGCCCACACGTGTGTTAAATTACTGCATACCGTTGGATACTTTCAAAAAGAATTTTTCAGCATGTAGGTTGCATTATGACTTACCTTTAAAAGTATTTGGTTGCACTGTATTTTTGCATACACCTTCGTATCGAAGTAAACAAGATCCAAGGGTAGAAAAATGCATTTTTATTAGCTATTCCCCAAGTCAAAAGGGTTATAAATGTTTCAATTCACATATCAAGAAATTTCACGTAAGCATGGATATTACTTTTTTGGAACATGAAACCTTTTTTCAGAAAAATTCTCTTCGGGGAAAAAGTCTAAGTGAAGAAAATTTTTTGTATGAACCTTTACCCACTCCTATCTTACATATTAAGGATACAACTTTCACTGATCAAGTAAATTCTAAAACAATTGGAAAACAAGATGTGGAAACCAATTCTGAAATTGTGCCAGAATTAGTTGGAACCCAAACAGGAAAAGAAATACCACAATCAGAAAAGGAGTTTCGATATTATGTTCGGAAATATCCCAAGACAACTAGAGACCAGCCCATCATCTCTGTACCAACCCAATCTGAAAATCCGGAAGACGGCCCAACTGTAGTACTGTAGTACTTCAGGAACTTCCAAGTAAATTTGAAATTGTCACTTCTAATAATAACTTGCTAATAACCCTTAGAAAAGAAACCAGAACCTGCACCAAAAAAGTACTCAAAACCAGCACCAACCATCCTATTTCCAATTATGTCTCTTACCAAAATCTCTCTCAAAAACATCGAGCTTTTACTTTTAAAATTACAAATCTGTTTGAGTCTAGAAACATAGAAGAAGCACTAGATGATCCCAACTGAAAATTAGCTGTGATGGAAGAGTGGCATGCACTCAAGAAGAATGAAACTTGGGAGATTGTAGATCTGCAACAGAATACAAAATTGGTTGGTTGCAGGTGGGTTTTCACCATCAAATGCAATGCTGATGGAAGCATAGGAGGTATAAGGCTAGGTTAGTAGCTAGGGGATTTACACAAACCTATGGAATAGACTATCGAGAGACTTTTGCTCCAATTGCTAAACCCAACTCTGTGCGGATTCTCTTATTTCTTGCTGTGAATTACAATTGGCCTTTACATCAATTGAATGTAAAGAATGCTTTTTTGAATGGGGAGCTAGAGGAAGAGGTGTTCATGAAACTTTCACCAGGATTTGAGGCTGAACTAGGGAGGAATAAAGTGTGCAAACTAAAGAAATCTCTTTATGGATTGAAACAATCCCCAAGTGCTTGGTTTGAACGACTTGGAATGGTGGTGAAGGGACTTGGTTATACTCAAAGCCAAGCTGACCATACACTTTCTATAAACATTCAGCAACTAATGAAACTGCCATCTTAATTGTATATGTGGATGACATTATTCTAAAAGGTGATGAATTTTTGGAGCTAAAAGACTTGAAGGAGAAGCTTGCCAAAGCATTTGAAATCAAAGAACTTAACTCATTAAAATACTTTCTTAGAATTGAATTTGCAAGGTCTAAGGAAGACATTTTTATGAACCAACGAAAGTACATCCTAGATCTTTTAAAAGAGACGAGATTACTTGGTTGTAAAGCTGCTGAAACACCTATAGAGCCTACTTAAAATTGAAGCCAGCTGTAATGGACAAAGGGAGATATCAGCGGTTGGTAGGGAGGCTAATCTATTTATCCCATACACACTAGGATATAGCCTTTGCTGTGAGCATGGTAAGCCAATTTATGCATTCACCTGGTCGAGAACACATGAATGCTGTCTTTAGAATCTTAAAGTACTTGAAGGGGTCGCCTGGGAAAGGGTTACTCTACAAAAAGTATGGAAATCTTCAAGTAGAAGCCCATACAGATGCGGATTGGGTTGGGAATGTCATGAATAGAAGGTCAACATCTGGGTAAACTTTTGTTGGCAGAATCCTAGTTAATTGGAGGAGTAAAAAACAGAGTGTTGTGGCACGAAGTATGCAGAAGCTGAGTTTAGAGCAGTGACTCATGGAATATGTGAAGCACTATGGCTAGAGAAAATCCTACAAGAACTAAAAGTTCCCATTTCTCCACCAATGAGGTTGTATTGTGACAAAAAATCTGCAATTTCTATTTCTCATAATCCAGTGCTGCATGATAGAACTAAACATGTTGAAGTTGACAAGCATGTTATCAGGAAAAAGATTGAGAGAGGACAGATTTGTATCTCATATGTTCCAACCACGGAATAATTGTTCTAACTAAAGAATTACCCAAGAAGACCTTTGATAGCATAATAAGCAAGCTGTCAATGAAGGATATCTTCAAGCTAGCTTGAGGGGGGAGTGTTGACTAGATCAAATCAAAATCAAATTCCTAATTCTTTTCATGAATCTTTTATGTAAATAGAATTAGTTATAAATCTTTTCCTTTTTTGATTTAGCTTAATTTTAGGAATTTTATGATTAGAAATCTTTCTTTTATTTTAGGCTAGTATTTTTTCCTTCTTTCCCATTTTCTAGTTATTTTTATTTCTGTAATTCCTCTATAAAGAGAATAATTCCCTGAACATTTGACAGAACATTATATTCAAACACTTCAACTTTATCTAATAGTTTGCACAAGTGTTTTTAAATTACTAGAGAATCTTTCTCTAAATTATAAAAGTTAACTAGTTAAAAATGCTATCTCAAAAGGACTATACTATAAAGTCATAACCTCAGAACGAGCTTCTAAGATGCTAGTCAACCTCAGAAATGAGAAAAGTCACTTCCTAATACATCATAAATGGAAGAATGTGCGGAAATAGACACCAGAAATGGTTTTGCTTGCAGCACAGATAATTTTGGCTCCCAACATTTATAGGTGAAGAAGGGAGAACATTTATAAGTGAAGAAGGGAGAGAGGTTGAGATAATAAGTGAAGAAGAAGATTCTATTATTAATAACCGAGTTAATGGTCAACTCATAGCATATATATAGTTAGAACACAAGAGGAAAAGGTGACTGATAGGGTGACCCCAAACTGGTTTGGTTTAGTTTACAAGAGAGGTAAGTAGTTCTATGATAGGACCGGCAATGGCAGAATGATCAGGCTTTATTGATACACAGGGATGGCCAATTAGCTCACCCTAGAAGGTTCTACACAGTTGGAACTACCAACTTAGAGAGAGAGAGATTCTCTCCAACTTCTAGCAGAATTCATAACAGAATAATATCCTCCCTAAACTAACTATAACCTAGCTATTTATAGGCAGTGAGTAATAGGGCCTAACAATCTATCAGCCAGCTAAAACAACCCCTACTTGACCTCTACTTACCTCTCTTTTAGTAACACAGCCTAAACCTGTTATTAGTAGGCGCTTCTCTATCAATACTCCCCCCTCCGACAACCACCTTGTCCTCAAGGTGGAACTCCAGAAAGGTGGCCCGCAATGTCGCCGCCCACTCCCAGCTGTCCTCACAAGGAAAGAGGCCCACCCAGCGCACCAAATACTCCAAAGTCCTGTCCTCTGCAGTTCGCGATGCCAGGATCTAAGATGGAATCTGTTGAGTTTGAAAAACTAATATGATAATTAAACATTATTAACTAATTGTTTTGTTTGATGAATTTGGTGAGTGTGTAGGAAAACAACTCAGTTTCTATAATGGGCCAAAAGCCAAACAAGCCCAAGCTGATCATTGAATTAATTTAGCCTTGTGCAAATTAATGATGGCTGAAACCTTGAAATTAAAGAAAAGAAATCCTAAGCCCACATTAAACAAGCCACATATCAAATTGATCCAACATTAGTGGCTGAAGAAACAAAGAGAAATCAAAATGGGCTAAACAAATGGAACCAAGCCCAATCAAAGGAAACAACCCAAGAGTCAAGAATGATAATTCAAAACAAAAGAAAAGAAGGAAATGGCCCAAGGATTTCAAGACATGCTTCGGTTACTCCATGACTTGGGAACTAGAAGTAAAAAATTCAATTGAGTTTAATTTCATTAAAAGCATGCTTCGGTTACTACACCCATTGGTAACTGCAACTCCAAATTCAATTGAGTTTAATTTACATTGAAAGCTTCACACGTTACTTTATGTCTTGGGTAATGGAAGTGAGAATTCATTTTAGTTTAATTTCATTTAATGCTTCCATCAAAAGTTTCTTTCTTCTCTCTTCTCTCTCCTCTCTCCTTCGGTCACGTCTATCATGAGAAAAGAAGATAGAAAAAAATGAAGCCTCAAAGAAAAGGCTATGAAGAAAGGCTCAAAAAGATATTTCTACAGAAGGAAAGATTTGAAGAAAGGCTTCAAGATTTTGTTGCCAAGAAAAGGAAATGATCAGCCTCGGTCAAGAAGCAGATCTACCTTGGTAAAAAGTTTATTTCCATTTTTGTTCCACCAAGAAGAAGATAGCCTATGAATCTCTAGAGGGGAAGAAGCAAAAATGGAAAGCTTGAAGCCAGCCTGGGTCAGAACCACATCAACGCTTAGAATCAAATCTTGGGGCAAAAGTCAAGTTCAAGGATCCAGATTGAAGAAGTTCGATGAAAAAGGATGAGAGAGATGCATGCAACAAATTTGGGCGATCTCTCTCTCTCTCCTCTGGTGAAGTCGCGGCTCTAATGTTGGAGAAGAAGACAGTGCTAGGGTTGAACGTGATTCGACCTTAAAAGCTTCACTCTTCTATATTAAGGGTGAACGGCTAAAGGTTGAAGGTAAGGAGTGAGAGCACACGTTTGGGTTCCCATAGCTCTTTGAGCTATTTATTCTTCTCCTTCACGACTTTCATTGAATACTTCTTTTTCTCAGTTTAGTCTGTCTATGTTTCATTAGTAAAAGGCAAAATATGAGGTTTTGTAAGAAAAAGCCAATGAGTGAAAAAAGGCAGAGAGTTAAAAAAAATCATGGTTATCTCAGAAATTCTTTGTATATATTTCTGTTTTGTTGTTATGATCCTGAGGGGATTCCCTTACAAGTTGGGTTAGCACTTTACGGTTGAAAGCTAGGTTTGAGTCCTAGTCAAGTTCAGGTTGGGTTAAAATCTGGACTTGTTCCCTTACAAGTTGGGTGAGCACTTTGCTATTGAAAGCTAGGGTGATTCCTAGTCAAGTTCAGGTTGGCTTAGAATCTAGACTTGTCCCAGATAGGATTGGACAGATCCTAGGGAGAATTGGTGAATGTAATTCTATTGAAAGATAGTGAAATTCTGTCACTGTTGTGATGGAGACTGGATGTAGGCTGCATTGCACTTAGCAGTTGAACCAGGATACATCTTGGTGTGATTCTCTCTTCTCGGCTTCGTTTATGCTTCTGGCACTCAGGAGACAAAATGCAAAATGTCTCTCAATCTATTACGAGACAAAATGAAAATGTCTCTCAACTTCTTATGAGACAAAAGTACAAATATCTCCTGAAATTTCTTTACAAGGGAAAAAATAATATTCTGCAAAAAGGATAGCTAAGATTCAACCCCCCTTCTCTTAGCCACTGATTACCATGAGAAGCATCACCAGCTCGCCATCCTCAGCCAGCCCTGGTGGAAGCGTCTGTACCTGCTGCTGCGGCGGAATGACCTTTTTCAACTTGCTAACGTGGAAGACCGAGTGGAGCTTGCACCCTTTTGGCATGGCTAACCTGTATGCCACTGCCCTTATCCTCTCAACCACCTCAAATAGTCCATAGTAACGAGGGCTTAGCTTCTCATTGACCCTCCGCGCTAGTGTCCGCATCTGATAAGGTTGCATTTTCAAATAAACCCACTCACCCGGCTTGAACTCGACATCCCTTTGATGCCTATCTGCTGCTTGTTTCATCCGCTGCTGCGCCTACACCAAGTGCGTCTTCAGCTCTGCCAACACCGCATCCCTGGCTGCGATCAATGCTGCTACCTCTTCAACATGCGATGGAAATGTCTCTCCACGGAAAAAAACAGGTGCTGGCACACCATAAAGTGCTTGAAATGGAGTAGTTTGGGCTAAGGCATTGTAGGTGTTAAACCAAAACTCCGCCCATGGTAGCCACTCCAACCATTTCTTCGGGTAGCCCCCCACAAAGCACCGCAAATAAGTCTCCAAACAGCAATTCACCATTTCGGTTTGGCCATCGGTTTGCGGATGAAATGTCGTGCTGTACTTCAATTTTGTCCCTACGGCTTGGAATAGTTCAGACCAAAACTTACCCATGAACACCCTATCCCTATCTGATATGATTGACTTGGGAAACCCGTATAGTTTAACCACCTTAATAAAGGCTAGTGCCACCTCCTTGGCTGAAAATGGATGAGCTAGGGGAATGAAGTGAGCATATTTGGTTAACCGATCGACCACCACCAGGATAGTGTATATGCCTTTGGATTTTGGCAATGCTGCCACAAAATCTATCGTAACATGCTCCTAAACTCTCTCCGGGACTGGTAGGGGCTGCAACAGCCCCGCCGGTTTCATCGATGCATGCTTGTTTTGCTGGCAAGTGTGGCAACCCGCAACATAATCCCTGACTCGTTGCCTCATGCCGCGCCAATGAACCGCTGCTGCCAGCCTCTTATAGGTTCAAAAGAAGCCTGAATGTTCACCCGCCCCACTATCATGGGATTCAGCCAGCAAAAGTGGGATCTGAAAAGAATTTGCGGACAACACTGCTCTCCCTTGATAAAACAGCCGACCCTTGTGTAGGGAATACCCCAGATAGTCATCCAGCCCTTGCTGCAGGGCGACCATGATCTTTTGTAGCTCTTGGTCGTGAGCCACCTCCTCTTCCACCGTTTCCCGGAGGTTCATGTGCACCACCGAGATTGCCCTTGCCATCATTTACCGTGACAACGCATTTGCTGCCTTATTCTCAAGGCCTGGCTGGTATCGGATCTCAAAATCCAAGCCTAACAATTTAGTGGTCCACTTCAAGTAAGCTGGGTCCATGAGTCATTGGTCCGTGAGGAACTTCAGACTTTGTTGATCTGTGAGAACAATAAAATGGCAACTCAACAAGTAATGCCGCCACTTTTGGACAGCGAAGACAATGGCCATCAACTCTCTCTCATATGCAGATTTTTGTCGGGCCCTTAGAGACAGTGCTTGGCTTAGGAATGCTATTGGTCTACCTTGCTGGGACAGCACCGCATCCAACCTCTTACTCGATGCATCAGTTTCCAACACAAAGTCTTGATTGAAATCCGGGATTGCTAGAGTCGGTAGATCTGCCATCAACCTCTTCAATCTCTCGAAAGCCTCCTGGGCCTTGTCATTCCATTCAAACGCATTTCGCTTTGTCAACTCCGTCAACGGCTTGGCAATCACCTCATAGCCTTGCACAAAACACCTATAATAGCCGGTAAGGCCCAAGAATCCCTGTAAAGCCCGCTGATCCATAGGCACCGGCCGCTCTAGCATCGCTGTGGTTTTGTTAGGATCCGCCGAGACTCCTTGTGCCGAGACAACATGACCCAAGTATTCCACCGAGCTCACTGCGAATGCGCATTTCTTCTCATTCAACACCAGCTGGTTCTCCATTAAAATTTGGAAAACTTGTTAGAGGTGAAGGGCATGGCTCGCCATATCCTAACTATAGATGAGGATATCATAAAAAAAACACCAAGACGAATTTCCACAATAGAGGCTTAAGAATGTCATTCATCAAGGCTTGGAAGGAGCTAGGGGTGTTGGTCAAGCCAAAGGGCATGACTAGAAACTCATAATGGCCCTCATGAGTGCGGAAGGCAGTCTTGTGGATGTCTTGATCCCTCATCCGAATTTGGTGGTACCCCGATTTTAAATCCAACTTAGAGAAAATTGCAGCTCCCGCCAATTCATCGAGTAGCTCATCAATGACAGGGATAGAAAATTTATCCGGCACCGTAATACCGTTTAACGCCCTATAATCGACACAAAATCTCTAGCTGCCGTCCTTTTTCTTCACCAACAATATCGGGATAGCGTAGGGGATGGAGCTTGGCCGAATTATCCCTGAGGCCAGCATTTCTCGCACCATTTGTTCAATCACTTATTTCTGATGGTGCGGGTAACGATACGGTCTTATATTCGGGACTGAAGCTCCTTCACTCAATGGAATGGCATGATCATGGCGACGATGCAGTGGCAGCCTTGGTAGTGTCTGAAACACCTTAGCATGAGAAGTTAACACCGATTTGATCACTAGCGGCACCTGCGATAGAGTAGCCATTTGTAGAGACATGGGCTACAGCTGGACCATAAATCCCTCTCCCCCTTTTTGAATGGACAAAACTGCAGACTGAAGGTGCATGCCTCCATAGCACAGCTCCTGGTCCCCTTGCAAAGTAACCATGTTGTCCCCATTCCGAAATCGAAGGCATGATTTTTTTGAAGTTTCCGATGACGTCTCCCAACTTATCTAGCCACGCCAGCCCCAGGACAAACTCCTCTTCGTCAGTTGGGAAGATAAAGAAGTCTTCTTTGATCGCCACTTCCTTGAATTGGAGAGTGACACCCAAACACCTTCCTTGTCCCCCTTTATTGCTGCTGTCCGCTACCCTGACCTGGAACTTAGGGGTGTTGTCCATCCTTAGGCCCAACTCGGTGACGATCTCCGGTGTCACGAAGTTGTCCGAAGCTCCACAATCAATGAGAACACGTACACGACGGCCATTTATCTCTGCCCAGGCTTTGATTGACTTGTGATTTCCACTCAAGTTTATGGATTTGAGTTCCAATTGTCCTTGCTCTTCTGTTTCCGGAACTGCCTCATGCTGTAACCAATCCGTTTCAAAGTCTGGCTCCATGATTAAAAGCTTGAACTCCTTATTCTTGCAAATGTGATATGCGGCGTACGGTTCATTACAGAGGAAGCATTCCCCCTAGCACGCTTCGCTCTATACTCCTCGTTGCTGAGATGCCTCAATCCACGCCGTCGCAAGGGATCTGTCGTCGACTCCGCGTCGTTGCTTTCTGGAGAGTTGGACGCTATAGCGGGGTGCACCGCTTTGGTGGCGGTTGAATTGGTAGCGACGAAGTTGGGAGCCAGTGATTTACTGCGTCCCGATACCCCGCGCAAGGCAGCGTTGCGGTTTTCTACCTTCTGTGCCAGTTCCATTAGCTCGTCCACTGACTGGTATGGGAACAGTTTGCATTCTTCCCCTACTTCCGGTTGCAGCACATTCAGGAAGAGGTCCATCAGCAATTCTGGCGCAATTCCGCGGAGGGGACGCGCATGAAGCACGAACTGGTCAACATAGTCCCGTACCGAGTTCGTTTGTTTCAGCTTCAGCAGCGCTTGATATGGGCTCTGCAGCCGTTCCAGTTGAAAATGCCGTAGCAACGCCGCACTGAGGAACCGCCACTGCAGCACCGGCGTCGTCGCCTCCCACCACCTGAACCACGTGAACGCCCTTCCTTCCATTGCGAAGGTGGCGACCGTGATTCCTCCTCTGGCACTGCACGCAGCAAGAAGAATTGCTCCATGCGTTCAATCCAAACCACCGCGTCATCTCCGCGGAAGATCGAAAGTTCCAGCTTTCGCCATTGCTCCGGCGCGCCGCGGCTTCCGACCGACAAGCCTGTGGCCAGGTGCAATCCCGGTGAACCACGCTCGTTCCGATTAAGCGCGCGATTTTCGAACGAATCCATTCGGGAATCGAAGCACTGCAGCGTCTCCTGCATCGATCGAAACATCTCCATGCGCGACTCGATTGTGTCAAATCGTGTCTCCATTTTCCTCGATCTCGGTTGCACCATTCAGTGACGGGATCCTCAAGCTCAGATACCAGTTGATAGGACCAGCAATAGCAGAATGATCAAGCTTTATTGATACACATGGATGGCCAATTAGCTCTCCCTAGAAGGTTCTACACAGTGGGAACTACCAACTCAGAGAGTGAGAGATTCTCTCCAACTTCTAGCAGAATTCATAACAAAATAATATCCTCCCTAAACTAACTATAACCTAGCTATTTATAGGTAGTGAGTAATAGGGTCTAACAATCTATCAGCCAGCTAAAACAACCCCTACTTGACCTTTACTTACCTCTCCTTTTGTAACACAGCCCAAATCTGTTAGTAGTAGGCGCCTCTCTATCATTCTACTTGCTGGTATTATTTGGCTGTTTGTTTGTTCCTTTTGATCTAAGCTAACAAGCATGAGGGTAGTAGTCTCAGTAGCTACTGCCTATAAATACTAGTTGACCAGTTAGTTTTCAGTGTATGAATTTTTCTGTTAAATCTGTTTGAACGGGAGAGGCTAAGCTCCCTCCATAATTGGTAGTTCCAACCGTGTATTCCTATAGGGACTGTAATTTGCAATCCCTATTTCTTCAATAAACCTTACCAATTCTGCTAGCTGCTGACTCTATCAGTGACATTCTTCACTTAAGTTAGTTACATTCCAGATTTTGATCCGTTTAGACTCCTCTAAACTCCTCTAGAACTACTCTTCATCTTACTCTATTAAGGAAAGAATATCTAGGGTTCTTATATTCTTATAATTTTAGTCAAAACTTATCCCGGAAAAACTTGAAACGATATCTTGTAATATCGTTTTATAGTGTAAATCTTAACTATTGTTGAGGACTGGATGTAAGCAAGTCTCAACTGAACTAGCATATATCTTTGTTCTTTATGGTAGCACCGCAAATCAATCCCTAAATCTTTGTCCCCAAAATTTCACCGCCGTCAACTGCCGCACGCGCCGACACGCGCCGCTCCTTTTCCTGCGCGTGGTCCTCACGCGCCTCCGCTCCAGACGCGCGTGAACATCACGCTCCGCTGCCCAGTTTTTTTTTTTCCGGCCCTCGTTTCCCTTCTGCAGGTGTTTTTCGGCCGTTTCTGAGTGTCTACCATCATGTCTTCTGAGGTAACCCCCTACACCAACTCCAATGGTGGCAAACCGGCTGTTCTAACATCTGTTGTTTCTGGAACCGCTACAATGACCTCTGAAAAATTGATGGGTGCCAAAAATTACCTTTCTTGGGCTGATTCTGTGGAACTTTGGTTCATCGGCCAAGGCTATGAAGACCACCTTACTAAATCTGTTGATGATGTTTGCGTCGCTGACAAAACCACTTAGAAGAAGATTGATGCCCAGCTATGTAACCTTATGTGGCAGACCATTGATCCACCAAAGCTGACTATGTTTCGGGCTTACAAAACTTGTAAAAAGGTGTGGGACCGTGCTAAAGCTTTATACACTAATGACATTGCAAGACTTTACCATGTTGCTAAGAAGTTGTGTAGTTTACAGCTTCAAGGAACTGATATGGAATCTTATGTTAGGGCTGTGGAAGTTGTCAAGGAAGAGTTTTCGACTCTCCTCCCCTATGTGTCTAATGCTGATGACCATCATGCTCAACAGGGAAAGCTGTTTTTGGTACTTACGTTACTTGTGTTGCCAGCTGAACTTGAGTCTCTTCGGCAACAAATATTGGGCACCTCACCCGTTCCTTCCCTTCAGGACGTATTTGCACGACTCTTGTAATCCGGCCCCTCTCTTGAGACCCATACTTTCAACCAAACTGCATTGGCATCCCAATCTTCTTCTCAAGTGTCCTTTCAAGTGCCCACTCGGGGCGGCCGTGGGGGTCGTGGTAATGGTCGTGGTAATCGTACTCGCCTTAGTTGTACCTATTGCCATAGGATTGGTCATACTCAGGATAAATGTTATGCTCTCCATGGTCGTCCTACCAAGGTAGCTAATGTTGTCCAAACTAATGAGCCATCTGACATTCACTCCGCCGCACAACCACAAAGGATATTTGTCTCTGGCAATGATTATGATGAGTTTCTCCAATACCAAGCTTCAAAGCAGGCATCTACTCCCGTTGCTTCGGTGGCCCACTCTGGTAATTCTGTTGCTTGTATCTCTCATTCCTCTTCTCTTGGACCATGGGTCCTTGACTCAGGTGCTTCTGATCACATTTCTGGTACTTCTTCTGTCCTCTCTAAACTTGAACACCCTGCATTTCTTCCTTCTATCACTTTGGCTTATGGTTCTAAAATTGGTGCTAAGGGAATAGGTCAAGCTACTCCTCTTCCTACATTACCTTTGAAATCTATTCTTTACATGCCCAATTGTCCTTTCAATTTGATTTCTATTAGCCAACTTACTCGTTCTCTTAATTGTTCTGTTACCTTTTTTGCTGACTCCGTCATTGTGCAGGATCGAGGGACGGGACAGACGATTGGTACAGGATGCGAGTCTCAAGGACTGTATTGGCTTGCCTTACCCACTACTACTGTGTCTTCTGTTGTTGCTATTGAGTCTCCAGACGTGGTCCATTGTCGCCTGGGACATCCCAGCCTCTTGAAGTTACAAGCTATGGTCCCGAGTTTATCTCGTCTTGCTACCTTAGAGTGTCAAACTTGTCATTTAGGTAAACATGTTCGTAGTTCTTTTTCAAGTCGTGTCAATACACGAGCTGCGTCTCCCTTTTCTGTTATTCATTCTGATGTACGGGGACCTAGTCGTGTTACTTCTCATTCTGGTTTTCGTTATTTTGTCACCTTTATTGATGACTTTTCTCGTTGCACTTGGTTATATTTAATGAAGGACATATCTGAATTATTTGCACATTTCAAGTCTTTCTGTTCTGAAATTCAAAACCAATTCAAAACTTCAATTAAAATTTTACGAAGTGATAATGCTCGTGAGTATTTTTCAGCACCCTTTTCGTCTTACTTGTCCTCCCAAGGCATTCTACATCAGTCGTCTTGTCGCCATACCCCTCAACAGAATGGTGTGGCTGAACGTAAACATCGTCACTTGATTGAAATTGCTCGCACTCTTCTTCTCCATACTCATGTTCCTCTTAAGTTTTGGGGTGAGGCTGTTCTAACTACATGTTATTTAATTAATCGTATGCTTTCTTCTGTTTTGCAAAATCAAGTTCCTCATTCCATTTTATTTCCTCATGAGCACATTTTTTCTCTTCCACTACGAGTCTTTGGTTGTACTTGTTTCATCCATGATCTTACCCCAGGCAAAGACAAGTTAACTGCTCGCTCTATCAAATGTGTTTTCTTAGGGTACACTCGATTTCAAAAGGGTTATCGTTGTTATTCTCCAGCTCTTAATCGTTTCTTCGTGTCTGCAGATGTCACTTTTCTTGAGAATACCCTTTTTTTCTCTGCACCCGACATCACTTCACCTTCCATTACGGAGGTGCTTCCTGTTCCTTACTTAGATGGGCCTCCTATTCCCACAAAGCCTCTCCAGGTTTATCATCGCCGCCCACAGCCTGCAGTCCAAGATAACTCATCTCCTGAACCCGTGGTTGAACCGTCCTTGGATCCTTCTTCGGGAGTTAGCAGTAGTCCTCCTATTACTCTCAGACAAGTTACTCGTTCCACCCGTAATCCTAATCCTATTTATAATTTTCTTAGTTACCATCGTTTATCATCTTCGCACTATGCTTTTACCTCCTCTTTGTCTTTTGTTTCTATACCCAAAACAACAGCAGAAGCTCTTTCACATCCAGGGTGGCGCCAAGCTATGATTGAGGAGATGTATGCCTTAAATTCTACTGGTACTTGGGATCTTGTTCCATTGCCACCGGGCAAATCTACTGTGGGTTGTCGTTGGATCTATACTATTAAGGTCGGCTCAGACGGAACCATTGATCGATTAAAAGCCCGCCTTGTGGCTAAGGGCTACACTCAAATATTTGGTTTGGACTATGGTGATACCTTCTCTCCTGTTGCGAAGATGGTCTTTGTTCGTCTTTTTCTTTCTATGGCTGCCATTCGCCATTGGCCTCTTCATCAACTTGATATTAAAAATGCTTTCTTACATGGTGATCTCGAGAAGGAAGTATACATGGAGCAACCTCCCGGGTTTGTTGCTCAGGAGGAGTCTTCCGGCTTAGTATGTCATTTACGCCGATCTTTATATGACTTGAAACAATCCCCTCGAGCTTGGTTTAGTCGCTTTAGTGCTGTTATTTCTAAATTTGGCATGATTCAGAGTGAAGCAGATCATTCAATTTTCTCCCGTCATTCTTCCTCCACGACCTCCATATATCTGGTTGTTTATGTGGATGATATTGTCATTACTGGAGATGATCATGAGGGAATCACTCAGTTAAAACAGCACTTGTTTGATCACTTTCAGACTAAGGATATAGGGAAGTTAAAATATTTCCTAGGAATTGAAGTGGCACAATCTAATGCTGGGATCTGTATCTCACAGAGAAAATATGCTCTGGATATTCTTGAAGAAACTGGAATGTTGGATTCTAGACCTGTAGATACATCAATGGATCCCAACACAAAACTTAGTCCAGATCAAGGAGAACCTCTTACAAATCCTGGTAGATATCGCAGATTAATTGGCCGATTGAATTATTTGACAGTCACTCGGCCAGATATTTCATTTGCCACAAGTATCCTAAGTCAGTTTCTTGACTCCCCATGCGATAGTCATTGGGACGCAGCTGTTAGAGTCCTTAGATATATCAAAGGTGCTCCAGGAAAAGGTTTGTTGTATGAAGATAAAGGACATAACCAGATTGTTGGGTATACTGATGCAAATTGGGCAGGATCTCCATCTGATAGACATTCTACATCTGGTTATTGTGTTTTTATTGGTGGAAACTTGATATCTTGGAAGAGTAAGAAGCAAAATGTTGTAGCAAGATCTAGTGCGGAAGCTGAATATAGAGCTATGGCACTTGCCACATGTGAACTTATATGGTTGAAGTACTTAGTTAAGGAACTTAAGTTTTGTGAGCCGAGTAAGATGGAACTGGTGTGCGATAATCAAGCTGCCTTACATATTGCTTCCAGCCCTGTGTTTCATGAACGGACCAAGCACATAGAGATTGATTACCATTTCATAAGGGAGAAGTTGCAAAGTGGAGAAATAGTAACAACTTTTGTCAACTCTAACGATCAACTTGCAGATATTTTTACCAAAGCTCTCCGGGGTCCTCGGATACAATACATATGTAACAAGCTTGGTGCATATGATTTATATGCTCCAGCTTGAGGGGGAGTATTGAATATCATATTAGAGATATAGGCTGTATATAAGTTATTCTGAGAGATATAGGTTTTATATAAGTTATTCTATTTTGATATAGTTTCTGTTTTTAGATATCTGATTCTGTTGTATCTCCTAGTATTAAGGAATTTTATCTCCTAGTATTAAGGGATTTTATTTTTGTACCTATATATATATATATTGACGCTGAGAGATGATTCTCTCAAGGGATTCATCCAAAACACAATCCTTGTCTCACTCCATTCGTGTATTTCAAGTCTATCATAGAAATGATTTATGATATGATGCTATTATTCTATTTTATCCATGAAATTGACACGATGTAGTGATGAAAAGCCTTAATTGTTGTTGTTTAGTTTGCATAAGGATCAACAATGATTTACTAACGTCAAAATACAAGAGCCCGTAGATTCATTACCAGGATTCATTCCAAGCTCATACATTCGGGCAAGAATTTTCTTCTGCATGTTTAACTGTTGATCCAACCAGCTCTGTGGCAGGGGTCCACCCCATCTAGAAAAAATTACACAATCATTCACACTCTAAATATTGAGCTGGGCTGCTAGAACCAGAATTATTACGAAACTTTAGACAGAGAAAAAGAGTTTTTCCTAGAAGCATTAAACTTGAGAAATTTATAATGAAACTGAAAAGTCTTGGCCACTACATATACATTTTGTAAGTTTTCAACCCTAATTATTTAGGCTAAAATTGAAAGGTACTTTGTGCCTAGTGTAAACTCAAGATAAAGTGCAAGTAGTTTTCTAATTTAAAAGTTTTTTTTGTACCTACAACAGATTTGAACTTTTATTAGAAATTTTAACACTAAATTGTAAATAAGGGTATTTTCAGAAATTGATATTGTGACCAAAAGGTACTGTTTTTTCTTTTTTTTTTTCATTTCTTTTTTCCCCCTCAACCACTATATTTGTGGTAAACATAATAAGAAATTACTGAACCTAGAAATATAAACATATAATATGAATAATCTAAGTCAAACAAGAAGACCAGGAATTTGGTTACCACTCACCCATGCAAATTTCCCATTCGCGACCATGCAAGAAATGCGGGGCCTCCAAAGAAATCATCCAAATCAGAAGTGCTCATGTTAAATTTCTCCTGGAGAATAAATATAAAGTCAGCCATATGATAAATTCTTTAAACAGAATTGAACAATATTCAAGATTACTAAGCTACAGATAATGATTATTTGAATAAAAAATTCTATTACAGAACTATGGGCCAAAATCGATTTTCACATTGTTAACTCATTACTTGCAATAAATGGTCTAGAGAGATGAAAGTTGCTAGCAGTAAAGGTTCTAAGAGTTATATGCTAAAAAGGAAGAAGGCCATTAGAGAACTAAGTCTCAAATCAAATCTGACTGAACTTGAACATTTTCTATATCCTATAAGATGGCAGATTACTCTATACATCTCCTGCCGTTATTAGATCATAATATGTATTATCTAAAACCACACTCAAATTGATGTTAACAGATCATAGCTTGCTTGCAAAGCCAGTGTCTTAAGAGAAGAGCCACAAAATTCCATGCAATAAGATAACGCATGTAGTTGTTCATGGCAAATATATAAACTGCTAGATATATAGAAGAATTCTTATGCCTCCTTCTCAAAGGTTTTTCTTTGAGACACTTGGTGTGGTTCTTTATAAGGTATCATAAACTCTGACTATGCGCCGATGCGATCATTGCTGATAATTTAAATTAAACTTATTTACAAGATATAGTATATGTATGTTAGCTCATGCTTTAAGCCCGAAGAGCTCTGGCAGTATTACATGAGATGTGAAGGAGATGGAAAATAATAAATTGGTCATCACCTAATAACTGTGCCTTTCAAATATTTATTGTTTTGCATAAACCATAAATTCAAGGAAACGGTTATGCTCTTTAGGATATGCATTTTTTTCACTGCTCAAGCTTTCCGTAAATTAAAAACGAAAATGACTATTCGTAGTACCCTAAACCCGTATTTAAAGAACTTTTCTGACAATATAACATCTAGAACTTGTCAGATGGTGCATATTTGAAAGTTGATTTTGAAGATTAAAGTCATTTTCAGAAAGTTCCAAAGCGACAAAATGATGTCATAATGCCAAACTTATCCCAAAAACTATTTAACGCATTTGGGTAGGAATACTAACCTGAAACACTTTCTGCCATATAGTCTCTTGACCTGTAAATGCGAGTGGTAGGTTGATACCCTGCAGAGCCATCCAGTCAATCTCCTTCTCCCATCTATTCCAATCCCACCAGGCAAACGAATCTTCCAAAACGAAATTAAAATAAGATCACATGGAAACAAAATGTTCTATTGTAAAACCATGATGCTCAAAGAGGTAAGCTTACAGCTAGATGTAACAGCATTTTGGTAATAGCTCCATGGAACAGGCCTCGGAATCAAGATCCCAGCCTCCTGAACACGTGGAAGAAATCCCACCTTAGGCACCGAAGATAGTTGCGAGCCACCAGTTTTGTCCCATGATATATGTGAGCCACACCGTTGCTTTAAATACCAGTGTAGACCAGTCACAATGTCCACTCCAGTAGTCCCAGCTATACTGTTGAGGACTGAAAATCATTATTCATCTAACCATTTTAAAATCTTTAAGCAAGATTATCATAATGCATTAAGCTTAGTTACCTTAGTTGAGAGTTAATTTTCTTTAGTTGAGAGTTAATTTTCTGGCTCAACCTATTAGTTATAACAAAACACACTTAAGTTTGTTATTGATTTGTTACTTACTTTTCCATGTGCCCATGTATGAAAGCCATATATAGTATTTTGGGTGAAAATCACTAGCTAAGGGTCCACTAAAGTTCAACTAATCTTATTCAAGTTAGCTTAGCTTATTATGAGGTAATTCTCCCAGCATTAAGTCTTCTATATTTCGAAAACCTTGCCCAAGAACTAGTACTGAACCATTTGAACCAACCAATTATTATAGTCACCTCCTCCCTCAGTTCTAAAAAAGTCTGTTTAGCCAAATTGGTTCTGTAAAAAGAATCATGTATCTCGATCCAATTTGTATCCAAATATATTAAATTTACCCGTATCCTTTTGTCCAAAATAGATTTATTTTGAAACGGAGTAAGTATAGTCTTAGACCCCAGTAGACAACCACAACTGCAACTACTGCAATATCACAGTTTTAATTTGATTTTCTTCCCTTTTTGATTGCGAGACAACAGCAAGTGCAACCTAAAACCACAACACAGAATTTCCAATCATGAATATTGCAAATGAAATCTAAAAATTCAAAAGTAGCATACAGTATTTGAGGATCCCCGGCTTGTGTGTAAGCAGGATGGTTTTTTACTACAAAGCAATAGTCACTGCCGCATTCATCCTGTAAATGAGAAAATTATATAACTAACTATTTCAGTCAATTGGATAAACTACGAAAATGGTATTCGTTCATATTGCTGGCGAAAATCACCCAAAAGATATGAATAGTAAATAAGCTTTAGAAATACAAAATGCGTTTTCAGAAACGATGAGATCTGTTTCTAAAGTTTGATGATTTTACGACAACTGAATTTTTTTATGATCCACATTTTTTAAAAATTTAAAAATACTTTAGAAATCTTTTCATTTTTGTATGCACCTTCTAACTAATTATTTAAATATTTCTATACAAATTTGAATCAAATGCACTGCTAAATACAAAATGCGTTTGCCAATTAAAAATATATACCTTATTTGTTTCGAGATTATTTGTATCATTTTGCTAGTTTACCCTAGTCAGTTCAAAAATGAAAAGAAAAATGAGTAATTGGGATTACCTTGGAGATAATTCGGAAGTGGAAGCTCGAGGAGTGGGAAGGGAGGAGGCGGAGGAGGACGGCCGCAGCAGCGGCTTCCTGGACGGAAGGGGGAGCCCTCTGGCGGTCCTGGATTCGGAGTAGGCGAGAGATGGAGTCGACGCCGGCCGTGGAAGAGAGAGCTGGGTTTGGGAACCAAAGACTTTGGAGTATGATGAGAAAAATGGCGGGAAAACATGGGAGCATGTTGGGGTTCATTAGTTGGTTTTGGGAGGTTGGTAAAGAAGGCTTTTGCGAATAGAAGAAGAGGAAGAAGAAGCGTATTTGAGGAAGGAGGTTCCATGAGGAAACAGGATAAAAGTATTCAATTTGGAGGCCGGCAGAGAGACGACACAAGAGTTGTTAACTGTGGAAGCTGATGTTTCAGCTACTAAGAGGAGTTCGTTTGTCCGTTTTTCTATTGCCAGAAAACTAGTTTTTTATTAGAAAGTAGAAACACATGAATGCTTGCCAACCAAGTATCTTGCTACGCATCCAAGTTTTTTTTTACGGTCAAGTTTAGTTTAAATCCAACAAAAATAAGTTTTTCATTCTTTTATAGTTGTTATTGCTGTTGCTTCTTTTCTTTTTCTTCATCCTCTTTATAGTGATTTTGCAACATTGTGTTTCTTCTTTATTTGATTTTTTCTTATTTTTATTTTTTTTTAGAGAATAAAACAAGAAAAATCATAAGGTAAAAAAACAGAGATGAATAAAAAAAGAAGAAAATGATGAAGAAGAAAAACAGGAAGAGTTTTGAGTTATGCATAATTTTTCAGGAAATAATTTCGGTGCATTCTAAATTTAAAATAAGGTACACTTTTGGTCTGTGCTTGGTTTGAACTTAGTTTGTTTGTGTATCGTCATCATTAAGTACTTTCCGTGCATTCTGGATTTAAATAAGGTGTACTTGATCTGTGCTTGTTTAGAACCGAATTTGTTTGTGTATCATTAAGTAATTTCGGTGCGTTCTGGATTTAAATAAAGTGCACTTTTAATCTGAACTTGTTTTAAACTAAGTTTGTTTGTGTGTCATTGTCATTAAGAATTTTGGTGCATTCTGGATTTTAAATGTATGTATAAAAAGAAGACGACGATGGTCATGACAATAACGATAACAATGATAATAATGACGATGGAGGAGGAAGAGGAGGAAAATAAAGGAGGAGATCGAAAAAATTCAAATGAAAAAAAAGGAGATGAAGGTGGTGGTGTGGTGGTAATGACGATGACGATAATGAAAGAAAGATGAGAAAAAATAAGGAGGAGGAGGAGGAGGAGATGGAGATGCAGCAGGGGTGTAAGAAGGAGGAGAAGGTGTGGTGGTAATAACTGAAAGGTTTCTGAGATTGATGAGAATGCTTTCACAGCAAGAAAGCAGAGAATGCTAATTATGCAGAAAAAACAGAATGTTGGAAGAAGAAGCACAGTTATTGAACTAATCAGAAGGCAAAAGAATGTATGTTTTATAAATGAGACTTAAAAAATGGAATTTACCCATTCTCATACTCATGGCCTATCAATATATACACACATGAATACACACTCATGGATTTCAAGAAACTCCAGACCAGTAACTAACTCTAATGCCCATAAATTAACTCACATTTAATTCACAACATCTCTAACTAACTATAAAGAATTTACATCCTTACCCTTGACATCCCCCTCAAAATCATAATTGGTCTTCTCACAATTCTGAGTTTGCTTTTCCATTTCTCAAAGGATACCGATGTCAAAGGTTTAGTTAGTATATCAGCCCTTTGTTCAGCTCCTGGGATATGTATCACATGTACCAAGTTTTTCTGCACTCTATCTCGAACAAATTGAATGTCAAGCTGAAAATGCTTGGTTTTATCATGAAAAACAGGGTTGGCCGTGAGCAACACAATGCTCAAATTGTCACAGAAAATCGAAAGGACACTGGCTAATTCCACATTCAGCTGTGTCAACAACCCTTGAATCCAAATGATCTCCGCTTGGCAAGATGCTAGACTCCTAAACTCAGCCTTAGTTGATGACCTGCTGATCGTCAATTGTTTTCTGCACATCCAAGACACCAAATTAGGACCAAGAAAGACGCAAAAACCAGACACAGACCTCCTGTCCTCCAAATCAGAGGCCCAGTCTACATCAGAAAACTCATAAATTCTGAAGTCTCTGCTTTTGTGGAATATCAACTATTGATCTTTAGTGCCCTGCAAGTATATAAGCAACCTTTTTACAGCCTTTTAGTGAGCAAGAAGAGGTCTATGCATAAATTGACTCACTCTACTCACTGCAAATGCCAAATCTGGCCTTGTCACAGTGGCATACTGCAGACTCCCTACCACTGATCTGTAAAGCTTCGGATCATCAAATTCTTCGAAACCTCTAGCAGTTAATTGTAGAAAAGATACCATAGGAGTTACCATAGCCACACCAACTTTAGAGAGTAGATCACGTATATACTTGGTCCTAGACAAGTGCAAAGCTCTTGTATCAATTTTTAAAATTTCAACGCCTAAAAAGTAACTCAAATCTCCTAAATTCTTTAAAGAGAAGATGTTGTGAAGTTGCTGCATTAATCCAACTATTGTAGATTGATTATTACCTATAACAATCACATCATCAACATAACACAATATAAAAATAACATTATCTGTTTCAGTTCTAATAAAAAGAGAATTATCAGACTTAGCATTTTAAAACCCAAAAGTTGCTAAAGTGCTACTTAATTTAAGAAATTACTCTCTTGGAACTTGTTTAAGATCATAGAGAGACCTATCTATTAGTAATATATTAAAACAGAATACAAGATAGTCTCTAGATGTATTGTTAGTCTCCTTGCTTCCTATCATGATTCTAGATTCATTCTTAGACTTTGACTCTTCTTTTTTCAACTACAACAAAAAACAAAAAAAAAACTATGAATATCATAATGAAACCTCCCATTAAAATTATGAAACGTTACAAGGAATAAAATTCAATTTAAATTAATGTAAAAATTTCACCTTAAGCTCCCATTAAATTTTTGAAACGTTACACCTATTTAATGTACAATTACCATATCCTACATTGATCTTAAGGTCACATTACAAGGAAAAAAAAAAATTCTTAAGATGCCACTAAAATTATCAAATGTTACAAGAAACCAAAATTAAATGTAAAAATTCTTTTAAGATTCACAAAAGTTAGAATAATCAATCTACTTTAAATATAATTAAAAATAACATAATTATATATTATGTAATAAGATATTACAACGGCTACTATAACGATCATTTGAACGGTCACAAATAACAAAGAACAATATAAATATATACTATTTTATTTACACAAATTTATAAAATCTAATAAAAAACCATTATGTAAAAATTATTATTCAAATTCTCCGTGCATGGTGCAGGTCAAAATCTAGTTTAATTAATTTGCAAACAAGAGTTTAAGGTTGTATTTCAAATCCCTTTGTTTGTCTCATATAAATAGTTTGGTATAAATCCCCATTTAAAAAAGCATTATTAAAGTCATATTGTCTAATAGTCCATCCTCTAGTCAGTGCTACACTTAACATAATTCTAATAATTGTAGGTCTTATGACTGGACTAAAGACTTGACCAAAATCAAATACTTCAGTTTGATCAAAGCCTTGTGCCACAAGTCTGGCCTTGTATTTTTGTATCTTTGGTAACCTTTTAACAGCATACATCCACTTTGAACCTATCACTTTTGCATTAGGTGGAGCCTCAACCAAGGTCCATGTATTAGTTCTCATAAGAGCCTGGTATTCCTCTTGCATAGCAGCATATCAATGTGGTATTTTAAGAGCCACAGCTGCATTTTTAGGAGGACTTTCAATAGACAAGTCTGAACTTCCAACAGTAGAGTGAAGTTTTGGCTTTAACTTTCCTGTTTTTGACCTTGTGGTCATGAGGTGTTGATTCTGAACCTCAATAGTAGCAGGTGATTCAAGATTCTGTTGAGCAATATTTTGTGAAGTAGTAGGAGGTGCAGAAAGAGGTAGCTATTTTTCAATACCAGTGATTGGAATGATATCTGAACTTGTACTTTGAGAAGTAGAGGGTGGTGATTCTTTTATTAAATCACTAGGTACATCACTAGTTGTTGATGCTGCAGACTTAGTTAGTACCAATAGTTGGTCTATCTGAAATAATACTTGAATCAGAAGAATTATTTGAAGTGTGAATTGAAGGTATGGTAGTAGAATTATGAGTGTTTAAAGTATTGCTATTAGCTAATTTAGGTAGACACTTATACACTTTATGATCAATAGCATATCCTAGAAATAAACATTTGTGGGACTTATAATTAAATTTGTTCTTGTTATAAGGAGTTATTAAGGGATAGCAGGCTGAACCAAAGGTTCTTAGAAGAGTATAATCAGGTTCTTTGGTAAACAGAACCTCATATGGAGATTTATCTTGGAGAGTTGGAGTAGGTAATCGATTTATAAGATAAGGTTGTAACTACAACCTCATCCCAATAAGTGAGTGGCAATTTGGCTTGAGAAAGCATAGCCAAACTTGTCTCCACAATATGGCGATGCTTTCTCTCCACTCTACCATTTTGCTCATGTGTGTAAGGAGAAGTGTATCTATGAGAAATATCTTGCTCTGCTAAGTATGAAATAAAGATGTTTGAGGTGAATTCATCTCCATGATCAGTCTGAAATTTCTTAATTTTACGTCCAGTAAGATTTTCCATTAGAGATTGAAATTGTACAAAGGCAGTAAAGACTTGAGATTTCGAGTGCAGTAAGTACAAGCATGTGTATTTTGAAAAAGCATCAATAAAAGTCACATAGAATCTATAACCTAAGTGAGAGCTATATGGTGATGGTCTCCAAACATTAGAGTAAACAAGCTGTAGAGGTGCTGTATAGACAGTAGAAGACTCGGGAAAAGGCAATTTATGATGTTTAGCATGAACACAATGAGAACAAATATTATTCATATCAAATTGTTTACTTGAAGAAGAAATATTACACAAATTCATAACCAAATGTACAATTCTAGTTGAGGCATGGCCTAAACGCCGATGTCAAAGATTATTGTAAGTCAGATCTACACTAAACACACAGGGAATAGAACTAGGAGTGAGATTTGAAGGACTTTGAACATTGAAGAATCTGTATAGACCACCTCTACGATAGCCTTGTAAAAGTATCTTCTTGGAGTGTTGGCATTTCATTAAACAAATGTAAGCATGAAATTCAAAGAATACAGCATTGTCTTCACAAAATTTTGATACACTAACTAGATTCTTGGTCATTTGTGGTGAGTGAATTAATTGTTGAGGATTAAAGAAACGATTTGTATCTAAAGCATGTAAAATTGAATTACCAATGAGAGATTAACAAACCTTTGCCATTGTCTACGATAACCTGTTCAGGACCATTATAGTCTGTTTTTGAAAGGAGGTTGTCAGCATTGGGTGTGATATGGTGTGAAGCACCAGTGTCTGGATACCATGTTGGATCAACAAGAGATGTTGGAGCAACCATGTAAGCAGATGGATTGTGGAAGGCAGGGGTTGGATGGGGGAATTGACGATGAACCAAAAACTTGTGAAGCAGATGAAGACGGCAAAGTCTTTGTTGAGGGAGGCCTAAAAGATTGATTCTGGGATTGAGAAGGGGGTGGAAACTGTTGATCAAACCTATGGAAACAATGCCAAGCTATATGACCAAATCTGTCACAAACCTGGCATTGAGGCCTTGGTGAGCTATAGTTGAATCTGCCATCTCGAGATATTCTTCCACCTCTGCCTCTACGGTTGTAGTTGGCACGACCAGAGGTGAAGGAATTGGAGAAAGAGCTTTGTGCAAGATGAGCCTGAGGGAGCAAAGTATCTGGGTTCTGAAACTGCTATAACATATCATCATGTGACATAGTGATGGTTTCTATCTCACTTAAAGAATAGAGTTCAGGTTTGGAATTGATCATAGTAAGAACATGATATTCAGAATTTAAACCAGCAAGAAGGGCATCATATGTTCTTCTGATGTGAGTGGACTCCCAAGAGCAGCCAAAGAATCAGTAACTTCTTTAATCTTTGAATGTATTGTGTTGCTGTTAATCTGTTCTTCTTGATATTCTTGAGGCTAGCTTTTTGAGTTGCTTGATCTTGTATTTGGTGCTTTTAGTAAAGTAATCCTCGATCCTATTCCAGATTTCATAAGCAAATTGGCTGCCAACCATCTTGTTGGAGAAAACTTCCTCCATTGAAGCCAACAAGAAGGAAATGATGTTGTAATCTTCCTGGCGCCATTGCTTGTACTGTGCAAATTCTTTACCTGAAAGTCAATCTTGATCTGATGAAAATTGAGGAGGAATGGATTGTTGAAGATGGCTCTCTAAATCTTGTCCTCTAATTGCTTCCAATGCCTGCTGCTGCCATGTTCGATGGTTGTTTTCACCTAACTTGTTGCTAATGGCATTCTGAAAGGATTGTGGTGTAAAAGATGAACTATTCGGAAGAGGAGTATTGGGTGTAGATTATGAAAATTCATTTGTGATGGAAGAAGCCATGGATCAATAACCTTTGGCTCGTGATACCAAGAAAGGTTTTTGAGATCGATGAGAATGCTTTCACAGCAAGAAAGCAGAGAATGCTAATTATGCAAAAAAATAGAATGTTGGAAGAAGAAGCACAATTGTTATTATTCATGATTGAACTAATTAGAAGGCAAAAGAATGTATGTTTTACAAATGAGACTTAGAAAATGGAATGTACCCATTCTCACACTCATGGCCTATCAATATATACACATATGAATACACACTTGGATCTCAAAACAAGGGGAAACAAGGGGGAAGATTTAAATGCAGAGACAGGTGACATGGCATTTTTGCTCTCTTAGAGAAATGCTCTACGCTTTTGCATGACTAGAATATACATAACATTCGAACAACTCCAGAAGCCTCCAAGGAAATCAAGTAGAAAGATAATATTTAAGACATTACTTTCTCCTTCAAAAACAAATGCACCAACATAGCAACCTCTTTTACTAGCAAAAACCGACAGACCATGCAGCCAAAATAGGGTAATATCTATACCAAATAGAGACATGGCCCTTCACGCTGTATCATAGAGTGTTCTAATACCAGTTCTGAGAAAACTTTGCATCAAAAGAGAGGTCAACCTTACAAATGTTCTTGCCATTGATGTGTTTGGATATGCACACAACAACTATGGCCCTTGCAACCTCAGCTGAATTGGTTGGTCCTGAATTGTCATATCTTCACTGAAAATTTTCACGAAAGTTGTAATAAATGTTAAAAAGCGTCAAAATTTGAAATGACATTATTAGTGTAAAGATAAAAAAGTTACTCCTTCCATTTCAAAATAAGTGACAATTTTGGAATAGTGCCATATTTTGAAATATCGATGTATCAGTTTGTCTGAATTGACCGTTATTTTGAACCAGAAGAAATAAAATAGAAATATAAATTATGTGACTAATGTCTTAAAAATTGCTTATGATTTATGAAAGCGCCTCAAATTTGGGAAATCAAATTCATTGTGTTATGAAATTATTAACTGAAGTAACAAACTAAATTTAAGTGCGAGAAAAATGATACCCTTACAACAACAACAACAACAACAACAACAACAACAATAATAATAATAATATCCGATAAGTTCGATGAACAAATAGGAGGACTAGCATGCATTATTTAAATTGTAGAAGTCATACAATTTACCTATAGAAATAAGTTCCATCCAAGATCCTTCAACTCTTTATTATTCAAAACTTCCAACATGGCGTTCGGCATCATCTGCTACATTACCCTGTTGCATCATACTTATCAGAAACCATGGCACTGGAGTATGAATTATTAAAAATTCATTATTTTAGATTTACTATAATATGAATGCCAAAACTGAGAGTATAGTGATAGACACAGAGAAGGGAACACGTGAAGAATTTACTTGAAAGAATTAATAACCTGCACCAGGGTATTAATAGCAGCTCACTCAATGTGAGCTTTCTGATAGGTGTTTTGGCTTTATCATCAATGCAAACCACCACGCTCACCTCACGAAACTGTTAACACAATGAAATTGACTAGCTGCTTTTTTGACGCTCCTCTTGCCATTGCAAAACTTCTATCATTGTACCTAAGATCAACTGTTTACTTAGCTTACTTTCACAAGAACATGAGAGGAGGAAAAAAGAAAAGAAGTGACAACATAAGATGGGATTAAATAATTCAGAAAGCATCACTACCATCACAATCAACACTTAATCCAATTCCCATTCAGAATTCCTCATAAGTCATAAATAGAACTTTTTAATTATATTCTAGAAATTAAAAAAAGAAGCTGCTCTGACCAAAGATACTGCCTTAGTAGTAAACAACTTCTACACGTCAAATGTAATTATAATAGTTATAATCTACTAAAATTAGGAGGTTGGATAACCCACTTCCTGAAACCCATACAATGTCCCCCCCAAAATAGAAAATGTTCACGGCCTCCCAATTGGCAACACCTGTCTTCTTCTGTTTTGGCTTCAAAGTTCAAACTGAAATGAAACAAAATGCAATTAGTTCAGTGGATAAAGGAGTGAGAAGTGGCTTGAGGGAGAACTTTCTCGCACAAATTTGAGTATAAACAAATCAATGGCTAATCCCTCTTTTCATCTCAGTCCCTCTGTTGATCCTTCTTGAACAAAAACAAGCACATTGGTGTCCCCTTTCCTCTCGTAACCACCCTTCTCTTTTCCAACCCTCTCCTTTCCTCTCTGGTTTCGCTTGAGGATGCATTCTGAGACCAGAAGCCAAAAAGGTGACATCATACCCTTCATCCATTTTTCAATTTCAATTCGGATTCAATCAAAAAGCAAAGAAAGTAAAAAGCTTGCAAGTCAGAAGAGACTTGAGAGAAGGTTGATGCCAAAAAAAGGGGTTCAGGGTCCCCTCTCCTCGGCACCACCAAACCACAACATCCCACTGGCATAACTCACTGTCACCAGATCAGAAAGCATCAGATCAGTAGAATCGATTTCGGCGTCTCACGGCTGCTGATGGTATGTTTCTTACTCAGCATTCCCCCTTTCTCCTTTTCCATTTTCTATGTTTCCCTTTTCACGGGATAGGTGCTCATTTGAAGGTTCTTGCAACTTTCTGAGCTTCTAAATACTAAGTTAATATTGTAAAGGGATAATACTTTGGAAGGGTTTACACTACTAACACAACCTTGAAGGTGATTTTTCTGACTATCTTTGCAGCACTATGTGTGCAAATATCTTATTTTCATAGCCATTCGATCCCTATTTCCATGAATCCACTCACCCACGCATAGCCATGGCTACCTTGCTATTGGACATTGACATGGACACACGGGGCACAAAACAGACAATGACACAGCAAATTCCAAAAATTATAGGACACCAACACGACAAATACACACATACATAAGATTTACAATATCTCCAGATTTTCATAGATGTCAAACAATTAATTTCCATAAATTTTTTAGATCCCTCTGGAAAGAAAGAGTATTATTGACCTATGCCATATATATTACCTGTTTCTAAGTTCCCTCTAGGACACCTGGGGAATCATTTCTATTAGCATTTCATAGAACATATAACATGAGACACTTGTATAATAAATAAATGAATAACAAGAAAAACATTGGTCATGCCAGATTGTATTCAGGTTGTTTCCTTTCATGTTTTCGACATGCTCATTCGCATATGTTTTCCACATGTTTTCAACAAAAAATAATTTGAACATGGACATGTAAGGACGCGTGGGTATTCACCGTATTTTGGTATCATGTCAACAGATACACCATTACCTTGATATAGCTGTACTTCATAGCAATAGGCAATAGTATAATACTAAAGAACTATCAAACATGTTAATCTCAACTGAAAGAAAATGTTTTGGAATTTAAGAAAAAACAAGCAGCCTGTATATATAAATTGAAGCTTTATGAGCAGTCACTGGCATATTTGAAGCAATAGCCATTAGTTTTGTATGCTGCAATGTCATTGTATGATGTGGGAAGTTCACCATAACCTAAAGTAATCATAAATTTGACCAATAATAAATTACTGCAAACGTTCCAATATAAATTACTAAATAGAAAAATTAGCTCTTCTATTTCATTCCTACATTCACAACAGCCAACATAGATAACAGCATCATAGTTAAAATACTGCCAATAAAGGAGGAAGGATAAATAATAAATCTAAATTAATACTTACATACTGTTATCGGTGTGCTGATATATTCAGGATAAGTAAATTGAATGGCCCTTCAAGAAGAAATTGGATGCATGTTAAGCATAAGAGCTCAACAAACTGCAGCAATGTCTGATAGGTCTTCAGAACTGGATGAATATGAAAGTACGTTCTGTTCCGATTCAGATTTGGTATAAACTTTTTCTTTTGCTTCTTCACCTTCAGTTTGTGCATCTAAGATTGATGAGTGCAACACCTTTGCAGATAATAATCCTAAACCTCTCATCTTAGACAACAAGTTCAAAGTAGAAAAGTATGTCTCTGATCCACATGGAAGTTTAGATATGTTTAATAAATTCCTGTAACTCAATTCTACCCTAAAATCAATCATCTCTTGTAGCATTACTTTCATCATTTGAAGATTTTTTTCTCTGCAAAATACATAAATCATCAGATTAAATGTATGACCATCAGGTCTAAGACCATTCACCTTCATCTGGTCATACATTGCACGGGCCTCTTGAATTCTTCCACATCTAAGTAGTGCATATATGCCAACTCCGAATGCTACACCGTCAAGTGGATATTTTTTCAATACTGCAAATCTAAAAACATCAGCAGCCATGTTATATTTACGAACCTTGACAAGCCCTCCTATTATCACAGTATGGATGTGAGCATCAACATCAGGGTAACTCATGGCAAGACCACGGTAAACATTAACTGCTTCTTCAATTCTTCTCGAAGCACAAAGTCCAGTCAGTAATCCAGCAAAAGTATAGTTATCTGGTGTAAAACCTTTATCAACCATATTATTATAGAGTTCAACTGCATGAGAGGGAAGTCCAGCCTTAACAAAAGAGCATAAAAGTGCATTACATAGCACTAAATCAGTATCTACATATCCACAGACTAGTTTGGGTAGTAGATTAAACTTGGGTAATAGATAAAACTTTCCCGAAAGACAAATTGCAGACAACAATGAAGTAAAGGTATAAGAATCAGGTTTTAGATTTTGTTTTGACAAACCGGCAAAAACTTCAACTGCATCCTGATACCTTCCAACCTTTGAAAGGCAATCAATTAATACATTACAAAGAATTAAATCCGGATTTTGGTCAGTAGATAACATGATCTTTAACAAATCTATCGCTTCAGTGACCATGCCAGATTGCATAAATGCCTTGAACAAGATTGTATATGTCACAACATTAGGGGAACAACCACTTCCAGCCATTTTCAAGAGCAGATTGCGAGCAACATCAAGTCTCCCCACTTTACAATATGTATGGATGAGAATCGTCCAAATGTTAACAGACAGTTCAAACCCTAAAGAAATCATGAGACCCAGCACTTGATACACCTGAAGTAATCCACTCATCCTAGAGAAACAATTGAGAAGCATCTCAAACATGGGAATGCTGGGATAATAGCCCATCCTCAACAGGAGTCGAAACACATAACCGGTGTGAGTAATATCATTTAACTTGGATAGATGACAAAGTGCATAGTTAAAGGTGAAGAAGTTTGGGGCTTGCGTGTGGTGAAAAACCCTCAATGCGAGATTGGGTTGGCCAATTTTAAATAGAACATCCATGAGGATATTACGAGCAAATGTATTAGGTTCGAAGCCCGAAACTTGCATCAGGTTATAAGCCTCAAGCACCATGGGATGCATTTTGCCATGCCATAAAATCCTTAATAAGAGGATGTAAGTTGCACGCTTTGTGACACATCCTATAGTCTCCAACTGAAAAAGAATAACTTGGAGGGTTTTGTAATGGTTGGTGAGACGTTGAAGCACTGGGACCATGTAATCAAGGGCACGGATATCATGAGAGTAATTATAATTAAAATCATTATAGTAATTCTGGCGCTGGGCAGTCCAGATAAAAAAGGAAAGGGTAATCAAGTCAGAGGGGCACCTGGCCACTGTGGAATGCACAACATCAATCCTACTCATAACCGATTCCATTTTGGTTTTTGTTTTAGTTTTGTGTTCATTGATGATGTTACTACTACTGCTGGTGTTGTTGCCACCACCCCACTTCAAACAATGACAGGATGATGCGTAGCAGCGAGACAAGAAGACACGAGCTAGCAGTCTTGTCACTCTCATGACCTGGTGGTGTGGCTTCCTGTTGTGAACAAACAAAGCCCACCTCGTGTGTTTCCAAGCACACATAAGCAAACCTACAAAATACAAAACATATATCATGTCATTCAACATCGTGAATTCACAGGGGGCATTAAAAAAAACTCTGGACAGAAGACATTACATAGCAACAGCGAGAGCAAGCTCAAAGGTTGCAGCCTCGCGGGAGAGACATGTACATATCAACAGCAACGAAGGAGAGAGAAGACTTAGCAGCGGCTGCAGTGAAGAGATGGGTGTAACGCTGAGAAACAAATGGCCGCCATTCAGATATTTTTTTTGTGAAGATGAACATTCCTCTAGAAAAGCCTAAGTCACATCCATAAACCTAAAGAGGGTGCTGAGGAGCAAAACAACTGCAACAACCAGCAGCAATAGGATGAAAAGATACAACCAAAACAAGAATACAAAACATAGATCAATCAACACAAAACAAAGTAACTAGTAATCACCCCTAAACACAAAAAAATCCACTAGCTACAGGCACGGAACAAAAAAGCTTCAATGATCAATTATCCTGTCTTCCCTACCTCGTTTCCAAGGCTCCTTATAAAATGAAATCAGCCTTTACATCTTCCCCACATTCACAGATTCTTTGTTGAATATTTTCTTGTTTCCAATTTTCCATACATTCACTCTCTTTTTTTTGCACATTTTAGCATCGTTGTTCTAAACATGCAACAAAAAACAAAATGACCAAAGAACAGAACGTAAAAGACCCTTCCTGAATTGAAAACAAGACAAATATAACAAAAAAAACTTAAAACTGCTAGAACCTTCCTATTTTCTCTCTTAAAAACAAACTCTTATTTATTACCACTGACCTCCAAATCAAACTATCGCAAAGTGATTAATCTCCTTAGGAAATTAAACAGTACTACACAACACCAGAAGAAAGACCCTTTTATTGAATCTTCATCATTTGATTATCAAGCTAGGAGACAAATTTTGAGTGTTATTGAAAATGTTTTCTGCTCTATTATCTCTCTCGGTTTCTCCAACTTTAGTATACTAGCCCCAAGAAAGGGAAAAGAACAAAGAGAACAACAAATTAAATCAGTTAGTTTTACATACAAATACAATTCATCTAAACCTATTACAAATTGAATCAACCAGTTTTACGTACAAATACAATTAGCATCAATAAATTAAAACAGCAAAAATCCAGTATAAAAAATTAATAAGAATAACTTAGGAAAAAAAAGACTCACCTACCCTACACTGCAGAAGCAGAAAGTCAGAAACAGAGTCAGGTGCGGTTTTCCAACTTGGGGTCGTTTTGCAGTGTTGCACCGTTGCAGAGCAGGCCACCGTCGAGAGAGCGCAGAACTTCGACACGAGCAGGGCAGAGACTGCAGAGGAGCCAACTCGATGACGACGGAGGAAGCAGAAGCAGAGACAGGCGAGGCACGGTGGAGCCAAGGCGGCTGGGACGTCACAGACGGAGAAGGCAGAGGCGAGCAGACACTGGCGGCGGGGGGACGAGGCAGAGGAGCCGGCAAGGGGAGTGACGAGTGACGTCCTCTTCGTTGGCTGCCGTTGTGTTCGGCGGTGAACGTGCGGAACTGCGGTGAGTGAGGTTGAGAGGTGAGAGTCAGTGAATCTGTGATTCTTGGGAGAGAGTGAGCTGAGACTTGAGGTTGTGGATGGCTTAGGGGTTCTGAAAACCGGACCAGTTATCGAACCGCTCTAGTTACTGGTTCAGTAATTCATTGGTTCAACCGTGGTTCAACCGAAAAAACCGTTTTATAATGAACACCTGATTCTATAAAAATTCAATGAATAAAGTAACTGGTTCTAAACACTATTCTGCTGCATTTTTTTACTTATAAAGGGGATCATAAACAACTAGTTCTATGAATAAATAAACTACAATGATGATATGTAATGCCAAAAATAGGCCAATGATGAAATAATAAAGGGTTTCTCTCTTCAATTCTATGTTCAAGCTTGTAGCAAACCAAAATCAACAGAGTAATACCGTTGAAATAGTCTTCCTTCTTAATTCTTATATACCTCAAAGAATTTCCAATAAAATGAAAATTGAACACAATACACAGCTTTAAAACAAAAATAAAACAACACTCAAAAATCAATCACCTCTTCCAAACACAGCCTTAAAACAAAACAGAACAACATTCAGAGTATGAGCATTGACCACAAAAAATTTATTTCTGAAACAGAACAAAAACAGCAGAACAACATTCAGAATTTGAGCATTGAATTGATTTATGAAACAAAACAAAAACAGAAGAACAACATTCAGAGTTTGAGCATTGATAACAAAAAATTGATTTCCGAAACAAAACAAACAATTAACAAAACAATGAAAACAGGAATTTTTTTTCCTTCAGAAAAAGAAAACAATGAAAACATGAAGCATATAATAAATCAATGATCACCAATATCCAGCAAGAATCTCAAAGACAACAATAAATACACAACAACAATTTAGCAAATAAACAAGAACAAGACCTAAATAGAAAATCCAACAAATTAAATCGCAGAAACCTAACAATTTAGCAAATTAAAACAACAGCGCAGCCCAAAAATTTACCAGAACACTAATGCAAGTGGAATCATCATGCTAATATAATATGTTTTCTACAAAGATGCTATTTGTGCAGCTAAAATTTCCTAATTACTAAGATCCAATTATTCTAATTTCACATGCAATCAACTTACTAAATTTCTAAAAGCTAGAAATCATAAAACCAACCCGAAATATGGTTAAAGCATTTCATCAAACGTGTTGAGTGCGGTAAACTTAAAACAAAATAAGAGATTTCAAAGCTTAATATCAATGTCATAGAGAAGAGAACATAACAATTGTATACTTTAATCAGTCTATGAAAAAAATACAAACCACTACCAAATCAAATAATTATTTATTGTAATAGAAATAAGAAGTTGCAGAGTTTGAAGCAGAGTATTGGTGTTGTGTGAGTGTATTGTCTGGTGGCGGGTTTAGGGAACTCACGGCGGCGATAAAAGAGAGCAGTTCGACGGCTAGGTGGAGCGCGCGGGTTGGTCGCAGCGTTTGAAGCAGACCAACGTGGCTTCCAGACGAACGCGAATGCGAACCCGAACGGTGAACGCCGAGCAAACTTGAACAGCGAAGAACGCGAACGAAGACGACGGCTGAACGAAGACGCGAGCGTGAACGGCAAACAAACGGCGGCTGAACAGACAAAGACGACGGACGCCGAGCTCGAGGAAGCAACTGCGATCGGTGACAGCGAACAGGGGTTGAAGACTTGGAGCACGAGGGAAGCTAGATAGACGGACGGATGGCGGCAGTATGCCACTCCTTGCGGCGGTGGTGTAGGCTTACAGTGCTAGGGTTTTTTGGCTGAGTTTCTGTGAATGAAAGATAGGGAGGGAGAAAGGGAGAAAGAAACGAAGGGGCTTCAGAACCAAGGCCCAAGGGTGAAAGTAAGCCAAATTTGACAAAAACGACGCCGTTTCTTTTAAACCAGTCGGCAAGGTTCTGAAAACCGGTTCGAACCGGACGGTTGAACCGGTCGAACCGCTATCAATTACGACTCAGACAGAAGGCAAAACCGGCAAATTTCAAAACCGCCGTTGGATCGTTGAACCGGCTGAGAACCGGTCAATCGAACCAAACCGTGACCCGACCGGTTTTTGAATCTTAACAAAAACGCTGCGTTTCGCTGTGCAGCGATGGCAACCCTAAGTTCCATAACCCCTCTTCCTTCTAGTCTCCAGTAGGGGTGTTCAAATCCAAGCCGATCCAAATTAAACCGCTCATCCAATCCGATTCAAACCGAAAACCGATTAAAACCGCACTAATTCGGATTTGATTGGATTCTATTTTTTGCAAACCGCTGGATTGGATCGGATTTCGGATCTACTTTTCATAACCGATCCAATCCAATCCAAACCGCACAATGTGCTATAATATTATTATTTTATTATTATATTTACAATTATACTTATAATATGTTCAATTTGTTATATATTTTTCTATTATTCATGTATTATTATTATTTAATAAATATTTTATGTTGAAAATGTTATTTATTTATTTATTTTAACTAACCTATAATTTTATTTCTATTGTTATGTTATCGTTAGTTTTTTAAGATATTGTTAAGACTTGTTATGTCATTGTTGATTATTTAAAATTTGATGTTGAGACTTGTTATATGTATTTAATTTTTTTATTTAAAAAATCGCAAATCCAAACCGATCCAAACCGCTTGTAATCGGATCGGATCAGATTTCCAAAAAAAATTCATCCAATCCAAACCGCACCACACATAAATTAAGCGTTCGGATCGGATGACTTTTTCCCTTAAAACCGAACCAAACCGCACCGCGAACACCCCTATTCTCCAGCCTCCACAACGCGAAGCAGCAGTCCAAAGTCCAGACTCTAGCCCCAATTCGTCTCAACCTCATCGAAGCCACCGGTGCATGTCCGTCCAGCCACCGCCGCCGTCCCAACTTCGAGCTTTGAAGGCAACGGCGCAACGTCTATCCAGCCACCACTGTTTGAGCTTCGAAAATCGAATCCACTGTCGTCGGTCTCGCCTCTTGCCTCCGTCGCGCAGTCACTTCCTGCCGGTGCCAGCTCTGTTCCACACCACCACGTCGGCCACTGTCCCCAGCCACTTCCACACCCTCGCCAGCTCTGCCTTGTTCCATCCTTCCAGGATCCAGCTTCTAGCCTAGGTATTAATTTTTTTTTTTGTAATAATAATGTTGAATAATTGATTTATGTTACTCTGTTGCTGCTTTTTTTTAATTTCTGAATGTGAAATTGTGAAGGAAAATCAAATAATTGATTTTGTGTTGTTGAATATTGCTAAAAATGGATTTGATACTCTGTTGTTGCTTTTTTTAATTTCTAAATGTGAAATTGTGAATAGAAATCAAATAATTAATTTTGTGTTGAAATTATTGCTAAAAATGGATTTGTTACTCTATAGCTGTCATTGGAGCCATTCACACACCACTTTGGCCAAGCTCTCTACTAAAAGGCAAGAAGTTCTTTCTCCAGCAGGCAACATTGTTGAACAGGTCAATAATACACCAGAGTATTAATCTTGGGAGCTTCTTTTAACTTTTTTTCATCTGGGGTGGTGTTGTGATTGTTGTTGATGATGTTGAGACTTTTTTTTTTTGCAGACTATTGTTCAAATCAGAGTGGTGTTGGGTTGCTGGCATTTGTTGGGGGAGAATAGAGCACTGCAAGGTTACTCATCTGCACTGAGGATTGCTCAGCAGCGGCTCCGAAAAGAGCATGGTTGTGTCCCTCATAGAGAGATTCTATCAGGTAAACTTAAAAGTTACAATTTCTCAATTTGAGTGATGGCTAAGTAAAGTTGCATTCTTGTTTAGTATGTAGTTTATTTGCTTGTCAAAAAATTTGGAACTGAAGTTATGCATATTAATCAAAAGCCATATGATATGGTATAGTATGTTATGTGACACTAATTAATTGAAGAAATTGTATGTAAGACAAGTTTTGTTAGATGGGAATGATGTTAGGAGTTTGAAGCTAAAATGGTTGAGGTAGCAAATAGGACTAGTGAGTCAAGAACTGGCTTTGTTTGCGATAACAATTAGAGAAAACATGCTCTTAGAAAGATCTGATGCTGACCAAGTTGAGATTGAAGAAGCTACAAGAGTAGCCAATGCATTCTTTCATTATCAAACTTCCAGAGGGTTATGAAACACAAGTCAGCCAATATAGAGTTTCAATTTCTATTCTTATTTATTGGAATCAAAATTGTTTAATTTTTTGTATCATTGAAAATCTAGATGATGACTTGTAATTCTATGTTTAATTTTAGTTTTATAGTATATTTTGATAAGATCATATGGCTTTGGTCGATGACATTTCATGTAGTGTTTTAAATTTGGAAGATAGTTTAAGATATATATTAAACTATAATTATATTTTAAAATGTTTATTTATAATTTATTTATTATTTTATATTTTTTATTTCAAAATGGTTTTTTCGGTTGAATCACGGTTGGACCGGTTGAACCAATAAACCAGTAAACTAATAACTAAAACGGTTCGATGACCGGTTCGGTTCTCAGAACCTTGCCAGTCGGTACCTTGTTCGGTTCAACCGGCCGAAACCGGCGGTTCGGCCATTTTTCACCGATTTTTGGAGAAACGATTTTAGAGAACAAACCGGATTGTAATATTATCAGTTTATAATTAGACCGGTCGAACCATCGGTCCGGTCTAATTTTTAGAACGTTAGTTAGGAGAGAGTGAATCTCTAGGGCTTTTTGTTTTTTTGTTTTTCTTTAATTACCCAATTCCATGTTTTTAAAATCGGATACTTATTTGCTAATGAGTTATAGTTGAAATGGTCTAATCTCTCTCTACTCACTTAAAGGTTGTAAGTTTGAGTCTTTTTATCTTTGGTAAAAAAATAAATAAATAAATAATTAGATACTTATTCTTTCAAATTTTAAAATACATAATACAAAAATTTATTTTATTTTTATTAGATAATAATATAATATAATCTTTTAATTTTAATAATATTTTATTATTCTAACTAATAAAAATATTCGACTAGTTACGTGTACACTAAAATCAACTATTAAAGTTAGCTACTAGTATAAAATATTAAAATACATGTTAGAATATAAATACACATTAAAAATAAATTAAACTACTCATATATTTATACAGAAATACATTAGTAACTGATTTCAATAGTTAATTTTACGAAAAAGCTCTGCATCCATGTATTTTTTACATGGTTGTTAACCAAGTAATTTCCTCCACACGCACGTCTCCCACCCCTCACTCGTTTGTCATACACGCGCTACATATAACGTGCTGCAACCTAAAGTTTTGCTCAACGTAAACCTTATGCTGCAACGTAAACCTCCTTGCATTCTTCCTTATTGATCTGCATTGCCTTCGTCGTTCTCCTCTGGTCACGTTCATCTTCTCGTTTTCTTATTTCGATCTGGTTGCATTTATCTTCTTCCTATTCTTCTTCGTTTTCTTCTTCGATTTGCACTTTTGGATCGAAACAATAAATGACTCAACTTCAAATTAGGAGAGCAATTTGGATCACTCTTCTGAAACGAATCAAACTGACAAAGTTTGGATTATTCAATTTTGAATTGAATTAAATGGACGGATGTGTACTGAATTGAATTGAATTGATAATATGTAAATTGTAGGCAGAGTTATTTGAATTTGATTTTATATAATGGATTATGTTTCGTTCACTCAGTACTATACAATTGTTTCACCATGAGTACTGTGTTCGGTTCACCATGAGTACTGTGTTCGGTTCATTCTGCAAAAAGCTGTTTGAATTTGATTTTATATCATGGATTATGTTTCGTTCACTCAGTACTATACAATTGTATTGTGTTCGGTTCACCATGAGTATTGTGTTCGGTTCATTTTGCACTATTCAAAACTCTTCTTCCTTACCTTTTACTGCTTCTTCACCAGAGAGAGGAGGAAAAGACAAAAAAATACAGCAGCAACAACAACAAAAGAATGACGATATGGTTTCAGGATTTAGGATTTTAGGGTTTAGGGTTTATGAGTTCAAGGTTCAGTGTACAATGGTTCAGTGTGTTTCAAACTTTCGGTTCGTCCTGTGTATTAATTTCGGTTCACCGTGTTCATGGTTGAGGGTTTAAGGTTTAGGGGTCTAGGATTTAGAGTTCAAGGTTCAGGATTTTAGGGGTTTAGGGTTTACGATAGGGTTCAGGGTTTAGGGTTTAGGGTTTAGCATTCAGGGTTCAGAGTTTAGTGTTTGGGGTTCGTGTTCAAGGTTTAGGGTTTAGCGTTCAGAGTTCAGAGTTCAGAGTTCAAAGTTCAGAGTTTAGGGTTTAGGTTTTAGGGTTTAGGTTTTAGGGTGTAGGGTTTAGGTTTTAGGGATTTAGGTTTATGGGTTCAGGGTTCAGGGTTCAGGGTTCTGGTTTTAGTGTTTAGGGTTTAGGGTTTAGGGTTCAGTGTTTAGGGGTTCATAATTTTTTGGTAAACAGGAGAGCGATTTGGATTACTCTTCTGAAACGAATCAAACTGACAAAGTTTGGATTATTCAATTTTGAATCGAATTGAGTAGAATGCAATTGCTAATTTGAATTGAATTAAATGGACGGAGGTGTACTGAGTTGAATTGAATTGAATTGATAATATGTAAATTGTAGGCAGAGTTATTTGAATTTAATTTTATATAATGGATTATGTTTCGTTCACTCAGTATTATACAATTGTTTCACTATGAGTATTGTATTGGTTCATTCTGCAGAAAGCTGTTTGAATTTGATTTTATATAATGGATTATGTTTCGTTCACTCAGTACTATACAATTGTATTGTGTTCGGTTCACCATGAGTACTGTGTTTAGTTCATTTTGCACTATTCAAAACTCTTCTTCCTCACCTTCTACTGCTTCTTCACCAGAGCGAGAAGGAGGAAAAGACAAAAAAATACAGCAACAACAACAACAAAAGAATGACGATAAAGAGAAAACACATGAAGAAGAAGGAACGCGAAAAATGAGGAGAAGGAGGAGAAGGAGGAGAAGGAGGAATGCGAAGAAGAAGGCAAAGAAGCTCCGTGCGTAAACGAGCGTGAAAAGCGCGGGAAAAGAAGAAGAAGCGTGGGGGAGAAGAAGCGTTGGGTAAGAGCGATTTCGTGTGTGTTGGGCGCGTATATTTCACGTTTCGTTTAATGGTATTGGATTTTTTTGGTGTTGGGCCAACTTAGTTACATGGTTACATGGATGTGTAGCATCTCTGTTAATTTTAATATACGAATAACATTTTTAAAAAATAGTATAATATTATTAAAAATGCCCAAAAAATATCATAGTTATAAAGCAAAAACATAAATATAAACAGAAACAAATTAGTAGTTATTATTAGTCAATTGTAATATATGTTATTAGTTAATTGGAAGATGAAATTTATAGAATTCAATTATTTAATCTATTTAGAATTAAAGGTGATCGAGTACATTGCTTTAATAGCTAGAACAAGTGTGGTCGTATTAAAAAATTTAATTCGTGAGTATGAAATGTATTCCATGAAAAACTTGTGTGCAGGGTAATGGAAAACCACCCAAGACAACAGGGCACAAGTATAAGCTGAGTTTTTAGTTTTTACATGAAGACTGCAGTCAGTATGCTCTCAAATACGCATCATTTGCGATGTGGGGGGAGATGACTATCTGAGTTGACGATATAATCCGCCTCTCTTTTTTCCGTTATATTTAATATCATCCATGTTGTTATGAATCCTGGAGCTAATAGAGCGACCTTTCTTCAGTCTCATCATCCTAGGTTGGACCGAATACGGAACCCGTTATAGGATGGCCAGTCATCCTCGTGACCTATGGGTCGAAACTCTTATCTGTAAATATTAAAGATCGACTACATGCGATACACAGGATGTACATACCGCTTCCAATCAAGTCGTGCATGAGAACAAACTGCAAGAATGTGACGGCAAAGAACATGAAAAGCCTGAAAATACCCACAATTACACTTACCCTCATCAAGTAACACGTGATAATTCTATTGCATAGACCCAAGCACTCCCGCTAACTCTTTAACCGTGAATGTAGTCATCAACCGATTAAACTGATAAACATTCATAGTATTGACGTGTTTCGAGTTGAATTTTATGGCCTTCATCAACGTCTGTAAGAATACAACACCGACTTGAAGCTGGGCAAGGGCCTTTGAACCCTTCCTAGAAAAAAGTTATACTTCTACTCTAATTTTTTGTCTGTTTGAGTCTTTCAGTTCTGTATATTTTCTACTGCTTCCTTTGATGCCTTTTTTGTTTTAAAAAAATTAAATAAAAATAAATTTTATGCTCTGTAATTTCTTGATTTGTGATTCTCTTGTTGTATTTTTTTTTTTAAATTTAGATGCTATTAGGGTTTGATTCAGGTTTCTAGTTCTTGTAAAATTACTAGTGATCTGTTATGATTTGATTGTAGTTATTTTTCTTTTAAATTCTAGATTTTTTTCGGTATGCTATTTTTCGTATTTTAGAGTTAAGATATTAATATATTTTTTATTTTTTAATTTTCAAATTTTAAAGCATATTTTTATTTTTTGTTTTTTAATCGGATATATCCGATATCCGTTCGCAAATGTATAGATCAGATCGAATCTGAGTATAAAATGTGCGGATATTAGATCCGATCCGATAAATTTAGTACAAATCGAATCGAAATTTTGGCCACATCTGATCCGATCCAATCCGTGTGCAGCCCTACTTTATCCTAGGTAATAACCCTCGAACCAACCCTTTTATTTACATTGAATTCTGAGTTCTCTGTTCATAATGACTTTATGCATGCCTTAATTTTTTTCTTTTTTCATCTTTGCTCTAATGAATTGTTAATTAATTATCTTTGCTCTGATATATATAATATGTATACTTTTGAACTTGGATTATTGGTTGGATTATTCATTTCATTTTTGATGATTATCACTTATATTTTCTCAAGTATTATGTAATTATATGTTGCTCTAATACTTGTACTATAATGTTGGAATACTTATGGTGAGATTCTCTAAGATTTAAAATAATAGTTGAAAAGTCTTCACTCTAAATTCTTATTATCTTATGATGAGAATAATCAATCATTTTTAGAAATTATATTAGTTTCATCATTACCTAGGGGAAAGAATTTTGACTTCATATAGTTTAAAACTTTAAATTGTGTTTTGATAATTAACAAAAATAAATATAATTTAAAACTTTCAATAATTTACATTTAATTATTTTCTCAAGCTTTTAAGTAATAGAAAATTGAGTTATTTATTTCAAACTAGTCAAATATAAGACTTGAAAAAGACACCTTTATTGTATATATCATATACCAAACTAGCAAACACATATTAAAGTAGTTTTGACTAAATATTAACATATATCTTAATAGGATTTAGATTTTAAAGTTTAAAGAAGTCTTAGTTGTTTATAATCTTGTTGATTTATTGTCACACAAAATAAAAGGGGATAAAACCTAATTAACAAGAAATAATCGACTAAACTCGTATAAATACAATTATATATTTTATGAGTTAATAGTCAAATTAATTCTTAAAAAATAAGACATTGTTTAAATTTATCTTTAAAAGATAAATTAAATTGGTTCTTAAAAAATTACAAATTAATTATATTTGTTCTTTAGTCACTCCATTAATAATTTTTTTTAAAAATTGATGCAGTAAAACATTAATTGATAATATATATAATAATACCTAATATATCTAATTAGATATTGACCAAATATATTTATGAAAATTTATTAATTTAGTCATTTTTTCTAATTACAAAAATTTTATTTTCAATCTGACCTAGTGACTAAATTAATAGATTTTCTTAAATATATTTAGTTAACGTCCAATTGAACATGTTATGTGTCATGTATGTTATCAATTAATATTTTACATCATCCATCATTGACAAAATTATGAGTAGAGTAACTAAAGCACAAATATGATTAATTCGTAATATTTAAAGGACCAATTTAATTGAAAAAATCTTTTAGAAACGAATTTAAAAAATGTTTTTATCTTTCAGAAACTAATTTGACTATTAACCTTATATTTTATTGCTAGGATGAAAAATTATTTAAGTAGTGGCGTGGCTTGTAATTGTGATTTGTGTTTATACGCATAGGTAACGAATTTAGCGTTACCTGTTTCTATCTTTCTGTCATTTTCTCCTTCTCTAACATACATACATCACAATTTGAGTCTCCCAAATTCAAAAGAAATTCAAAGCTTCTTGCATTGACCCATGAAAATGCGACTTTAGGTACAGAAAATTCTTAAAAAATTTGCAGGGTGATCAAGGGGGGTTAGGGCCCTGCAAATTTGAATCGTAACCCCTTGAATACGAACATCATGGGGATGACAAAGGACAACGTAATTGGGTTTGTTTTGGCTGTGTCTTCCAGCATTTTTATTGGTTCAAGCTTTATAATTAAAAAGATGGGATTATTAAAAGCCGCCGGTAATGGCAAAAGAGCAGGTTCAATTCATTCGCCTTCCTTCCTTCCTTCATTCATTCATTATTTTCAAACATTGGAATAATCATTTTTATAATTTGATTAATTAGCCACGGGAGGCCATTCATACCTGACTGAACCGTTTTGGTGGGCCGGAATGATTTCAAGTGAGTCACCTTCTTTAATTATGTAAATAATTAATTAATTTAATTGATAAAGTTTATTTAATTAGCATTTTTTGTATTTGGTTGTAGTGATCGTTGGGGAAATAGCTAATTTTGCGGCATATGCATTTGCTCCTGCAATTCTTGTAACTCCTTTGGGAGCTTTAAGCATAATTTTCAGGTGAGAGCTGAGCATATAATAATGTATGTTATAATTAATTAATGTGATGATTATTAATTATGATTTAATGATGCAGTTCAGTGCTAGCTCAATTTATCTTACATGAGAAATTGCATATGTTTGGAAAGCTTGGATGTGCCTTGTGTGTGGTGGGGTCCATAACTATTGTTTTGCATGCCCCGCACGAGCGCGACATCCACTCCGTCAAGGAAATATGGGAGCTTGCTACAGAACCAGGTAATCTTTACGGATTCATAATTCATTCATTGTCTCCCAACACTCCTTAATTAAATTACACCATAAATAACTTTTTCAGATGAATCTATCAAGTATACGACCACTTCCTCAACTTCTCATGTCATATTTCTTGTCTAATAATTATTCAATACGCGTATTTTTTGTGTTGAGTTAGACGGTGTTTATTTTATTATGGAAAAGTATACGTAATCAACAATTTTTTTGAACAATATATGAACAATGTGAATTAATAGAGTTAAAAGAGTAAATTTAATTAATAGCATTAAATTAGGATATAGTATATTTTTATTTGATTGATGATTGTTTATATTATTTAAAATAGTCATTATTTACCTAACATTTCCCTTTTACTATACATGTAACACGCCCATTAAAATATGGACATCGTTTGGTTGTTGAGATATTGAATTTTGATAAATACAAAGACATATGAAAGATACATAAAATACATGTTTTTAGTGAGACACAAATGATACCATACTTGGATACAAATGATGAGATACGATTAATAAGTCTCACCCTTAAATATCTGTTTTGCCACATATATCCATCTCTGCCAGCCCCTCTCTCACCCCCTGCCTCTCTTTAAATATCTGTTTTTTTTTTTAGAAAACAATTGTTTAATTGATTGTTGAATTTAGTTTGTCTTTTCTTTTTTTTAAAAAAAAAAAAATAATTCTTGAATTAGAATTGTTGATGATAATAATTTTGGGCCAAAGTTGAAGAACTAGTAGTGGTGGTGATGGTAAACGCAATGGGAGTAATTATAAATATATTGTTTGAAGGTTAAAATTGATATATATATATATTTTTTTACTAGACAAGAAATAAAAGAAAACAAAGAAAACAAAACAGAAGAGAGACGAAAGCCTCCTAAAAACAAGCAGATAAGTTCCTTGTAAGTAAGACCCAAAGCTCACCTAAGGCTCCAACAACTCAGTTTGAGGGATATTATTCACTGCTGCAAACTTTGCCATAGCATCCGTAACATGATTAGTTGATCTTTGAATTACCTTGACATCAGTTTTCCAATTCCAAGTCAAAATCTCATGAATTTTAGAAACCAAATTAAATCATAATTAGCACTTTGGATGTTAGTAAAACAGTTTTGAATTAGGAGAAAAGCTTTCAAATAGTCTATCTCACAAAAAATCTGTCTGTATCCTGCCTCCCACCCTGCCTCCCAAGCAAAAAGTAATCCTCTCCAAATAGCAAAAAGCTCACAACGAAGTACCGTTCCTAGCGGCAGAACTCCAATACAACCACATTGCCAGGCACCATCCGAGTTTCTAATAATACAGTCAAAACCAGCACAATCGTCATGGATATTAGCATCACTATTAATCTTAAACATCCCCCCAGGAGGAGGAGACCAAGATGAGCTCGGGCAAGATAAATGAACACCATTAAGCTTAGTGAACAAAGACTTTAATTCCTTATCAAATGGTAAGATTAACGTTATCACTTTACTAAAAAGCCAAGAACTCATAGGATTGAAAACATCATTATTTCTGTCTCTCCAAATCTACCAAAGACCAAAGAAGAAAAGAGTAGCATTGACATTCTTACATTCAAATATCCATTGTTTTAAGGATGGACAGTGAACATTGTTAAACTGTAAAGTTTGCCAAACTGTACTAACTTTTGGACAATCACGTAAATAATGAAGAACGGTTTCTGGAGCTAGGGAGCAACATGGGCATAAATCAGAAGAAAAAAAGTCAACGGTGATGTCTAAAAACAGTAATTGAAGAGTATTATGGAAGCAAAGCCAAACAAAAAATTTAAATTTCTCAAGTACCTGGGATCTCCAAAGCCAGAGCCACTCTTCATTCTCCTCCCATCCATATTTATGCTTGCAAAGCCATAAGTAACCACTACTAGAAGAGTAAATTTTTGAATTTGATGCATCCCATCTCCAACCTGCTATGTCCCTAGATTCCACATCAAGATTGTAAGAATTTATATTTAGAGACAAAACATCATGTATAGTAGTGTAAATTCCATTGAAATTCCAAAAACCATCTCTCCAAGTATTACCAATAGCAAGGTCAATATCTGCGATGTGAACATATATGGCAACTCATTTGCAACAGCACCTTCTCTTCTCCAAGAATCAAACCAAAAGGAACCATTTAGAGAACCAATACACCAAGAAAAACTCTCTTTCAAAACTTGATAAGCCTTCACAATACTTGTCCAAACATAGGAAGCATTCTTATAGGAGAACAAGTATCTGTGCTTATATTTAGTAGCAAGCATTTGAACCCAAAATTTTTCTGGACACTAAAAAAACTGTCAGACAAGTTTGCCTAACAAGGCTATATTGGTGCAGCTGTACAGGCAGGGTCTCTAATCCCAAGCTTACCAAACTTCTTCGGGGTGACTACCGTCCTCCAATTGACAAGACTCATATACCTTCCTTCAACCTGGCCCTTCCAAAGAAATCGGCGCATTAACAAAGATATCTTATTAGTAACATTGATAGGAAAGAACGAAACCTGTATTTGGTAAACTGGTAAAGAGGCCACTACTGAATTAATCAAACAGAGCCACCCGGCCCTATTCAAGAGATGCTCTTTCCAACTAGCAAGCTGACTCCTTATTTTATCCACGATACTATTAAAGGAAACTCTGGTTGGAGTGATTAATATTGACGCCGAGATACTTACCAAGATCCTGGGTGAATCTAATGGCAGAAACTCCGATGAACATCTCTTTCCTTTGATTAAAAATATTTTTGGAACAAAGAGTTCTGGATTTATCTAAATTAATTCTCATTCCGAAAGCTTTTCAAAATAAGTTGAGGGAATTCATAATAACTTGGACTTGGGATTTTCTGGCTTTGCAGAAAAGCAACAAATCATCAGCAAACATAAGATGGGAGACCCTAGGTCCTCCTTTAGAAATAGCCATTGGATCTCATATACCCATATCAACCTGATTAGTAATATAGCAAGCTAAACATTCCATACAAATAACAAACAAATAAGGGGACATAGGATCTCCTTGCCAAAAACCTTTCTTAGGAACAAACTTATCTAACCTGCTGTCATTCCAAAGAATTGAAAGAGAGAAAGCTTGGACACAGAACATGATAAGTTTGATAGTAGCAGTGAAAAAAGCAAAACCCCTAAGGAAATGCTCTAAGAACCTCCCGTCCACTCTATCATAAGCCTTCTCTAAATCGATTTTAAAGGCCAACGTTTCTTTGTGTGATTTTGTTTTCTTCATGAAATAATGGAGAATCTCGTGAGCAATGATAATATTCTCTGGAGCGCCCTTGCCTTAGATGAAACCGTTTTAAAAAGGTTCAATGATATCTGTCAAAAAAGATCGAAACGGGTTCACCAAAATTTTGAATTCATCACTCTTAAATTAAATTATTAGTTATATTTGGAAAAAAAAATTAGAATTATGATTCCACTCGTCCCAATTATCAATAAATTAAGAATTTCTCAATCAATAAAAAAAATTCCCGGCTTGAGCTTATTTCAGTGGATTAATTTTGATCAAGTAGTTAAAACTTAAAAGTATGCACCATTTTATTTTATTTTATTTTTTCTTTTAATTGGTTTTTATGAACAGGTTTTATTTTCTATGCCATTATTTGTGTGGCAATGATTTGCATTCTCATTTTCCGTTATGCGCCAACCCACGGACAGAAGTATATAGTGGTATATATTGGAATATGCTCACTCACGGGCTCACTCACGGTATTAATTAATATTAATTATTATATATATATGTTTTCAATCCTCAAAATAATTGATGCTAATCTTAGTTTGTGCATATATAGGTTATGTGTGTGAAAGCAGTGGGAATGGCCTTGAAGCTTACATTTGAAGGGAATAATCAATTTAAATACTATCAAACTTGGTTATTCACGTTGGCCGTCGTTGGGTGTTGTCTCATGCAGATTAACTACTTAAACAAGGTAATAACATCGCCTATGTTCTTATTATAATACACTAGTGGAGCTTTAAAGAAAGAAAATTGGTAAACTAAGAACTTGGAAATTTAATCACCTGTTTTTTCATAGAATTATCATAGACTTAAGTATAATCCATTAGAAATATAAGATTTAAAATCTAACATTTTATGATGATATATTGTTGAGAAAATACTCAGTTTGATCCTGAAGTTACATTTGAATTTCAATTCAGTTCTTAAAGTTTTAATTGCCTCAATTTAGTCCCTAAACTTTTCAAATTGTAATTATGTTAGTCCCTGTGGTGATTTCCGTCACAGAGTCAATTGAAAAGTTTAGGGACTAAATTAAGACAATTAAAACTTTAAGGATTAAATTGAGAGTTTGAGATTCGAGTGTAATTTTAGAGACAAATTAAGTATTTTCTCTATATTGTTATATTAGAAGCCTACTATACGCACATGATCTATGTGCGACAAAAATCATAGCGCCAAGATAGTAAAGTTTCAGGTGACAAATGGGTTTGTCCGTCCCATTCTGTTGAGTTCTGTCTAAATAAATTTAAGTTTCTGACACTTGTTTAAGCGGATTAGTGAGCTAACTACTAAATCGACTTAACTTGGTTAGGTGGGTGGTGGCTTTAGTTCTGAGAAGTGAATTGATTTTTTTTAAAAATTTTTGCCAGAGAATTTTTTTAGAGTTAGACTAGGTTAATTTTGAAATTGATCTGTTTTTGGCTTATAGTATTAAAAAAAACCAACGAAAATAAAATTTAAATAACAAAATTTTAAAAGACAGAATTAACCTCAATGCATTTTTCTTCTCATTTATTATTTTTATCTTTTTTCATCTCACAAAATTTTAAAAACAAATAACAATGAAAATAAAATTTAAATATAATAGATCCTACTAATTGGTTTAACTTTTCTGTTTGATCTATTATTGTTCAAATTTTTCTGAGCTTTGATTTACTTAGTTATGTATAAAAGTAATTCCAACCCTAAATTTACAGAATTTAAAATGCACAAAAATGATTATTTATCGGTGTTAATCGGATCCCCTAATCAAATGTAACATATTCTATTATTTCTTTGGTCTGGAAAATTAAGTAACAAGTTCAAATTGGAAAAAATGTTTGCAGGCTTTGGACATCTTTAACACAAATGTGGTCTCTCCAGTTTACTACGTCATGTTTACTACACTTACCATCGTTGCCAGTATAATCATGTTTAAGGTGAATTATTTATGAGTAAATATTTCATCCGACCCTGACAATTATCTCGAAAGGACAACGAGAACCCCAGAAAAAAACACCAAATTCGGTCTCTAATCTTTTTTTGGGACTGATTAGCTCTGTGCCAAAAAAAATAACATTAACTTTTTTTTTGGCACAGAGATCTCGTTGTCCATTCGAAGTAATTGTTAGGGGTCGAGTTGAATTTTTTTTGTCAAGAGCTTCGTTGTCTTTTGAAGTAATTGTTAGGAATTATTTTAGGTTTTTCTCATTATTTATTTACTTTCCATGCCTTTTTCATCAATTGCATTATTTAGCTTTATTATTAGAGGGTTAGCTTTAAACACAATATTTTCGTTTTAGGTATTAATAATGAATGAAATATTTATAGTAGCAATATTTTGGTTCTTTTACTGTAGGATTGGGACCACTCAAGTGCACAACAGATTGCAACCGAATTGTGTGGTTTTGTCACAATTTTATCTGGGACATTCCTTCTTCACAAAACTAAGGATATGGGAAACCCACCACCAGAAGTTTCTAATATTTCAAAGTCAAGTGACGACCCTCCAGAAATTTGATTCATTTTTGTGTTTACATTACAGCAGCAATTTGCTATTATTCGATGTATATGTCATTAACATAATTCAATTAATTAATTGTTAAATTAATCGTTATTTAAACCGACTCCCACACGTTTTTACTCTAGAATATTTAATAATTACCAGTAATTTCAAGAATTTTTTATTTAAATAAATAAAATAAATATAATAATTATCGAAATAAATAATTTAAAAAATATTTATCGATTTAAATTTTTCAGTCTTATCTCGTTTACAGTCTAAACAGATAAGACACGTCATCTGCGACGTGTCTATCTCGTTTATACTGTAAACGAGATAGACTACTTATCTCGTTTATGCTGTAAATGAGATAAAGTCTGTCTGTACTTATAAATAGAAGTCGTTAACAGCGACAGTCTGGACCCCATTTTGACTGAGTCAACCTATTTCTCTCCTCTTTTGTCCCTTTCTTATCCTATTTTAGACTGATACGGTGATGGCGTGCCAGACAGGGAACGACGGAGATATCAACAGGCTGAACGATACATCGTATTACGCCGAGGCGGCCGATTTCGAGGTTAGTTGCGTTCTGTTTGTTTAATCTAAGAATGTGGTCATTGTTAGGATAGTCCTGAATTGGCAAGAATGTAGTTAAATAGTTTAGTAATAGGTCTCTAAAAGGAATTTAGAACTCTATTTGTTTGTGCAAGGTTGTTATGACTTACTTATTGGTTTTGAACTTTTTTTTTTCTTGTGCTAGGTTGTTAGTATTTATAACGTTCTAATTGTGAAAGGTATCCTGACATATGTAATTTAGAGACATGTGTAGGCTAGAAACATGGAAGTATGTTATTAATTAGAAGTAATTGTAAGTTAGATAGAAATATTTGCTTTGTATCACATGTTAAGCTTATCTAAACACAAAAAAAAAAAAAATAGTAAGAATTCAATAATGTGCATAAATTTATGATCATCTCTTTATAAGCCCGAATTTTTATTTTATCGTTCAGAGGCCTCGCCTTTTACTGCCCCGACAAGTGAGTCATACCCTTCCTCCACCGGACACCATCGTCTCGTATTGCTTTAGCCATATCTCAAACCTACTTAATATATCGTACAGAAGTATTGAAAAGTACAAGTAAAGTTGAGCTTACCAGTATCCGAGGTTCTGCCGAAGGGCTACACAGAGGCTCCATTGACACCCATTCTCATCTTGACGGCACTGCACATCTTACTTTAACCAATCCGATTCGATCATCTGGTACTCCGTACTCCTGCGAATACTGTAGTTCTTCACACCCTGAAGCACTGCCTCTCGGCTTCTAAACCTGTGGCCGACCCGAAACTCTACACCGCCGTCTAGGTTGTAATCATCTTCACCAGTGTCAGAAAACGGAGTCCTCTCATACATGGTGTCCAGATTCAGACCGTGATAGTGAGATGGCACTGCCGATAGCGCCGGAATTGGATGAGGTGGAGGCAAGACATGGCGCGCCACAATTTGGACAGGTGTCTCCGGAACACACTCATCCTCATCCCCACCCATCGGACGAGTCGCTGTCCACAATGTCCGCCACGTAATCCTCATCCGACTCCTCCTCGCCCTCGTTTGCCTCATCCACTAGAATGGCGACATAAATGGGCGGTGGTGCGAGAGGTCGGTCGTGCTGTACATAGGTCGAGTGTACGGAACTCCCATCACCACTGTGTCTCACCTCTGCGGAAAGCTCCATTACCTGCTCCACCATGATCCTCCCATGGATGTTGAACATCAGTCGCACATGCTCGTCCCCTTGAAGTTGAAATAGTCGAAACCGGAAGACTCTGTTACCCATGGGTGTCAGCAACCTATACGCCACCCTTTCGATTTTCCTCACTTCTGTACCATCGAACTTACTCAATATCAAACTCTTAAAATACGACAACGTATCCACACGCTGAGTGCGAAACAATATCGGATCCTCACACTCAAATGTCACCCCATTGTCGCCATTTCTCATACGACAATTGGGATAAACAAGCACAACTATGTATGGATTATTACTGGCCATTAATGCCTTGTATTCGTGAGAAATACGAGACAGAAAAATGATAGAAAAACTTTGTGAAAAATACCAAGAGTTACACATCCTTTTATAATTACTATGGTTGTCTTCTATATATCTCATGTTGAGTTAAGAAATTAACTAAATTAATTAATGACGACAAACATTAATTTATTGGGCAAATTAACTAATTAGTTTTAATTATTTTGGTTAAAATGATGCAGGCCAAAAATTCAATATTCAGTTGCAGCCCAAATTGAATGATAACAAAAACAAAGCTGGCGGGATACAAACCAATAAAAGCCCAAAGAAAACAAAGCAAGGAACCAACGGGCTGAACTTGTTTCAAACCCGATCCAAGCCCGTATCCATCATTCCAAGTTGATCCCACCAAGCTTCTCATACAAGATTGAAGTCTTCACTCTCTCTTATTGCTTCGGTCAGCAACAAGACACAAGAAAGAGAGCTTCGTCCTTCCTACTCATTTCAACAGAGAAGAAAGAAAGAGAAAGCTTATTCAGAAAGCAAATGTCTAATCATCCACATCAATCTCTATTAATCTAAGTCAGAAATTAAAAGGTGATTTATTTCCATTTGCATGCAACTTACTTTCTTCACTTCATCTCAAATCTTCTGCTTTACCATTTTTGGATAAATGGAAAAAGTGTTCTCTGATCTATACTGCTGTGAATCTATGGTTAAAAGTGTGTCTTGGGGATCAAGTTGTTTTTCAATGCCAAGATTTGGGATTACCATTGAAAATGTTTGTTTCTACTGCTCTGAGGCTTTCGATCAAGAAAGAAGGTCAGACTCAAACTTTCAATTTGGGGATTAACTGGAAAAAAGGTGATGTGGTGTGCTGGTGAAGCACACAGCTCGAGGGTTGACCTAGGAGCTAGAGCAACCCAGCAACATGCAAGGAGATAAAAGAAGATTTTTGTTCATTCAGAAGCTAAGGAGAGAAAACCAGAGTTAGGTAAGTTGTGTTCTGTGAAGAAGTTCCTCTATTTGGATAATGCTTTCTTTCAAAGAAGCATTCGGCCAATATTGAAGAACTAAATCTGAGGCTTGGAAATCTGGTTTATCACATAGCAAAGAGGCTGTTGATGAAGTCAATCTCCTTCATGTTTTACAGATTGTGATGTACTTTTCAATGTTTATCTTTCTGTAATTTCTTGAGTGAAAAGGCATATTGAGAGAGCTAAAAAAAAAGTCATGAGTGGAAAAAGGCTAAGTGATACACTTGAGAGAAAAGTCTAGAGTTATTTTCAGATTTCTTTAGGTATGTTTATGTCTTGTATCTTGTACCTGTAAGGTATCCCTTTCTTAGTTGGGTTAGCACTAAGAGTGAATAGTTAGGTATTAGCATTGCCAATGTCAAGTTAGGTTAGAACTTGAGTGTGAAAGGATTGTGTCAATCTTATGGAATTGGTGTATGTAATACGTTTAACTATAGTGGAAAACTGGACGTAGGTTGCATAACACAAGGCAACCGAACCAGGATACATGCTGGTGTTAGCTTCTCTCTTCTCTGCAATGTTCTGTTTTCTGATATTCATGAGACAAAAATAAATTATCTCATAAATTTCCGCTGCTGAGTTCAAACAGAATCAGAATTCAAAGTTTATTCTAAATGGTCATTTCAGTAACTTAAAAGGAAGGCATAGATTCAACCCCCTTCTCTAAGCCTACCACAACTTTCATCTCGTTTACATTGTAAACGAGACATATAAAATGTCATCTCGTTTACAGTGTAAATGAGATAAGACTAAAGAATTTAAATCGATAAATATTTTTAAAATTATTTATCTTGATAATTATTACATTTATTTTATTTAATTAAATAAAAATCCATTATTCCAACTATAGAATATCTAATTACCAGTTATTCTTTATTTCTCAAAATATGGTGAAAAATATTGTCACTTATAATAAAGGATAGTCAAACTATTTTGAAGTTATTTGATTTTTTTCATATATATATACATTCAAAAGATATTAATTAATACTGAATGTATTCTATTTAATTATTTAAATAATATTAAAGTGAAAACTTACTAGCCAATGAATAATAGCTCAAATGGCATAGTCTCTCCATATTCGATTAAGAAGTTGCGGGTTCGAATCTCTTATCTTTAGTTAAAAAAAAAAAAAGTGAAAACTTACTATTAAATAATAGATTAAATTACTCAATTAGTTTTCATAGTTTTTTTTAATTTATAATTAATTTTTTTAATTTATAATTAATTAAATTTTTACACTTAAAAAATTTATGACGAAATCGCTACATGCCTACACTGTATATAAATTTGTAATTAGGTCTCATTATTAAAGAATATTAGATTTAACATAATATAATATACTTAAGCATATTCTCAAGTGGTGTCAGATAGGTTTAATGTGGCTACTGGCATAGGAATAGGTGCCATTGTGAGAAATAGGTGTCAGAAATGACATACGCTCTCACGTTCAAATAAAAAATAGAATGAGTGGTCCATCTATTTTTTTGTAGTTGTATCGTAATGCACGACATAATGATCTGTACAGATGTGTCAGACTGATTTCTCTAATTGTATAGTGAAATCGGTGAAAATCTCGAAATAAAGACAAAAATTTCGAGTTCAAAGAATTGGTAGATTTATCCAGAAATACGACTGTTCCGAGCACGCAAAAAATGTGAGCCCGAATATATCGCTCAATGGACTCCTCCGTGTCACACGATTTGGTGTCACTGTACCGTTGAACCCATACAAGATTTACCTTACCCAATATGTGATCGTCCGGACTGGACAACCGACCAAAACAAGCGAAGTAGTTCTCCACCAAAAAGTGGTTACTGCTGTCCGTTCTACCCGTGACGGGCTCCCTGTTAACCAGAAGACCAAGTATGTGTGTCACGTCTTCTAGCATTACAGTCACTTTGTTGACTGAAAGGTGAAACGTGTGAGTTTTCGGTCTCCATCGTTCTACCAAAGTACTCAAAAGTGCAGAATAACTTCTTATTTCGCCTACTCGCGAAACGTGCTGAAACCCAGTTAATACTAATGCCGCTACAACTATATCGTTAAAGGTTTCTGGCGGATCAAATTTTTTGGACAACAAATTTCTAATCTCTTACAAAAAAAAAATAATTATTAATATTACTTGACAACTATAATTAGTCTTAACAATAACATTAATAAAAATATTAATAATTAACCACAACAATAATTATCATAATAATATATTAATAATAACCGTTAATAATATATTCAAATAATAATAATAATAATAATAATATATCATTATTAAAAAACTCTTTCGAATAATAAATATTTTTATTAACATGTTCATAATAATAAATTTTTATTGTCATAATAAACAATATTATACAAAATTAATAATAATAATAATAATAATAATAATTAATCAACCATAACGAAAACACTAATAACAACGCAAATAATAATAATAATAATAATAATAATAATAAATTTTTTATAATATTTAAAATATTTTTATTAATATAAGAATAAATTATTATTGTTATCATAAATATTATAAAAAATTAATAATATACTAATCATAATAATACTCACTCATAGCCCGACGAAAACACTAATAATAATAATAATAATAATAATAATAATAATAATAATAATAATAATAATAATAATAATAATAATAATAATTTCATTATTCTTAATCATAATACTACTCATGATCATAACAAAAATATTAATAGCCATACCAGTTTTTTTATTAAATATAATCATCTGTTAATAATATTAATATATTAATAATAATAGTAAATAATATATTAAAAATAATAATAAGTACAAAATACTGATAATAATTAATAATAATAATAAATTATTATTGTTATTATAAACAGTTTTATAAAAAATATGTTTATACTACTTAAAATATTTTTATTAATACATTGATAATAAAAAATTATTATTCTTATAATAAACAGTATTACAAAAAATTAATAATATACTATTGATAATAATATATATAATGAAAACACTAATAATAATATAATAATAACAATACTAATAATAATAATAATGTCACTAATAATAGTAATAATAATAATAAAAATACCAATAAAACTAACAACTAAACACAAATAAATAGTATATAAATAAATATATTTATTTGTTAAAAATAAAAAAATACTTATCCATTGAAGATGATCTAAATACTCAATAATATGTTTTTGAGGTAATGTAAAATCGTAAACCATTTTTTTCTCTTAATTTTATTCCTTATTCGCTTAAACTACTCTCTCTCCTTCCTGCTATTCTTCTTCCTCTCTTTCTTGCAACCAAAAGTCTCAAACCCTCCCTCCCTTACAACACAAAACGTTGAAACCCTCACCCCAAAAATACTGAAACCTTCTAAAAACCACGAACCCTCACCTTTGAAACAACCTCACTTGCGTTTTGCTTTTTAAAGACCCTATTCAGCCATCTTCCACAACACGTGTCGGACATGCAGGTTGTGTTTTGGGCAGTCTCAAGGTGGTCAAATGGCCAAACTTGTCTGCATGTAGGGGATATAGAACATGTTTTGGCAGTTGTTCTCCTCCATGTCAAACGTAACTTATGTTTTACAGTTGTTTTTTTTTTTCTTCATGCAAAACGTGACCTGCGTTTCGCAAATCTCTGCATGTTCAGATCCAGATATATGAATAACACACCATGCACCAATATTATTGGATAACACACTTTTTCACTCCATTTGTAAATTAATTTTTGGGTAAGTTGCTCAGTATTAGAGAGAATTCAATTTCAATGTTACTTTTTTTTTTTTTCAAAAACATCGATCAAAAGTCTGATTTGTATTTTTTTTTTCAAGTTAAATAATATAATTCGGTAAGTATAATTTTTGGACACCACCATATAACCAAAATAGAAATTGGTACCTCCAATTTCTTAAATTCCATAGCAGTGAAAATCACATCCTTTGCCTTATCTTTTTGTGATGCACATGCACATCGAGCATAATAAAAATAATAAGGTTGCATTTGAAATAGAAGCTGAGACTGAGAGATAGAGATTGTGAGACAGAGACTAAATTAAATTTAAATATTATATTTAATGTAAATTATACAGAATTAAGTTATGTGTAACATCTTAACTTTTAGCACGTCATGATCGTACCAAAGTGAGGCGTTACTAACATGTTTTTCTTATTTACTATTTAATATTGAGCCTTTAGTTCGATTTCGCGTTTCAATTTTCAGAACATGCTGGAAACTTTTTTTTAATTAATTAAACTCATTATTTATATTTTTTTTTATAAAAACTGGAGTTGTTATATTCTACTCACCTTACCAAAATTTTCGTCCTCGAAAATTGATACAAGATGAAAAAGATTCATTTCAAGTCCACTTTCAAAAACATCAAAGAAAAGAAACAAAACGGTTTGGCATATTCAGTTTTTCAAATGTGAAAGAAATCATATCTCATGAAGATGACAGAAAAGGTGTAGTCTACTGCAGAGATTTAGAAAGATTCTTAAGATTAGACTCTAACAAAGATGCACATAATAATGATAGGTAAACAACATTAAGGTTGAATATTCCGAAAGGTTCGAGTAATAACTAGAAACATACTCAAGAAGATATTCAAAACACATCCCAAGAAGAAAGTTCGAAACAAAGAATTCCACTGCAAGCAATCAAGAAAAAGATTTACATCGGCACGGATAAGAATTATGCGTTGAAACGAAACTAACTCCTAAAACTTCTAACGTCTCCAAATCCCGTGATTCGCATTGCTTATTAACTCTATTTTGTCCATGACAACCCATTAGTGTTCCCATATACATAAATTATTCGTATTAAGTTGGCCAGACTTAATACCATGAGGAATGCAACAGTCGACTAACAGCATTAATCAATAGACAATCATGCATCTAAAATTTAAACTCTTGTCATTAGGACAAGTCCTATTGCATGACACACACTCAGAGTATGCAGTGAAGCATAATCAGTCCATTTTCCAATGCTCTACAGGAAGGACTGCTCTGATACCATAATGTAACACCCTAACTTTTAGCACGTCATGATCGTACTAAAGTGAGGCGTTACAAACCTGCTTTCCTTATTTACTATTTAATATTGAGCTTTTAGTTCGATTTCGCGTTTCAATTTTCAGAACATGCTGAAAACTTTTTTTAATTAATTAAACTCATGATTTATATTTTTTTTTAATAAAAACTGGGGTTGTTATATTATGTCTCAATATTCTATTTAGTTTAAAAAAAATACAAAGACTAAAACAAATAAAGTTACTTGAATACTCCTTGTTGTTTCTCTCTTTCTTCTTTTCACTTTTCTTCAAATTTCTTCATACAAATTCATAATATAGTAATTCCAAATCAAACAAACAAATCAAACATAACTAAATATGAGTGTTTCCTTATCCAAATCCAGATCAAGGCATGGCCAGAACATAAATAAGCAAATACTAAAACAAAGCATGTTCAAAGAAAATTCATACACATCAACATAGAGGTTTTTTTATTTAAATAAATATATAAAAATTATTAATTTTCAAAATGCGCATAAATAAAATTGTTGATGAAAATGCGCATGGCCAATTCACAGGAGCCGCCCGTAAAGTGAAATTCGCCATAAACTCAGCCTAGGCGCCCATGTTGTGGGTGACATAGTTGATGTGGCCATTTTGCATGTGCCAGAAGCAGCATGGATTCTCAACCTACAACTCCTCCAATTCGCAGGCGATGCAGCTAAGTTGGGTACCCACACCTACTTCCGATGTTTTTGACTTGATCCTAACCTACATCAGCTCTATTTCGTGGGTGCATGGGCTAAATTGATGGCGAATTCCACTTCGCGGGCAATTCCCATCGTAAACATTTTCATCAACAATTTTATCTATGCGCATTTTGAGAATTAATAATTTTATATATTTATTTAAATAAAAAAAACCTCAACATAGATCCATGCTTAAATTCTAAACATCTCAATAAAACCAACAATTTAACCACACTAAAAAATTGAAGAGAATTTTCCCAAACCAAAAAGAAAAGAAAATAAATGCATTAATAACATCACATACCCATATCAAACTGTACCCACAATTTGTACAAGATACTCACAATTCACAATAAAAACATGTCTTTTTTTCGATGGTAATGAAAGGTAATGATTTTCTCTTTCAAAATGGCAAAGGGGGGTGCCGATAGCGACAAGCACGACGAAGTCAAGGCGATCGACACGAGATGCAGAAATAAGAGGATGAAGAAGTATTCGAGAGGCAAGCAAACACTGGCAGCGTGGGAATTAGGGAGAAGAGAAGAAAAAGGAAGTCACTGACGATGAAGACAGGTTGATCCTGGTGGCGACAATGAGGTCACGATTTGAGTAGGTGAGTGTGCAGAGAAAGAATGAAGGAGAAGGCTTTAAATAGTGGGAATGAATCCTCTCAATTGTTAAAAAAAATTGAGAGTGTAAAGTGTGATCTTTAACCCTCCATTGTTTTCTCTCTCATATTTATTATTGGTCCTACTTATAAAACTAATGGTGAGAGATTACACTTTACTCCCTCAATTATTAAAAAAGATGGAGAGGATCCATTCCCCTAAATAGTTGGGGTAGTGTTAGATTTTCAAATTTTGATTGAAAGTATTTTAGAAAAGAAATATTAATAAAGTTTCAATCCCCATCCCCACTTTATGAAGGTATTGAAGAGAACTGAAATTACGACATTCAAAACGATAAAATTGCGTATTACAATTTATTTGAGTTTGGGTCCTCTTTATTACTGCATACTCCTCTTGCCACTGAACTATGTTATTTCTTAATATTTTATATGCTAATTATTATAGGATTTATATATCATGTGGACACATGTTAAGTTTACAAATTAAGAAATTTTTTATTGAAAATATAAAAAAATTTAAATTGTCAATACATTTACATTCATTAAATGAAAACATTTAAAATTTTTCATTAATGTCAAGCTTATCATGTGCCTTTAGGCATATGTTAGTTAAATCCTTAATTATATAGTAAATCTGCACAATAACTTTTTAGATATTATTTTAATTTTATACTCAATTATATTTAAATTAATTATATTTTTTATTATTTATAATTATTAATAAAAATATTATTAAACATGTATAAATAAAAATATTAAATATTTTTATTAATTATAATATAATTAGATTTTTATGATATGATTATGTGTTATTTATTAATATTATTTTTAATAAATACATATAGTATATAATAATATAATAAATATAAAAATACTTTAATATAAAAATAAAATTAAAAAATTTTTATTATGAAAAAATACTAAAATTTTATATACTTATTTAATAATAATCGGATTATAACTTGCTGATTATAATTTGTTGAAACTTGATAAAATATTAGTGAAGATATGTATTTTAAATTTTAATTTTAAGTTTTTGACTATTTTATATTTTTTATTTACATAGGACTGATTTACCAGTTCAACCAGTAACTCATCGATTGAACCAATAAATCAGTGAACCAATAATCTAATCGGTTCAGTTTTAACTTCTGACAACTATGGTTGATACCTAAGTGGTTAAGTTCTTTTATATTGTGTTTAAGCCATATTTTTTCTGCTAATAATGCCATATCATCAATTTTGCTTACTTGACAAAACTTGAAAATCAACCAATCATCTTTTAGTAAAAGATTTTAAAAAACTAGAAGAAAAACTTCTAATATATTATTATTCAATTAAAACATAAAATACTAATTAAATACAATAAATACACATTAAAACTATAATAATAATAATAATAATAATTATAAAGAATTTTAATTACAAATATTGAAATTTTACAATTTATACATGTTAATACTCTGACTACTACATTATTTGGTCTACTTATACATGTTACATACGACTTTACTATTCCTTATTTTTTAATCTCTCGTACCAATTAGCAAAAGCTCTTTCAAATAAGTTTAAATTTACTACATTTTCTTAATAAATACATTCAAATATATCATAATTATCAAATTAATTCATAATTTTATATGACAACAAAACAACAACAACAAAGCCTTGTCTCACTAGGTGGGATCGGTTACATGAATCAAACGACGACATTGAGCTTTATTATATATTATGTCTACAAGAGACCGTTTACATATAGATCTCGTTTGACCACCTCATGGATGGTCTTCCTTTGCCTTTCATCTCTTGTCCATTTTCCATCTCATCCACCCTCCTTATTGGGTGCTCGGTCGGTCTTCTTCTCACATGTCCAAATTACCTGAGACGTGATTCTACCATCTTTTCTACAATAGGTGCTACTCAAACTCTCTCTCTTATATCTTCGTTCCTTATTCTATCCAATCGCGTATGACCACTCATCCATCTCAACATCTTCATCTTTGCCACACTAACTTATGTTCGTGCTCCCATTTGGCCCCCAATACTCTGTACCATAAAACATAGTCGGTCTGATAGTAGTGCGATAGAATTTACCTTTAAATTTTAAAAGCACTTTTTTTGTCAGATAAAACTAGACACACTCTGCCACACACTCTGCCATTTTGACCAACCTGCTTGGATCCTATAATTTACATCCTGTTTAATCTCTCCATTATCGTGGATGATGCACTCAAGATATTTAAAACTTTTAACTTTTCGTAAGATGTTTTCTCCAATCCTCACCTCTGTATTAGGGTTTTCTGTTCGGCGGCTAAACTTATATTCTATATATTTCGTCTTACTACAGTTTATGCGCAAACCATACACTTCTAGAACTTCTCTCCATAAATCTAACTTCTTATTTAGGTCTTCTCTTAACTCTCTCATAGGACGATATCATCGACAAAAAGTATGCACCATGACACAAGCTCTTGGATATGCTCTGTGAATACTTCCAAGACTAATATGAAAAGATATAAACTTAAGGATGATTCTTGATATAATCCTATTCTTATAGAAAATTCTTCTGTCACACCACTTTGAATCTTCATACTAATTATAACCCCATACATGTCTTTCATAATTTTTTATTTACATTTTTTGTATTTTTTATTTTTATTTATTTTTCTAAATCCAAATAAGTTCAAATTTAACACATCTCTTTACTAAATATATTCAAATATATTATGAACTAATTTATATTTTTAATATTTTTCATTTTTATTTTTTTAGTTATTTTTCTTTAATTATTTACAACCCAAAAATACTGTATGAGAAAATAAAATATGACAACTAAAACAAATATAAAAATACAAACAAATAAAAGTAAAATTTTGTACAGTTCTAATATTAAAAGTCTATGCCCTTTTTAAAATAAATGAATTCAAATATTTAAAATAATAAAGTATATTTTAATTTATATTGCATTTTAGTTGAATAATTATATACAAATTATCAAATAAATATTCTGCAAAATATTTTTAATATAAAACAATTCAATTTTAACATTAGTTTATATATTATATAACCAATCTTTAAATAATATATCACTTATTAAAATACACTATATAATATAATTAATTTACTTCTTTGTGGACTCACTCTAGTTTAAATATATTGAAAAAAAAAGCCTTCACCGGTGAGACAGAGACATGCCTAATTTGTGCGTCAAGATGGCGACTCCTCGGTAAGATGAGCATCATCTAAATTTTAATTTATATCAACATTATGAAGGGTTAGTGAATCCATGTGTTGAAATTTTCTCCTCCGTCCAACATCACCATCAATTAGTGCATCCATCTCCCCATTTTAAATGTCATGATCTTTCTCTTCTTGTTGGCACGTTGCTTCGCAGCTATTCTCATCTTCCGTTTGGCATTTCGCATCGGATTAACAACAGCCATGAGCTTTTCCTCCTGTTTCCTCTTATTCCTTTTCAACTTAAGGTTCTTCCTGATAAGGTTGTAAATTTGAACGAAGCTTTGAGTACCCAAAATATTCTCCACTTTCCTACAGGTCTCTTCTGCCAACTTCTTCAGATCATCTGGAAGGAAAGAACCAAACTCAGTAAGTTGCCAGAAAAGATCCCATGAAAGAAGAAAACAAGAAAACCTAGGGAACACAACTTCCAATCTTCTAGGGTGGGGATTCACTTACTCCAAGAGTAAGTCTTGCTAACATACACAGTCGAAATCCATTAAAATTTTTCCGATGGTTCAAAGTTATAACAAGACATGCCCCTTGAGATTTGAGTTAACAAAGTTAAATTTGCCTACAACCCCTAGTTAAGAAATAGGAAGACTAACCATCAACTTCTTTTCCAGCATAGCCTTCACAAACTTTATAAAGAGGTAACAGGACCTCATGCCCATAGCGCACGCAGTCATCCTGCGTAATCCGTGACATGATATTTCCATAACTATCGAAGACTATTCGCATCTGCATTAAACAAGCAAAACAATATCAGTGATGAACACATTTATCAAGATAAAGAATGCGGATCTAGAATTTGCATATCGACCTGAATAGCATCCATTTGAAGGGCGATTTTCCCCATTTTCCGAAGCAATAGTGAGACAAGTACGCATTGGGTGCTATCAACTTTTGGAAGATTGTTATCTGAACGGACAAGAGAGGTTGAAGTTGAGTACATGAAGAACCTTCCTTTTCTTGAATCAAGCAAGTCAAAAGCTTTAAGGAACCGGTCCTTCTCATGTTGCTCAAGTGTAGACCAGAATGCAGGGGGATCTATATGCGCATCCATTAAAGAATGGACACCGCAAATAGCAAACACAATATTCTGGGTCATCAGGTTACTGTCAGCATCATTTAAGAGTGGCATTTTGAGTTGGCAACAAAGGGAAGTAGCTACTAAAAAAAGTCTACTTGGACTTGTAAGATAATAGTGTCTTAAGGAGCTTTGATTGTTCTCTTTGCTAGCATTTACACGAGCAAAGTATAACGCTATGAGGCGAGCTGATCTACTACGTATCCATGAATGTGGGTGCAAAAGCAACTCACAAATTGCTTCCCATGTATCCTTAATATGCGGCAGAAGAAAAAAGTTTGTCAGTGTGCTTGTTAACGAAATTTGAAAGGGGGAAACTAAAATGGAAAAATTTTAATTCTTCAGAGTGGTAATGCTTGTAGAAAGGACAACGAATGGCTGGCAACATTTATTTTGATTATATGCGGCCAAAGAACACAGCAGAACCACCTGGACTTTAAAGTATGCTATTTCAAGATAGTAAAAATATTATGGAAAAGCAGTATCAAAACCATGCAATTCTATTGTTCATAATTAAAATCAAAACGCATGTTTACAACACAGTAAAATAGATCTATACAATGTCCACAATTAAGTCAAATGTCCACAATTAAGTCAAATGTTCACGTGTGTAGGTGTCAAATACAATCCCTGGCAACTTAAGATATTACAAGGGCTGATCTTTTAACACACAAAGTATCACACTAGATTTTCCTTCAAATCCAGAACACCTCTAGTGTTGCTCCTTTCCAATAATTATCAAACAAACCAAATCAAACTATAAAATGAAATTTCTTAAAATATAAAGCCATATTTTTTTCTTCATAACTTGTGCTCAAAACCCAAAAATAAATGAAAATTATAAATCAGATAACAGCAAACAAAAAGAATACACTTGCATATTCTGTTAAAGTAGAGACATAAAATGGCTGGTTCAACATTAAATGTTATAGAAACCCATATCTCTTACCATCCAGACTTGGACATATTATCCCCAACCAGGTTTTCCAAACCAAAAGCCGAAACTCTCGTACATTTAAGCATAGAAAGTACCAATTATTTATTTCATGCAGTCAATCACTATCTATCACCTCACAATCACAGAGACACACACACACACACAAATTCTGTAGAGAAACAAGACATAAGCAACACATATAAATGTCATCTTAAGTCTGAATATATAAATATAGAAAGGAAGGCACAAAGAAGTTTACCTCAAGATCCTTTGAGAAGCATATATCATGGAACTGATGAATCATCTTCTCTAACATAACAAGAGAATAGTATGCCTGCTTCCAAAAGGGAACAGTGGATTCATCTGAAAAGCCCACTTGCCCTTCTGTGACTGCAAGTATGGTGGACTGCAAGATTCGGCGAGTCACTGGCAAAATACAATTTATATGTTTACGGAATCCTTTGTTTACTGTCTCAATCAGCAGCCCCAAAACCTATGTCAACAATTTCCAATTTCAATACAAATGAAGCAAACAGGAAAACAAAAATGTGCTATGCTAGAATAACTTAGTTAAAGAGAATAAATTTGGACATATGAAACAACAAATAGATTGGTGATAACTGATTTCTCTTGAAAAGTACGCAAGTCGTTCTTCTTTTTCCTTAACAACTCAGCAGAGAAAGATTCCACTTGAAAGAAGAGACTAATATGGTGAATACCGAATAACTTGTGTTTCTTTAACCAAAACTGTACAGAGCCTTTACAATGTATATCATTATGTGGACACCTCTTACAATTATGAACTTATAATTGCTTAATAGTAATTTCCCAAAATAACTAATCATATCTATTATAATAATTGAATAAATTCAAAAAATTCTGAATTACATCCCATGACAAAATAAAATGAAAGTGACTCCAATATTTAGAACAGGATTGTCACATTGGTAGAAGCTTGTCCAAAGGCAATGTGCAAGTTTGGTAATCAAATTAGATTCCAACTTCACAAAGCCAGATTTCAATTCATGCTCTAGGTTACAGAAGTTCGATGGGAACATAACCTTAATGGCATTCCTACCGCATTATTTGACAGGTCAACAAGGCCAGGAAGACACAGTTTCACCTCACAATTCACCACTCTGAAAGACCATAGAGATTAACAATACACCACAGTTGGCTCTTGGCACCATATTTTGATGCTAAACCTCTGTGCCCTATATGGGAAACCAAAAGCAAGCATGTGCGCAATGAATTTTCTCTGTTTCCTTACCTCCAGGATAATACCATCTACAGTAAAAAGAACCAGAAGCATCTCATAATAAGAAAAGTTTGCTCTTAAGTTTTCCCACTAAAGTGTCAAGTACTGAATGACTAACTACATCTAAGCCTCTAAATAACATAGAGGATGTGAAACTGAGGTTAATAAATGCACCATAAAATATTCCACTGCCATTCCCTTAATGTGGTAAAACCTGAGGTGTCATTTCACTTACCTAATGAAGAGCATTTTCTAGGTTAAACCCTTGCATTCACAGTTTCCAAGATAATTCAAATGCCTCGTGCGATCGACATACTAATTCCAACTAGTACTACAACCAAGGAGTGATATTATAGAACTCAAATTCTCATGATATAGTACAATTGTGACCTACAATAAAGTTCACACATCACAACAACATAATTACCGAGAAATTTTAGAATACATCACCTGTGCGGCAGCGCCCCATAGTTGTTGCTTGCCACCCAAGTACCAAGCAAGAGCATACTCAAGCATAGAATTCAGAAAATTTGGACTAACAGAACCAATAAGCTTCTTTATGGCAGCTCCACTCATTGAGCGAACAATATTATCATTATCATTGGCCAAGCAAGCTACCAAATGGACAAACAATGTCTGTGACTGCTCATCCAAAACACTTGTTGGAAATTTGACAATAATAGCGTGAATCATCTCAAGAACAGATTCCCGTCCAGTTGAATGCTCGTACCTGTAACAGTTAGAACACCAATGAGCCTAAATCATACTTAGTACATACGAGACACAGAATAGTCCAGAATACTTGCCTCAAATTTGAGAGCAAGAAGTCTAGATGTTGCTGCAAACGCTTTTCTGAGAGCCGATAATCAAGCAAAAATTGCAACAAGATTTTACTGCATTTTTTGCGAATTGATTCCATTTGACTTGTCACCATCAATTCAGCTACCCTAGTAACAAGGTCATATATCTCAGGTACAACCAGCTTGCGGCTGACAATACCCTTTAGAAGTGAAAGGGCCACCAAAGATGGATTTCTTTCAAGATCAACAAATATAGGCAGCTTAACTAATAGATGTATTTGATCTGTTGCAAGAGAAATTTTGGTGTTCCGCAAAAGCGCAGTCAGCAAAGTTAAGGATGATTGCATTAAAGGACTACTAGAGCTCACTGAATTCTGCGCAATATCAAAAAGAGCAGCCTTTACTCTCTCGGCTTGTTTTTGAAGAGACGGTAAAGGCAGTTTCACCAGTATAGTAAGGCATCCAAGGGAAGAAGACAAGATATCCTCATACTTTGAGCTTAAGCTATCAGTTAATAGCTTAACAAAAGGATCTAATAAGGATAACGTATTTTCACTTTTCATATCCTGTCTCATACCCTTTAGACGTTTATGCAATATTCTGAGACCAAACACTGTAATGAGGTGTGAACCCAATAAGCCACCAGCAACTAGCCGGCCTGTAGAAATTCTTTTAGCATTTTTAAACTCATCCTTATCTTCCAATTTCATCAATTTGTTCTCATGCCAACCACTCTCATCTTTAAAGCCATCATCAATAATGCCATAAAGAAAGACAAATAGATCAGTCTGATGTACTGATGGGTTGCTTTCAATACCAGCAGCTATATGAAGCAACATATTTTCCAATTTTGCTTTTACACTGGGTGTAACATGCTTCTGCAAATGAGTTGTCACAGGTGCAAGGAGCTTCAATGCACAGGTTTTGAATGTAATGTTTTGTGCAACCAGTTTCAAGCTTTCAAATGACTTCTTCCTCCTTGTTTCTTTCATTTTAGCAGCTATCTTTTCCACCTCCTTTTGCTCAGCAACATCTCCGAGAATGTCATTCTCTATAACAGAAAGAAGATCCTTCAAGCAGTAATCAATCTTTCCATTGGCTGGACCAGAAAGACACTTGGACAAAATATAATTAAGTGTGTATCCCAAGACATGAAGTTCATATCCCCGTTTTAAGGTACCTTGCAAAACCTTGATAATAAATTGCAAGTATTCCAATCCAAGTTCTTTCAAACATGCGGTCAGTGCAGACCTAGCTTCGTTCCTGATACTTTCTAAATGATTCTTTAAGAAGTTACAGACTCGGTGCAAAATGGTGGGAAGATACGTGTCCATGACATCGCCTGGAAGTAACTTAACCAATTTTAGAGCTGCAAGACTGATATTTACATTAACCCTTTCAGAGTCAGAATCTAGCAGTTTTTGTATCTTGGGGAAGACAACTTTATGAAGACTAGTTTGGATATCTGGGTTCACACCAGAAGTGCCACAGTTGCTGTTATCAGAAGAAACAGTGTCAGCTACTGCAAGCTCAGAAACACCACCCAAAGATTCCTTAGGTTCTTTAGTGTAGGAAAGTTCGGAAAAGTGAAATTTGTCCAAAATACAGCAAATCAGGCGTATGTAGAATTTTTGCTTGTCTGGACTACTAGATGCTCCCTGAAAACATTTGATCAACAATGAATAGTATGACTTCCATTCCATCTGACTTGCTACAGAAGCAACAGTCTCTATGCATGCATTTTTCATATGCTCTGCCTTTCCTTCTTTCTCATCTAACATCATGTTGAAGTAGAGTCGCATAAAAACCCTCTCAATAATGAACTGCAAGTTAACAAAAATAAAAATTATACACCAGCAACTAAGATGGATAAAAGATACTTCCAGTTGAAAGGATATAGTTATCACCTCTGATAATTTGTTTGTGCTGATGACCTTCCTAAACAATGACAATGCCTTCACTCTCTTACGGATCTGCAGTACCACATGGAATTACGTGAAATGTAAATTCTACAAGCTACTGAATGATCCCACAAAAATTTACAGACTAATTATTGAATGCAGGACAATATAGTAGTGTTTCTGACTACATCATGGAACGGCAGCAGCAGGTTGTCGCATCAGGAAATAACAGCTGGCAGACATTAATCATGTAACATTTAGCATATAAAGCTTCATATCTGTTCAATCAAATGAAACCTAGGAAACTAATAGTAGATTTGGACACAATCAGTTTTCCATTATTGACTTGCAACTCGGTTATTACAAATAGTTACAGAACCAAATATATAGCAGAAGTAATAGAATCAGCGGAGTAAAAGTCTACAAGCATCCAGAAGAATTAGAAACAGTTAAGCTGATCTGTTTGGTAGTTAGAGCTAGTGCCAGCTAGGATAGAATCTCCTAAATAACGCACGTAAAGACTCTTCTACTGTTCGCTCTCTCTCACAAACACTATTAGGTGAACAACTTGTGCAAGCTTAATAGTTAGGCCCATGACACGAATCATGTATCAACTGCACCTAATATCCCATATGTTGAATAGATCTTAGGTTGAACAGAAACTTACCACCGGATCAGTTATATCCTCAAAAAAATTGACTTCATCACTCTCGTGGCACAGGACAGTAAGTGATTTCAGGTTTGACACTTCTGGAAGCTTTAATACCATTTGATGCAACAATTTCAGCCATCCCTGAAACCAGATCAACCAGTGTTAAAGAGTAGAGGATTTAAGAAATTAGTTATTGGTAATTTCAGTTAAAATCTTCAATCAGTAATGAAAATATCTATATAATGATGGTTTACTCTTCTAATCATCCATCAATGCATGAGTTTAAGGAAAGAAATCTTATATATGTAGGCAGACAAGTTAAGGAGGGGACATGATATAAGTCAAGATCAATGCGCATACATGCCTAACTTGATACGTCTTGAAATACACACAAGTCCAGCAACCCAATACCTTTCTAACAGAAAGTGATCCATCCATTGCTTCTGTCATGTGCTTTAACAGAAATTTCTGTGTTACACGCTGGACGCATGATTTTGTCCAACAATCATCAATGTTCTTCATCATTGACAATTGTTCACTGTTTCCTTCTTTGCAAAGGATTAGACCAAAAAATTCAACAAATGATAGCAATGAACTATAGGCACTATACATAAAAGTTGTTTCCTCTGACGACATGTCATGCACACAGTGGGATAGAACAAGTAATGCATGTTCAACTTGAACACTTGCAAAGAAATCATTATCGATTATCCTGTAAGCATCCAAAATGGCATCATGATCAAGCCAACCCAGAGTTGATGTTGTATTCAGCTGGCGAAGTATCTTTGCCTGCATCCCAACAAAATCACAATTTGATATCAAAGAGCTGACAGCAAACAATACAAATGGCTATGAACAGGGACTAAAGATCAAAATTACCACTGAGAGTACAGATGCATCTGATGCTGCAAGGGCGTCAAGAACATCACAGATTCTCAAACGCATATCCAGCTCAGCCAAAATATATAAAGGAGAAAGCGCACTTAGAATTTTAGCGGTACTTCCATCTCCCAATATCGGGGCAATATTTTGAATGATTTGCAAAACTTCAAGACATAAATCTATGGGTAAAAAAAAAATAAAAATAAAAAAGAAACACAGAGCAATGGATGTGAATTAAACTATCTGCAATTAAAAAGGAAGAACACAGCATGACAGCAACTAGAGATATATGCGGTTGTCTCACCAGAACTTGCAGTTTTCTTTCCTATAAACAAAAGCAATATTTCCACAAATTTCTTTGCCAACTCTGACTCCTTGATATACTTGGGTAAGAATTTGAAAATTCTTATCACTGTCTCCCCAGGAGATCTGATCAGCTTTCTGATCAAGGAAAAATTCAAACATACAAAAGCAAAATGTTAACTGCATATATCCCTGTTTCCCCAAGTAATTCTATACATAAAAGCAGATTTTTGTTCCATATTACTTTATAAGATTATCATGTCCTTTCAGAAATACCCCAAAATTAAAAAATGAATAAACAAAAAATGCTAAGACCGCACTTAGCCCAATAATGTAAGTATTTACTACATCTTGTTAACTTTTCATTTCATTTGACTGAGCTATATTCAGCAGTACTTCAAAGAATTGTTTGTCAAAGTATAAATAGCTAGTTTTCACATGAAAGAAAAAATCATGTTCTACCATAACTATTTCCCAGTTTAAGCCAAAGATAAGCTAAGCAATAACAGAAATTCAAATTACGGAAAGTGTCAACATTAAAAAACAAACATCATTATCCAAGCACAGTCATAAAATTAGCTAATACCTCTTGACTGAACGATCACTTCCAAATAAACACCACATGCTGTCTATAAGTACTTTAATATGTGAAAGCAAAACTCTCCGAGCAGGATTGTCTTCATCATCCAATTGATTGTCAAGGCTTAACAAGTTGTCAACAAAGTTCATAACACTATATAGTACAGCTTCAGAAGCTGATTTGAGAGAGATAATTGAAAATATATCAGGTACAAGACTCTCCCTTGTGCGTAATAGTGCTACCAGTTTATTGTTTCCACTCATGGCCACAAAGCAAGACAACAGTGAACTTGGTTTCTCACTAGTAGCAGTCTCCTGTTTGAATTTAGCAATCAGTGATTTTACTGCAGAGAAGAATCGGTCCCACAAATCAGAACTAAATTCATGATCTTCATATTTATTGAGGACAACAGAAACAATTTTCAGGCACAGAGATCTCATATCCTTGAGTTGCTTCAAAGTATTTCCACTCTGCACAAACAAATTGAAAAATAGAGTAATAAATAAAACAGACAGCATGGATCACGGGAGAAACAGTCAATCCACTTTCAGTTACCATGAAACAACAACAAGACAATAAGAAACAATAAAAACGAGCAATATGTGAAAGCAAATCCATGTATAGTTGGAAATAGAAAAAGTTATAGTATATGATGGATGGTAAGCATCAACATTTAGAAGTCACAGAAACTTATCTAATTCATTATTATTTTCTAGTAAACATAAGATGTATTCATTATTTTGTACATATAAATATTACAATTGTGAGTAGAATTCATGAGGTGATTGCTCGTCTAAGATGGAGGTAAGCCATGATTGATAACATACATATTGGAGAACACCATGGGCAACAGGGAGTTAACTCCCCCATCTACCAAGAAAACAACAGTTGAATGTCACAAATGGAAAATTTTGTTGATTTAAAGAAAGTCTTGTTAAGGGATATGTGTCTCCCTTTTAGACTAAAACAATCCATTGTGGCTTGGTTTAGCAAGGACCATTTTGTCCAAAAGTTTTGGAATGTTAACACCGCCATACTTCTCCCAGCTACTATGTGATATAATGGTCTATGTTGAGGATACAGTTAACATAATATTGATCGTGTGAAGATTTTCTGAATAGAGGACATGGGTAAGTTCTATTTTCCTTATAAGAGGTTGCTTTTTTCTAGCTATGGGAGTGGTATGTCACAAAAGAAGATACACATGGGATATATTCTAAAGAAACTAGTATATGCTGGATGGATAGGTGAGTCGATAGTCATATGGAGACAAAAACTAAACAATTACCAAATAAGAAAGAGCCATATTAGAATATGAGAGATACTGAAGATTAGTTGGGAAGGTTAATTATCCCACTATTATGGGCTGGGTATTTCCTTTGTGGCAAGAATAATAAGCTAATGTAAGAAACTCCTCTTGCTTATCACAGTGCTAAATACAACTCAAGCAGTTTACTATTTTTGTGCATAGTCTGTCTTTTTACAGAAACACACATCTCAGTGCTTATCATCATTTGTACGGGCACCTGTTATTAAACATGAATTTCTTCCTCAAGCTCATACAGGTAGTTCGTACATATAAAACTTTAAATTCAGCATAAACAGAATATTACCACAACTTGATTTTCTGGATCACTGTCCTCTTGAATGGATTTTATATTAGTCCCAAAATCAACACTATCTAGTGAAAGCCCACCATCCTCTAGAAGGGGATCAGCAATGGTCCCAGAATTGCTTTGATCTGTAGGAAGCCCAGTGTCCTTATGAAGGGAATCGACATTGATGCCAGACTTTCTTTGATCTAAAGGAAGCCTGTTTGGTTCTTTTGCTTTGTCAAGACTTGAAGTACAGCTCTCCAATACTCGAACAACACACCCCACTAATAGATCAAGAAAAGGGCTAATATGCATTTCATCAAAAACCCCAACAATGTCTTCAATGACATGCAAAAAACCATATTTCTTTTTCCAGGGTAGAGTTACCATATTTTCCAAAGTGAAATATTGTAACAAAGATAATGCTTGAAATTCACTAATGGAGCCTCCAGATAAGGACCAAAACAAGTTCACAAGCCCATCATTTTTCTTAACTATTTGCAATGGCTTTACCAGTAATGCAAAGAAAAGTGGCAGCTCATTGACATCTAGTCCAGCCAAGAAGCTTAGAATAGCTTTCCGATGACAAATGCTTGCTTTCTACAGAAGGCATTTAAGATCATAAGAGTAAAACAAATGAGAAGAAACTGACAAAAATATATGTTAACAGGCAAAATCCTCAAGAAGCATAAGTTGCATATACCTTTCGAGATGCAAGTCCTTTAAGCTTTCGTACTTTTGGCATTAGAAGACGAATAACTAATGGCACAAGATAAGCACGGTGACATTGCTCAATGAAGCCTGATTCTCTCGATAGACTCCATGCTGTTAGTTCCTCCCTTAAATTTTTGGAATTGATCAAGTTCCTCAGATGTCCATCATATGGCAAAAGGTAATCATCTTTCCAGATCAACAGGCAATCCAGAACTCTCATTTGTATCTCAGGATCACTTTCTTCAAGAAGCCTGCCAAAACACCCAAAAAAATAAAATAAAATCGCATTTCAACTTTCAAATAGGTAACAGCCATTAACAAATAATAATGCAGAGATGTACAACTGACCTGTTCTGCAGGACCTCCTTAAGAAATTGACCTGAGTAGAATGACTTGGGATTTTTCATCAGCTTGAACAAGTTTAACCATTCTTTCAAGATGGTCTTCCACTCTTTGCCTTTGCAAGCACATGACTCAAACTGCCCTACACTGCACTTAGTTTTACAAAGGAAAATTAATTATCAAACAGATAATTTAACACTTCAAGTCCATAAAGTTTTAACTATGACTCCTATCCTACAAGGAGACAAAATCCACTAGACTTCACCTTTCAAGATCATGAGTCTCGTATCCCAAGAACTTCAAAAATAATGGAATGAATTGCCGGGAGCGAGGTTCAACAACACTTGGAATTTTCTGTAAAGCTTTTAGCAAGAGTGATAATATTGTTACAGTCGGCGTACTATCATACGCAAGATTGACAAATAAATCAAAACAATCAAGTAGACCTGAAAAAAAAAATGAAGTTGATTACCAAACCAGCAGAATGGGAATTACAAAAATATTTTGCTTACCAGGATTTGAACATTTTAGTGAAAATGTTTATAGAACATATAAAAATACCTATTTACCAACTACTTAAATGCATACAAACCAACCAAGACCGTTCTATTTACACAGCATATATTAAATAGCCAGATTCCCCAACCAATTATCATGCCAGTCCTATCATCTAGGACACTACATGCAAAAAGATAAGCATGAGAGCAAGAATGAACCTAAGATCCGATGAGAATCAACAAACTTACACGTTGGTTGATCAAGTAATGCACCATTGACACCATCATGCAAGTTGAAAGTGGTACGTAGTTTTAATTGGCACTTTTCCAGATAACCAATGAAGTTATCCCATACCAGTGAAAAATGTTTGCTAATCAATACAGCAATACATTCTAATATAGGATCCCAAAGGTCGCTAAATCGATTATTCAAGATGCCTAACAATCCATTCAAAACAAGAAGAACATATAATTGCGGAATCCTTCCAGCAGATAGGTCCATCTGTATCTTGGAGATCAATTGCTGAATGCTTCTGCTTGTAGATATTGAAATAGGAGTTTTTTCAATCGAGAGGAGCAACACGAGAGCCTGTCATTTCACCAAAATAAGCACTCATATAAAATCTCAAGTTAAAATACGATGATGCCAGCAAACATAAAAGATACATACATTATATCCTGTGCAATTTACTTTTGAAATCGGAGAAACTTCAGTTTTCCTTTTCTTCTCAGGAGGCTGATCTCCTGATGAAGTCTCACCACCAACTTTGTAACGACAAAGTATTCTAAGAGTTGAAATGCGAATCTCCTTGCATGGATCGTGCAAATTATCAGCGAACTCTGTCACTGCACCTGTAATCCCTTTTTCAAGTTCTGAATCACACATAATAGACCCATTGTCTTCCAGAGGGCTACAACATACAAGTGGAGTGTTATACAAGTACAAAACTCTAACTATTTGTAAAATTATTGACTCAATTCGATTAAGAATGGAAAACAAGAGTTATTACTAAAACACATCCACATACCCATACTTGTAGTCCAAATAATCAGCAACACCCAACAAGACTTGTGAAGATGACTTGTATCGTTTTGCAAGAGTTAAAAACCTTCCAGTTTCATCAGTTACAATCCTGCTGTAGCTATACAGCCTGCTATAAGAACTCAGCGAAGAACCTATAATGCTTTCCCAGGCTTTTCTAGTTGAATGAATATAGTCTGCAGATTAGAAACAGAAGGTACAGAAAAATATAAGAAATGACATAGCATTAATGAATACAGGTATCCTAGCATAACCCAAGCACTAAACATTTTTCTCAAAACAAGAGTGTTCATGATAGTGAACACGATAGAAATAGGGGCAATGAAAAATCAGCTTTGGTATAAACTTGGTCAGTTCAAATAGGATTCCCATTAGAAAAAGTCACATTTTGCACAAGGAATGAAGCAATACCAGCTTTAACCGTCAGAAGCTGATCTATAGCATTCATGAGATTCAGCAACAAGGATGGATTGGTCTCAACAATAGACATATGAGAATAGCAGCTCACAATCCCCCATATCCGTGCCATTCCTTTTTCATCAATTTTATTATTTTCTGATACACCGGTACGTGAAATATCATTTATTTTATCAGTCCAGTTAATGATAGCCCCTTGCAAACGGTTGGATAAACTAGCTAATGCTTCTACGCCTGTTTCATCCAGAAAGTCCAACTTCTGTGTACTTAATTGCATTTTCTCGCAGAAGTACTGTAACAGGTGTATCGCCTCTTCTTCTGAACTCTCCATTAGATCATTTATTGCTCTAAAAAATCATGAGATAAGTCAAATATAGAAGTCGGGAAGTACTAAACTACAACCTTTTTATGCATAGAAAGAGAAACAGAGAGACAGAGAGACAGGCTAACGTGCATGCACACGAACACATACAAAAATATTACCTTATAACATTACTTCCAAACGCAAGTGCACAAAGTTCCTTTTGTAGCAGTTGTCTGATAAAGTCCGTCAAACTGGAACCAAAACTCTAACATGTCAAGAACAAGAAGGTTTTAAAACATGCAAGTAATGCAAATGCATCACTACAGTCATTACCATGAGCTTCTTGATTTAAAAATTGGATCCCACTGTAACGCACACTCTGATATCGTTGATGGGTTGTAACTACAGAGCCCACTGAGAATGACCAACATTAATTCCAAAATCTCATTAACCACCAAATGTAGGTCTTCTTGTGACTCAACAAATCCATCTGGTGCGATAAAGGTTCCCACAAGCAGCCGAACAAGTTCAAGCATAGGCTTATAATCTGACAGATGTAAGTGCAGTTACAATTAGAAGGGGGAAAAGAAAGAAGGACATGGACAACTAAATTAACTTTTTTCATGGAAAGAAATTGCACAGTATCCTGAGATAACGCATACAATATTAAAAGTAGAAAAACTAATTTCAATACAATACATTATTTGAAAAATTAAAGGATTTAAAAAAAGGGGATAATCTTAATCAACTGAACTCATTTGAAAAATTATTTCAATACAACACATAATTTCAATGAAGGAAGAACTGAAGAAGATAAGGAACAATAATCTCAATCCAGGTGATAGCACTAGAACTCAACCCAATCACCCACTCGCTTTTATCACAATTAGATGCCAACAGCTTATAATCTGGCAAACATAAGTGCAGTTAAAATTAGAACCCAATTATGGGGACAAACACGAAAGAATAGATTTGACCTTGGGGTATCTTAAGACTGAATAAAAAGTCATATAAATAAGCTTATAAAGAAATCAAGGAATAAAGATTTAAGAACAAAAAGGAAGGAAGAATGTGATCAGTTTCCTAACAGGCAACTGTAGTTTATTTTCCTTGTCAATTACCTACCTTAGTCAAACAGAGCAAAATGAAAATTAGATTACATATAGCGTTGTAACTCACCAGACACCTTTTGCCCATTTTGCATCTTCACAGCGGAAACTAGAACTGATAAAATGCGTCTTAAATGCTTGACATCTCCACTACTAACACATTCACTTATTTCCTTATATAAGAAATCCCATACCAAACTCAGCTCTTTGGCCTCCATCCTGTCACATAATTTATTAAAAACGGATTTTACAATTTCCAAAACGGTACACCTGGACTCTGAAATAGAGACAGAGATAAAAATAATGTTATTTGAAACATTAGAAATCAATCACAAGTTTAGTCAGAGTCTACCTTGCTAACACCACAAAATCAAGAGTAGGAGCATCTATTTAATACAATTATACAATAATCATGCTGGAGTCTAGAACATCAAAATGCTGTGTTTCAGTCAAACAACCATAGTATTAATACTAATATAATATTAATATTATTTACATTCCTTACCTTTTATGAACAAAATAAGCATCTTAACATGACGTTTTAACACATTTAGTACTGCAGACCAAAGTACTAAGAATTTTGCAGAAACATGCCTAGGAATAAACCTCTACTCTGGTTGCCACTTATAATCTAAATAGTATCATACTTCTGTAAAAGTAATCCTAAATATTTTGAACTGAAAAATTAAACATCAAACACATGACACTCCTAGATGATGCTAGACACTGAGTGCCATCACAGAAGGTAGTGCAGGAGGGAAGAGATAGCCAAGCACACCAATGAAGTGGGTTGAGGGTAAAAAAGAGAATAGGGATAAGGTGAGTACAAATTGTCGATTCTGTCCACCATCATAATCTGGACCTTTTAGATAAGAAAATGGTACCACACCTTGAACAGATGCACCATAAAATATGTATTTATCAGTATAATATGTTAAATGAAACCTTTTTGTAACTGTGATTAACTTTAAGGACCTAATTACAAAATTTTAGTTTGCAAAGTGATTACAAATTTTTGAACTATACGGAGTTATTTGAAAATTGAGTAAAACTATTTGGAACCGCTAGTGTAATCAAACCAAATATTATTCTATCGTACATATGCAGGAGGATTTAAGTAGAAACAAGCTTGCCTTGGTTAGCTTTATCATCAGTAACAAAATTTGCCCTTTTTCCGATGGCTTTATCACCAATAGAAAAAATTGCTTTGCTAGTCAATAACTGTATAACTCGCTCTGCTTTCGAATGGAACCTTGAAGAGTAACCTTTCATTATATTATAAAGCAATTCTCCAACAGCTGATTCACTGCAGGCAGATGGATCCTTCACTGCTTCAGCAATGATTCTTCCAATTCCTATGTCACCAAAAAATATTGGAGAGTTTCATAACCAACAAAAGAAATAAATAAATGCACAGTTAAAGAAAAGGAGGGAGGGGACAAAGGGAGATCAGTAAATGAAAACAATGAATGACATCAGCACCTCGTTTAAGCTGCTCCTCCGGGGCATTTCTCAGGACAAACGACATTGCTTCAGCCATAAATTGTTGGACATATTCCTTTGGATAATACCTCAAATCTTTTGTGACCCTTGATATATCATAGTCAAGAAAAGAACCACAAAGTTTAGAATACTACCATTTGAAAAATTAAACGCATACTGCATAGGCATTCACATTTAAACTTGTGCCATGTTGGCTAATACAAAATATGATCAACTACCCGTTTCTCAACCTTTTGTAATCAACAATATACTACAGTTTGCTTACTAAAGAATCATGAATCTTCCCCATATTTCCAGATACAGTTTTCTGTCATAACTAAACACTCGGCCCAAGTGATGTAGTATTGTCAAAAGGGCTGAGGCAAGGTGGAAATATGTTTGATCAGGTAACATCAAGTACTCATCTAAACAAACTACCAGCAAATCACAACATGTCTGTTCTAAAGTACATTATACTTTTGTTACTTCACTATGACCAAAATTACGTTAAATTCTTGCTTTTATATTTATAAATTACAATTTTTTTGGCATTTCACCTCAACATGCTTTCCATGTCATCAAACACTGCTCATTGGGAAAAGTATATACTTTCATTAGTGATGAAAGTCTAATGAGGAAATTTAGAAAGATATGAAGGTAAAGGCATATACATTCAGGAGTATTTCAGGCAACTGCAGCATAGTTAAACTTCATATAGATAACAAGGAAACTACTAAAACAGTAAAACTGTAATCCAGAAACTCACTTGAGCACCTCAGTGGTGTTGTGAATTAAATATTTCTGAAGATACATCATAATATATGACCATGATGTGAAGATCTGCATAAGAATGAAGAAATAAAGTTTCATATTTCATATTTATGTTGGGAAATGAGAAATCATCAAATGCAAAATGGAAAACAATATTTTCCTTATAGGAATATCACTGACAAGACAAGCTTGTACCTGCTCAATGAGATCTGGCTCCCTATCTCCCCCACTTTTGAGAAGAGATACCAAAGAATCAACAATTCTTGGCAACAGCCTAACCAAACCGACATGGAAATCCATAAGTAAGCCAAGTGAGAATTTTCCTTAAAATGCATATTTATAATAGGGAAACCTTCAAATAAGGCTATGTACAGAGTTGATACATGAAATAAACAAAAACACAAACATGATATCTAAAAGTTTAAGGCATAAGAAGACCAGAATTTCTAAAACACCAAGTCAAAGCGAGCAGAAGCTTACGGAACAAATTCTTCCAGAATATCTCTGGATAAAGCTGCAATTAACCTGCAGAAGAGAGCATTGAGGTTTTAAGGGTATGGAAGAAAGGATTGAGAATTATGTCAACAGCTTCAAATAGTAATCGAATAGCAAAACCAACACAAAAGACCTGTTTAGTAATTGTCCCATAACATAAATACAAAAACTTGTAGACACAAACATGCTGGAGAAGGAGACAAATATAGAAATAGGAAAACATCTCTACCTAAGACAGAATTTGCATTATTTTCTTTCCAACCAAAAACTGGGGACAGCGGGAAGAGGAGAGAGACTCAACTATTATGTCTTGTCTCTATCTCCTGTCCTTGTATTTCTATCCTAAGACACCTACCAAACACAACCTAAAGGAAAAAACTCACCCTTAACCAAGTCCAAAGCTACTTTGTTAAAATAATTAATAACTTATGTTTATAATTATTATGTACAAATCAGAATTCAACAAAACATAAAACATGTACTCAAATGAGTTGATGCTTAATAGAAGAGCATATCTAAATATATATAGATGTAAACACTGACTAATTGAACCCAATTACCCAATATATTGTTTTGTTATTTTTCCTTCACTAAAGCTAATCTAGATCCTCTAGAATGTGGATATAAGCTGTAATAGAATCTTGATAAATAAACTGAAATCAAACTTTGACAAATAAAGACAGACTTCAACAAATTCAAATGGTTTACTTTATTACTTGACTTTGACCAACCCACTCCATGCTACTCCTTACCACCCTCCTAAGGGAAGTCTAACTATCCTGATAAAAATCCTTTTTTTTCAACATTATCAAATAGAAAATTACTACCAACATCAATATTTTTTAACAAAATAAGATTATGTTTTTTTTTTCCACAATTTAATGTGCAACACACTATGCAAAAAGATAAGCAATCCAAGCAATGCCTGCATACCTGAGAATAGGCTCAACAGATAGCCTTGCTTTCAAGTGCAACCTAGAAAGAAGTTTTGAGATTAAGGATTCCTTGTGCAAGAGAACCAAGGCCAATGATTGTGTACAAGGTAGAATCTCTTCATACAATGTGATGAAATCCTCGGCAGTGTTTAACTCCTGTGTTTCAACAACGCAGCAAATAATAAATACCAATTAGCACATGGCAAAGATCAAGTAAAAGGCCACTCGAAATTTTTTTCTATTTTTCTGGATTAGAAGGAAAAGATAGAGGAAGCAAAACTCTCTTCTCCCTTCATTTCAAATCTCCAAGGAGATGAATAATTACAGATGTTTTTCTTAAATAAGAAAAGAGTGTGTCCAAACACAAAAGGGGCGCATTCCATGGAAGGGAACTAGATCATAACAGTCAAGAAACTCCCAGGAGAACATAAAGAACCAAAAGAAATATGAATACAACCTCCCACATCACTGTCAACATCCATACCCTTTAACTACTAATATAATAACTATCCCTAATCAAAACAAAACCCAGTACACACGGATTCCAGCCCCTTCTCACTTGATGTCGCATTGCATTCTACTTATCACCAAACATGTAATGCTTCACATAAAACCTTGAACGCCACAGCCTCCCTTCAGCAATAACCATCAATAGGCAAATATCCATGCCACGTCCTATGATATATCTGAAATCACACTCTTCTACCATGATTATCCATTCCTTACGTTCCACAAGATCATTCAACATCTCCTACTTCTAATCTTTCAAATTGTATGACACAAAAATATACAAGACCCCGCATGTTCTTCTCAAGTATACTCCAAAGAAACCCACACCAATCATAATACAACATATGAGCCAAAACTGAATTTTTTAGACTATACTTTTCAATGCTTCCTCTCCCATTATGCAAGAAAATTTGCTTGAATCTCCTATACCACTTGCTTCAACGCCCCACTTTTACCCTTCCCCAAATAACTCTGCAGCCAACACATTAGCCATGCCATGTCTCCCACCACCTGATAAGCTTCATCTCACCACGCCTTCCTCTCACATTTTCTTTTCACAGATTATGCAATTATCTTAAAATACTACGAAGCTTAATTGACATGTCACCAAAAAGATTAAATAACATGTTTCACACGCAGTCTTTCTTTGCTCTCTTAATAAATGTATATTTACGCACAAATCCCGAATGCACAAAAATAGAAAGAGAGAGAATCAACAACTGAAGAACAACCAAGCATAAGTGAAATGCATATTTTTCCATATATCGTCATAAATTTTTGTATGAAAAACAGTGTTACAGGATAAAGCACCCACTGAAAATAAAGTGATCACTACAGCTTAACAACAAAGGTCCAAAAAACATGTGACACAATGAAGCTGCAAAAAACACTAAATCCCATGCAAAACATTATAGAAGCACCATGCACTAACGATAGCTAAGGTCCACATTATTTTATCTTTAGTGCACGAAAGATCAATCAATTTCTACTCTATAACAAAAACAACTTATTCAAGCTATTATGCAACTCCGTCTAACAAGAGCAAGACCACTGTCGACTACTCGAGATAAATTAGTTAAACATAGTAGTTAGCAAGGTAGGATTTCTTCAATAGCGAAGGCCTAATGGACATGGAAACCTTTCATACATAAAGGCAAGAAAATAGCAATCGCAGCAACTTAAATGTATCATAATAACCATAACCATACCCTCCATTCTATAAGACAGTCTCTGAAAAATGAGGAACCCTCAGACGGCTCAGCTTTAACCTTCTCAAGACTCCGATAGACGTTGATATCAATCTCATCTACTCTCTCAGAAAAGGATTTAAACTGCACAATTCAATAACCCAGTAAATGAAATATAAAATAAAAACAAAAAGTGTCAAGCAAGCAATTCACACAAATTAGCAGCACGTAAGAACAAATTTTCAACCCAACCGAATAAAACAGCTTTCATCAATAATAACGAATATTTTAAAAAAATTAAAAATAAATAAATAAATAAAACTCAGTAAAAGTAGGCAAGGGTTTAGGGTTTAAGCAGAACCGGGACTAAGCTTAAGCACAAAGATAAAGGTTAATTCAGAGGGAAGTGTGAAGGCTGGTTCTATTTCGGAAGAGGAGAAGCTTACGACGAAGCGGCGGCGGCCGGGGGATTTGTTAAGAGACTTGACAGCTTGAGCGTGCGATGCCGTTGCCATGTTGAGTCTTGGTTAAAGAGAAGGTAGTAGCAGCACACCACTGCTCTTTAATCGGTGATGGAATGTATTATATTTAGAACTTGAAAGATCCCTCGCAAGTCGCAACTCACATCGTTTTTCACTTTTTCTTTCTTAATTCTCAAATACCTTTGCTTGGCTCGCTGTTATTCCTCGCCATTGTTTGTTTACTAAATTTTTCCTCACTTTCTCAGAATCCAAACAGAGATTTAGGGTTTGGATTAATACCCCAGCTGTCTAAATTGTTGAAATTGATTTATTAAAAATAATTTTATGTTTAGATATTTTATTATAAAAAAAATTATATATTAATTATGTTTGAGTATAATTATATAAACGTATTTTTTTATTTATTTATTACGTAAAAAATATTTTTTTTTTTAAAAATTATTCTAAAAGACTATTAAAAAGATTTAATTATAAAAAAAAAATTTAATATTAAAATTATTAAGAATGATCAATTTTTTTATAATATTTAAGAAAAAGAACCAAATTTTTTTATAAGAAGATAAATATATCTTTAATTATTTTTTTATTTATTTTTTGTAATTTTTATGTTGATAAATTTTATTTTTCTTAAAATTTCAATAATTTTAATTATTTATTTTTTTATTTTATTTTTTTGTGATCTTTACCCAACGAGAAAAAAATAAAAAATCAAAAAAATAAATAAATAAATAATAAAAATTACTAAAATTTTAGAAAAAACAAAATTTTTTAATATACATTATAAAAAATAATTAAAGATATATTTGTCTCTTTATAAAAAGATTTTGTTCTTCTTTTTAAATATTATAAAAAGATTTGGTCCTTCTTAATAAGTTTAATATTAAAAGTCCTTCTTAATAATTAAATCTTCCTAACGGTTCTTTATAATAATTTTCTCTTTTTTAAAAAAAAAATCTTTAAGAAAAATGTAAATAGTAGCTTTTTAAAATAAGATATTTTTTATTTTTCAAATATTTTTATTTTTATTATTAAAAATTTACCAAACATGCTAAAAATTAAAAAAAAATCTTTTTCATTAAAAAAAAAAAACTATTGATTTAATGGCGCACAAACAAGCACATAATAAAAGGTCAATCCATCTAACTTTTATGTTATTATCTCATTGAGCTGAAAATTGATGGGTTGGGTGCACATATAAATGATTAACTGAATTAACTGGCATTTGACTCTATTTCTTCCTGAATGTTCTGTTTGTGTATCATGTCATGTCCATGCAATTTGATTATTGAGAATGAGTTCTACCAACCAATTTGGCCCTAGAGAGTGTTTCAAATTTACACTTCTCACTAGAATGTGTTCAGTTCTTGAGAAGTCTTTTGGTTTGTTTCCCATTTCTAGCATCATGCCAGCAAAATGTATCCAGAATTGTTACTTTACAAGAAATTAGTAAAAGAGATTTAATTGCAAATCTTTTGAACTTTAAACACGTCTCTTATGATAAAGGATAGTTGTTATTACATTGTTGCTGTTATGAAAAGCATAGTGAAAAATGTGCTGTGGTTGATGACAGTGTTGCCAATAGATTCAAGTGTGCTAAGATGAGAGGAGATTAGTTGTCGTGACTGATGCATTGTAGTACACTTTTTACAGCTGATTTATCTTTTTAAGTTGGCAAAGAATTAGGGAAATGCTATTAATGCTTCTAAGATAGTAATCCATTTGAATTGCAGGTGATGAAAATGGTTCTTCTATTAATTTGGATAGCTTGAGGGCTAATTGGAATCCATCTCAAGACAAATATTTTCTTGAGCTTTTGCCATTCAGTTGCTGATGGGAGATGTTTTGATGTAGGCATTGAAAATGAAGGTAGAAGCATTCATCAGTAAATATTATTGTATGGTTGAAAGAAAATTTCTTTTAACTTTATTCACCGAATTGAATAATTTATGAAGAGTAGCTCATATTTTGTCTTAGAAATTGCCTCAAAAGAATTGGATGATCAAGCCACTACTGACAAGAGAGTAGCTCATATTAAGTTTGTTTTGAGATACGAAAACAGAGACTGAGAGACTGAGACTCAGTATTATATTTGTTAGTTCAGAAATTGGTACTAAAATTTTTGTCTCTGTCCCTAAAATTTTAGTATTTCAGTACCTTCAAAAAGTAAGGACACAGGGGACTAAAATTTTTAGAGATGGAGACTAAAACTTTAATAATATTTTATACCTAAAATATCCTCATTTCAATTAATTAATTCCAATTTTACCCTTTGTACAAATTAAATTAGAGTTTCATTCTTATTTCAATTTCTATCTCTCACTTTGTACCAAATAGAATACTGAGATTTATTTCAATCTCTGTCTCTTAGTCTCTGTTAGTCTTGGTCTTTCCGTCTCTGTCTCTCCACCAAACGCTATCATATAAAACTAAAAGCATGCCTTTCTATTCTAGTATGTGCATATTATCTCACAATGAAGATACTCAGCATTGCAAACTGAATTCTGGAGAGGAATCTTGTTGCAGTAATGTTACTTAGATTATTTCTTTATCAATAATAGGTTTACCATGTTTATCATTGTAATTATTTTTTTAGTGAGAGTACATAAAAAGTAATTACAATGGTAAACCTGGTGAACCTATTATTGATAAAGAAATAATCTAGGTAACAAGTAAGATAGCACTCTTTTATCAATTCCTTCGGAGACGACCTGGGATTCATACTCCTAGTATTTTTATTCTAAATTTGTGACAACATTTCTAAATTGATAAGCAAATTTTTGCTGGTTAAGAACTGTACTTGCAACGTATTTCTTACATTAATTTCTTAATCGGCTAATTTTCGCCACGTCAAGAAGCTTTTTGGGAGAAAGAAATTTAAGTTGGCTTCCGAATGTTCTATCAATCAAGAAATACTTCATTTGTCAATAACAATTGCGATGCTATTATAGGCCTACAAAAAATAATGTAAATAATCAAATTCAATTGTAAACAAACAAATTAGTACAAACATAGAAGAGCACTTTGGTTGTTTGCCCACCTGAAAATTTAAAACAAGCATTGCTAGGTATAATTGATGTGATATAATGTAATCCAAAGAATAAGCAATAGCATGGTTCAACCATATCCTGAATTTATATTTGGCGCTTCATTGAATAGTTGTCAAAAATACATTTCGTTTGGCGCTTCACTGAATAGTCTAAGCAATATGTTATTAACATCTTCTATGCAAAAGTAAAACAAGGATTATAATTATGATGAAAATATGTTTTGCTTTCTTGTTGAATGATAAAATTCATATTCTGGAAATAACGGTAGATGCTTCACAGGCCAAGTGAAAGTCATAAAATGATACTTAGAAATGCTTACTATCTTATGCCATTGTCACCTAAAGAGAACAGTTTTGAATAGTTCATCATCAGAAACATTTGCTCATAGATACTTAACTTGGCAAGCATTCTGTATTCAGTATTCACATAAATCATTTTATGTTTTGGCAAGGATAGAGATATTGAGTTAGGTACAAGTTATACTTGCATAGAGTTTCAAATTTACTATGGAATCCTACAAGAATAAGAGCATCTAAATTTACATAATTTTCATAGAAAGGACAATAAAATAAAATAAAAAGAAAACCTTAAAGGAGTAGTTCGCAGGGGCAGAGATGAGGGAGAAGGACCAAGATTGGAGATAATGGTGACGAAGAGGAACATAGTGGCGATGTCGAAACTCAACGCAGAGGGGGCTAGATATGTGGCGACTGCAGCAGAATTGTGGTGTCGCGGCCCTGGCAATAGAAGCAACGACAATCTTCTGAAATCCTAGATGAGCAAGAGTGACAGCGGCACAGGGACAGAGGTAAAGCACAACAACACAGAGGACCTAAAAGTGTGGTGCGATGGCAGTAGAAACTAGTAAGAGACAAAAACACTAACTGTCTCATCTCTTTGAAATTATGATTAAAAGGAGGGGGGAATATGTTAAAATAAAAGGCAGAGAGACAAATTTTTAATTACCAAAATTTTCTAAAACAAAAATGCGGGGTTCAAATTATAAATATTTTTACGATTGTTAATGTTACTTCCACGTAAAAAAAAAGAAGTAACGAATTTGTTGCCTTTTAAAATAAAGAGTAAAGTATATTTTTTGTTTTTAAAATTTATTAAAAGTTTTAAAAAAAATTTAAGCTTTATATTGTTTTAATTTTATTTTAAAAGTTTTTGAATTGCATTAAATATATTTTTTTATAGCTAATTTTTAAAAAATTTAGCATTAATTTAACAATAATTTTATGAGAATAACTTTTAATATAAGCAAATCAGATATAATTGTCATGCATTGTTATTGAATTAATTCTAAACATTTTAAAAATTTAGCTGTTAAAATATATTTATTTTATTTGATTAACAACTATATTATTTTTTTGGGTTTAACCATTCCCAATTTTCTTTATCGAACCGGATTGGTTTGTAATTATACAAATTAATGGGCTTAACTTAGGAGAATTATTTTTTCTGTACGGATCCATTTTCATCCATGTATTTGGAATATTCTTATCAGGTCTTTCATAAAATAATTTTTTATGCTTTTTTCGGTGACTAATTGCGTCACTCGCGCACTCAACCGTTCTCTCTCTCCAATAAGACCGTCATGCCACTGCCGTCTGTGCCGCTGCTTGAACCTGGTAGGTTGTCTCCGATTTGAAATGATTGAAACAAACTAATTCATATTTATTTATTCTTCTAGTGACGTGAACATATGCTGGTGTGTGGTTTTAACTTCCAATTTCGCCATTCCATTCATCAATATTTCGGAGCTTGTAATGAATTCAGATTAGTTGACAATTTTATGACTTCGGAATGCTTCAAAATTTGGAAATAAATTTTGATGTTACAGAGTTAATCTTTGAGTTTGTTTTTGTTTTTGCATCTGTTATGGGTCTGGATAATCCCTTATTTGGTTTATGACGAAAATATGTAATACTTAACAGTTGAAGACAAAGTAGCCATGATTTTCTGTTTCTCATTTAATGTAGAAGTCATTGATTTGTTGATATATATGTAGAAGTATAAAAGGCTTTTTTTTTTTTTTTTTTTTTTTTTTTTTTTTTTTTTTTTTTTTTTTATAGCAGAATCATCTATGGAGCCAGAATCATCAACTCCTCCCTCTTCACTTTGGGATCAAATTTTCGAATTCACAGCTAAGGCTAGAGATGCATACAAAAGAAGGCCAATCCCCTATTGGATTCTTCTCATTCTTGGAATCATAGCAATGCTCGTGGCATTTCCTGCTTCCAGCATCCTGTCTCGCGTTTATTATGATAATGGCGGCCAAAGCAAGTGGATCATATCTTGGGTGTCTGTGGCTGGATGGCCTCTAACCGCTCTGATATTGTTTCCTACGTACTTTGTTCAGAGAATCTCTCCAACGCCGCTGAGTTTAAAACTCGCTCTATCTTATATTTTTTTGGGTTTTCTAAGTGCTGCTGACAACCTTATGTATGCTTACGCCTATGCATACCTCCCTGCATCTACTGCTTCACTGGTGGCATCATCTTCCCTTGTTTTTTCTGCGCTCTTCGGTTACCTTCTTGTCAAGAACCAAATCAATGCTTCGATAATAAATTCTATTGTTGTCATAACTGCTGGATTGACCATTATCGCATTGGATTCTAGCTCAGATAGATATCCTGGCATCAGTGACAGCCAGTACATCATGGGATACGTGTGGGACATATTAGGGTCTGCTCTTCATGGGCTTATTTTTGCCCTCTCGGAGTTGGTCTTTGTGAAGTTAGTCGGAAGAAGGTCCTTCATTGTTGTTCTGGAACAACAAGTTATGGTATCTCTTTTTGCATTTGCGTTCACCACTGTAGGGGTTCTTCTGAGCCGTGATTTTCAAGGAATGGCATCTGAAGCTAACAATTTCAAAGGCGGTCGAGCAGCTTATTACCTTGTAATCATTTGGGGTGCAATCACATTTCAGTTGGGGGTCTTAGGAGCCACCGCCGTTGTTTTCTTGGCTTCGACTGTGCTAGCAGGTGTGCTTAATGCGGTCAGAACTCCGATAACAAGCATTGCTGCAGTGATATTGCTTCATGACCCAATGAGTGGTTTCAAGATCCTCTCACTGTTGATTACCGTATGGGGATTTGGCTCATTTATTTATGGCAGTTCTATGGGTGAAAAATCATCTTAAGAAAGCAGGTGTAGAATGTCGGGAGTGGATCCTCTCCAGTGAAGAAAAATTGGATGGTGTCAATTGTGATCTCTCACCCTTCATTGCTCTCTCTCTCATATTAATTTTTTCTCACTTATAAAGTTAATGGTGAGAGATCATACTTCATTTCCTCAAGTGTTAAAAAAACTGGAGAGGATCCATTTTCGTAGAATGTGGAGTCCAGTAACCTAGTCCACTTTCTAGTTGAATGATGAATATACCTCTGTCGGAAGGGCTGCATTAAATGTTGTATGTTTATAGGAGTATAAGACTCAATTTCTTATTGACTAGTATGTTTTATATGCAGGCCTCAATTATTCGTGTGTAATATAGGCTCATTTTTTTAAAAATATGGAGAGTATGTTGGTGTTTTGAATAGAATTCCACCAGATACCGAACCACCCCCTTTTGCAGATGACATAGCATTGCATGTTGGCAGAGAAAAGAATTCTACCAGAAAATCTCAGCCTCTTCCTGATGCAGTTAAAGAACCTTTGCATTTAGGCGAAGGAAGAAAGGTTTCCGGTCACCAAAAGAGGCTCCAACTTGATATGTCCTCGAATGAATATAAGAAGGCGAGAAACGATGGCGAGGGTATGGTGGCAGCTCTGACATGGCAGTTGTGGTTACCTCCCTAACAAAGAAAACAAAGATAGAAGATACCTTTTCTATAGATAAGGCTATTAAGGTGCTTCAGGATATACCAGGCATGGATGAAGATCTAATACTAGATGCATGTGAATTTTTGGAAGATGAAAGAAGAGCAAGGATGTTTATGGCATTGGATGAAAATTTGAGAAAGAAATGGTTACTGAGAAAGCTTCGTTCATAAACTTTAAGTTAGTTTCATGCAAAGCATGCCATAGCTTTGAAAGTTCACATCAACCCTCAACAAATCTGCAATTAAAGGAATTATCTTTTGTTTATCTTTGTATATTAATCAAGTAGAGATTAAATTTAAAACCATAGCTGTCTTATCTAACCAAAGCATTCTTGGAAGTTCAATGTAATGAAAAGACAAAGTCAGAGTTACAAAACATTCAGCACTGAAAATCAAACTAGATTCTAGTTTGCTACATCACTTCTGAACCTATGAACCTCAACTCCTAAGTAATCAACTGGACCTATAACTAGATATCTGATGGTGATTGGTTAGAGTTGTGCTTGCAATCTTTTGAGCCACTGATTCCAGAAGGTTGTGAGGTGGCCCTTCAATAACTTCCTTTACTATTCTGCATTCATCAATACTTCACAAATTAACATAGTATTTTGATGCACTGATGTTGTAAAACGTTATACACAGTCGTTTAATCACGTGTTATTTTAGATGATTATTCACACGGTCAACGTAAAAAATAGTTATTTTTGCTGACATGACCTTACACATTGGATGCACATGTAAAACCGCTTTATACCGGCAAAGTACGTCAAAACTAAATTCATTTTCAGAATGAAATCATAAATAGCTCATTTTATAAAACTAACGTCTTATTCAACCCTAAGAAAATTATTAGAATGCAGTATGCTGATACTTTGGAAACATAAACAAGACATAGCACTTCATTTTATTTAATAATTAACATGATAACTGGATTTAGCTATTCTTGTTTTGATTTTAACTATGAAAAGATTGAGTGTTAATTATCACTCACCGGTATATATCTGTGTAGCTAACTGAATCTGACAAGTTATCAGATTTACCAGCAGCTCTAAGATCAATCCAAGCATCTATATCTACCAAGAATTTCTGACCAAGTGTTCTTTCTTCTGGATTCACACCATGAAAACCATGGAACATTAATCCCCTCAGAATGAGTTTGTCACCCCTCATAAGTGATTCAGTTTCCATTGTTGTTGCTGCTATCATCATAGGGGAACACTAACACTGAATTAAACAACAATAATATAATAATAATCCTAGTTCCTCAATGCAATGTTGCAAAATTATATAATAATCGTAAATTCTTATTAGAGTTGAGATTGAATCCAGTCAAATTTAAATGGTGATAATCCTTTTGTATGTTTCCCATGCTATCAATATATCTCTTTAACAGTTGCAAAACCAAATTTAAACTCAAGAAATTGGTTAATCTATTACAAACGCAGAATTCACATGTGTGTGTTTGGTTACATGATTAAGAGACAAGCATTTAGAGATAGTTAGTTACCTTGGAGAAGCAGAGGAAACAACCTTGTTCATTTGTTTGCTTCGTAATATGAAAGGAGAGAAAAGAAAAGAGACATTTTTATTGTGGTGGAACCATGGTGGATAAATAGCATATTTTTTTACATTGATTCTTTTAACTTTTTTTTCTCTTTATTTATTTATTATTAATTTGTAGTTGTTGAAATGAAGATGATTCAAATCCTACCAAATACCAATTACCAATAACTCGAGTTAAATGATCAAGTTAATTAGGGAAGAAGTCTTAGGACGTATGAAGAACACTTACATGGACATGGAAAACGGCACGACACATGACACACTCACACAAATTTTATAATGTTATAAGACATAGAAACACCACATATATATATATATATAATATAAAGTATTTTTTAGATAAATTATAATGATATTTTAATTTTTTATTGATATTAAATATAAAATAATTTTTAATTTTTTTAATATTTTTTTAATTATATAAAATATTTAAAATATTTTTATTTTAATAAATAATAATGAGAAATGCTATTTGTACACCAAAATCAGCCACTAATGTATTTGTGTATAAATACATGTGTAGTTTAATTTATTTTCAATATATATTTATATTCCAATATGTATTTTATACTGGTGGCTGACTTTGGTGGCTAATTTTGGTGTACACGTAGCATAACCTAATAATAATATATATTTATAAACTCATTTCAATAATACGTATTAAGAATAAGGCTGTATACGCGGACACGTTAGTATTTAGAGAAGAATTTTTTTTATTTTTTTAAGACACGGTTGAACACAGCAGATACACGTGTCGAACGAGTGTCGTATCCGAAATATGTCCAACACGTAAACATAACACAGTAAAGTATTCGTGTTTCATAATTTAGGACAAAGGTTTTGGATTCGAGTATTAAAAAAATGAATAATATATATATTTTTTTACGTTATGTACTTTCTTAATTTTTTTCAAGTGAAAGAAAATAAAAATGTTATGTGCAAAAAAAAATAACTATAAAATTAGTCACTGTATATTTATATACATGTGTTATTTAATTCACCCTTAAAATATTTTTTATATTTTAACATGTATTTTTATAGTTGATTCACTTGATTGATTTGGTATGTACACTTAGTATGAACAAAAAAAAAGGGAGTGATAATGCTAGAATTTTTTGTTTAAGAATAAATGACCATTTGTACTCATGAGAGATGAAAACGCTGACATTTGTACCCATGATAGCCTGAAACTAAAGTTATACCCATGATAGATGCCCTCCGTGTGACAAAAGTGCCCTGACTTGGATCTGAGCTTGGTTCGTAGGAATCCGATCCTACGTGGCACTCTAAACCCCAAACCCTTTAAATATAATCTAATTTTAATTTATAATTTTATTCCCCATCTTCTCTTCCCCAATTCCAAACTCTGAAACCCTACCACCGCTCTCGTTCCTTGCTACCACCATAGCCATCAACATCATCGACCCACCGTTTTCCCTTCTCGACGTTTCTGCCTCTTCCTCAACAGCCACTTTCTCCTCTCATCGTCAACATCAACAACCTCATCCTTATTAAGATTTTTTGAATCTTCCAAATTCCCAAAATTTTTCATCATTTCTCACTTCTCACTGGCGCCACTCACCAAGGGCGTAACCTTCCTCTGATCACATTTCTGTAGGCGCTGGAAGCACTGGTTCGTCTGAGACAAAAACGCTGTCATCGTGGTAGTCGTTGTCGTTACCATTTTCTGCTACATGCACCAGTTCGAAGGGAGACTGGGAGTAGCTTCGATCTAGATCGCTGAACCCGAAGATGTCTGGTGAAGCAGACGGAGAAGTGTGATCAACGATGGGGACATTGCCGCCGGAGAAGTTGGAGTAGCCGCCATATCCAGAGAAATTGTCTTCGTCGGCGTGGTTTTGGTGGTGATCGGAGTCGACGCTGTAGGTATCAAAGGCAGACATGTCTTCTGTCTCTATGTTGTTTTTGTTCTCTCTCTCTCTCTTCTGTACAAAAAAGGGTGCTTCATTTGCTTAGCTTAATTGAATAATTGTATTCAGAGAAAGAGAGAGATGCTGTTAAAAATTAGAACATTTATTTGAGAAATAAATATTACCAACACGTTCATACCTGTGTTCCTCAATCGCGTGTCCTTTTCTCCTTCACTTTGATTTTTTTTTGTTACTGATTTGTGGAGTGGCTGATTTTTTTCAAAGTTTGAATTTTTTTTCCATAATTGATGAAGAGGAGAATGAATCTGGGGAAGAGATAGATGAAGACGAGGGGGACGATGATGATGTTGTTTTCCTTGAGAATTCTTACTACCTGCACAGTTACTTGGCTGGCTTGGTTGACCGGTATGAAAAGATGGTTGAGAAGTACCATCCCGGATTTGGAGTGCGGAAGAGGAAGGGGAGGTTGAGAAGGTGACGATGAAGGAAGAGTGGTTGGAAAGCATGAGAGTGAGGAGGGTGTCCTTGATGGGATCAGAGGTGGTGGGGAGGGAGAAAAGGATGGCTTTGTCGGCGTGAAGGGCGGAGTGGATGGTGAGGGAGTGAGTGTTGAGGAAGAAGGGGCCAGAGTGGGGTTTGGAGAGAGAGAGTGTGTGTGTGAGTAAGAGAGAGAGGGGTTGAAGATAGGGGAGGGAGTGCCACGTAGGATCGGATTCCTATGAACCAAGCTCAGATCCAAGTCAGGGCACTTTTGTCACACGAAGGGCATCTATCATGGGTATAAGTTTAGTTTCAGGCTATCATGGGTACAAATGTCAGCGTTTTCATTTCTCATGGGTACAAATGGTCATTTATTCTTTTGTTTAAAATAATAAAATCCCTTTCATGCGCCTCACAAGTCTTAAATCAACATTCTCAGATGTTCATTCAATTCAAAACAGATCTGCTAAAGAAAAATGGAAATGTATAAAGGTAGAATAACTATGACTTTGTTATTGATGGATACGTATATATGAGAACAATAGGGGTCTGAAAGAGTTCATACTTTATATCAACAGACATAGATGAAAAATGCATTTTAGTAACAAAAAAACATGCATTCATAAGAACTCTATATAAGGGGAAAAAAAGGAACAACTGCACTAAACAAACTCCATCACTTTGCATAAAGATCTAGTGCTTGTCCTCCTTAGGACTCTCTTTTGGAGGCACCTTTGATTCCAATTCTTTTGCAGATTTTTGCATTTCCCTAAAAAAAGAATTGCAAGAACATATTACAATCTGAAAAATCAGTTAAATCTATGTATAATCGACGGAAAAAGTAACCATCGCCTACGTCGATGTTGCAATATAAGAAGAAAAATAACAAAATGAAGATATGTAAGTTTAGGTTTAAGGTTTAGGACAAGCATGCTTTAAAGTGCAATTCCAAATCACAAAAAAGCCATCAAATTATTTTCTAGTAGATTCATAACATATTAACATACATTTTGGCTTACTAATTTAATAACCAAATCAATAGTTCTAAGTTTATTTCTAGTAATACTTATTTAGAGGGCGAATGTCAGAGATTATGGGGTTCAAATCCTAGAAATAGCCTCTCTACACAAAAGAATAAGGCAACAAATATCTACTCTCCCTAAACCCACCAGATCAGAGTCCTACGCACCAAGTTCCCTTTACTTCTAATGGTAGTTGCTTAGGTGTTTTATTTGAAAAATAGTATTGATCCAATTCATTTATACTATGATACTTAACAGATTTCAGTCTTCGAAGCTGTTGTTTTTTGTCTTACTACCAATTAAACATGCAGTTTTCCATCAAGAGAAACACTCAGATCAAATCCTTCTCAAAATGGGAAAGCAGTGGCTCTAAAATCCATTAAAAATGCATTACAGGGAAATCTCTTTCCCGTTGTATATAGGGCTAACTACACGAATCAAACAACACCATTGTACTATATCATAAACAAGTAACAATCCCAAAGAGAGAAAAACAAAAAGGTTAAAGGAACATATTTCTAACACTGCTAGCACATCATCAAAATCTAAGACCCTTAGGCATGATTACTTAGGATAAACGACACCAATTCTTTCTAGTGTAGCGATCCAGGTTCTAGCATGTCATGACCAATGCTAGCCGCCAGGCGCTACTACACGACTTTCCCTAGAGACTTCAGACCCTATATTAAATATATACATATGAGCCTGTAGCGCTAGTCGAGATCGCGTGTCAGATATATAGATATAACAAAATAGATAATAGTTAAATAGATAATATATACATGAAGCATAGAAAATACAGAAAACATAGTAATATCATACATATATGCCCGAAGGCTCATTTAGTACATCATAATTCACACCAAGTTACGTCGTTGCTTATTCATGAAAATATTTACAGACTCCATATTTATACTAACAGGCCTCGACTCACAAGAGTCACTGTAGTCTGAGACCTATTCTAACTTGTTTATATATGTATTTACAAAAGCACCTAGCCCTCTAAAAGTCTATACAAAGCGAGGGAAAAGACAACTACTACCACTGCTACTATTATAACTACTGCTGGTCATTGATCCCTGGTAGCTGAAGAAACACGGAAGTGCTGTGTGAAAGTAAAAGAAGTCGCTCTGACCCTTCAGTAATTCTACTGCTGCTCGCTAGTCCCAAGACTGAAAACTCAAAGAAGATCTCGCCAGTTTGCATCTGGGGAATGGGGAAGTAAGGGGTGAGAACCTAAGGTTTCCAGCAGGGTACTACACAAGAAAACCTAAGGGGTTCCGCAGCCTAAGTCTAAGACTTCGCGCAGTTAGGTCAGTAAGTCACACAAACAAGTACAAGCACAAGTATATAGCAGAATAGTAACCAAGCACAAAATACAAGAAGCCGAGACAAAATACAAACACAGGTACAAGTAAGCAATCACAAACATAGAGAACGCAGCAACCAAGTATGATGCATGCCTGGTCCTATGCAGGCCATGAGCTCATGCGTCGGTTGACTACTCGCAACCCGACGTTACCTAGGAACTAGTCCTAGATATGGTTTCCCGATTGCGTCCGTCCGTGCATAGGTGTCGATGTGGTTAAGAATACTACCAGTCCATGACACAGGCAATTGTCACAAAGCTTGACGCCATAATATACGCACAAAGGGGAAACAGATTTTTAGCAGTCAGTGGGTAATACCCGCCTCTAAACAATCTCAAGCACCTTGGGCTTTACAGTTTTTTTTCCGCGGCACATCTCAATAAACTTTATCTCTATGGGACATCTCTGCCCTTCTTTTTAAATAAAATTTGTGTCCGGTCCTTTCTTAAAATATCTCAGCCTTGTCACATATTTTACCATTTTGTCCTTGAAATTTTTGTACACTTTCAATTTTACCCTTTCTGTATATAACTTCGTTTTTTTCTAGTTTTCTTTAGGCTTTTAGTGACGCTTTCACCACTAGTGTTATTACTTCACCATTTTACCCTCATATTTTTTTTTCTAATAGACCTTTTCTCCTTCATTGAGTTAGTTAATTATTTTTAATTTGACTTTATGCCTAAAATTACTAATATGCCCTTAAGTACTCTAGTTTTACCGTTTAACCTTATTTAGTGTCAAAATATTATCAAGTTAATCCTAATATTTTTCTTTGACCAAATTATTCATAATATTTTTAATTAATGCCAACTCTATACTTAGGAACCTAAAAGATCATTTTACCCTTTATTAATTTATTTACTTATTCTAGTTACCACTTTTTACCGTTTTACTTCTAACTTTTACTAAAATTTTTATTTAGACCCGAAACTTTATTATAATTATAATTTTGACCCAATTAATTTATATAATTACTATTTTACCCCTAATGATACTAAGTTTATAATTTTATTTATTTTTTATTTAAATTATATTTTTAACTCTCTTTTTACCTAAAAATGACCATAATACCCTTTTTACTTTACACCTTTGTTCCATAGGATTAAAATCAGTTTTCTAACCTCTTTTTGACCCTTACACACGTGACTTTCATGATCATTTAGTGGTTGGATTTTCAGGGGTGCAGTTTTTCATTTTTATCCATTTTTAAGGCTTGAAACTTAAACCCAAGTGCTCTATTAATTTTTTACTGTCTCATACATTTTTCAGAGGCAAATAGCTTCATATATCACTCAAATAACAGTCTAAAAATAGAGAAGCATCACTGAATTTTCAGAATTAAAAATCAAGCACAAAATCACCACAAAGTGGCTCATATAAGCACCGAAAACAAGCACGACTATACTCTAACTAATCCTAACCCTTATTTTTTATTGAATTCAGTTCTTAAACCTTTCACATACTAGAAAACGTTCACACAAGGGTAGAAGCACAGATGGTGATGGTGCAGTTTTGTTTTTGGCCGAAAGTGTCGCAAAAACGTCGAAATTCAACCACTTTGAGCTCGAATTTCTCTAACTCCTTAGGCGTGCTCCATGGGTGCTTCGAGATGAGTTCTCTGTACATAGAGGAGAGTAAGAATTCATTATGGCTACTGTTTTTAAAATAGAAAAGGAAAAGAGGAAGAACAACGGTTTACCTAGCCAAAATTTCAGTATAAACGCAATGATTAGCGAAAACGGGCAACAGTTTGTGCTTGTATGGTTTAAGTCCTTGAAGAACACATGAAGAACAATGGAAGAAGAGTTGAAATAGTGACTGGGGCGTAGAGAACAAGTTTAAGAATTTTCTGTCTTTCTCTCTCAAGAATTCGGTTAAAAGAGTGTAAAAATGTGTAAAGTATTTTTTGAATTTTGTGGCAAATGCTTCCTTAATAAAAAATCAAAGTCTTGCTGAATTTATGATGGTAAGAATTTTCTGTCTTTCTCTCTCAAGAATTCGGTTAAAAGAGTGTAAAAATGTGTAAAGTATTTTTTGAATTTTGTGGCAAATGCTTCCTTAATAAAAAATCAAAGTCTTGCTGAATTTATGATGGTAAAAGGGGCTGAAATTTTCGTGGTCAAGGGCTGGGCTTCAATGAATAAGGAGCGTGAAAACGAAGAAGCTTAGTCAGCGCTTACATGTCGAGCTTATCGCAACTAACCGCAGTTAGTTACTCGAGGTTAAATGCACAACAAAGAGGGGTGAAGGGCTAAGATAGTCTCGGCCCAAAGGCTGAGAAGGAGAGACAAGTTACTTGGGTGGCAAGTAAGAAGATTTGGGATCTCTAGGAGTCGTTTGCGTAATACTAGTCAGAAATTCGGTTCGGAATAAATTTTACCGTGTGGTAAAATAATTAATGGCTAAGATTTATTCTTAAAGAAATAAATCATAAATGAATGGCTAATATTAATCTTGGGACACAATTACCAAGGTAGAAATTATTTTTACCACTAGTTTCGAAATTTTCGGTTACAAGAGTTTTTCTCGGCGCACGCAAAACTGTCACTAAAAGTGAATTTCCGGCTCAAAAAGTCTCTAGTGAGAAAATAAACCAATGGTAATCTAATATCTATTATTTACTAGTCAAACTTGACTTAGGAAAAATTAATTACTCTCGTAAAGTCAATTTTGACTATATTAATGGCTTTTTTCTTTTTAATTTTTATTTTTTTCTCTCTTTTTTCTTTTTTTTTTTACCATTGGGCCAGCCTCACTATTTCTTATTGGGCCATGGTTTGAAATTTCACAAAATAAATTTGGAAATAGCCAGAAAAATCTGTTTATCGAAAACCAGGTTCTTACATCTAGCTTTCTCAATATAAGCAGTTTTTTACATAAAGTAGTTAGCTAAGCAAAAGTGAGCTGATTACTAGACAAACCTCACCTGCAAGGTCGGATTTCAAAACCGCCATTCCTTCACTACTCCAGGTCAAAGCTTAGCCTTCTCCACGTAATGTTTTTTAGGAGAGAAATTCCTTTAAAGGAAATGTAATGTGACCAATATTTTTTCTTGTATATTTGCCTTATCGACCCAATACTAACATTAATAATAGAATACAACGTTGTATTGAAAATTAACATAATGTATAGTTTTTTCCTCTATGAAAGGATGATAGAACTTCACTCTCTACAATCAAATATAAGCTAACTTTGAACACAAAATAACATAATCCATAAACATAAGCTTCCAAGTTCAGAATTCCAATATCCAACCAATCACTCTATGTTATCCAAATTCCACTCCTAAACTGTAAACCCTAACACCCCCTCCCCCAAAACAAAAAAACCAAAAAACAAAAAATTTCAACAACAAAACCATCAACCGAAAATCTAAAAACAGAAGCAACTTAGAACACAAGATCAAAACTTGACGAGAATAAACAAGTACCCAGATGGAAATCAGAGAGAAAATGGAAAAAAGGGACTCACTTGGAAGAAGCAGCGGTTTCTTCTTCGAGCCAGTTACGGATGTGCTTAACGTTGCACCTGAATATGTTGGCAGATTGCTTCACGTCGCTCCTTAGAAGAAGCACCACCGCACTCACACCAGCCACCGTAAGCACGAAATTCGTCAAACCTATAATAATAGCGAAGGATTTCACTACCCCGGAGAAAAAAAAATACTTTTTTATGATGTTTATGCTACTGCTGCTGCTGCTACTTGCAGTGCAGTGAGGAGAAAAAATCAAAATAGTGTTTTTTTTTTATCCTTCATTTTGACCTTGCCGCAAAGTATTTTTCTAGAGCTTTCCAGATTTCATGTGCATAGATGTATTCTACTACCTTGTTGACGAACATTTCATCCATGCACGAGAGCATCCACGCCGCTAAGCATTCATCATGTTGCTCCCACACTTCAAATTCGGGTGACAATTTTCTGATTGCTTGATCTGCTTCTGAATTGTATTTCCTTGGAATTGCTTCTTTGTTAAGGTGATTTTGTAACTTATTAGCTTTGATGCACGCTAATGCTTGCCTTTTTCACGCTTTGAAATTGTGTTCGTCTAGTTTAATCGTAGCTGAAAAATTTGCGATTGACGCCATTGTTAAACTTGTTGGAGCTTGAGTGGCAGCGACGGGTATGGGGTGATCCATGGATCAGAACGTGAGCTCTGATACCATGTGAGGTATCAGTAAAGAAAGGTTAGAGAGAGAGAGAGAGAGAGAGAGAGAGAGAGAGAGAGAGAGAGATTCTTTTGTTGAATTGAAAATTGAATTTTACAAGTGATAGAGAATGTATTTTATATAGTCTGCTTCATTTACATGTTGAGTGGCTGAAATCAGCCAAAAATTCATCCAATGTTGTTGGTGGCAAGATTTGCAAAGATTGTGACACATTTTGAAATTTATGAGAAAGAATATCCTCTAAATTAGTCTCATATTGAAGTTGATTAATCTAATTCTCAACCTCAGCAAGATCATTCCAATTAATCAGATTACCATCTTCATCGATTTGATTTGTGGAATCCACAATAACACTCTTTTCTTTAGAACTCATAACCCCAAGTTGATTTGTAGTTGAACAATCTAGAAACACATTAACTTGGCTACTAGAATTCAAGATCACCTCATTATTGTTTGCCACAAGATGAGTAACATTTGGATCTCAGAATTAGAATTTTGAGTTTGATATACCAAATTATCATGATCAAGAACACAATTATGATTAGGAATGTTGTTCATAAAATTGAGTTGACTTTGACTTTGGTCAATATTAAAATTGTTACCATTATCTTGATTACCCTCCTCCTCCATGTGAATTCTTTTTTTACAAGTTATCTTGATTACCCTCCCAAATTGTTCTACAGACTTTCAGGTTCCATCCTAACTTGGTAGCTAGCAATGTATTGATAACACAAAACAAATTAAACAATGTAACACTATCAAAAGAAATTTATCTCGATCTAGTTTTTGTGCAAAAAGAAGAGATTCCACTTGGCTTATGTTGTTTAACACACACGTTTAATTTTACTGAGTATATGATTTTCCAAATTTCATAGTGATGAAGAACAAGACCAAGAAGTGGTTTTGTTTTGAAACAGGTTATTAGGTTGTATGAATATGGTTAAACTCATCTTTTTTGGGGAGTTTTTGAATCTTTGATACTATGATAATTCTATGATTTGACTATTATGTGTCTATTAATTTAATTGATGTGTTCTGAGATATGAGATATGTTTAATGTAAAATTATCATTTCAAGACAACAAAGATAATTCGAATTTATTTCTTTTTTATATTTTGATTAAAAGATTGTTTTTGTTTTCATTCTTTAGAATAAATTCTAAAGTTGTTTTTAATATTTAAATTATTATATTTTAATATTTAATATTTTAAAATTATTTTAATATTGTTCTATTGTTAATAATTTATTAACAGAATTAATAATAGGATAATATTTGAATAATTTTAAAATATTAAAAATTTAAATAAGACAAAAATATTGAAGATAAAAATAATATATTATTTGTTAAAAAATTATCAAATTAAGTAAAATAAAAATAAATTTTAATAAAAAGTTAAAATTATTAAAGAAAAAAAATTAAAAGATATCGATTTTGTCTCTAATATTTTTATCCTATTTAAGTTCTTTAGGTAGAATATAAGAATCTAATTTTCTGTAATAATTTTTTAGATTTTTTCGCCACTAGAATTCACAAAATTCAAGAATTGTTTTAACCGGGTAAACCTATATCAAAAATAAAAAATAAAGTACAAAATTTTTTAATAAATTTTTATTTTTTATATAAGACGAAAAAGTACTTCTTGATGATATTTAATTACTAGATCCAAAATCAACTTTTAACTTTACTAAAATATTTTAGAATTGAGATAACATATAATACAAATGTAATTTATATTGATATAATTATTTCTTTGATCTAAAAAAATAAAAATAAATAATCAAATAATTATTATTTTTTATAATTAACCTCCAAAATTAATTTTTAACCACAAATTTCTTCTCACTCTTATCTCTAATATACATTCATCCCTCCTTTCCCATTATTTATCATCTCACCACATGTAAATTAACCTAAGGATGTGGACATGTATAACATGAAATAAAAATTAATAACATTCAGCTTTTATCCAAATTCATCTCTTACTTCCACGGTTCTCTCTCTTTTTATTTTACCCACATGTTAAATGTTTTTTTTCTTGGAAAACAAGGAAGAGAGAAAGGATAATAATGAAAGATAAAATTAAAATAAATTAAACATCAAGAATATTTTTAAAATTTTTGAAAAATTATTAAGAACAAAAAATAATTTTATCTTATTTATTAATTATGTAATACTTCAAGAAGCCTTGGAAGGAAAGATATTTACTTATCCTCTAATAAAATTGTGAAAGAATAGGAAAATAAAAGAATTGTGAAAGAAAAAGATGAAGAAATTTTATTGATTATTGATTGAATGAATTGTAAACTATGAAGGTAAAACTAAGTATATATAGAGTATTGGCCTATGAAAGATAAAATTAGATAAAGATAAGATATAGATAAAGATAAAGATAACTATAAGATAAGATAAAGACTAAATTATAATTTAATTTGTGTATTCTGTTGGGCTGAATTTGTGGGCCGTGAGACGTCTTTATTGTTGTCATGGGCTAAGGTGGAAGAGTGGTTTAATACGCCCCCGCAAGCTGGAGGATGAAAGATGTCAAGAACACTAAGCTTATTCAGATTAAGATGGAAGGGTTGAGGAGACAAAGGCTTGGTGAAGATGTCAGCTAGTTGCCCAGAAGAGGGAATTGGGAGAAGTTTCATCACTCCAGCTTGAGCTTTTTGTCGAACCAAGTGACAATCAACCTCTAAATGTTTGGTCCGTTCATGAAAAACCGGGTTAGCAGCAATATGAAGAGCACTCTGATTATCACAATATAAAACTGGTGGGCGAATAGGAGAGATGCGTAAAAATTGTAACACATTTATTATCCATTGAAGTTCACAAGTTGTGTTGGCAAGTGCACGATATTCTGCTTCCGTGGAAGAGCGGGCAACGGTAGTTTGTTTCTTGGTCTTCCAAGAGACTAAAGAACTGCCTAAGAAGAAACAATAACCTGTTAAAGATCGCCGAGTGTCAGGACATCCGGCCCAATCAGAGTCACTGAAGCCGAGAAGCTGAATTTCTGATTCCCTTGGAAAGAAAAGTCCTTTGCCGGGACTAGTTTTCAGATATCGTAACACATGCTTGGCAGCTTGAAGATGAGATTCAGTAGGAGATGCCATGAATTGACTTAATTGTTGAGTAGCATACATGATGTCCGGTCGAGTAGTGGTGAGATAGATAAGACGGCCAACCAAACGACGATATACAAAAGGGTCGGATAGCAAGGGACTTTGGTCTTGATATAGTCTTGTGGTACTATCCATTGGAACAGAGGCAGGTTTAGCACCTAATAAACCAGAATCCTCCAAAAGATCAAGACAATATTTTCTCTGAGATAAGCAAATTCCCTTCTCTGATTGAGCAACTTCAATACCCAAAAAATATTTTAATGGGCCCAAGTCTTTAATTCGGAAGTGTTGGTGTAAAATAGACTTGATGGCAGCAAGTTCAGAAATAGAATTACCAGTGAGAACAATGTCGTCAACATAGACTAAAAGGATAGAAATTTGATCACCAATGAATTTGACAAATAAACTATAATCAGATGAGGTCTGCTGATATCCATGAGATAGCAAAAGATGAGAAAGTTTGTCATACCACATACGACTAGATTGTCGTAAACCATACAGTGACTTTAGTAGCTTACAGCATTGATTCGGTTGAGGAGATATAAATCCGGGTGGCAGAGTCATATAAACATCCTCAGAAAGATCCCCATGTAAGAAAGCATTATTGACATCCAACTGATGTATAGGCCAATGCTTCATAGAGGCCAATGCCAAAACTAATCTGATAGTGGCAGGCTTGACAACAGGGGAGAAAGTTTCCAAGAAATCAACACCTTCAGTTTGAGTGAACCCTTTAGCCACAAGGCGTGCTTTATATCGATCAACTGAACCATCAGGCTTGCGTTTGATGCGATAGACCCATTTACAGCCAACCGGCTTAACCCCTGTAGGGCAATCAACAAGACGCCAAGTTTTGTTCAGCTCAAGAGCATCCAACTCATCTTTCATAGCACTACGCCAATTAGAGTGTTGATTGGCGTCCTTAAAAGACTTTGGCTCAACGTCAGAATGTAGAGATAAAAGAAACTTTTTATGTGAAGATGAAAGAGAAGAAAAAGACATGACTGAAGATAAAGGATACTTGCACTTTGAGGGAGATTGATTTATAGAGATGAGAGAGGAATTACACAAGTAATCAGAGAGATATGCTGGAGGTCGGTGAGGCCGGTCGGAATGACGAGGATGGGGTTGCTCAGGTGGTGAAGAAGGTGACGGGGGATGAGAAGGTGATGGTGGGCTGGTGTCTAGTGTTGAAAGGGATTCGGTGGTCATGGGTTCAACTTGGTTAGGAAACGATAATGAGGAAGAAGGAGAGGTTGTTGGAGAAAATAAAGAACTAGGTGGAGTTGGGTCAATGGGTATAGGTGAGGGTTCAACTGGAAGACTAACTGAATCTTGTTTTTGAGAAGGTGTGTTTGGCAATGTTGGGCTAAGTGTCTGGAATTGGACATTTTTTGTGACTAAGGGCAAGATCTTTTCATAAAAAATTACGTTTCTAGAAATCTCAATTCTTTTATCTTCTAAAACATAAACAATATACCCTTTAAAACCAGATTGAAAGCCAATAAATACAGCCTTTTTGGCTCTTGGATCAAATTTTGATCTATTTGCCATTTGGGTAGAAACAAAACATAAGCATCCAAAAACTTTAATGTCATGATAATTTGGTGGAAGATTGAGTAAAATCTCAAATGGTGTTTTAAAATTAATTGCGGATGATGGAACTCTATTAAGTAAATAAACAGCATGTCTAACAGCATAAGACCAAAAAGATGATGGTAAATTAGATTGAAACATAAGAGCACGAGCTATATTCAAAATATGTTGATGCTTGCGTTCTACCCTTCCATTTTGTTGAGGAGTTTCAACACAACTACGTTGATGAATAATGCCCTTTGAAGCATAAAAATCAGGTAAAATAAATTCTGGTCCATTATCAGAACGAATAGTTTTGACTTTGGAGTTGAATTGTGTTTCAATTAAAGTAATAAAATTTTTTATTTGATTCTGTACTTCTCCTTTTGATTTTAATAAAGTAACCCATGTAAAGCGGCTAAAATCATCAACAATAGTAAAAAAATATTTATGATTATGAATAGAATTTTGTCGAAACGGACCCCAAATATCAAAGTGTAATAAATCAAAACTTGCATTGGCTTTGTTAAAACTTTGAGAAAAAGAAAGTTTCTTTTGTTTAGAAAGATGACAAATGTCACAAGCCTCGTCATGATGCATAGAGATAAAAGGAAATTGTTTATGTAAATGATTAAGTCTTTGCCCAGAAAGGTGTCCTAAACGAAAATGCCATATATTGGAAGGTGTAATGGGTGGAGATTGGATGGAATTTATGGAGTGTGTAGTGGATGAATTTTTACCGAAATTAGGTTCAAAGACATATAATCCCTCTCTCATTCTGGCCAAATCAATTGTCCCCAAATTGTTGCTCTGTAGAGTGCAAGAAGAAGATGAAAAAGTGAGTTCACATATGAGTGCTGAAGTAATTTTTGAAACAGAGATAATATTAAAGTTGAAATGAGGTAAATAAAGAACATCATGAAGAACCAAGGATGGTGAAAATTGAACGATGCCTTTATAAGAAACAGTAGTTCGAGAACCATTTGGTAAATGAACAATAATAGGAGAAATTTGTGTGTAAGAAATAAACCAAGACAAATTTGATGCAATGTGATCTGTGGCACCAGAATCAATGATCCAAGTATTTAAGAATGAATCTCGATTTGAAGAATTGTTAACAGTAGAAAAGGTATTGAAAGAACAAAGATAATGAGTAGTTGGACTTGGCAGAAGCTCAAGTTGGTTTGAAGGACGAGCTTCTTCATTGAAAGGAAGTGCCATGAAAGAAAAGTGTTGGGCTGACGAAAGGTCCAAAAGAGACTCCGGATGAAGTTGCTGGTGTGCCCTTTCTCCTTGATCCATGGATGTCAGCAGAGCTCAAGAGGAGCTCTGATACCATAATAAAATTGTGAAAGAATAGGAAAATAAAAGAATTGTGAAAGAAAAAGATGAAGAAATTTTATTGATTATTGATTGAATGAATTGTAAACTATGAAGGTAAAACTAAGTATATATAGAGTATTGGCCTATGAAAGATAAAATTAGATAAAGATAAGATATAGATAAAGATAAAGATAACTATAAGATAAGATAAAGACTAAATTATAATTTAATTTGTGTATTCTGTTGGGCTGAATTTGTGGGCCGTGAGACGTCTTTATTGTTGTCATGGGCTAAGGTGGAAGAGTGGTTTAATATCCTCAGTTCCCTAATACAAGATTCAATAACCCATAGTATATGTACGTGCATGTAAATGGAATTGATGTTCAAATTATGAATTTATGATTCATTTTCTAATAATGTAGCTCTGTGCCTGTATTATTGGTAAAAGATAAAAAATTAATAATTTTTTTCCAATAATTATTAGTAAACCTTTATTTTATTTCTCTTAACTACTTCAATCCCTTAAAAGTTGTTTATCCATTTATTATTTCACTCACAGATTCTTAGTTATTCTCTCTATTTTATATTAAAACAATCATTAAATTTAATTAAAAATATAAATTAAAAAAAAAACAAAAATATTCCTAATTTTATTTTTCATACTAATTTTTAGCATTCGAACTTTCTCTTTTTATTTAATAATAGAGAATATATATAATAAGTTAACTTCTTGAAATTAAAAAACAACACTTAATTTACAAAAAAAAAAAATACTTAATATAAAACAGAAGGAGTTTGTTCCTCGACAAAACCGTTATTATTAATTTTTCGCATTTGTGCTGCCCAAGAATTATTGACTCCACTACTTTTGATTTTGCTTCTTCTCTTCAGCCCAGATAGTTGTGACTCCCACCGAGTTTTCCATTCATTTCTTTGTTCCATAACCTGATTGCGAAACACTCATTATAATTAGCATGCAATGGAACAGAAGTATCTGGATCTCATTGTTGTTTCAATGATTTTGTGAAAGGAAAAAAAAAATTAAAGTAGTTAAAATTTTAATTATATGCCTACTAATTAAGAAATTTAAAATTAAATATTGATTGTAAAATTATTATCAAAATAATCTTATTTAATATCTAATTTATATTGTTAATTTATTTTCTATTGTTTATATATTATTGTGATTGATAATTTTTTTTTGGTGACTATTGTGATTGATAATTTGATATTGAATTTGGATCCTCTAAATTTTGAATTTTATTTAAAAAAAATTATAATTTATCTCTATTTATTTTATAGGTGAAACTAAAAAAATATATAAAAAAATTTAATAATAAAAAATTTTACTTTATCATTTAAAGTTAAAATAAAAATTTAAAATTTAAAAGATTCAAATTCTTTAATATTGTGTGAGGAATGCTGTGGACAGTAAGCAACAGATGTGTTATATATTTTAGATTTAAATATTGTGTTAGTTTTTGTAATTTTGTCAAATTTATAATTAATTTTTTATATTTTTTAATTAAATATTTAAATTATTTTTTATTTTATAATTAAATTTTTATAAATATAAAATATATTAAAATTAACAAAATATTGTTTATAAATTAAAAATATTTATAATTAATAATATAATTAAATTTGACTATATATTTTTCAAAAAAAATATTTTATCTATATTTAAACTAATTTATTCATATGTTATTTTAGAGAATATTATTGGTATTTTTTTAAAATTAATTTATCTAAAATATAAATTTAAAATATAGGAAGGTGCTTTTCGAAATTATAATTTGATATTTGTTGACATGGTTTTAATGCACAACTTTCCCGAATATCACTTATGATGCTTTTATTACTATAAATTCCAGAGTTGCTCTCGTGCAAGAAAACCAAAGCATATTAAACGCCACCTTAATTAATAAGAAAGTCAAAGGAGCCAACAGATTTTATGATTTTTAGTCATTAATTAGCCATCAATAATATTTTTAATGATGTAAAATTATATCTAATTATATAGAATTATTCAATTTTCTTTTAATAATTAAGTACGGACTAAAATTTAACAAAAATGCTGCCACTAGCACTCCTCATAATTAATTAGTTAACTTCCATAGCCATACGGAACATGAAGATAATATTTATTTTTGAACATTGTGGATATTAATTAGAACATTTTTTTTAATATTTAAATGATCTAGCTTATATAATCTATTGGTACAAAACATTTTATAATACAATTTAATCATTAATTATTCTATTAGCATTTAGTAAAGTTATTTTATTCAATCAGGTATCGTCTTAAAAATCATATAAATACAAATATCTTACTAGATAACATTATAAATCCTTCTTTACATTTTATATTTGTTGATATTAACCATGAAACCATATTTAATAAATTCTTTTACAATTAATAACTAAAATAAGTTTACTTAATATATACTAAAAAATACTCATTTATTTTAACGGAAAAAAATAACTAATTTAATATTTTAGAATATTTTTGGAATTTATCAAGAAACCAATATGAAAAGCTAAAAAACATGCATGCCAGCGTCTACTAAGTAACAAAAAAAAAAACACAAAAGTAACAAAAAAAAAAAAACACGTTACACGTATAACACGAAAAGAAAAAACGAACTTGAACTCAATATTCATTCATTATCAATTTATCATTGACACTGAAGTAGGTGTTACTGTGTTACTCCTTAGTACTTAGTAGTGGTGCAGTCTTCTTTTTTATTTAAGAAGAATAACATTTTTCTTAGAAGTTTTAAAATTTACTAAGTTCTTTTTTTCTCAATTATTTTCTACAATTATTGACACTAATACTCATGTTTTTGCTCGTTAAGTATGTATATAATAAATATTTTAATAAATAACATTATATTTAAATAAGTTTAATTTTAATAATTCAAAATAGTTAAAGTAAACTAATTATATTTGTTTTTTAAATAATTATTTTTAGTCTAGAACATAAAAAATAATAATTTTTTATATAATATAAAATTATTTTATATTTAATGTTATTTTAATATACGTAAATAATTATCTAAAAAATTAAATATAATTGTACGATAGTATACAAATATCAAAATTAAACTTTGTAATATATCAAAATTATATTATAAAAAATATTATTTGTACACTAAAATCAGTCACTAATTGTGTATAAATATATGTGTAGTTTAATTTATTTTTAATATGTATTTATATTCTAATATGTATTTTATACTGAAAATTGACTTTAGCGACTGATTTTGATGTACAAGTAACGTAACTCTTGAATTATACTTAAATTTTGAAAATAGTTAATGTAAATACCGTGTAACAGTGAGGGTGGGGATGTTGACGGTGGAAGCTGGTGGCGCGGCGGTGGCCGAAGCGAGAGGAGAAGGGGAACTTGACGGCCATAGCCATATCTCTATCATAGAGCTCTCTCATTGTGGGATCAGAGAGAGTCTCGTAGGCCTGCTGCACACGAATAAACCTCCTTGTGTACTCTTCAGCCCGACCCGGTGGCGACACGTCCGGATGGAACTTCCTCGCAAGCTTCTTGTACGCCTGCTTCAATTCCGCCACCGCCACCCACTCCGGCACGCCAAGAACCTCGTACAAGCTCGCATTCGCTTCCTCCGTCGCCACCGCTAACGCATCGAACGACGACGTAGAAGCATTTGCTCTGATGCTCAGTCGCAGCGCGGGTCGGGTCGGATTGTTAATAATGTCGGGTTTGGGTGAGTAGTAGTGGGTTGTTGTTTTGGATGGGAATGGGAAAATTGTTTTGGGTGGCGATGTTAAGCGGTGATGGTGATAAGAACTAGGAAGGGCAGAGGAGCACATTTTGATTTCTGGTTGAGAGTTTGTATGTATGTGATAATGCATGTATGGGTGTGTATCTGTTTTCGTTTTCTCGTCCTCAATTTATAACGTTTAGAGGATAGTTCAGTGTGTTGAGTGGGAGTGTGTGTTCAGTGCATTTGATATAAAAATTGGTTTTTGCTTCTTCTTTGTTACAGCATACGTCATCCATTTTGGCATTATTTATACGTATATCATCAGCACGTACGAGGGCTAAAGTAAAAAATTGAATTCTCATTTTCCACCATTACAAATTTGGTGAGAATTCAGCTGGAGTCAATTTAACGTGAAGTTGATAATGTTAGTGTTGCAAGTATGAGAAGTGTTAAAGTTAGTCTCACATTAAAGAAAGTAAGGAAGAGTGAGGAGTTTATAAGATGAGAAATCCATTAACTTGACACCTTAAGATTTTGAGTTTGGATGTGGTATCTTCTCATCTTATATTCTTTCACTTGATTTCTCCCCGAATTTTCTCCGGTGGTCGAAAGCTCCCCACAATTTTCCCAACAGATAGTTATCGTTAGATAAAAATTTAGTCAAATTAATTAAATTATCTAATAACTTTTGATTATTAACTTTACGTAAAGTTAACTCCACTTGAGTTTTCACTTAAAAATTTAAATTTTAATTTTGTAAAATATAATTCTACACATTTAATTTTTTTTAATAAAATCTAATTAAATTAGTTTATTATAATAAAATTAATTATAATTAATATTATTTTAAATTTTATTATTTAATTTAATTAGATTTAGTTCATAAAAAAATTTAATACTAAAAGTGTAAAGCATAATAGTGCTGATGTTTTTTCTTTTATTAAAATTTGATTATATTACTATAATACGTTTTATTGATTTGATGTAAAATATTTGATTATTCTTTTATAAAATATTTGGTTATTTTTATGGTTAATTATTTTGCAAAACGATATATCAAATAATATATATTTTTTGGGGAGTGTTCAAATAATATGTATTGGCTGGCTAATTTTTTTTTTTTGTTTATAGAATATTTTGCAAATAAATTGAGGGGATAAATATTACAAAATAGGAAGAAAAAATGCCTAAAGAACTTGCATGCTATTGTCTGTTTCAAATTTTGACACCTTTTTGTTCATAGTTGCCAGCAATAAATCAGTGATTGATCGACAAAATTTAAAATTAAAATTTAAAAGATATATTTTTATTAATATTTTAAAAATAATTAAATTTTAATAAACTATAATCAATAAATTATAATTTAATTATTATTAAATAATTATATAAAATTTTAAATTTTTTTGTAATAAATTTTTTTATTTTATTTTTATATTAAATTAATTATTTTTAATTTTAGTTCAATTAATTTAAAATCTGGTTCACTGTTTTTTTTTTTATTGAATTAATCGGTCCAGTCCGACCCGGTTCACACAAAAGCATGCATGATATTGTTGCTTCCAGATGTGTTTTTTGGGCTTCTAGATGTTTTTGTGTAGGACAATGAATAATGAAATTTCAAGTTTTCAATTTCAACTACTCTTTGACCCATTTGACAGCCTTTATTAGTTTCTTATGCACTTTCTTCATGCTGTCGTTAATAATAATAATAATAATAATATGTTTAATATTTTGATAAAAATTATTGATGATTATAATTATAAAATATAGTTCATTTAAATATATTAAAAATATTTACCAAAATAAAGAGTAATTTCAAACTTATTCCTATTAAATAATTCATATATCCATCAAATCAAAAGTAATTCTAATTATTATGACAAAAAATTTTAATTTCCACAAAATATTAAACCAAACTTTTACTAAGATAAGTAACTCACAGTAATGTATGTGTTTAATATTTTTATAAGTTTAGTTAACATATATTTTTGGAATAAATTTTAAAATTATTAATTAAAAAAATCTATAAAAAATATAAGGTAAAGTATTAAATTGGTCTCTTATATTTTGGCGTAATCATGTTTTGGTCTTTAAGATTTAAAGTATTTTATTTGAATCCAATAAATTTTCATTTAACTTTAATATAGTCTCACGGTGAGGTCAAAGTTAAATAAATAACAAAATGTCTTATATAATAGCAGTACAAGAACAAGATCGATAATTTAGAGAATAAGTACAAGCTCTAGAGGCACAAAATAAACCGTGAATGCATCAATACATTTATTTATCATTCTCTTTTAATTTTATAGAAAATATTTCATTTAAATTGGAAGAAAAATGATAAATAAATGTATTGTTATATTCACGGTCAGTGACGGATCCAGAAAATTTTGGTAGTGGGGGAAAAATTTATATAACATCATAATAATTTTTATAATAAAAATAATATGTGTATATAAAAAATTAAATATTAAATTATCTATTAACCATTATATATGTGTATAAATATATGTATTGTTTAACTTATTTTTAATGTGTATTTTATATTTTAATATATATTTTATACAAATAACTATTTTTTATGTACATATAACATAATTATTGTTATGATTATATTTTATTATTGTAAAATATGATTAGCCTTTAAAATATCTAATATATAAATTACAATACTAAAATAGTAATTTAAATAATAATATATAATTTAAAATTCTATTGTTTTAGATTTTCTATTTTAAAAAATTAAATAATTTTTCTCTTAACACTACCATCAAAATTTCTCTCTTTTTATATATATTACTAAATAATTATATAGAAATCCACTTCCCAACGCAATTAGAAGTCGACTCTTATTGATATTTATAGTTAAAAAAGTTCTTTCAATTAATACAGTTGCTATGCAAAAATTAAAGCTAATTTAAAAAGAAGATAAATAATATTCTTTTGAGTTGATTTTTAAAAAGAAACACTAATTTCGTTTAAATTTGAGAATTAATCATTCTAATGAATTTCTAATATAAAATTTTTAAATTGACGATTAAGTACTAAAAGTTGAGTAAAAAATTATTGTGGGGTCAAATTTAATAATCTAATGGGACAAATAAATCTTATTATCATATACTACTAAAAAAAATTCAAATTGTAGTGGGGCGCTTGCCCCCACACCATTGTACATAAAACCGTCCCTGTTCACGGTTGATTTTGTGCATCTAACTTGTTCTCCAGATTATCGACCTTATTATTGTACTACTGTCATGTCATGTAGGATATTCTATTAATTATATAACTCCGACCTTACAGTGAGACTACATTGAAATTAAATGAAACTTTTTTGGATTCAAATAATACACTTTAAACCTTCAAAACTAAAAAAATGATTACGCTTAAACATAAGAGACCAATTTAATACTTTTCTCAAAAATATAAAATTTAAGTTTTGAATGTATTTATTATAATAAAATGCTTAGGAATTTATATTAATAGTATGTATTGTTAACACACACATAATTAAATTCTATTGTTATTTACATTAATTGAAAGTTGAAACCAAATAAAGATGAAAACATCGTTGGTATCATCTATTATTATTGCTATGCTTTGGAAAGCCAAGATGTATAGACCTTTGGCGGCAACATGTTTTCTCACTCACGGCAGAGCACATAGTTTCAAATGCTTAGCTGGTTTTGCATTTCATTGGGACTCGCAATTTGCAAAACTCACCTTGTCCAATAAATTTTTTCAATGCAGAATTAATAATCAAAAGCCAAAACTTGTTTCATCTTTAATTATACAGGTATTTTTAGTTAGCATGGTTTGGGGTAAATTTTTATTTATTAATATTGATTAATATTTAATAATTTATTTTTACATTATTAAAATTTAAAATTTAGTATAACATATATTTTTGTTGATTAAATATGGACCAAAAAAATAATAAATTTTGTTAATATGTAAAACTTTAATATATATGAAAGTGAAATAAGTGAAATGCTGCCTGCATGGTGTAAATTTTTCGTATATCGTGCACAGGTTTTCCACATGGTGCGAAAAGCACTTGGACCTGTGCAGTGTACACTTGTAATTTGTAGGTTGCGAAAAGTGGCTAATATTTTTGGTAATGAATTAGAGCGGTGGATTATGTATAGTTATGAGAAATTGATGTGTTTTTTTATGGATATTTATTATTATTTAGACATTTTTTTAAAAATTAAAAACTATAAATTGGAGGTTTAAAATTGGATGAGAATAAAAAATTGAGGATCAGATTTTAGGTGGTGTGCATTTAAATTCTGGATCAGTATAAATTGTCGTCTTTGATTTGTGTAGGATAAATTTTTTTATAGTTAATCTTCAAATTTATAGTATTTATACAAAATAAAAATACACTAAATTTTTACATTATTAAAAGAATACTACTTATACACAATACAAAAAATAAAAAGCTGCGAAAAGTATTCTTTTTGTTAGTGATTGGTTCGGGTATCGATTTTAGGGGTGCAAAACCCGAACAAATCTGTGAATTCGATCATATATTAATTAAATAAAAAAATTAAAAAATATATATCACTTTTCCATTAGACAATGATTATTCATTATTAATATGTTTGGATTTTAATGAGTTTAGTTTTTAATGTATTTGGTGTTTAACATGTTTGGATTATTTCTATTAATGTTACATGTTTATTGTACTTGTTGAAATTTTAAGATAAAAATTTAGTTTTTTTTTAATGAATTTTAAAGTCATCGAGTACCCAATTACCCGAACCAAACCAATCCCTTCTTAATTAGTTTGGTTTGGTTCGGATACATGTACACAAAAATACAAATTTGAACTAAATCGAACCAATTACATTTTAATGGGTTCGGTTCTAATTTTACCATAAATTCGAATCAAACCGACCCATTCTCATCCCTAGGAGTGAAAATGTCAAAAATAGATCTAGAAATTTATAGATTTTTTAGTTGCTTTTTGTTAATTTAAGTTTTATCCGTTTTTTGATAAGTTTCTATAATTTTACTCAATTTTCCATTAGATTCTTATGGTTTAAAAATTTATAATTTTATATAAAATTTTGGAATTAAATCCTATTGTTTAAATTTGGTTACGGAGAACTAATACTAATGCGATCCAGACAAAATAAGAAATGTAGCACATCTTAAATTGTAAAACCTAAATTCTAAATTCTAAAATTTAAATTTTAAATTTTAAATTTTGAATTTTAAATTCAAAATTTAAAACCCTAAAATTTAAATCATAAATTCTAAATTTTAAATTTAAGTCGTTGATATAAAATATAATAAATAAAAAATTATAATTATTTTAATTGACAAACAGTACAATACTCTCTGATCTCTACATAAGAACTTAAGAATGAGTCTTATAATTTAAAAATTTTAAGGTGAAATCTTATGTTAGACCAAAATTTTTGGAAATAGCAATTCATCATAAAGTTTAAGAATTTCATTAAAAAATTTTATACAAAAGGAACCTAATTAAAAAATACAAAGACTTTATTAGAAATGTTTAAACTGAGAGAATTCAATTGAAATTTTTGTATAATACAAAGATTTGATTACAAAAATTTAAACTATAAAAACTTAAAAAAAAATAGAATAAAAATACAAAGAACTACAGAATAATTAATTTTATCAATATATTTTTTTTTTCTTTTTCATATGCTTCTGAACTAACATAGATATTTAAAGCCGAGTCGATTTAATCATCAAGCACCACCTAATTGAAACTCTGTTCTAAACGCATCTTCAACTTCATGTTTATTCAGTATTATGTACAAGAAATCAAATTTAATAATTTCTCACTCTCTTGAAGAAACACTGGCTGTATAATATACCTAATACCTAAAAGAGTTTGTTTAGCTACATGAAATTTAAAATTCAAATGGATACTATGTTCAATGAGTTGATAGGTTTATAGTTTCAGAATATAAAGATGAGAGAGTTTGTGACATATATTTCGTGAGTTGAATATGAATGGTATGGCTATAGCCTAAGGAAAGTAATTAAATAATTACACATGCATAATCAAGCATGCTTACGTCATATCTTGCTTCAAATCTTCTGTCGTATAAGAAATATGTAGATAGTGCATATGCAGTGGATAATTTATGAATAACTAAATTGAAAAAAAATTACGTTTTAAATTATTTAAATTGTGATGTTGATACTTTGATTAATTAAAAAAATAAAAATTAAAAAAAAATTGAACTATTCTTATTTTTTTGAAAATTTTTAACATAAAAATCTTGAAATATATTTATTAAATAGTTATTTTTATGTACTCTTTATGTATTCATATTAAAAAATTAATTATAATTAAATACGTATTATTGCTGATGAAAAATATATAAACAACAAGAATAATCAAATCGTTACAAAGACTATAAAAAATAACTAACGAGTCGAGTCCATAAAATTACATAGCAGTAGAGAGATGATACAAGCATAATTAATTTAGTGCGGGTACCAGGCTCTACCCCACAACATATATCCCGGTCCATTAAAATGTCTGAAAAGAAGAACCTGCCAGTAAAAGAATATTATGACTTATCAGCCAACCAAACAATTCAATTACATACATACTCAACGAAGGACAACTGCTTCAATCAATTGTTGTCTTCTTCTATTCAGAGAATATTGATTTGAACAAATTTTAGCGGAAAGAATAAAATACGTACATATCCAATGAAGGACAACTGCTTCAATCAACTGCAGTGTCTTCTTTCAGTCGGAAAATATTGATTTGAACCAAGTTTTAGCGGAAGGGACAAAATATGTACATACCCAACGAAGGACAACTGCTTCGCAGTGTCTTCCTCCACTCAGAGAATATTGATTTATACATTGTCAGACAATCACCAAAACAACAAAATTAGGTTAAAAAAAAATAAACTATCAATTCAATATCTAAAATATTTAGTGGCTGACAAAAAATTTTTTTAAAAAATATTATTAATAAAATAATCCTTACAAATTTTTAAAAAACCACAAAAATAATTGATAAATATTATATTTTTTGTGAGTATCCGAATATTTGAAGTAACATTTGAAAAAATATTTAAAAAGTGTATAAAAATATTCTGTACAAAATTTGATCTCTAATTTTTTTATTTTTTAAAATATATTTATTCATAATTATTTTTTTATATTGATTTGATATAAAATTACTAAATTTAAAAAATAAAAATATTTTTAAGTAATAATTACAAAAATTTACATAAAAATATTATCTCTAGATTTTTTTTAGAATATATATTAATGTCCAGTTCTTTTGTCACGTTTTTTCATTTTCATAGTAATTCACAATTTTTAAATATAGAAACATAGCAAAAATTCATATTTTTTTATTGTGCTGCTTCTGACTTTTTTACCGAAATTGCTCTCAATCAAGAAGTAGATTTCTAACCTGTTAATGTACAAGACATATATATCGAGTTGGAAAACAGACAAAGAAATATCAAGGACTAAAAGCTTCTCTAGTGATGGTTTTTAATTTCAGTTTATTTTAGATTTAAAAAGTATTATGTAAGTACTTGTAAGATCATATGTTATAAAATTTAATTTAAAATTTAATGTGAAATATATTATTTTAATGTTTGGTCTCATTTTAATTTACATTTAAATCATTTTTAATTATTTCAAATAATTTTAATTAAATTGTGAAAATTTAACTAAAACAAAAAATAAAAATTACAAAACAAAAAATTATATATCATATTTAAAAAATATTATACACTAACAAATTTGCAATGAAAACTTTGTATATTAGAATGTAAAAAAAATATATAATTTTACAAAAAATTGAGAAAAAATTTACTGTTAGATTTATTTTTCTATCAAATTTTTAGAAGATAATAAAAAATAAAATAAAATTTAGAAATATAACCGAATACATTTAATTTATTTGAGTATATTTAAATTGAGTTTGTATTACAACGTTACAATAAATAACATTATAATGTTCATTTAATAGAGGTTTAATGGATTATAGAAGTGACACTGTTTCACTCATCCATTTTTAAAATGATACGATATTATTAATTAATAATATTACATATTTATAAAACTTTCTAGATTTATCATCATCTTGTTTTTGTAATATTAAATATCTATATATTATGATAAACAAGTCTAGAAATTAAGTAATTAAATTACGTCACTAGAAATATCTAGAAAGATAAATATCTAAAAATATCTACAATATCTAATACCTACAAATATCTAAATATTATAACGAACTAATATGAGTTCTATAAATACGCTATCATGAAATTCATTGTAAACACATCACGTTATTATCCTTTGTACTCTCTCCTTAACTCATCAATGATATAACTATCAAATTTCTCAAACTATTCATCTAAATTAGTCCTTCATCAAAATTATCCTTAATATTCTTACTATATAATTCAAGTCCTTCATCATAAGTGGTGGTAACTCTTTTCAAATGAGGAGTTTACTTTGTGGAAGACGGTGGTATGCTCCTTTAATAATCTGAATTCTAAAGAGTTATATTCCACTCAAACGTTACTTAATGAGTTATAGGAATCCATGGAAAGATATATGCCAGTTATAAATCAAGGAGCAGCATGTAAGAGATAAGATGATTACTGGTTTGTCCATGGAGATTACGATGTAAAAATGACTCAGTTCTGAGAGGATGTTTGGTTAGTTTGTGGATACAAGATTTTTCTCAACTTCAAACTAAAGAGAATCTATCATTGGGGGTTGTGGGTTTTGGAATGAGTTAGAGTGAAATTGGAACTTCTAATGGAGGCGTGAGCTATTCAAATGAGAATTGAAACTCAGTGAATTAATTACATGATACTTTGAGGCCAGCTAAGCTAGAAAATAACAAAGAGGATAGTGTTACATTGTGTGAAAGTTTGATAAACAAGATGTATTTTTTGACTAATTTATTTGTGCATGTGATACAAACAGAAATGCTTCTGGAGGATGTTACCGGTCACAACTTCACCATGACTATTTAAAAAGGTTTAGTTCCACCAAGAGTGGAGTTATTTGCTTGGTTGGTCTTGATAGGCATGGTCAATACAAAAAAAAGGCTGAGTCGACTTGAGATTATTAATCAGGAAGATAATGTATGTGTATTATATAAGAAGAATGTTGAATATATTAACTAGTTGTTTCTTGACTATGAATTTACTTGGCATACAATGGTGTTTTCTAGGTATCTTGAAGGAACATTTTTAAAGTTGGACAGGAGCAACAAACAGAAAGGAGAAGCGTAAAAAGTAGTTGATGTGTTTCTTTGCGATCATTTGAAATATTTGGATGGAAATAAATAGAAGAATATTTGATAATAAAAGAAAATGTGTAGAGGAAATTATCAACATGTCTAGTCTCAACTACAAAGAGTGGAGAGATATGGATCTCTTCTAGTCTTAATTTTGTGTGTTATTTGTTTGGATTGCTATTTGATATGTTTGTCTTCTGATTGTCTTCTTTTGTTGTTTCACTCTATCTTATTGTGTTAAACTCTTTGTTTTCAAACAAAAAAAACTTATAGAAATACAAAGATATTCTATTTAGTAAACAAGAAAAAGTATAAAATTTTACACTATTATATTTACTTAAATGACCTTTAAGTGGTTAATTTAAAAATTAAATATTTTTATTGCGACAATACTCACTATAGGACTAATTATTTATATAATATTTTTTTAATTTACAGTATATAAAAATTAAATTGTTAATAAAAATAAGGCCAATAAAAAAAATAGTCAATTTCGATTCTCATCTTTTCATGTATCATGTTTTTATATTTTTTATTATGATATATTTAGTAAAAGAATACTACGTACTTAAAGTGTATGCATTTAATATTGTTATTCTTTTAGGTAGCGTTTGATGGAGAGACAGAAACAGAAAGAAATGTTGAGACTGAGAGACAGAGATTGAAATAAATATCAGTATTCTGTTTGGTGCAAAATAGAAGACAGAAATTGAAACAAGAATGAAATTCTAATTTAATTTGCACAAAGAATAAAATTGGAATTAATTAATTGAAATGAGAGTATTTTAGGTATAAAATGTTATTAAAGTTTTAGTCTCCATCTCTAAAAATTTTAGTCCTCTGTGTCCCCACTTTTTAGAGGTACTAAAATACTGAAATTTTAGAGACAGAAACAAAAATTTTAATACCAATCTCTGAACCAACAAACATGTACGCTACCTTAAGCACTAATATATCATGAGCATACTAACACGGGATCGTTTGAGCAGGAGATACTTATTCTCATGTCAAGTGAACAATATCCTTTTTCATCCTAATATGCGAAAACATTTTTTTTATTTGAGTGGTGTAATTAAAAAAAAAAAAAGCGTATCACAGGTTAAAGGATCTTCCTACACTCCGTAGTAAGTGTACTACATGATTCTGCCAATCAATCATGACCATTAAAATTTTTTAATTTAAATCTTTAGGCCTCTGGATAACGGAATAACATGTCCAATAAAGTGGTATGATACATGTGAAAACTTTCCTATACTTTATAACTTGCACCACCACAAATTGCAGCAGCAAATAAAATTATTTATTTAATAATAGTTACATTCTTATTATTTTGATGCAGAAATTGTGCTAATCACTCAGGCATGCGTGCAATTTGTGGCATTATACAAATTAATATGATACATTAGTGAATCATTTTTCTGTCTTCTTACAAGTTCCTACTTGCATATGAAGATCCAAATTTGTGCAGAGCATAGTGAACAAAATCACACACTTTAACGTGTTGGAAAACTTTGGAGAATTGTCAACTTGCAAACTTTTCAGTCATGGAAGTTAAGTTCCTTTGAGCATACTAGTCTTCAGTTCTGGTTTTCATGTTAGCACACGGTGAATCTGAACAAATGTCATAGATTCTGATTGAAAGAAACTGTCTGTTCAGGAGATTGATCTTGGTTGTTCCCTTCACTATCGGATGGTTGAGATTCGTGCTTGGCAGCAGCTTGTAGTACTCGGTTCTGAACATCTAATGATGAAGGTGATGTAGGAAGCCCTATGCGATTGGAATCTAATTTTCCGGCAGCCCATGAGACCGCTTGAGCTCCGACTCTAACAGGAGCAAGCAATAACCTACAATGGATTCAATAAGACAATGATATCAAGAGTGAAAATGCCGAGAATTGATACAGAAACTGGTACTCTTTTTAGTTGCTATTTGCTACTTGAAGTCTTATCCTTCTTTATGAGAAGGTTTTGTTTAAAGGTATAATTATTTTATAAGGTTCTATAATTTCACTCAATTTTAGATTATATTCTTATAGTTTAAAAGTTTATTTTATATAAGATTTTGTAATCAAATACTGGTTGTTGTTTAAGCGTTGCTTATGGAGCCCAACAGTTTAAATTTAAAAAATTTTGTGATGAAGTCCTATATTAGACCAAAATTTATGTAAACAGAATTCATCATCCAGTCTAGTGACTTCATTAGAAATTTTTATACAAAAGGAACCTAGCTGAAAATTATAGGGACTTGATCAGAAATGTTTAAACTATAGGGATTTGATTGAAAATTTTGTACAATATAACGACCTGATTACAAATTTTTAAACTATAGGAGCCTAAAAATATTGAATGAAAATATAGAGAACTACAAAGTAATTGAACTTACTTTTTCTTCCACTTTTACTCATTTTTCCAAGTGTAAATCACATTCTAAGTATCATAGTATTCTAAACTTTTTTCCTTTTTCATGTGCTTCTGAACCAACATAGATATTTTAAAACTAAATTGATCATCAAGCACCACCTAATCGAAACTCTGTTCTGGACACACCTTCAACATGTTGTTTATTCATGTTATGTACAAAAAATCAAATTTAATACCTAGTTTCTTAGTGTATAATAAAACTTTATGCAAATAAACATAGTACATATGTGTCACTCCCTTGAAAAAACAGAGTATAAGTGTATAACATACCTAATACGTAAAAGAGTTTGTTTAGCTGCATGAAAATTAAAACCCCAAATGGACACTATGTTTCAATGAGTTGATAGTTTCAGAACATAATGAGAAAAGTAGTTTGTGACGCATCTTTCATGAGTTGAATATGAATGTTATTATGGCTATAAGAAAGTAATTAAATAATTACATATACATCATTAAGCATACTTACCTCACATCTTGCTTCAAATCTTCTGAGCTCTCATATGAAGAAACGCGCAGATAGACCGTCTGATCAGTGCGCAGCAGACAATTTATGAGGTAAGGGAAGAACCAAACATTACAAAGACTACAAAAGATGACTAATGACAGATCCACAAAATTTATGCATTGGGATAGAGATAATATAAGCATAATAGATGTAGTGCGGGCATGAGAAGAACTTCCATGAAGATGTCTGAAAAGAAGAACTTCCCAGTAAAAGAATATTACGACTTACGAACCCACCAAGCAATTCACAAGTACACGTAAGACGTAACAGCTATATATTCTTTTAACAGAAACAATTTAACAAAGTTTGGCCAAAAGAACAAGACGCATACCAAACCAAGGCCAACTGCTCCAATCAACTGCAATGTCTTCTCCCACTCTGAGAAAATATTAATTTGCACTTTGTCAGAGCATAGCCAAAACAAAATTAAGAGAAAAAAAGAAAAGAAAAATAAAAATAAGAAAAAACCATATCCATCACAATTCATACAGACAAACAGAAATTCATAACTCATGTGCAGCCTTTTTAACAAGATTAGAGCTTCACTTTATGCTACATAATCATATGCAAACATCATATAATATCTAAGGGCAATGAAGAATAGTTTACTTCACATGGATCTGTGTTTGTAGGAATACACATGCAAAGTACATTAAACTAAAAGGTGGAAAACATATATCTACTACCCTTGAATTAACTCCAATGTCAAAAATGTTAGATGCAACAAGAAATCAATTTTCATTTCTGAACAAATTGATAGCTTTTTAGAGAAAATGCACGCACCTAATATTCCATAAAACCCCGCAATAAGAGCCTGAATCAAAAGTAGTTGCATTGATTAGAAGATAATGGAGTCAAAAGCAGTTGATCATTTCCAAAACTAATTAAAATATGAAAGGAAGAGAAGCATCTGGGTTATCAAGAAAATGGACATAATGTTTGCTGAATATCATTGTTGATGGCTTTGGAATACTGAATTAATAATATACACTGATTGCAAAGTTCTACGGCAAAAGGACATCAGAAATTATAAAACAACTCTTTTACTTGTGGACCCAGGAGAAATAAGTGAATTCAACAATATACTCAATTCCAGTTTCCTGTCAGTTATTTATATATTCAGGCAGTTTCATGAACTGAGTCCAGAGAAGAGGGTATTGCAAATTTTTTTATTTTTTATTATTATTATTATTATTATTATTATTATTATTATTATTATTTCTGACATCTCAACAGAAGTTGCCCTCATGAAGTAGATTTCTACCCTGTCAATGTATAACATACATATATCGTGTTTCAAAAACGAAAAGGAAATATCACATTCTGGGAACCTTATAAGATTGAGTTGACAGTTAACATAGAGAAGACATCAGGTGAATGGGTTGCAATAATTACCGAGTCGCCACTCACTGTACAGGTAACTTGACACTTACCAAGCCATAACCTAAAAGTTGAAGAGGAGAAGGACTAACATCCTCTAGAATTGCTTCAGCTTCCTGCAAAAGTAACAGGATACAACATTGTCAATTAAAGCAAAATATTCCTCTTCTAATCTTTTGTGCTTCCAAAATGAATGCACAAAAAGAGGAAAGAAGAATTGTAGCAGTGAATAGAAGGAGGAAGGTAGAAATCTAAGAGTGTCAAGTTGACGTCCGAGGGAACAATTACAGGATAAGATATCTTACTATAATTTCATTTATTTTGTCCTAAAGATAGATGCCATTTAGACAGGATTGACACCCACACTAAACTCAACAAAAGCCATGGGAGACCTTAAAATTTACTTGAAAGAACTGCAAAAGCAAATATAAGTGCTGCTTCTGTACATATTTCAAAGTTGATCATTAGAGCAAGGAGATTAACAAGACAGACAAGCAGCAATAGTTTGACAAATACCTCATTAAGTATGGTAAGTGCTGTCTCAGGTTTAAGCTCCTTGATTCGGAGACCTTCTTTCATCCAAGACCGAAAGCCACCTTGAACCATGTATGAATTCTGTAATACAATAAACAGGTAGTTAAATATGATGTGCTGCATTATGGATTAGATTTTATATGTTAATGATAAGTTAGTTGTAAAGAGCATGTCTATTGGGTCAAGCTCGGAATACAAACCACCAGTAACGCACATATACATGAATTTCAAGGTGCAGTTTCAGTGTCTAGCACATTCCTTACAGTATTTAAAAAGAAAAAAAAATTGTTCTTTGGTCCACTGCTAGAATGTGACAAATTGTTGGTCATAAAAAACAACAATTTAACTTACCAGCATGAGTTCAATTGCTTTTCATTCAGTAAGCAGGATCAAGTGTACAGTAATATATGTTACAATATCTAATCAGATACTTCCAAGGATGAAATCAAGCTGACACTAACAGAGACTTCAATTATGAAGGATCATATGAGTACATTTTCCAATTTCCAGGATTTTCTATAATTATCTTAAGTATAAAAAATCATGTCAGATTTTGAAGCAGTGTTAACTGTTTTTTGTTATCTAAATTCCAAATCTGATCACTACACTAAACTTCAGCCTGGAATTGGTATATCACATTAAAATTTCGAAGCAAGCTAAGAAGGTATAGACAGACTTGCCTTGACCCCAAGTTTCCTCAAGGAACGTGCGATGCCTTTAGAACGAGTACCATCAGCATCCATAACGATAACCTTGGAACTGTCCTATAGGATGGAGAAAAAAACAAAAGATTCTGAGGCATCATTAGTCATTTCAATTCCTAACCACATGAGAAATAACAGATACATAAAACTGAGATTTGATGTCCATGTAAGATTAAAAAGATGAAACTGCTAGAAGATGATAGTTATTTTATAAAACCATATAACACAAGCATTTAGTCAATGACATCACTCGAGGTTCAATGGTTTTACTTCATAATAGTAGAAATGAGGGAATGAGTTTGTCATGTATATTGAAAACACTGTTAAGCCAAGAGTGTCACAGGGAAGAAATTTTCTGTTTGTTCTTTGCACTTTCAAGTATCATATATCTTCAGAAGCTACAAGTGTACATACCTTAACAATCTTCAAATTTCGAATAATAGCAGCGATCAAGGAGTCATCAATGTCTCTACCACTTTTCAGCAACTTCCGTAAAGTGTCATTGACCTTTTCACAAAATGTTAATTTAGTAGTAGAACGCTACATATAATCACTTATCCATTCTAAAGAGTTATTCAAGATTCTAAACATGTTCAATTTAACAAAGGCGAGGTATACAATGATTATCCCAGTAAGAACTTTTAAGTAGTATTATGCTTCAAACCAACCTCAAGTGGAGTCACATTTGCATATCTAAACCGAGCAGACCGTCGAATATCAGGAATACCATCTTTTTCTAGCAAATCCTGAAGAAAGGAAAGTATCAACATGAGCCACTATTGACCAAATTCAATATCAAAATAGTAAGCCAATAAATTCAAAAGGATGGGGAAACTTTCTTAATACAAGGCAACCATCGATCTGGAAGAATTTGGCACAATGATAGAATGGGCATCAAAACACCAATATAGCATCACAAATTGTAAAACTGCTTCTCCCGCTTTGCATAAAAGGGCCAGAAATAAAATAAAATAAAACAGAATAAAATCACATGCCTCATTGCGGACATCTATCAGTGTGGCATCTTTGTCCCCAGCCAAAAGCTCCATTGCCAATTTAGGGGATAAATCTCCAGAGTAACCCCCATATGTCCACAACCAATAAAAGGCCCTGCATATCTTTGACATCTAGTAAATATAGCATTTGCAGGGAGAATCAATCATCTAATATAGATAAATTAAAGAATTCACTTTGGTGGAGAGAGAAATTCATACCATATTGTTGCTGAAGAGCCCACAAAAACAACAAATGGAACAATTGGGTCATTTGGATCCAACCCAAGATTCTTCTCCAGTGAATATATAGCCATGTATATCTGCCGACACGACATAAGTTATAGAAATACAAAATGCTGGAAAATTCAGAATGTTAGTGAAACTAAACAGAATATTTTAAAAATGGATATGAAAGATTTCAAGTTTTCAACCATAAATAAGTGTAAGCTTGTTATACTATGCTTGATGAAGCACCACCCAAGATGATGACTTGACCCCACTCATTTGATTATCAAATCAAGTTTCAAATAAACAATAACCAATGTAGAAATGTCATACTTAAGCAAATACTTAGTATCAGTTAAGCTGAGATTCAAGATCCTAACAAAACTATAATCCATAATATTCTAACCTGTTGAGATGCTGGCCCAATAGGCCTCAAGAGTTTTGCTGCTTTGTCTTCATATACATTGACTGTATCCCTAATCCCTGGAGGAAGGAGCTCCTTGGCTGACCCGTAAAGATAGACAGCGTACGATGCTCCGCTTACTAAAGAACTCTCTACAGCTACAATTGTGCGGCGCAACACATCAACAACCACAACAGGTACCTTACTAGTGATTCCACTTAGCTCGCTTGAAATGCCAGTAATTTTATTCTTTGTTAATTCCCCTGTTTTATCTACAGAAGAAAATGCCTTACTAATAGCATTATCTGCAGATGTAGTAGCATTTTTAACAATAGAATCTATAAAAGAAGTAACTGTATCCAGCGAGTTCCGTAAGGCAGCTTCTCCCTTATTAACTGAGCCATTGATTGAGTCGTTGATTCCAGCGACAAGGTCACCGACACTAGCTTTTGCACTGGCTACTGATTCGTTGTCCACATTATATGAATCAGGCACAGATGTAGAAGTAAAATTCTCTTGTATTACATCAGTACTTGATAGTGTTTCAGGTTGCACCGGCACTGCTAATGTGCTAGATCCTTCAGTTGACTGTTCTGCAAAGTCCACAACATCCTCTGCCACGGTTGACAAATTATAACTCTCTATGTGTCTGAACTCTCCATTACTAAGTGAATGATGTCCATCCGTTGTCACCGATGAATAACCCCACGTATTTGTAAGGTACCCTGGTTCACTTGGAGAAATAAAACTACCTGAGACAATCTTTGTAGATTGCACAGCAAATGAGTTCTTCAACGAGTGAGTGTGAGTTCCATACTGAAAACCCAGATGCACAACTTCTTCTCCTACACATCTGCTCTCAAGATCTTTTCGAATCGGGTACAAGGGTTGCAATCCCCCAAACAAGGGAATCTGCTAGAAGAAATCAATTGTTATAATTAGCAACAAAAAGAATTAAAACTTATGTCCTGCTAAATGGGGCAGGATATATGCATCAAACGACACCATACTGTACTATCTCAAAACCATGATTGAACAAGTAAAAAAGCACACTCTAGAATTAAAAAATTAGGTCAATTACTATCACTGATGCATCAATAGCACAGAACATGTCCAGGTTTCAAAATTGTGTTCATGAAAGTGGAACCTCAACTATGGCAACGTTCTATAAAGAAATTAAGATTGTTTTCATTCTCAATTTAACAAAGCAGAATCGCAGAATATTGAAGGAAAATTCAAAAGAAATGGAGACAGAATTTTGAACCTGGGAAGAAGAGGAGTAGCTCGGGGTTGCTGAGCAAACAGGCAACATCCTCATGATGATGAAATTGAAGATGATGAATGAATCAATGAATCAATGATCGATGATCTCAGCCACTAAACATACACATCAATCAAAATCAAACTTATCAGCCTCTCGCAACTGTCTCTCACTTCTGGTTCAAATCAATGCATGCATTTTATTTATTTTATAAAATCAATAATCAATAAAATAAAATTGAGAAGAGAAAAACACGTAACCAGAGAAAAATTGATGATTAACCGCCAGCTTTGTTAACAAATTTTGCTTATTTCACTTAAATTCAAGGCTCAGTTTCAAATGGCATTTATAAACTTTCAGAATGCAAATCGAAATATTGATATTTTTCAAAGTTTAATCTAATATTATATATAAGTTAATTAATTTTAGTTTTTAATATATATGATAAACTCACTCCCTCGCCTGAGCTCCTTCTCATGTGTATGCTTGCCTTTTTTTTTTGTTAATATATTGTTTTTGGCTAGAAAATTTAGATATGAAAATAAAATGTGTGATATATTTTAACATTGTAATTTTAGATTTTTTTAAAATTGTGAGATATACACAAATTGAAACCTCCAATTTGTGTTTAAAAAGTTTTAAAGTTTTGGAGATCTTCCGATTTATGTTTAAAAAATTTTAAAAAATCGGAGAGTCCGATTTGTATAATTTCAATTTTTTTAATTTTTTAAACATAAATCGAACGTGTACCAAAAAATCAGACGATCTGATTTCTATACTTCTTATAAATCAAACGATTCGATTTTAACTTTTAATACCACAACTGTGTAAAGTATCTATACACTTCATAACTAGTTTTACAACATTCTCTCTTTCATATCTAAATTAAAAAGTGTTAAAATTTGCGTGAACTCATGTTTTTTTTTAAATAAATAAATATAAATATATATAAGAAAAAACCGTGAAGCGGAAATTTCAAATTTGTGTGGAGTGTTTTGCTTTGTTAGATTATTGTTGTTGTTATTATTATTATCCGAATGCGAAGAGAGGATATGGTGAAACTGAGGCCTAATCTCATCTCAATTTGTCTCTACTCAGCTTCACGACACATAACACATCACACGTGGAGTACACGTGGATCACTCATTTTGATTTTCATGACCCTCCTTCGGAAGTACACAAATTCTAACTTATAAGGAAGGTGTTTTGAGAAATTCTATTGGGAGATACAATTACTAGCTAATCAAAGGAGATATTCTTGCATTCTTAAAAACGGTTACATCAAGTCGTCAACAATTTTTTTAAAAAATTATATATGGATATTGTTGGGAAAATAAATCTTGGGCCAACAATTTATCAGGCAATAATTTATTTAACAGCAAAAAATAAAATATTAAAATAATTTTCACAATTGAATATAGACAAAATTAAACATATTTCAAACAACAAATAACATGACAAAGAATAAAAAAAGAAACACCAAAATTTTATTCCTAAAAAAATTTTAATTTTTTGAAATATCAACAACTAATAGAATACATTATTGAACCCACTAAAAAATCAAGATCAACTTTCCAGAGAGTGGATATATAATTAGTAATAAGACACAGTATTATAACAATTAAGTTATGTCCTAATATTTAGCTTTGCACTATTTTTACTATTTTGGTTGATTTAATTTAGTATTTGTTACCTCTTTCACATTTTTTAGGTTATTAGGTGCTTAGTCTTTTTTTTTTTCTTCTTTTTTCTATTAATAAAATGTTCTATCTTTTCAATTTATGCATAATATTCTATATGTCTATGATTTTCTTTTTTTTTGGATGTGTTTGTGTTGATATTTTTTTCATGCCTTTGTTTGATTTAAAATTTGTAATGTTAATGTAATTTAAATGTGCAAATACTTAATTTTGGATATATTTATATTGTTCATTTAATTTTGGATGTGTTTATAGTTAAAATTTTATTTTTAACCTTATGACATGAACACTGAAATTTGTCATTGTGAATGAGTTTTGGATGTGTTGATAAAATACTTAACATGCATTATTATAATTTTAAATATGTATTTGAGTCTAATTTTGTCCTATATCCAATATGTAGTGAGTCTAATTTTGTCCTGTATCCAATATGTAGTCTAGAACCACAAAATCAATAAAAAAATGTATTTGTGCTGGTCCAAAGAAAAAAAAAGTAGCAGCTAATAAGACTTTCATGGACAAATTTGATGAATCAAATGATAAAAATGTCAAAAAAAGAGTTGAAAGGCCGAATAAATAAGAGGGTCATAAAAGGTAGTTTATTTTACAATTTACAAATTTTCGAGAGATTGCAAGTGACATACGCAATATAGCATAAATTAACTAGTGTGTCAATTTTTCAGAAAATACTTGATACCCGATGCTCTCCAACAATCATCGCGGATATGATGGAGCATCTGATACACAAAGATCCGATCAAATACAAAGAAATTAAGGACATGGGTTTTGGATGCTTAAGGCACATTTTAAGGTGGTCGATGAACTAATATTTGATAGTTGTCCTAATGCGGTCATATAACAAGGATCAAATGCATATAAAAGTTGAGACCGAAAATATACCAATTAATGCACGTTTAATATGTCGAGCATTGGGACTCCCTGCAAAAGGTAATACCTAAAATATATAATTAATATAAAATGCATATATGTTTTCTTTTACACTATATAATAGGGCTATTGCTAGTTATTTTTTCTTCTAGTAATACTTCTCTCGTTCCTGTGCTTTCATTTTACAAGTGATAGCTTCCCAAAGTTAGATCCGAAAAAACATCGTCAACTCATAAACACCTTTAAAAGTACAACCCAAAAAAAATACAAAATTTATAACACCCTCCCCAACAATAGACACTAAAATAAATCTTGGGATGTTTGTTAGCAGTAATGTGCCTTTGGGTGGCCTTGTTTGAATGTTTGTTTTCTTCAACAGCTACAACTTTCTGTACATATAAAAATATGTTAAATTTAACCGTCTAAACAAATGAAAAATATAAATAAAACAAGATAATATTGTAAACCATGGTCATTATAACTAACCTTTGGATGTTTACTACCATCTTGACATTTCTTAGTGGCCTTCTTAATTACCTGGTCCATATCCGTCCCGAGTCTCTTGAAGCTTGAACGCTTCCTAAGTACCACACGAAGAGGTCTCAAAAATGCATTTAACCCATCAGAACACTTACTTGTAATAGGCAATCTCTTTGATGTACTTGTGCCTACATTTTATGAATGTTGTGTGCAATGTTCACTAAGTGCCACTTTAGCACTCGCAAAAGCGGAATGCAATGTATCAACCTCCTCCTTGTCATGCACAAAGTATTGGGCCACATTTTAGAAATCAACACACAATCCCCTAAATATATTCATGCTTTTATCAGAGCATCGTGAATCGTGATTGCTTCTAATGTGAGTGTGCTTGCGATAAATATTCTTGCTCTACTGATGTAGCATATAGGACGAGTTTACCTTGTTAAACCTACAATGGGACAGAACGGGTAGGGTCTGGCAACAAAGGATACCATATAACTCAAACATGAAGCAGTTGTATCTAACCTGGTGTAAAATATAACAAAACACAACTTCATAGTCGTTATAATTAAAGATTCCAATTACTATCTTCTGTTCGGTCACTTCGTAAAAGTATTGGTTGTCCTTCATCACCCTTGGAGAGAGGTTATGGTTGCTCTTTTTGATAAATTCGGTTTGAACATCACGAAATATGCAGTTGGTGTACTCATATTGGAACTGCTTTTCGATGGGAGAATACGATACACATGGAATCAGGCCCTTGTCTACTGCATCACATTCCAACTCTTTCTGTTCTTTATTTGCAAGACAATTATTATATTAGTGTACAAATTGACTCAAGCTGCTCTTACAAATTAGGTACTTATCGAAAAAAGTATGCATGTTCTCACTCTGTTGTATACTTCTCAGGCCAGCCCAAAATTCATGGTTTAGGAATACAAGGATCCACATATTGTGAATATGATAGATATCTTCATTTCGATAAATATATTTACCATTAAAATACTCACTTATGAGATGACACTAAACATTCATGAAAGGGCATGTAACATAAGTTCATTAGTTTTACAAAATCTATTCAACAATTAAAATGACTAATAAACAGGGCAGTTAAGTTTTGGATGTGTATTCATACCGTTGAGCCATTTGTTATTATGAAGGTTGTACTCTTCAATGAAGTTATGCCATGAACTCTCAAATAATTTTTGTCAACAAGACTCCAAACAATCCGACCTATTGTAGCATTAATTTCTTTAAAACGACTAAATCCTTCAAGTTTTTGTTGTATTTTCTTCATGATGTGCCAGAGATACAATCTAGGCCTAGTGTTTGGCATGACATTCTGAATAGTTGTTAACAAGGTCTCGCATTGGTCAGTTAAAATGCCATCTGGTATTTTTTCATACATTTCACCCATGTTTGCATGAGCCATTTAAAGGATTCAGTCTCTACATTGCCCAATAAAGCATCGCCAAGAAGAACTAACTTTTCATGGTGATTCACGCCTACAAATACTGCAATTGGCATCTCAACCTTATAGAAAACCAACACATGGGACAATCAGTGACCTTGTAAATTAATAAATCCATAAAGAAATAAACAAAAAAATTACTTGTTGATCCTATATGTGGTGTCAAATGACACCACGTCACCAAAATACTCGTAAGCAGCTCTTGATCGAGTATCCACTTAAAACATTTTAAATAAGATATTAGATATGTTTTTATTGAATAAGATATAAAAAAAATTCAACTTTATTTTTAAATTTTAAATTTTATTTGTATGGTTTTGAATGTGTGTAATATTTAAAATTCTATGATTCCATAACACCAAGACTATTCATGTTAAATCATTAAGAAAGAAACATTTGAATACAGAAGCATGATTAAAGGAATTTGGTTCTTTGATCTTCCTCAACCAAAGTCTACTGTATCCCTAAAGGAATTAAATTTTAAACAAAATAAATATGAAGAACACCAAGTTAATGTTCATGTCATATCATGTATTTTTACCTAGAATGAATATTCATGTCATGCAGAATAATATAGACAAAAAAGAGGAATTATTATTATTATTATACGGTACAGGTTAGTTGAATGATTCACGTTAATTATGAATCGAGTCCTCTTTTTTTGTTTCTTACTATTATTTTTTGATAATTTAAACATGGTTTAATTACTTTACAGGTTCTTATAATTTTACCGAATTTTCAATTAGATCCCTATACTTTTTTTCTTTTCAATTAGGTCCCTATACGTGATTTTTTTTTTCAATTAAGTCCCTGTTAACGTTTAATGTTCAAAAAAACGTTAGTGAATTGTGAAATAACTTATTTACCCCTTTCTTCTCCCTATAAACACTCTATGTGTCTGAGTTATGTGAGGTTTCTTTTCTTCTCTGTTTTTCATTTTCAGTTTTTATCTTCCCCAAATTTATGGCTCAAAGTCAAAGAACCTCATTCATTCTCTCTTCGGGAAGCTGTGTTTTCAGGAGCTCCAACTTGAAGGAAAGAAGACACCTGTGTTTCTGTGGAGAGGCAGTAACCGTCCGCTGTTCCTCAGCTGTTTCTGACCATGGTAGAAGGTATGTTACTTGTGAGAAGATACCAAAATGCAACTTTTTTGAGTGGATTGATGATTTTGAGTGGATTGAGGTTGATGACGGTGCAAAGAATGGGTGGCCAAAAGAAAAGGAAAGGCGGGTTCACTGTTTTTGTGGTGACACACTGAGTCTTCAAATTTCAGGAACAACAAAGAATCCTAATAGAAGATTTATTTCTTTCCCTAACAGAAGATGCAAATTTTTTGAGTGGGTTGATGAAGTTGGTGCAAGAAGTAACGTATCTGCTGCTGCTGTTGGAGTTGTTGGAACACAAAATTCTGCTAAGTTGGAGGGTGAAATGTAAAAATTGGATGCACAAGAAAAAAAGATAGAGAGACTAAACGTGGAGATGGAGAGATTAATTGTTGAAACCAGAGAAATAGATGCTTGTGTGGGTAGATTATGTGATGAGTTCAATATTCTCCAAGAACAAGTTGGGAGATTGGATGACAATATGAAAATTCAATGTAAAATGCAATATATGCTATTTATGTTTTTGCTAATCTTAATAATTGGAATGTGGTTTGTAAGAGTTTATAGTTATCTGCGCTATGAAATTCTAATGTAAGAAATTCTATGGCTTCAATCCAATGAAAGCTAATTATGTTTAGTTTGAATGAATTTTGCATTTTGATGTATTTTGTTTGTGTATAACAATTAAATGATAGTTGGGAAGATACTTTATGAATGTGAATATTTAAAGTTCCACAATTGAGAACACTTGCAGAAAAAAGTGGCCAGATAATATGCCACGTATATTTTCAACTAATAAGTGTTCCTGTAAACCATACTTACACAAAATATCACAACATAAGTAGTCATATAATATGCCGCATACCTAATCCAAAATAAAGGTCTAAGAAGTGCAATAATTAAAAGTGGTCCAACCTAATTCCAAAATATCAAAATAGTAGTCCTATCCACATAATAAACAGTGGCCACAAAGACACAAGATATACTATTTAATAGAAACCCCAATAACCTTAACTATAAATTTAAGCATACTTCAGTCATCACTTAGGTCTATATGTAGACTAGGTGTCCTTTTTTCCTTCCTCACTCCAAACTTTAGCCTGTCACTTCTCTTCACACCAAACACCTTTGTCTTTGGTAAAGGTTGAGACGATGCTCTAGGTTGTTGCTGAGAATTTGCACTTGCCACAGCTAGGAGAGGCTAGGAGGCTGGCCCTTCAAGAGGTAAGGCTTGTTGTGAGGTGGCTGTGGTTGGAGTCTAAAAAGCTGAAGTTGCAAGTATGGGAGGTGGTTGAGTAGAGGCAACAACAGGAGGTGTGGTGGGTAGCTGTTGTGAAGATGCATGTGTGGTGGGTAGTAGTTGTGAAGATGCAGCTCTACCCCCTTCCCCTGCCCCTTCTTCTGCCCCTGCCTACCCCTATTTGCCTTATTCTCTCAAATCTACGGACATTCACACCGGATCTATTGTCGGCAGCAGGATCAGTGTCAACAGTAGTCGCAGTATCAGCAGCAGGCACAGTGTCAGCACCAGCCGGATCTTCTCTGTTGGCGGTAGCAGCAACATCAGGCTCTGAAATCAGGTAAAACACAACCAGTTGCAATCCACATTGATTTATTTATAACACAGCATAATCAATTTATAATCCTTTTATAATCTATTTATAAGGCAGCATAATCTGTTTGCAATCCACATTGATAAAACAGCAATTTATACCACAGCATAATCTATTTTCACACACCATACGTTATACTATCACAACCTAATCCACTAAATACATCAAACACCTTATAATTTCAAAAAGAAAACAGTAAAACAACAGTTTGTATATTCAAATTTGCTTGATACCTGAGACTATTGGATTGGGACAATGCCTTCTATTATGTCTATATTGTCTGCAGTTATTACATGTAACAGATGTACCCGTCCTCCTAAGCTTTGTTTGAGAACGGTTCTCATCAGGTTCTCTGATCTTCACCATCGTGGTCGTTCTGGCGTCACTCTAAAGATGGGAGATATGATGGTATCACACTCAACTTTCGACCACATATTTTCTCCGTTGATTGGAGAAACTAACTTAACAATATATTTATCTGAAAAATAAGGATGTATTTTAATTAAAAAAAGTAAATAATATTATAAAATTATTGAATTTTAAAGGAATAAAAAATGTGAAAATTTTGTGTTTCGAATTATTATTACATCGAAAGTCAACATTCAAAACGAATAATCAGCTTATGAAAAAGAAGCGGTCACACGTTTAAAAATCATAGACTCACATGCAGGGTATTCCTGCCCTAACTACTCACTCTATAAAGCCCAAGATATTTTCTGAGGTTTAGTTTATTCTGATATTTGGAGCTTAAACCCTAGCCGCTTCACTACTCTTCCTCTCTTCGGTAAAATCTCTTATTCAATTCTCTGATTCCATGCGATTTTCATATGCTTTTCTTGTGTTTTCTTCGTTTCCCTTCGAATTGATCTTTTGTTTCTTCTTTTTTTTTTTCGAACTTTTGTGATTTGCTATTCTTCAATCTTTGTGATTTTATGATTGTGTTTCAATCTTTCATCCTTTTTGATTTATTATTATTATTATTATTATTATTATTATTATTATTATTATTATTATTATTATTATTATTATTATTTGCGAAATTTGAAGTGCGATATATTTCTTTGAATTGTTTTGAAATATCTTTCTATGTTTGTATAAGAAGTTAAGCATTTTTTCCTCTCTCTCTGGCATTGTTGTTTTACGTCAGTGTGTTTATACTTTGTTATTATTTTCAAGTTCTTTTTTATTTTTACTGATTGTTTTTCTTTTTACCAAGTCTTTAGTTGCTGTTATATTGTTCTGTTTTCTATGTCTGCTAAATGTTTTTGGAAATGCTTGATTTGACAATTGAAATGTATCTCATTTTTTTCCGTCTTGTTTAAACTGGTAACGCCGTATTATTTTTCATTCAATTGTTTTAGTAAGTGTGATTATTGCTAAATGATATGATGGCATGCCTGTTAATTGATTCCGGAAATGCCTCAAATGATAAATGGAATTTGTGTGTTTGCGTTTTGTTCTTATGTGTGTCATCATAATATATAAATTTTTTTTATGGGAATGATAATATATAAATGAAACTGGTGAAGTGGTATAATTTTTCCTTCAGTTCTTGTAGCTAGTGTGATTATTGATAATAATAATAATAATAGTGGGTCTATATGCTTGGTTTAGGGAACATTGAAGGCGTGAAGTTTGGTTAAGAATCATCATGGCATTGTGTAACAAGCTTGGAAATTTCTTGAGACAGAGTGCTTCCGGAAGTGGATTAGCACCTGCTCCATCGATGCTCAATTATATTCGCTGCATGTCCTCAAACAGGCTTTTCATTGGGGGTATTTAACTTTTGTTAAAAACGTAGTTATCAAGATAAAGTGATATACTACATATCTGTCCACTGATTTCTCTTTTACCCTAATTACTTATTCTGGATTTTGCGTTTTTAGGCCTTTCATACGGAGTTGATGACCAGTCTCTTCGGGATGCATTCTCCGGCTTTGGGGATGTGGTTGATGGTGAGTTCACCTTCTCATGTGCTTACAATTTGCTTTGGTAATTGGTATCATCGGAGGACTTTATTGACAGTTAGAGATACTCCATTAGATCTTGTTGTTTGTTGGAATTTGTAAGCAAAATAGAGGGATTCTTTAGGAACCTAACATGCATTACGATTATGATTGTTATAATCAATTGACGCATGGCATCTCTGATCACTTGTCTAATTGTTATGAGAGTTCTGAATTTTTCTAGTGAATGAGTGATTGGAGCTCGCCCTCAAATGGTGAGATCAATGGGTTTTCTTGGGTTGGATACTCTTGAAACTTGGATAAAGATGAGATGAGATTTTACACGTGTACTATGCCTGATACTGTTATGGTTTGGAACACCCAATTAGTCAATTTTTTTTCCTGATTTTGTTTGTTTACAGCAAAGGTGGTCACTGATAGAGACACCGGAAGATCAAGAGGTTTTGGATTTGTCAACTTCTCAAGCGACGAGTCTGCAAGCTCAGCACTCAGTGGAATGGATGGGCAGGTTGGAATGCTTTCATGATTGTACTAAACTTTGACACAATAGATGATTTACCTTACTGATATGCACTGTATCTTCAGGATCTAAACGGCCGAGTGATCAGGGTGAGCTATGCTAATGATAGGCCTACTGGACCTCGGGGTGGTGGCGGTGGTTTTGGTGGTGGTGGTGGTGGTTATGGGGGAGGTGGTTACCGTAGAGGTGGAGGTGGTGGTTATGGTGATCCAGACTTCTAGATCACAGTGCCCCTCTGCATGTTTACAGTTCTTTGGGTTGTCTCTCAAACTTAAACTAAGATTGCTCAGGTGATAAATTAGCAACTAGATATGTTAGGGTTATGGAATTTCTTATGTTTTTTCCGCTATATTAATGGAGCATTTGTTTCTAATGCAGTTTCAGTGTGCAAGCGTTGATTAATATTTTTTATTCTTTAAAAAAAATGTTTCCAGAAGGGTTTTGATTTTTGAATTTATTTCGAGGTCATCAAAGAGTGTTCTTTTAATTTAAAATAAAGTAGGATCTTTTCTGATTTCTTATTTATTATCGAAACTATTGTTCACCGTGAAACCGTTGCTGGTAAAAATTATTTTCGAGCCCCCCCCCCCTGGTTGAAAGTTTTTTAAAGTTTAACGATCGTTTAATGCTAAAATTTGAAGGTACCTTTCTATAATACAGACATACTCATTAAATTGGGATGCAGGGAAGAGATGAAGTGATATGATACATTCAACCATTTAGAGAATTCTTGAGCATAATTTCGCCCTATGTTGCCATGTTGGCAATAAGAATCACGATTCCAATTTAATAATAGTGGAGGATATAGATTATCCCAGGATTTTTGGAAATATAACAGTAAGTTGTCAATATAATAGTAAGTTACGTATGATTTGTTATATTTATTTTTAAAGATTTTTTTTATATTAATGGAGTATTTTTTTATTTATGATTTAAAACTGTGGTAATTGAAAAGCAACGAGAATTTTGTTTTAATTTGAAAATTTAAATTTTGAACTTTATTTTATGGTTTTAAAAGAAATTAATTTGATTTTCTCTAAATTTTGGACTAGGGTATTTATTTAAAAAATAATTTATAAATTGATGAATAAATAGTATTTTTGTTAAAGATAATTTTTTTGGGTTTTAGTAGATTTTTAATTACTATATTATTCTTATTTTTATTAGCGTAATACCCCAAATAGGTCTTTAAAGATTTGGTGGTCTGACAGATGTGTTTCCCAGGAAAATTAATTAGATCCTGGGTCTTCAAGATTATTAGATATATGTTATATAGGTTCTCAGGTTGAACTAGTTAACACGACATTCTCTTTCCTACGTGGAGGTTGTAGCTGTGATGTATTAGGTAAAACAACACGTGTGTTAATTTCTAGACACGTGGCTAAAACAATGTCGTTTTGGGACAACGCCGAACGTTATATAGGTCCCCAAGTCAGGTTGAACTAGTTAACACGACATTCTCTTTCCTACGTGGAGGTTGTAGCTGTGATGTATTAGGTAAAACAACACGTGTGTTAGTTTCTAGACACGTGGCTAAAACAATGTCGTTTTGGGACAACGCCGAACGACGCCGTTTTGAGGGGACAGATTCGTTCCCACCTTTATTCTCTGGTTCTCAAAACTTCGACGTTCTAAAGTCAAATAAGTCCTCTAAAATTTGTTATAAGCCAAAAATGTCTCTGAATTTAAGTATGTACCTTGTATAAAAAAAGTATCCTTTCTTTTTCTCTTTGTAAAATTACAAGTATCCCAAACTTTCACCTAGATTTTACGACCTAATCCTTTATATTCTTCACCCCATTAACGTTTATCCAAGTTCGTATTGGTGCTTTGACAGTGTGTACAGGAACTGTTTGGTGGTGGTGGGTCGTGCATATCGCCATTGTTCGAGATAAGTTAAGTTAGTTTTTGCTGTATTAAATTGGCAATAAAGAGTGAAGTATGATGAACGTGCATGTGATGTATGTTTAAGGTAGATCAAAATCAGTTTGTTGTAGGTGTAGCTTAAGTGAGAGTTATGAAGTGGTTACAGATAGATATTTGATAATAACAAAAACAATGTAGGTATTTGAATTTTTTATTCTATTATGATGTTGTATTGTGTTGGTTGCTTGGTTAACTTGTGATAGATTTTTATCTTTTGGTATTTAGATGAGTAAAGACATAGTACCTGTATTTCACCGTGGTAAAAGTTTTGTTTGAGACAACAAATGGGGTACTTATGTACATTAAGGTTGTGTTTGTTTGAGACAGGACACTCGGATAGGGACACAGAGACACAAAATCGTGTTTAACAGAGGAGACATGGACAGAGATAATGTGTCCAAAGACACTGAATTAGTGTATTTTGTGTCCATCCTGACAGGAAGGATACGGAGACACTAACAAGGGACATAATTTATTTTTCATTTTTTCTTTCATTATTCTTGTTAATTTTTCATAATTATATTTTTTATTTTATATTTTTCATCTCAAATTTTTTGAATGAAAAAAAAATGAGAATAAATTGGATTTTCATAATTTGTTCTAGTTTATCACTAAACAGAATACAAGAACGCAAAATTTTATGTCTCTAGCCATCAGTGTCTTGTTCTGTCCTGTTTTCAGTGTCTTGTCCTGTCCTGTTCTAAAAAACAAACGTAGCCTAATGGAGAAGTAAAAAAATTTCTCCAAATTGACATTGATTTGATCTGTTTCTGACCTATAGAAATTTTTCTTGGACTTGGGTTACCATGACAAGACAATGTATTAGTATGATCCCACTTCTGCTAACTTGGAATCTGGTATTCACCCATGAAGATAAAAGAGATCAAATATCTGCAAAAGAACAAGATGCTAAATGAGGATACTGACGAATTCTAATTGTTTAACTGTAATTATACTTGAGATATGCCATTTCATGTGCTTAGGATTGCATATTTTGACATACATTGGATAATTTAATCATGATTTGATTCTAGTTATGGTTCTAGTTGCTTAATTCGAGGGGATTAATTTGACATATATACTATAAATTCAGAGACCTTTTTGACTTATAATAAAATTTCAGTGGACCTATTTGACTTTAGAACGTTGAAGTTTCGAGAACCAGGAAATAAAGGTGGGGACAAATTTGTCCCCTCAAAATAGTGTCGTTTGGCGTTGTCCCAAAACGATGTTGTTTTAGCCACGTGTCCAGGGACTAATCTGTCCTGAGCGCGACACGTGTTGCTTTACCTAACACGTCACACCTACAACCTCCACGTAAGAGAGAGAGTGTCGTGTTAACCGGTTTAACCTGACTTGAGGACCTATATGGCATATATCTAGTAATCTTGGGGACTCGGGACCTAGTTAATTTTTTCGGCGGACAAATCTGTGGACTGCCAAATCTTTGGGGACCTATTTGGGGTATTGCTCTTTTTATTAAAAATACCTATACTAGTCCTAGTCTGAGCCCTTTTTACCGCACCAAAACCCTATCTTAAGTGATACACTCACCCACCCTCTAACCCTAACTCAGCGCCGCCCCTTCCTTCACTCATCTTCCTCACTCAAACACACACACACTACCTGAAGGAAGAGAGAGATCCAAGAATGAGAGAACAGAGAAAGTAGAGGAAGGGAGAAGAGAGATCGGGAAGAGAGAGGGAGATTGTGCCCAGCTCGCTGCTGCCATCGCGTCCTGCCTGCCTTGCCGTTCATGCTCGTCACCGTCTAGCCGTTGTCGAACGCGGAAAGGGAATGAAGCGCGAGGAAGAGGGAGCTATTGCTGCGAGCTCGCTGTTGCCGAAGGTTCGTCGCCATCCGTGGAGAGCCGTCGTCGTCCCGTCGCTGTTGCCGTCGTTGGGTCCGCCGTGGCCGTGGAAGGGAGTGCCGATAGGGGAGAGAGAACCTAGATGTTGCTGCGGCGGGAGTCACTGCTAAAGGAGGAGGAGGGTTTCCACTGCCGTTGGAGTTTCGCTGCTGCTGCTGCCATGGTTTTTGCCCGTCGTGTATGGTCGCTGAGAACAATTCTTTGGCCGCCAGAACCATCGCTGAAGCTTCTGTTGTTGGGTTCAGCCATTCCTCCTTAGTTACCGTAAATGTTTTTGTTCCAAAACCCTTAAGAATTAGTATTCTGTTATGGGTTGTTAAGGTTTTGAGGTTTTGGTAACATAGGGTTGAGTTCCGATTTTGAGGTTTTTGCAGTTGTTGCGGAAGCGGCATGGAGCTGTGGTTACGGCTGCCGCTGTTGCGGACAAATAGAAAGGGGTTATGACGCGTTTTATAGCTTTCAGGTTTCGACTATTCGAGTGAGGCTTTTCTTAAAACTTAGTTTATGTCACAGAATTGTTATAAATAAAAATTGATCTGAAAATATATTTTTGTGATTATGTGATTCTTATAGATGTAATTGTTTACTTGATTGAATTATTGATTGCTTTGGTTAGTGTGGATTGTTGATGAAAATTAATTCGAAAAGTTGATTCGATTGTTTATACAGAAAAGTGATTTTACGTTGAAAATTGGATTTATATATATTTATATTGAGAAAGGGGTTTTGTATTGAAAATCCGATTTAGATATTTATATTGAGTAATGATTTGGTTTTGAAACTGTTGAAAGGAATTTGAGAAATGTGGTTTGGATGGAAACCTTAAAGGGTGGTAAAGTCCGGATTTTAGCGGTGGTGTTGTCGAAATTTTTATAAGCGGAGTGTTGAAAAGGATGAAATAAATAATTAACTGATGGTTTTTGAAAAGGTTTGGATTTTGGATGATTAACCGTTAGTTTTCCAAAAGGATTCATAAGACGAGCGATGATCACCGCGGTTGAAAATAACTTTCTTTTATATATCTTCTTATGACAATTCTAAACTCTTCCAGTGAGACCGTGTGGTTAGATTCTCACCCTTTACAGCTTTATTTTTTCTGAAAACAGACGAAGAAGCTTGTGAAAAATTTATTGTGTTTTTGCTTATACGATATTGTTGTATTAGCTTAGTTATTATTTTTCCTCGCATTTAATATTATATTTTTGTAAAAAAAGATAGGAGTTGTGATTGTAATGTTTGTAAGTTATTTGTATAAAGAACTTTTATTATTATGTGTATATATATTTTAAGTGTTGTGATTGGTTTGTATGTATGTATGTACGTTTTCAAGAAAAAAATATTTTCGATTTTTTAAAGAAAATAGCGATACGGTTTCGAGTTAAAAAGGTTCATATATTATTATTAAGTATATGAAAGCTGTCGTAATATCTGAGCTATCAGAATAACGTAGCCGAAAACGTGATATTCTGGTAGTAAAAGTGTGACCTATGATTTGTATTACTTGTTTCGCATTTACCTTTGTATTACTCGGTAGAATTGATGCATTGTTTGTTTTTTTTTTTTTTGGGTTTGGGAATGGTTGCGTTGTTAAACAAAAAGAAGCTTTTTTTTGGTAAGAGAGAATGGGCCAAGAAATCCAAAGAAGAGAAACAGCAATACAGACGTCACCTGAACAATTCAAACTAAAAGCACTACTTATGACCCAAAAAAAAAAAAAAACAAAAAACACTACCAAATATTAGAATCCTAATTCATTCCCACCTATCCCCATCTTCTTCCCCTGCTTCTAACGCAAAATTGGCCAAGCTAAGGATGATAGCAGAAAGACGAAGACGCATGAGATAGATTAAGCTGGGACTCCTGCTGCTTGGAGATGGAAAATTTGTTCAAGCGACGATGCTATTGACTGGACGAGGTTGCTATTGGCGCTGTCCCGCACTGCACTGTCCTTGTCCGCTCTTGTGAATCGGTCAATAAAACGAATCACAAGACAATTAACTTGTGTTGGTTGAGTAGTAGTAGTAGTCAATTCACTTATCCACTTAAATAAGTATTGGAGGTTCGAATCCTGATACAACAACTTTAAATAAAGTTCAAATTTACGACGAATTAGCTTTAGGATTTTTCGCTCACTTAAATAATGTTATCATATTCTTTATCTTTCAAATTTACCAACAATTATAAGAATATAATAGAAAATTTTTTGAAACAAACATTAAATATCTTGATTCATGGAGAGATAATTAACAAAATACATATGAAGTTTTTATATAAGTAAACTTTTATAATAAAATAATAATTTTTATAACAACTAAGCACTAATTATAATAATTCAAAAAACAAGCAAAAATTTTGACCGGTTAAATTCCTTATTCAATTTTGTTTCAAATTCTTCCGTCATCAACTTGAAGTTTTCAATTCATGATTCTTTATTTTTCATGAATGTTGTGTTGTCTTCTACTAAAAAAACAACTTGTATTTTTGTAGTTTTTACCACCTTTTAATTTATGGTGCAATTTAATTTCTAATTTTAATTTAATTTGATTTTGAATTTTTTAATATTTTAACATATTATATTTATACTAGAGAAAATCTAGGAGGTCAGCATATTTTGTGATTTTTAACCATCAATTAGCCATCAATGATGTTTTTAATGGTGTGAGATTGCATCTAATGGTATAGAATCATTCAATTTCCTTTTAATGGTTAAGTGTTGGCCAGAATTTAATAAAAGTGCTAGCCCCCTAACACTCCTTATTTATACTATTCTAAAATATTTTTAATTTAATTATCTAACAAATTAACCTCCTTTTCAAACATTTTGATAGAACTTTTACATGGTATTATAGCTTTCTATGACTAAAGCCAATATTAACACCATATATAATGTCTTTTATGAGGAACTCCATCCCTTCTGCTAATGGTTCCTCCCAAGTTAAGATATATACTTGGGAAAGAGTTTTGACCATTTTATGGTCTATCATCTTTAGAGGCTTTAATGGAAAACCTCTGGCATTCCTTCCCATAATCCCTTCCACACACATATTAGCACATCTATCATCATTTGAGTATGGCTCATAAATCTTCTCGAGGAAGACTTTTTTTTTATTTCGATAATATTAGAGAGACAAAAAAAAAATAGTCAAAATTTATTTTATTTAACATTTATTAATTGTCGCAATAATTAATGAATGATAAATAAGGTAAGTTATGATTGTTTTTGGCTGATTTTTTTTTTGTTATCAAACATTTCTATTTGTCTATATTTATATCGAAAATATTTAGTAACCAAAGAAAATTAGTCAAAAACAGCCATAATTTACCTTATTTAGCATTCATTAATTGTTGCCCATTAATTGTCGCAACAATTAATGAATACTAAATAAGACAAGTTCTTGCTGTTTTTTTTTTGTCTCCCTAACATTATCCATAACTAGAGGACCAAAATGAAAAAAAAAAAGGAAAGATTAGACGAAAAATTAACTATTTATTAATGAAAATTAAAGTTTGGGGAGGATGCAATGCCCATCTTCCCTTTAATGAAGCTTCATCACTCTTGGCGTAATTGATATTTTTATATCTTTTTCTTTATTGAGATCTTCAACTATTTATTTCTGCTATTGTTAAAATGCAAATTTGGCATTTGTAAGAGGGCACCTAATTTGAGAGAGGATTTTAGAATTATTTAAATTTAGGTTTACAATTTGAGTTAATTTGTTCGCCTTTATAAGTATGTTTAAGTTTTATATTTATTCATTACAATTATAATCACTCTCTCTCTCTCATTGGTTTGAAAAAAGAGAAATAATTGCAGCACAAAAACCCAAATAAAAAGAGAAACTATTTTTTAAAACATGAATTGCAAAACTTGAATAAAATAGCCGAGTAAACTATTAAAATTATGTCCAAAAAACTCAGTTGCTAACAAAAATATTTTTAAAAGATAAAAAGGACAAAAAAAAAAAAACTCACAAAGCTTAAACAATTTCACAAAAGTAACCAAACATTTAATAATTGTATTTTTGTTCACAAAATGACTGACTTGGAAAACATAAATGCTTTTGTGACTACCTTATATGGTGCCACATTACCCTTTTCTATTAATAGAAACATAACTACTTGACGATCGATCATTTTGCTAACACTTTAAATTTTGTCATTTTTATTGTTTGATGTTATTTTTGTCCGTATATGAATCTTTTAGATGTATTGGTAGTTTACTCATCAATAATTTTGTTATCTTTTGGTTAGTTTCTAAAATTTTATTTTAACATGAATTACAAAATATAGTTTGAGAATGAGAAATGTGCTTGTATTAAATAACCAAAGTTCTTATTTTTTGTATAAACATTAATTAAGTCAAATTAACAAAATTTGGATATCAAATTGACTACTAAAATGCATACATGATAACTATTTATTTATTATTGCGCCAGCGTGACGTTTCACCGTCAACATTAGTATAAGAATGGTTGTTGTGAGACAAAAGTTTAATAAGAGATTAATTAACAAGAGTTATGTTTTTAAGAATGAGAGACATAGTTGATATTTTTTATAATTTTAGAACAGACATTTTACCTCTTTGAAAATATATAAAAATAGTAATATCAAAATCATTAATTTGATCACTAGAAAAACTAACTAAAATTGGGAAGATGAATTTAATTGAGTACGCCCCAAAAAATTAATCTTTTCTTTTTGTATTAAATAAAGCATCAATATGTTTATCATTGATTAGGCTACTAATGTTAGAAAATATTTGTAGACCCAAGTGATGCTTACGGAAAAAGATTTGATAAATGTTAAATGAACAAATTATTATTATAACTAAGTTTAATTAAGTCTTTATATATATATATATATATATATATATATATATATATATATATATATTTTCTTCAACTAAAATTTCGATCTATCAATTCTTTTTACATAGATATATATACGAGGACATCCAAATAACATTTTTTATTTTAGATAATTCATGTAATATTGAATTACTTTAATTTATATAAATGATTTACCCTATAATTTACTTAATATTTCAAGACTATTCCACAAATACGAGTGAGCTTTTAACTGTTTTTTGATCTTTGAGAAAAAAAAATTGTATTCAAATTAGAATTATTTAATTTATAGGAAAAACTAAAAATAAAAGTGGTATTGGTGAGAAGGAAGGCCTACTAAGTGTCGGTGAGCATTTAATATAATCCATAAATTTATGAAAGAAAATGGGTCAAACAGTATGATATATCTTGTCTAGACTATAGAGTATAGAAATTAATGATAAGTGAGATGTAACCCTTTTTCGGAACCATGTGCTTATGTACCCTAATGACAACAAAAGCTAATAAGCTTTAACTTCATTTTGCTTCACTATGTTTACACTCACACAACGTGGTAGTTGGAGTGTCTTTGTCCCTCAAAATCCTCCACTTACATCAACATCAAACCCATATGACTCTCTACTAATATATCTTATTATAGGAAAAATTTTAAGTATACTGGAGAATACCGGTGTTCCAGTTGTTTTAACCATTAATTTTAATTAATATATATTATATATATTTTATAATTTAAATCAACGGTTAAAACAATTAGAACACCGGCAGAGACGGTTCCAAGTATATTGTAGTGGGGGCGCCTCCATTACAATTTGGAATTTTTTTTAGTAGTATATGATAATAATATTTATTTGTCCCATTAGATTATTAAATTTGACCTCATAATAATTTTTTACTCAACTTTTGGTACTTAATCATTAATTTAAAAATTTTATATTAGATATTCGTTAAAATGATCAATTCTCAAATTTAAACGAAATTATTGTTTTTTTTTAAAATCAACTCAAAAGAATATTATTTATCTTCTTTTCAAATTAGCTTTAATTTTTGCATAGCAACTTTATTAATTGAAAGAATTTTTTTAACTATGAATATCAATAAGAGTCGGCTTCTAATTGTGTTGGGAAGTGAATTTTTAAATAATTGTTTAGTAATATATATGAAAAGAGAAAAAGTTTAATGGTAGTGTTAAGAGAAAAATTACTTAATTTTTTAAAAATATAAAACCTAAAAGAATAGAATTTTAAATTATATATTATTATTTAAATTATTATTTTAGTATTTTAATTTGTATATTAGATATTTTGAAGGTTAATCATATTTTACAATAATAAAATATAATCATAACAATAATCATACTATATGTATATAAAAAATAATTATCTGGATAAAATATATATTAAAATATAAAATATATATTAAAAATAAATTAAACAATACATGTATTTAATTATTTATACACAGATATATAATGGTTAATAGATAATTTAATATTTAATTATATATATATATTAATTATTTTTATTATAAAAATTATTATCATATTATATTAATTTTGCCCCCACTATTAAAATTTTCTGAATCCGTCACTGAAGTTCCACTATGCTTGAAACTCTTCCTATCTTATAAACCCACAAGACATTAACATGTAAAATGAAAAGGGACATGAACATCTAAAATATTCTATATAAGCATATAAATTACTTACTAAATCAGTTTCATATAATATTTAATTAGAATAACCATCAATTACAAAAATAATTAAACTTTCATAGTATAATAATTATATTTTCATAGTTGGATAATTAAATATTTTTATAGTTGGATAATAACATTTTTTTATAAAATACAAAAAATAAATGATTTACCAATTAATATTTTTATTCTACTACTATTCGTATTTTAATTATATTATTTATGAAAATTGATTATACATAAAATTAATTGGTAATTAATTTGTATATATAATTGATGTAACATCTACTAATTATCTGGAGCTATTTCTTTTGTTCGAATGAATTAATGATCTCGTAAGATAACATTTTGTTTAGAGAAATAGTAGTGCATTAATATTTTTTTTTGTCAATATTAGTTAACATTTTATATTATTATATATGGTTTAGAATTTAATACTTAATGTTTAGAATATTAACTAATTATTAACAAACAATGATAAATTTTGTTGTCGTATAACGTGGTTTTTTTATCCTTAATTTCTAGACTCCATCATACCAATTATACATGTCATCAACAAGCTGAATTTAAAAGTAACTTTGAAGCAAAAAATCTCTTTAGAAACTCATATATATGATGTTCACTCTTTTTAGATAATAAAGTGGTGGGGGTCTACACTTGAAGTTTATCCAATACTTTATTTTGTCTTGGTTTCAATTTTTGTTACACTTGTAAAAGTTATGCATGCATTAATGCATATATAAGTGTATAACAATTGTATACTCGTTGATGACGTGGATAAGACACCAACAATGTTAATTGCAGCTGCACTTGTGATTACTTATCATAATTTAAAAACACCTCATGATACAAAATATATAGTAATTAATTTCTTATTTAAAAAAAAAGAAAAATAGATGTATAGACTAAAAATAACATTCTATAAAGATTAGATTTTGGACGGTAAAATAATTATTATTTAAAAAATAAACATATATTAACAATACTATTGAATTTATATATATATTCAAGACTCATTCCAAAATTTTTTTTTAATTAAATTAATCTCAACTGATATAACAGATATATATTTTTTAGAGTAAATGTACTTTCCAATTCTTAACTATTTGCTCGATAAATTTCTCATCTCCTAAAAAATTTAAACATTTAAATTAATTTTTATCTATTTTAATATATATACGTTCGAGTTCCTGGTTAGGGAAAAGGGCGCTTACTCACTATTTTTTTTTTGTGCCCTTTACATATATAATTATAAAATAAAAAAGTCTTTAAAAAAAATGAAATAATGACTTCATAGAGATATAAGGTTATAAGGAAGTGGAGTTATATGAGTACAATTTGTACACAATCCTTGTCGTTATCCAACTAACACGTGGAGCTCCGTAAGTAAATAAATAAACTGATTATGATTGTGAGATTCTTTTTTACTGAAGAAACCATTTTAATTTATTTATGAAAAAGCCACAAATAACGCTTACAAATCGTATGAAAATATTAGTTTTACGTCAAAAAAGATAAATAATATCTTATATATTAAACTATATCTAAAAACAGTGACGGACCCAGAAAAATTTAGTTGTGGGGGCAAAAATATAATAAAATTTAGATATAGATATATTTTTTTTCCTACAATACCCAACAAATTAAGGATTAATTATAAAAAATTTGAATTTTATTTAACAGGGCCAATGAGTTACTATATATGCGAGACGAAATTCGAATTCACAACACTTGCTTAAGTGGACGACTAAGCTAATATAACTTAATTTAATTATCAGCTAATTAACTAATATAATAAAATTAATTATCACTTTTTTTGAGTTTATTTATTTATTTAATTTTTATTTTATACTAAATCAAATTTAACAATATAATTATTATTAAATGTTAAGTTTAACAAAATATTTTTTAACATAAAACATAAAAAATTATATATATATATATATATATATATATATATATATATATATATATATATATATATATATATATATATATATATATATATGTGGTATTAGTTTTTCTTTAAAACCTTGTGGGGGCAAATGCCCCCTCTCCTATCAATGTAGGTCCGTCCCTGTCTAAAAGGTAGAACAATATTCCATTACAGAAAATTTTAACGAGTAAAAAAGGACATTTTCATGGTAATTTTCTCTTAGATTTAGAGAGATCTACTAAATCTGCAACTTCATACTATCATCAATAAAATAAAATAAAATAAAATAAAATAAATAACAAAAGAAAAAAAAGTCACCACAAAGAGATTATTAATACTGAGTAAAAAGGTCAGAAGAGGATTAAAAAAAAAATTAAAAGAAACAAATCAAAAGAATCACCATAAAAATTAAAATCTTATCACGCATGTATTAGCTGTGACAAAAAAAGAGAATTCAGTAATAGAATTACTGATAACAACAGTGAATTATACACACACAAAAATACATACAGTAGAAAGAAATTGGTTAGAATTGACTTGTCAAGTCAGCAGAATTTGTTAGAAGGAGAGCTAGTTAGTTCTTCTAGAAATTTCTATTAAAGCCACTATATATTACAAATTCTTTATTACTTCTGAAGTGAATCATCTCATAATCATTCTAAAAATCTCAACACACTATCTAATTCTCTCTTCTCCTTCTCCTTCCTCTCATTCTTTTACTTGCTTCGTTTTCTTCTTTGTAAGAAATCTGATATCTCACATAGTATCAGAGCTACCATCGATCCATGGATAATTCTGTACAAATCTCACAAGCTCCAACGAATTTGTTCAGCCAAAATGCTTTTGCACCGTTCTTAGCAATAAAGCTCACTCAATGAAAACAATTACAAGGTGTGGAAGAAACAGGCATTAGCGTGCATCAAGGTGAATAAACTCCAAAATCATCTCAATCCGAGAAAGGTTCCAGCTCAATTTAGCTCAGAATCAGAAGATGCAATGGAATTGAAACACAGCAATACAGAGATTGGGAGGTCCAAGATCAATGCTTAGCAGCCTGGTCAATCGCATCAATGGAGCAAAATTTTGTGAATTGAGTAATTGAATATGATCGTGCGTACCAGATCTTGCATATGCTAGTTGAATATTTTGAAGCCAGAGTCAAAGTGAAAATCAAGAATCTGAAGACACAACTAAAAACGCTCAAGAAGCAAGGATCAACCGTAGCTAAATACATCGCAAAGTTCAATCAAGTGGCAGATTCTCTAAATGCTCTTGGAGCACCACTTACCAAGGAAGAATATATAGAAGCTGCACTAGGAGGTCTCAATGAAGAATACAGTGTTTTCATCACAGTTGTAACAGCAAGAATGGAGCACATGTCAGAAAGTGATCTCGAATCACAATTACTTACACAAGAGGAACTGATTAACAGATTCAGAAATACTGAATTAGGACCTGTTCATGCAAATGTGGCTCAAAGTAGTAAGGTATACGAGAAGACTCAAGACAGGAATTACAACAACTATAGCAGCATAGGCGGATTTAGAGAAATGCGAGGCAGAGGCTATCTTAGAGGTTCATGGAGGTTAACATGGTGGCAAGGCAGCAGACCTCAGTGCCAGCTGTATGGAAAGGTAGGCCATACGATTGTACAGTGTTAACACAGATTCAATTAGAAATTCATGAATCCTCAAATGCAACCCTTGAACTCAGCTCAACCACCCTCCATGGCATTCCACAATGCCTCAGGAAATCAGCAGCTCTATCAAGACTCCAAGGTCCAGCAGCCACCTGCACCAGCAAATCCACAAGCATTCCTCACACTACCATAAGCTCTCCCAAACACAGTGTGGTATCCAGACTCAGGAGCCTCGCATCATATTATCTTTGATCAAAGCAACCTTGCCACAGGATCAGACTATGCAGGCACAGAAAAAAGTATATAGAGGTAATGGTCAAGGTATGAAAATTGAGCATATTGGAAGTTCTTTCATGCATGCATCTTTATCTAATAGACCTTTCACACTTAGAAACCTACTGCATGTACCTACTATCTCTAAAAACCTTGTTAGTGTTGCTAAGTTTGCTTTAGACAATGTTGTGTTCTTTGAATTCTGGCCTTATGTTTGCAATGTCAAATGCCAACTATCCAAGAAGATACTCCTTTAAGGTCTTCATAAGGAAGGGCTATACAGATTTGAAGGGATTCAGGTTATCCCAGAAGCTACTAAACCCAATCTTTTACACTCTCCACTCACTATACCAACCTGCAACATCACTGAAATTCCTAAAAAGCTACAGTCCACAACCCATGACCTAAAAGAAAAGTCTAAAAACTCTGTTAAACTTTTCATACCTTCAAGTTTAGCTATCACAACACCGAATTTAGAAACCTCACTTGAAGCCACGCTCCCTGCTACTACCAAATCAGCCTCATCTGCAATCAGTCCTCCAATCCCTTCTCCAATCACAGTTCATAGTAGTTCCATTCAAAGCACACGCCTACGTGAAAAAGACAAAGAAAAATTAGAAAGTCAAAACCATGTTAAAATCTGTAGTTTTCTATGCAGTGCAAACCCTACTCTGTGTGAAAAGAAAAGAAAAATACCAAACAACAAAAGTCTTGTTATTGAGTTTGTATCAAAGAAAGTTGGTCATGTAGAAGCAAACATCACTTATAAAAGAGTTAGTGATATAGCTCAATAGTAGCACAAAAAATTAGGCCACCCGTCTGATAAAATAGTTACTCTTGTAATGAAATAATGTAATGTGCTAATTTTGAATGATGCAATAAATAAAGATAATCTTAGCCCATTTCTTTGTTATGTTTGTTGTACAAGTAAAATACACCAATTACCTTATCTTGATTCTTATACATCATATGCACCTTTGGAATTAATATTTTCTGACATTTGGGGGCCAGCAGCCGTATATAGCAGATTAGGCTTTCGATATTACATTTGCTTCATCAATGCATATACTAAATATACTGTCACACCAAAGCTCGGGCATTTAAGGCATTCCAGCAACTGCTACTGAACTAAAAATAGGACAAAAGATCAAAGCACTGCAGACAGACAATGGAGAAGAGTACCTGTCCCTTGCATTTAAACAATTTCTTACAAACCAAGGCATTTAACACATGCTCACATATCCCTACTCTCATCAGTAGAATGAAACTGTTGAAAGAAAGCACAAACACGTTACAGAAACCTCACTTGCCTTACTAGCACAAGCCAACCTACCTCTCACCTTTTGGGAAGATTCAACCGTGACTGCGACTTACCTCATAAATAGGTTACCTACCCTAACTCTCAATAACAAATCTCCATTAGAAAGCCTCACTCACACTGTCCCAGATTTTGAATTTTTGAAATTCTTTTGTTGCACTTGTTATCCTCTCCTACGACCATATAATGCACATAAGTTTAACCACAGATCTGAAAAATCAATTTTTATTGACTATGTTATTGATCACAAAGGGTACATGTGCTTATTACCGATTAGAAAGGAAATTATCTCAAATATGTGGTCTTCAATGAGTCAGAATTCCCTTACCCTAAGCTATTCAACCCCCCCCCCCCCAATCTTGCCCACCAATTCACAATCCATTCCCTCATCGAACCCCAATATTCATCCTCCCAACCTTCATCACCCTCTTCCCTCTCGACAAAGACTTGTAGCAAATACTACTCCCACCACTCCCCATCCCCAACCTCACCCTGTTCCCTTTTCTCAAAGACCTGTAGCAACCACTACTCCCACCATTCCCTATTTCCCCAACTCACCCCCCACTCAACCATCCCTACCTCCCTTTCCTACATTCACCTCATATCTTTCATTCTATGAATGATGCTTCCAATATTATCAATGACATACATGATATATTACATATTGCACCTGTATTTGTGTCTCATAATTTTGTTTCTGCTAATCTTAACTTTGTGACTGCTACTAATACTCTTTCCAGTAATGTTTTCTCTGTTGCAGGTGCTCAACACTCAACCAGGATTGAGACTGTGCTGCCAGCTCCAGCAATGCTGCCATTGAATCAACACCCAATGCAAATAAGAGGCAAATACGGCATCTTTAAACTTAAGACGTACGTAACAGTCATAAGAGTAGGAGCCACTGATCTTTCTCCGCTCCTGCCCCACACAGTAGCACATACCTTCACTTGTCCTCATTGGAGGCATGTGATGGAGGAGGAGTATGCAGCACTCCTGTGAAACCAAACTTAGCAGCTAGTTGCTAGGCCGGCTCCCACCTCTGCACCCATTATCAGTTGCAAATGGGTTTTCAGAATTAAGCAACACCCCAATGGTACGATTCAAAAGTACAAAGCCTGTTTGGTAGCGAAGAATTTTCATCAGAAGGAAGGTCTGAACTTTGACCAGGTTTTTAGTTCGGTTGGGCAGCCTCCTACTATCAGGGGTCATGCTAAGCTTGGGGTTAGCGAAAGGATGACAAATCATGCAATTTGACTTCAACAATGCATTCCTGAATGGGGATCTTGAGGAAATAGTATATATGACTCAACCTGAAGGTTTCATCTCTTCCACTCATCCTCACCATGTGTGTAAGCTTCAGAGATCTCTGCATGGGTTAAAACATGCACCTCGTGTATGGTTCACCAAGCTCAAGACCACTCTCAACACCTTTGGATTCAATAACACTATTTCTGACACTTTCCTCTCTAGCCGGTTCACCGTATCCTCAGCAATTTATATTCTTGTCTACGTGGATGATATCTTAGTCATTGGTAGCTCAGGTTCTGAAATTTGTAGCCTGATCACCCGACTTAATTCAATTTTCTCCTTAAAAAATCTGGGCGGAAATGAATTATTTCTTGGGTATTGAAGCCATCAAGAGGACTAGCAATAAGATACTTCTCTATCAGGCCAAATACATTAAGGAGCTGTTTGCAAAGGCTAGTATGCATGATGCAAAGACCATGCCCACTCCAATGGCTTTAAGCATAAAGCTCTCTACACATGATGGTGAAGAGTTTTCAAAACCAAAATTGTACAAATTCATTGTGGGAGGCCTCCAATATACAACAATCACAAGACCTGATATCATATTTGCTGTCAACAAAGTCTCACAGTTTATGCACCACCCTCTAGACAGTCACTGGAGGGCTGTCAAAAGTATACTCAGGTACCTAGCTGGCACGTCCCAGCATGGTTTAAGGTTTCAAAGGTCAAGTGAATGAAAAATTTATGGGTTTAGTGACTCAGATTGGAGAAGTGATGTTAATGATAGGAAGTCTAGCTATTAGTGGCTTTTGTGTTTATCTTGGACCAAATCTGGTCTCTTAGTCAAGTGAAAAACAACCGGTGGTGTTTAGAAGCTCTACAGAAGCTGAATATCGAAGAGTTGTATCATGTCTTATTGAGATTATCTGGGTCCAAAATCTATTAAGTGAGATGAAAGTAACATATAGCACTAAGCCCAGCCTCTACAGTAATAGCCAAAGTGTTGTACTACTAATAGCCAATCCAATTCTTCGCAACCAAAGCAAGCACTTTGAGCTGAATTTGCATTTTGTCTGATCAAATAGCTTATTGCCTCACAAAACCTTTGTCAAGTGCCTCCTTCCACAAGCTCAAACCACGCCACAGAGTTGTTGATAGAGAACAAGGGAACCCAAGTAGCAGGGTTGATGTTAATAGAGGGCAAGGGAACCCAAATAACAGAGTTGATGTTAGCTGTGATAAAAAAAAGAGAGCCCGGTAATAGAATTACTGATAACAACAGTGAATTGCACCCACATAAAAGCACGTGCAGCAGAAAAGAGTTAGTCAGAACTCACTTGCCAAGTCAGCAGAGTTTGTTAGAAGCATATCAGTAGAGTTTGTTAGAAGAAGAGCTAGTTGGTTCTTCTAGAAATTTCTATTAAAGCAACTATATATATATATATATATATATATATATATATATATACTCTGTATTAGTTCTAAAGTGAATCATCTCATAATCATTCTAAAAATCTCAACACACTTTTTAATTCTCTCTTTTCCTTTTCCTTCTTCTCCTTCTTTTACCTGCTTCGTCTTTTTCTTTGTAAGAAATCTGATATCTCACAACATAACTGATAATAATCACCATATATCTGATTAAGATACATAAAATTAGAACTAAAGTCAGAAAAAAAATTATAGTAGTAATAAAACTAAAAAGATTATCCTTGTTGTGGTTTTCAGGTTGGCGTTGAAGCAGCTATTGCTTTATGTGGTGACCGACTCCACCGGCACCAGATTTTGCTGGAATATCCTCTGATCTATCTTTGCCATCTGGTATCATGAAGATCATGCTAGCATTTTACGACATTCTAGTGGTAGAATGATAGAATCTATTCTATCCTAATCTTTAGGTTTGTTGTGTTGGTGGCCATGATAGTTTGGTTGTTCGTGAGTTTATGGTGGTGAATGCGAAGGTTTATGATTTTAAAAAAGGAATAGGATGATGGCCTAGAGGTTGAAGATATCGAGAATAAAATTAATTTAAAAATTTTATATAAATTTTTAACAAAGTTGATAAAAAAATAATATTTAAATATTTTTGTCAAGCATAATACACTTTTTATAAATACAATATTAGGTTTGTTTGTTTTTATAGATAATTTTATTAGCGTCGTAAACATTTATTAATAAAAATAAATATTTTTTATTTTTTTAATATTTTTATTTTTATTTTTAAAATTTATTAAAAACACTAAAAAAATAATAAAAAATATTTTTTATTAAAAAACTTTTTTTGAATAATTTAATGATACCCAAATAGGATTGAACTAAACTGCCATATTGATTGGCACAAGCTCATCCGATTAACCACCTTCCAATATTGATTTTTTATTATCAATTAGTTATTAATATTTTAAAATAAAAAAAAATTATTAAATTATTAAAATAAAAAAAGTAAATTAAATAAATTAAATTAATAATTAAATAATAATTAAAAACAATAAATTTTGATAATTTCGAATATTCCTCTTTTAAAATTGTAAAATTCAAATACTTTCGGCGAATAAATGGAATTTCGTCTAAACAAAAGAAAAAAAGAAATTGCATAATCAAATTGGTGGAAGGAGACAAGCTAGAATAATACAATTAAAAACAAAAAAGATCAAAATAAATATGCAAACCTAATTCAAGAGAATGACCTTGGTTGAAACAAATTACAACTCTATTTGCCTCATGATAAGTAGTATTATGCTTCATCTATTTTTACACTCATCAACCTCTTGCTGAATTAATAATAAGAGTTGCATGCGGACGACAATATCCTAATTTAATAAATTATATATAAAAATATAATCCTTGGATATGCTTTTTGTCCTTGGTTCTTGCTGTATGTGGCCGTTAATTTTCATCATTTCAATAATTAGGCCTTATTTTGTGGAGCCCAAATATTACCTCTCAACTCCTCTTGGGATAATTTCTGCTCATTTAAAAAGAATATCGATTGTGTACAAAAAAAAAAAAGAATATCGATTGAAACAATGCAATTTGGGACCACAATTAAAATTGCTGTTTTAAAAAAAAAAAACATGTTTCTGGTGTTTTTGTTAACTTTTCACTTAAAATGCTTATTTCGTGTTATTAAAGAAATATGAATATTTTTCCCGTGAAACGTCACTGTTTTCAAATTATACCATATAAAATAAAATTAACTTTTGTTTCGTAGAACAAAAATACAATTTATATATTAAAATTAGTTATTTAAAATGAGTCACTATATATTTTTATATAAATACATACATATTTTAATTTATATTTAATATATATTTTATATTTTAATAAATATTTATATTAGTAACTGATTTTAATGACTAATTTTAATATATATCTGATAGAATTATTCTTAGAATATCATGATTTTTTTGGGGTTCTCTTTTGCCCTTTAGTTCATGTCAGTCTTCCTATGCAACTCTGGACGATGATGAAAAAAAGTGAAAGTAGTCCATTGAATATTTTTGAGTTGCGTTATTCGAATCAATAAAATTATGATAGAATGAAAGAGTTTAATTTCTAATGGAATAAAGTCCATCCAGTTCCAATAAAATCATCATATAATCAAGTTTTTATTGACCCACTAACTTTTCAACTTAAAAAAAAAAAAAAAAAAAAAACCTCAAGTTGGAGGCTCCAATTTGCAATTCTCCAAATTTAAATTTGTCATTTACAAATTGGAACCTCAATTTTCTATACCTCTCAAAAATCTTGCTTCTGATTTGTATTTTTAAATTAAAAAAAATCATTTTTATATTATTTAAAAATACACCTATCATCTCTATATCTGTATCTATATCTATTTATGATGCACGGACATGGGACACGACACGACACAGGACACACCGACACGCGAATTTTAAAATCTTACATGACACGGAGACACACATATATATAAAATATAAAATAATTGTTTAGATAAATTTTAATGATATTTTGATATTTTATTGATATTAAAATATAAAATAAAATTTTTAATGTCTTATTTTAATTATATCAAGTATTTAAAATATTTTTTGTTTTAATAAATAATAATATATACTATATCTAAATTTATTTTAAGAATAAGACTGGACACGCGGACACGTGATGGTATTTAGGTGTGTCCAAGCGTGTCCGAAGAAAATTTTTTTAATTTTTTATTAAGACACAGTCAGCAGACACGCGTTTTGGACGAATATTAGTGAGGGTCGTGTCCTAAATGTGTCCGACACGTAGACGCGATAACTCAGAAAAAATATCCGTGACTCATAGATATCTATACATAACAGGTTCCACAAGATAACCCAAAAAAATGAGCCGCGAGCTTGTGATTGCAAGAAATATGGTGTACTATAGGGATTTATGACGAATTTTATATTCAAAACCAATAAGGCTACCAATGGATAATTTTTGGCAAAGAAAACTTTGATAAAAAATTATTATCGTCGGGTTTTCTGATCCGGCAAAAATAAGAACTTCTTGATAGTTGGATTTGTCTAAGGAAAAAAGTCATCATTGACAAAAAAAATGTCTTCATTACTGTAGGAGTTTTTTATGCTACAGGTGAATTAATTATGGCATTAAATAAATCTAGAAAAACAATTCATTTTGTATTCATTGTCTGAAACCTCTGGATGGTAATTTTTTTATAATCCTATGATGATAACTTTTTAATATTTACTTTTTTTTGTAGTCCTAATGAATACGTATTTCAAATGTTTGTAATATGAAAAAATTAAATATTATTTAAAAGTTATTAATTTATTTTGATATATTTTGATTTTTATTTATTTAGTTATTAGATTAGATTTTATATTTGTAAATCAATAATAATTAAAACATACATTCAAATAAGTTTAAATATTCTTTAAATATTTTTATACAAGATTCAAATTGAATATTCTACTAATCTAAGAACTATAGATATTCTTTCCCTAAATCTTCTCATAATTAGAGATCAAATCACTACTGGACCGATTTACAAAACGGAAATGTTTAGTAATTAAAAAAAAATTGCCAAAACAGCCATAATTTGTCTTATTTAGTATTTATTAATTGTCGCGACAATTAATGAATACTAAATAAGGCAAGTTTTGGCTGTTTTTTTTTTTTTTGTCTCCCTAGCATTACCCGTTGACTATGATATAACGAAAAATTATCTAGATTATAATTTTTGAAATCTCTTCTAAAATAGAAGAGTTAAAGAAGAAAATAAAAAAAAAACTAGAGAGAGTTTAGACAAAATTTTGCAACAATTCGTTTTTTGTGTAGTTTCTTCTATCATCTTCTAAAATTTGAGATTTTATATATATAATAAGAGAGCATTAAAGATCCATTGAAAATTCTTCTTCTGCCATACTCACTTTGCTACTTGAAACAAGAATAAAGGGCAAGTGCTTTTTGTTTATTTCGATTCGGCTTCTAAAATTATTTTACTTTTACAAGTTTAAATTTCATCTAATTTATTTATTTTATTTAAAGAAATTTTTTTAATATATTAGATAAAAAATTTCTTGAAATTTCTTAAAATTTATTATACACTTGAGATAGCAAATATTAGATAATAATTAATGAAATTATTAAATTATATTTAAATTTGTTAACCATTAATGCTTCAATTTAAGATATCGTGAAGCTAACCTACACTATCTCTCAAATTGAAATTTTTTTTTCTCTCTGTTTATGTTCTTATTTCCAAACAACTATCTTTTTATTTTCACAATTTTGCTTTTATTTTCATATTTTTATCTCGAGAGAACAATCAAGGAAACGCTTGTAATGTTTTTTCAAACTATGTCAGAGGACTGAGGAGCCCAATAAAATTGAGATGCCCACTAATAAAACTAAATTATTATTATTATTATTATTATTATTATTATTATTATTAACTTAGAAAAATAAATTAAACATTAATTTGCGGCGTTGACATTCATCATAGACATAATAATTATTTCATACAATTTTAGATATATCATATCTCATTAACAAATTTTTTAAAAATTGCGTTTGAAAAAGAGATTGAACTGAAAAATAGAAATCAAAAGATAAAAACTGAGATATAGATATTAAATTAAATCTCTATATTATGTTTAGCATAAGAAGTGTTAAATTAAATTATATTTCAGTATCATATTTAGTTTAAAATACATACAAAAATTGAATGATAGATTTAAAATTTAAAAAATTAATTGAGAATATTTTTTGAAAAAAATGTTATTAAAATTTCAATGTTCATTCTTATTAAAAATTTCAGTCTTGTATTTCCACTTCTTAAAAATATAAAAAAAAATTAAAATTTTAATTTCAATTTTTAATCACCAAATACAATACTCAGTCCTAATATTTCAATTTCAAACCCAATTTTAGAGAACAAACGCTGCCTAATATACATAAAATTATTTGTCAATTTTGATAACCAATCTGTATTAAAGAAAGAAATGTGACATTTAACTGAAAGAATTCAGAGACTTTGTTAGTTAACTAATCACTACCATAATATAAAATTAGATAGAATAATATCAGCGACACTTCCAACTCAATTAGGCATAGATCCATGTAATGGATGGTAATAAGGTGTGCTTCCGTTTAAATCCACTAATTATCATTTTTATTATTTTAATCTATCCACCATATCCAGATCAAATTCTAATTAATAATCTAGTTTGACTAATTAATATCCAATTAGGCATAAAATATATCACTAGGCTTAATCATGTATACTTATAGACACACAAAAAAATGATAACTATATATTACAATATCAAATTATATAATATAAAGATAAATCCTACATAATACTAAAAATGACGCATGCCTTCATATAATATAACTTCATTCCCTAATATATTACTTTTATTTTATTTGTCACTGTGTGAAAGGGTAGATGTGTCAAAAATATTTCCACTTTTCAATTATCTTTTCCTTGATGATGCTTATTAACATTTTGCTAGATTATTCATTTGTTTAAATTTAGTTTTTTTTTTTTTTTTAAGAAAACCAAATAGTTAACAAATTCAAATTATAATATTTTTATTTTAAATTAAATAGTATTTGATTTCAGTTATAATTTTTTAAATTTAAAACTTTAAATCCTAAATTTTTATCAATTTATTTACCTAAAAGGGGAAAACTAAAGATATTTTTTTAAAACACTAAATGTTGCAATTTGAATGTTACCAAAATTTAGAGGATGACATTAATCTAAAGCAATATTATCATGGGTATTTATCTAATATACATGTTAAAATGTTATTGAAATTTTATATTTGGTAGAATAATAATAATATAATATAGTAGATGTAACTACAGCATTTAGCAGTGTTTGGGATTAGAATATATTTTATTAAAACATTATATATTAATATAATATCTAGGTATATTTTATATTGATTTTATATTAATTTAATTTGATATTAGCCAGCCCTCATTATACATCGCTTATAACATTTAATTAATCTATGAACACATTTGAGCAAATATTAGTTGACTTGTTATTAAAATTATTAAATTATATTTGAATTTGTTAATTATAAAAAATATTTTTTGAGATTTGGTAGAATTAACACCTACCTCTAAAACACAACCTTACAAAAGAACAAATTTTTTTTTTAAGTTATCTCTTTTTTCTTTTTCCGCTCTTGTTTTTTTTATTATTCCTCACATAAACATTAACTTAGCCTTTTGCATTATAGAAAGAGATAGAATAAAAAAATAAAATGGTATTTTCTATGTAAGCACTAAGCGTGAAAAGATGAAGTTTCTAAGAGGAAGAATGATTGTTGAATATTTACGAATTTTCTGCTTTATAATTTAAAAATGGCCAATTTTTTTTCTAAATTTAAAAATGATCAACACTTTCAAATTTTGAATCAGTTACTACGAATTAAGAGTCCCAATGAAAATTCTAATTCTAAACAAAGATGATAATTTAAAATCATAAACGTTAAATATCGTGTTGAAAAAAGTTTTTTTTTTTTATAATATTTAAGTGAAAATATTTTTTTATTGTGGTAGTGTGTTATGATTTATATTTTTTTTTTAAATTATTCATGAATATCTAACTTTCTACCTATAACTTAAACTTCAAACTTGACTAATGAAACTTCTAACATTTTTTTAATTTAAGACAATATGTTCATTATTTTCAATATCAATTTTATATTCAATTTTAAAAATCATCTTACAAAACATTATGTCCAATTTTTTATTTCCATCAATAATATAAATGAGAACAACACCTCATACATAACTTTATTATTACAACCTGATCGGATTGGATATAATCAAAATTTCGATCCGATTTGTACTAAAATTATCAAATTTAATATCCACAGTTTTTTAAGATTGGATCCAATCCGTACATTTACAGATCGGATATCAAATATATCTACAAAATATAAAAATATTTAAAAAAATTTATTTTGATTAAAAATATCAATAATATCTTTTTTTTCCTACTCTTTTAAACATATTTATTTTTAAAATAATATCAAACATATTTTTCATAAACAATAAAAATAAAATAATACAACATATATAATAATTATTAGTTGAAATAAAATATAAAAAAAATATTTACTTATTTATTTATTTCTAAAAATTCTCAAATATACGAATACCTATATAAAATTTGCAATCCGATCTTATTAGTATACGGATCGAGTCTGATCTGATTCGATAGTCTTGTAAATCAGATTCATATCCATAATTTTTTTATAAAATTCGAATAAACACTGCGAATATACAGATCGAACTCGATCCATGAGCACTCCTAATAAACTTTATTATTTGAACTTTGAATATAAATACTTACACCGCACCGGTTGAAGACCAATGTGTGTGCATATATATATGTATATGAATATATGTGATCCTAATCTTAATGTAGGATAGCTGTACTATGATTGAAGAAGATAAATGCAAGTTGGCAGGGCAATATATATCTATATTGTTGAGTCCACGCGTCTTAATTCAAAGTGTGAAGAGGGACACCTATGTCTCAATAAATGCTGAGTATGTAACTCAGTTTCAATTCATATTTCATGTCTGCTTCTTCTTCTTCTTCTTCCATTTGGTCAAAGTTTGGGACTTTTGGGGATTAATACAATGCCGCTGTTTTTGGTATATACGGCATTCTTCTTGTTGTGTAGTAGGATTCTCTTCATTTAGATATATAATTATATATTGCAACAACAATCCATTGACCCACCTATATCTTCCTCTATATATATACATACTTATATAGAGAAATCAACTATTTATACTTAAATATAAACATCATGATTTAAAATGTCAAATAATTTTTTATGAGATATATTAAAAATAGGGTGTCAAAATGGACTAAATTCATCGGGCCAACCCATTTATCCGTTTAAATAGGAGGGTTTTGCCTCTAAAATTAAGCTCGTTTAAATTTCGGGCTAAACGGGCTGAGTCCGATTAACCCGAAAAAAATGACGGGTTAAATGGACTAGCCCGTTTAATTTTTTTTTACATTTTTTTAAAAAAAAGTTGCACTTTTAGCTAATATTTCTCTCGATCCAACCCGAAATCCAACCAATCAACTAAAAAAATATTATTTTTAATGGTTTTTGACCTAAAAGTGGTATTTTTTGTCAAAATATTTTTCAAAAAATAAAATAAAATGATAAACGGGCTGACCCGTTTAACCCATCGGGCTGACCATAAACGGTCCGAGCTAGAAAATTTTGGCCCGCAAATAAAGCGGACTTAAACGGACTAGCCCGTTTAACCCGCGAGCTTAACGAACCGCGCCTAAATGGGCCGGACTAGCTCGTTTGACAGCCCTAATTAAAGTCGTTAGAAATGATTTTTTTATTATTTAATTATTAATTGAATTTTTTAGTTTAATTCTTTTAATTTAATAATCTAACAATATATTTTATTTTATATTTTAATAATTAATTAACAATAAAAAATAATAAATTCTAATAATATTTTAACATTTTTTTTATATATATGATCAATTTTATCAATCTAATATAGTATAATCATATTATATTGCTTTAATAATCAAATATCAAATTCGAGAAAATTTATAAATCAACATGTATTTAATCGCATTTTTTTATTTAAATTAAATAAATAAAATATTTATCAAAATATGTAACATGTATATAATTTATAATTTTAAATATATGTACACATTTCGGATACTATGATAAAAAAAAATTTAAAAGATAAATTAAATATTATGTACCTAAGATATGATAGAAATTTAAACAAAAATATATTCGGAATATGATTCAACCGCAAAGTTGTACATAAACTAGTACTCAAAATATATGCACAACAAATTTAATGTCAGTATATTTAATATAAGTGTATTATTATAACGATTTAATTATAATATTATGTATTTATATTATTGTATTTATATAATTAATTAAATATTTGATTTTAAAAAAAATTAATAATTCAAATTTTTTAAATTAAAAATTAATGATATATATTTTTTAAACTTCTATCATATCCTAGATACATAGTATCCGATCGATTAGCATTTTTACATATATTTTTGTTATAGTAGTCAAGATGTGTATGCGTATTTGAAATTATAAATTGTCTACAAATTATATATTTTTGATAAATATTATATTTATTTAATTTAAATAAAAAAATTCTATATAATCTAATTAAGTCTCATTTACTTGCATTTTTTATATGTGCATGTGTCTATGAATATGTAGACTACCCTGATGTAGAAATACAATAATGTACAATAAAAAATCTGGATAATTTAATAATTAATATTTAAAAATTTATATTGTTGATAAAAATTATTTTAAAAATATGAATGATAAATAAATTTTAAAAAAATTAAAAATATAATAAAATAATAAAATATTATATATATCTTTTTAAAGGATTTTAATAATTAGATTTTGATTAGGTTTTTTGGAAATATGATTATAAAAATAAGACTTTTATCACTAACATTTAATAATTTTAAGTTAAAATGAATATTTTTGTGTGAATGATCGAATTTATTAATAAAATAAAAAAAGACATCTAATGATCAAATTTCACTTTAATTGTTTTTCTGTATTTTTTAAATATTTATTCAATATTTTTGCACGAATCACATGTATAAAATATTTACCAAATATAAAATATGTTAATTAATATTATACTATAATTATTATCAATTATGTTAGATATATTAAAATTAATTATTAATTAATATAAAATATATATTAAAATATAAAATATATATTAAAAATAAATTAAATAATATATATTTATATATAAATATATAATAATTAATTTTAATATACTATAATATTTTTAAATTAAAATAAACTATCATTTCTACCCATAAAAATTGAAGACGCTGACATATCTACCCATAGAACATAAAAATTACCATTTGTACCCATAAAAGATTGATTTTCACATGCAAAATTATCCAAACCCTAAATAATTACATAAAATTTTCAAACTACCCCCTTCTCTTCTCTCACGCACCCACCCTCACTCACTATCTGTAGCACCAAAACCACTAGTATCGTAGCATCATCTCCCTTCCTACTCTCTTTCTCTATCTATCACTCACTCACTCACTCACTTTTTCTCTCTCATCTCTTGAACATCAACATAGCCTAGCCACTATCCTCTTCAAAATCACAAAAAAGAACAAACTCAGATCAAATTGAAGAATAGAACATGCACAAATTCAAAATAAAACCCTAATTTCTTAGAACTTTCACAAAAAATTGACAATTTCTCAGACTTCAGATCACCATTTTCGTTGCAAATAATACAGAACACTAATTTGATTTTGGCGACACTGGGAGGAGATGACGAAGACGAAGATACAACATTGGGAAAAGGAAGGAACTCAATGCTAAAGAAGTTGGGGTTGCAGAAAATAGAGAATTCTGCTACTTCCTGAAGCCAAAAACCTCCCGAAGAAGAAGAAGAAGATGGAGCTCGCGATGGCAAAAGGAGGAACCACCATTAATGCACAGAAAAGAGAGAAGAACGACAGAGAAGAGAGAAACATCAATAGGAAAAGAAGAGGAAGGAGAAAAGTGCGAAGAGGGGGGAGAGAAAGAGAGAAAGAACGATTAAAGAAGATGGAGGAGAAGAAAGAGAGAGAGAGAGAGAGAGTGGAAAGGGGATGGTGCTGCAGCAGTGCTAATTCACGGCTTAGATGAAGAATTGAAGAGGATGACTACTAAGGATAATTTAGGGATTTTATGTAATTATTTAGAGTTTGGATAATTTTGCTTACGAAAGTCAATTTTTATGGGTACAAATGATAATTTTAATCTTTTATGAGTAAATATGTCAGCATTTTCAAATTTTATGGATAAAAATTGTAGTTTACTTTTTAAAATTATTATAATCAAATGCGCCCGGATAGATTTTAATTTAGAACTCCTTAGATCTTTTACTACCAATAACGTCATTTTTTTCACTGGTATATATATATATATATATATATATATGTAAATTAGCTCTTTGATATCTCATGAGATTAAATAAGCACTATTTAATTAATTTATTAGATTGATCTAATAATTAATTTATTAATTTTTTAGTAATTTAAATAAATTAAACCAAAAAAATAAGAAAAACAAAAAAACTGGTTAAATTGAGGATAGTTCCATTTAAAATTATTCTTAAATTCTTTTTAAGGAAAAGAAAGCTCCACATGATGAAGTTGTAACTTCATCGCCATCTTTACCATAGTATCTGCCACTGTGTTTGCATCTCTCATAATCAAACGAAAGTCAACTCGCCAATTCAAATGCACGATATTTTTTATTGAGTACCAACGGATCAATAAATCCAAAATCTTCTTGGTGATTAGTAACAAGATTAAATGTTTCCACACAATCCGTCTCATAAATAACATCTCATTGACCCACATCTCAAGCTAAGAAATATCCTCTCCAAATAGCAAACAATTTCCCTTGAAAAATACTATTACTCCCAATCATTCCTAAACATCCCCTTTGCCAACACTCGTTACAATCTCTAATAACGCAAGCAAAATCAATACTACTACCCGAATCAGGATAACTAGCATCACAATTAATAGTACTAATGGATGAGAATTCCAAAAACCATTTAGAATAGAGGAAATGGACATACATTGTAATTCAAAAATATTCCTAAGCTTCGTTTCTGAAACTAATACCAGATAAATCACTTTTTTCGAAGGCCAAGTCTTGTGGGGATTAAAGATGTCATTGTTCCTTACACGCTATATCCACCAAAGTCCCAAAAAGAACCTGAACTGATGCTCTCTGCTATGATACAAGAACCAGTTCTTCAAATTTAGAGAATGACAATAAATATTCAACCTATGTCATACAAGTTGAGCTTTTGGATAAATCCGAATACAATGTAAAACCGATTCCTGGCTAAAAAGACATCTTGGGTACCTATCCAATGATGACATCCCTCTTCTGAAGTGAAAACTTGCAATAGGAAGAGCCTCCTTAAGATACAGCCAAGCAAAAAAATTGTGCTTTTTCGGAACAAGCTGACGCCAAAACTAAAGCTAATTCTTCCGCTCCTCCCAACCAAACAGCTGCTTACACAACCACAAGTAATCATTGCGTGAGTCATAGACTTTGGCAGCAGATCCACACCAATACCAACCCATTTCCGGACCTGCTTGCACATTTGGATTGTAAGAAAGAATATTACCTTTCAAATTTTGAGATAAAGGGGAATAAAGAGTATCCAAATACCACCTACCAACCGACTAGATATCCTGTATCCGAAGGTTCGAATCAGAAATGTGAAAATAATCCATCTCATTAGATAAATTCCCTTCTCTCCTCCAGCTAAAAAACCAAAATTTTTTGTTCAAATCCCCAATACACCAAACAAATCCATCTTTCGACACTTTTCAAACCTTGCAAAGACTCCTTCAAATGGGAGAGCCCTTATTCTTAAGACAACTAAAACAGTCATATAGAGATGATCGGTATTTGGCATCTAACAATTGGATCCATAACTTGTTTGACTGTTGGAAAAAAGTCCAAACTACCTTCTCAAGAAGAGCAATATTCACACAATAAAGATCTCTAATCCCCAAATTTCCATATTTTTTTGGAGTAACCAGTACTTTCCAACTAATAAGATTCAATCCTCTTCTATCAACTTGTCCTTTTTAAAGAAAATTTATCATCATAGACTCCAATATACTAATGATTCCTTTAGAAAAAATAGAGACTTGCATCTGGTACGTGGTAATAGCGGTCGCAACGAATTAACTAAGTAGATAGAGTCTACCAGCCCAATTAAATAAACCCCATTTCCACCTTGTTAGTCTACCCCAATTCTTATCCAGGACACCATTAAAAGTTGAATGGGTCACCGTAGAATGGCTAAAGGTAACCCCAAGATACTTGTCCAAACTCTGAACAAAACTGATATAAAACACCCCAATAAAAACCTCTTTCCTTGTTGCAGAGATATTCTTGGAGCAAAGCGTTTTAGACTTCTCCACATTAATCTTCATCCCAAATACTTTGCAAAAAGTTTCTAAAACCAACATCACATTTTGCACTTGTCTCTTTGTAGCTTTATAGAATAAAAGCAAGTCATCCGCAAACATTAAGTGAGATATTCTTGGTCCTCCTCTAAAAACAACTGACTCTCACAAGCCCAAATCAATCTAATGACTAATAAAGCATGCCAATCTCTCTATACACAATACAAAAAGATAGGGTGATATAGGATATTCTTGTCTAAGACCCCGGCTAGGAGTAAAGACATTCAGACGATTTTCATTCCAAAAAAATAGATAAGGGGAAAGCAGTGACATAATTCATAATCAAATTAATTGTAGGACTGGAAAAACCAAAGCTTTTAAGGGTATGGGTTAAAAACTTCCCGTCAACTCTATCATAAGCTTTCTCCAGGTCAATCTTAAAAACCAATGTGCCTTTTTTGATTTAGTCTTTTTCATAAAGTAGAGGACCTCTTGAGCAATGATGTTGTTAGGAGTTCTTCGTCTCGGAATAAATCCTCTTTGAAGCGGGCCAACAATCTCTGCAAGATGATGACGGATCCTATTAATAAGGAATTTCGTGATAATCTTGTAAACTACATTGCACAGACTAATCGGTTTGAAATTTTTCATAGATACTGGCGATTCAATCTTTGAAATAAGAACCAGTAAAGTCTCCATCATTCTCGGATCAAGAGCAATATTGAAAAAAGCCTGATTAACTATCTTCCAAACATCATAACCAATAATCTTTCAATATTTCTTGAAAAAGAAAGCTTTAAACTCATCAAGACCTGAAACTTTAAAAGAGTTCATATAAAAGACAGCTATCGTGACTTTTTTTTATAACCGTAAAATCATTACAAACTTCTTCATTTAAAGAAGGATAATCAAAATAAATTAATTAAAAATAATAAAAATTTACTTTATTTAACATTAATTAATTATTATTATTTCTTTAACATTATTGTTATTTAAATAAACATCAAAAATTCTAATACCGTTTTATATATATAATAATTAGTTGGCCAATAATAAATCATTAAATAAAATTTTAATTCGCAAATATATTATCGAATGAGTGCACAACCAAAAATAGGAGCACGTGAAAATAAATGCAAAGAGTTGTTTGTTTAGTTTTACCCAGAATGAAGCTTGTGAGACAACGTGGGGCAAGTCCTCAATTAATGCAACGGAAATATTAGTGTGTTCTTTTATTTTCTATTTTTAAGTTCAAGATCCAAATTCTTTTGGGTGCTCTAAATATAATTAACCATAGTTGCTTGTGCACTTCCGGGATTATTTATTTATTATTACTTGCATAAAAGCAATTTCATTCTTAATATGACCAGCTATAATACAACAAAACAGCGTGTCGGTGTTTTATTTTGTTTTTATAGTATTGATTAATTTGCCTTTGATTTCGTTGCAAGAAAGAATGTACGAAATTCCAAGGCAAATTGGGTCATGCATTGACAAATCACATTACTATAATAATCAATCAATATAATTGATTCCGCGGCATATGAATTTTAATCTAGATGTGCATCACTATCATTCTTAAGATATTCAATAAGAATAATATTTAAGAGATAATAATTTAAAATTTATTTAATTTAATATTATGTATTTATTCTAGTTTAATGACCACAAACAAAAGATATAAAAGATAAATTATAGTTATTTTTATTGTCAAAATTTGTTCTATAAGCTAGCGTTTGTTTTGAGATACTGAGACAGAAACTGAGAGACTGAGATTGTTGGTTTAGAAATTGGTACTAAAATTTTTATCTCTGTTTTAAAAATTTCAGTATTTCAGTACCTCTAAAAAGTAGGAACACATGAGATTAAAATTTTTAGAGATGAAAACTGAAACTTTAATAACATTTTATACCTAAAATATCCTCATTTGAATTAATTAATTCTAATTTTACCCTTTATACAAATTAAATTAGAGTTTCATTCTTGTTTCAATTTCTGTCTCCTACTTTGCACCAAATATAATACTAAAATTTATTTCTTAGTCTCTGTCTCTTAATCCCAGTCTTTCCATCTCTGTCTCTCCACCAAACGTTACCTAACATTTTCGTTAAATAAATGGTTCAATTATATAGTTATACATATAGATTTAAAAATAAGAATATCTTAATTTAAACAAATAAAAAATAATAACAGAATACTAAATAATTAAATATACAAAACATGAAAGTGAAGGAAATAGACCATCCTAATAATTAATAAATCAGCGTACCCAAATCTTGACTTAAGTGCATATTACAACTAAGCGGCTTTGTGAGCTTTTTTGCAGATAATAATAATAATAATAATAATTATTCTCTTTTTTATTCTTTTTTTTCATTTAATTTTATTTTTTTTTACGCGTTTACAAGTCTTCGACTTCAACCCTGTCTGCTGCCAGAAACTTCCAAGGGACCATGCCTTTTGCTTTTACATTAACGGGCTAAGCCTTCCATACTATATTATTATTTTACAATTTTTATTTTAAAAATTATTTTTTTCATAGATTGATTCATTTATTGCTTTCAATTATTTTTAATATTCTATTAGATAAATAAATCTTGAATAAAATTTATTATAAAATAATTAAATCTTAAAAAATATCACTTTAACACAAATTAATTTTCTTCAACACAAATATCACTTTAATTGGATTCTTATATTATTGAATTTTGTAAATTAGATTATTGTATTGTTGCATAAAAAATATTAGAGTTAACAAATTATTATTTCTTTCTAAATTAAGAAAAAAACTCATATTTAAGGGTTAAATTTCAAACCTTAAACATCTTCTAATTTTTTAAATATTCTGTTATTTTTAATATTTTTGACACAAAAAAAATTTAATTATAAAATTTAAAATGATATAAACATTCAATTAAAAAAATTTTAAATTATAAAAATTTAATTATAAATTTAATCAAGTTTAGAAATTAATAAAATAATTTAATCTAATAATAATAATAATAAAATTGTTTATCAACAAAGGAAAAATCACAGAAATGAGTAATGTATCTTAAATGCCTTAAATAGCGACAGGTAAAATCCAACCTCTGAAAAGGAATACGATACGAAAAGTAGATTTTTATAATGTAGTATTTGGAGTTATTTGGAGCACACTGCTGGTGAAACTACTTATCACCTCTCATTCATTTCTATTTCTAATTGGCATATAAGTTTAATGTTTACTCCACTAACCATCAATTTATGCCATTTCCTTGTAGCAATGTAATTAATTTTTGCCCTATTGAGCTTACAACAATAGTATATACATTAATAGTCATTATATGTTTGTATATATTTATATATTATATTATATATTTTTAATATATATTTTATATTCTCATAATTATTCTATATAAATAATTAATTTAATAATTTTTTATGTGTATGTAATATTGTTGAACTTTATAATTATATATATCAGTAATAATAATATAAAATATATATTTTAAATATTTTAACTTGTTACAAAATATTTAATTTAAAATTTTTATATATGTCATGATTAATGATAAAATATTAAAAATAAATAAAACTCATTACTTTAATGATAAATATATTATTATTAAAATTACATAATATAAAATATATTTCATGATTAATGATAAAAATTAAAAATAAATAAAGATATTATAATAATAAATACATTTTATATTATTATTTTTACTAATATGATAATATTAATGATAATATAAAACATATATTACTACTAATGTAATAAATTTTAATTATTTTCAATATTTTTTTTATTAATCATGAAATATATAAAAAATTTAATTAAATATTTTTATAACAAGTTAAAATATTTAAAATAAATAAAAACTATTGCAATAATAATAAGTATATATTTTTTGTTATTTTTTTATTAAAATAATAAAATAATTATCACTAATGTACATATAAAAATAATTATTAAAAAGTATTTTAATCAAATAAACTATAATATATGTTATTTAACTCTGGAAAAAAAAGGAGAATATACGTTTTAGAAATAAGAGGGAAGAGAGTGTTATGTAGATATTTCATAGAAGAAGAGTGTATTATTTTTTCTATAATATAAAAATTCAATTACAAATTTTTTAATTAAAATTTAATAAAACTATAAAAATTAACACAATACTTAAGCCAAAAAAAATTATTCTTCTGCATTTTTAATTTCATAATATTTACTATAATAAAATTAGACATCCAAATTTTTTTAAACTAAATACTCAACTAAGTTATAGTGCGTTTATATATATATATATATATATATATATATATATATATATATATATATCATTTCTTCTTCTTTTATTATTTTTTATTCTCTTTTTTTTTATCCTTCTTCAATATCATGATTCGTCGTTGTCTTTTTCATTTTCTTCTTCTCCAATATATTAAAGGACATATATTGATTCATAACATAAAAAATTTTGATGCACAACACAATTTTTAAATGGCCACATGATCAAAAACATTGACACTTAATCAACAAAATACAACATAAAAATTTTAATACATAATACATAAAATTTGATATACAATATATAAATTTTTAAAAGACTACATATTTAAAATATTGACATCCAACTAAAAATATATATATAACATAAAAATTCTAGTGCATAGCAAAAAAATTTTTTACATACAGCACAGAAGTTTTTTATGTAAATACAAAAATATTTAAAAGACCACATATTTAAAACATTAACTTACCCAATCAACAAATTATATTCGTGACAAAAATTTATGTAATATACTGAAAAAATGCAAAAAAAAAAAAAATAATAATAATAATAACGCATGCATACGGTTTTTTTTGTTAGACTTGTATCAATTCTTCACTACAAAAACACTTATAGATATAATATCATTCTATTTACTATTTCAACATTTGATATATTTAAACACTTTTTAATTCAAATATATTGAATTATAAATATATCAAATTTTCACATTAACAAATATTGGAGGCACAAATGAAGCTTAGTAGTAGTAGAGGTATGCTAGGGTGGCACAATTATCATTGAAGGCATCTCCAAAAGCTGAAAGCAATGAGTAGTAAGTAATCTAGAAACAGATAAAGTAAGTCCCAATCATGAGCAAAAGGTAAACTAATTAAATACAGAAAGTAAATAAAACAACAACAACAACAAACAAAATTTAAAAAATAATCACAATAATAAAGGCAGGAAAAGGGAAAAGAGACAGAGTAAAAAAAAAAAAAAAAAAGAGTTCTTGATGTCACAATATATATAATTTGTTCAATTCAACAACAGTTTCTTTTCCTTTTACACAATTTCTTTCCTTGGAAATACAATATAAAAAAAAAAGAAAAAAAGAAAAGGGGGTGAGAGGTCTACAACCTTTGTTGGCAGACCCCACCCACCATTATTGCAACCTCCTTCTCCCAGCTCACAGATCTACACTTCCCACTTACCCCTCTCCCATTTCTTGCTTTTTCTCTCTTCTTTTTTTTTTCCCTATGCCAGATTCATATATATCTATAAATTCTACATTCCACCATCCCCATATGTGGACGTGGACCACAGCAATACTAATAATATTATTGATATTAATTATAATTAACAAAAAATAAATAACAGTTCAACAAAAAAAGAAACTAAATAAGATTAGTAGTAGTAGACGAGCACCGAAGAGAAAGAGAGAGAGCATGTGATGATGGTAACAATCAAGCGGAATCCTCGGGTTGCTCACTGGAGTTGGGAATTTCCTTTTTTACCCTCGGCTGGATCCCATAATAGCCAACGTACCACTTTACGAACTTCCTCAAACCAGAGGCGAGATCCGTGGTTGGCTTATACCCGAAATCCCTAAACGCCAGGCTGACGTTAGCGTGCGTGTATGGAACGTCGCCGTTTCGTGGCATCTTAATCACGTGCTTCTTCGCCTTCACATTCAACAGACTCTCCAATATCCCAACTAACTTCCCCACCGGCACCGGCGACGTGTTCCCCAAATTATAGATCCTCAGCTGCGCCGGTCCCCTCTTCTTCCCCCCGCTTCCGGTGCTCTTCTCCGCCGTATCCAGCGCCCCCACGCACCCCTTCACCACGTCATCGATGTACGTGAAATCACGCGCCACCTCCTTCCCGTCCTGCGTCTGGTAAACATCGATCCCCTTCCCTTGAAGAATGTCCTTCGTGAAAAAGAAGTACGCCATGTCTGGTCTCCCCCAAGGTCCGTACACCGTGAAGAATCTCAGCCCGGTGAGGGAAAGACCGTAGATATGGTTATAAGTGTGCGCTATTTCCTCTCCGGCTTTCTTCGTGGCGGCGTAGAGGCTCGCCGGTTGGTCGGTGCGGTGAAGCTCCGAGAAAGGGTTCTGTGTGTTGAGTCCGTACACGGAACTGGAAGAGGCCCACACAATTGACGGTTGAGGGTTCGCGGCTTTCGCTACTTCTAGAAGGTTGACGAAGCCGGCGATGTTGGATGCCACGTAGGATTGGGGGTTCTGCATGGCGTAACGGACGCCAGCCTGTGCGGCAAGGTGGAGAATGTGTGTGAATGGAACGACATCGAAGAGTTTCTTGAGCAACGGCGTGTCGTTTAGATCACCTTCGACGATGAAGATTTGGTGCTTTGAGAGGAGGTCTTGGCGTGCTCGCTTCAACGACGGATCGTAGTATGAGTTGAAGTTGTCGAGGCCGAGGACGCCGTCGCCGCGTTTCTTGAGTGCCAGGGAGCAGTGGGAACCCACGAAGCCTGCGGCGCCGGTGACCAGCACCGACATGCCGTTGGGGCGGCGTGGGGTGGAGGAGTGGCGGACTTGCTTCTCCCAGGATGCGCCTCCCACGCCTCCTCCGCCGAAAGCGGAGGAGAGGAAGCGGTGACGGTGGTGGTTGTTGTTGTTGTTGTTGTTACTAGAAGGAGATGAGTTGAGTGGAGGGTAGTTGAAGGTGAAGAGGAATACAAGGATAAGAGCTACGAGAATTGTTGCTCGGAAAAGAAGCTTGGAAGAAGCGTTGAGGAGTTTGGTGCTGTTTACTCTTCGGATGTAGCTGTTGTATCTTTCCAGCTTTATTGTTTTGCTTTTATCTGGAGGAGAAGCCATTCTTTCTTTCTTTCTTTCTTGATTATTGATGCTGTCACTACTGTGATTCTATTGTTCCAGCTATATATGTATATATGATTGTGTGCTCTTTTTGATGAAGAAGGGCTGCAACTACTCAAATAAGTGTGTATTGAGTTGTTTTTCTCTTTTCTATATGTTTTTCTTTTTTGGTGAGAGCTTTCGTGTGTGTTTTTTTGAGGTTGAGCCCTGAAGCTTCGAGGGTGTGTGAAGGATCAATATAAAGGAGAGGGAGGGAAGGAGAGAGAGGAGAAGTGAGAGTTTTCTTGGGTTGGTGTTGGTTGGAGACCACTTTCTTAATTTTATTTTATTTTATTTTTTATTTTAACTTTTAATTTAATTTTTTTATATTAAAAACTCTTGTCACATTGATGGAAAGTGATGGTGTTCATGTATTTAAAAAATATCGTTATGAAATATAATTTTTTGTTTTTTTTTTTTAATATAATGTATGAAAATATGTATTAAACTATTCTTTCGTTTTAGTCCATAACAACAATAAAAAAATTTCGTGACCCACAAATTCAGCCCAACAGAATACATAAATTCAATTACAATCTTAGTCTTTATTATCTTATCTTATCTTTATTTTATCTTTAGTTGTTCTTATCGTATCTTTATTTGTTTTTATCTTTCTTAAACCAATGCTCTATATATATTTAGTTTTAAATCTATCACCAATCAATAAAATTTTTTTCATTTTTTTTTATTCTTTCACAATTTTATCAATATATTTTATTGTTTCTAAGATTAAAATAAAAAACCTTTTAGTTAGAATTTGTTTGTATTTTGATTAATTTTCCATGTATTATCATTATTATTATTATTTATTGTCACCTCCTATCAAGCCTTTACAAGAAATTGTAGGCGAAGAATAATATTGGAGTGAGAGGAAGAAGAAAAATACAATAACAAATAAGAATGACTAATTTAGAGATTTTATAAAAGGATAGGAACGAAATTGGATCATAATATCAAATTTGAGGTCATATAGCTATTGTCTAATTTAGCATAACAAAAGAGTGTCACATCATTATTGTATTTACCGAGTCATGTTGAAAAGAGGTTCAATGACCACAATAGTATCTAAAATTCAATCTAAAAGATCATTATAGTACTATTAAAATTTAAGAGATCAAATTAAAAAAAATTAATATAAAAAATCACTATAAAAATTTAGTCCTTCTCAATTTTTTTAATTAAAATCTATTATATATATGTAATGTATTGAAGTCATTTAAAATTTGGTTAAAATTTTAAAAATATCCCTATTCACTTTTTTATACTAATAATGTGTGTGGTTAGGGGAATTATAAATAATTTTTAAGAATTTTAAGATAGAAATATCATATTTTCATGTTTGGTTCAAAATTTGAAAAGTTATTCCTAAACAAGTTTAATTTCAGACAATCAAAATACTATCATTTTAATTTCCACCTTTTTCCTGGATATATTTGATTTCCATAAAAATAGAATTTGAGTAACAAAGTAATACTTCAACCACATACCCATTAAGTGCATTCCTAAGATAACTACTCCTTATTATGCATCTAGTTTTTTTCATAATTGCTTTTGGTTCATTCTTTCATATAATATTTGTTTCCTTTTCTTTTTTTTTAACAAAGATAACTACTCCTTATTATGCATCTAGTTTTTTTCATAATTGCTTTTGGTTCATTCTTTCATATAATATTTGTTTCCTTTTCTTTTTTTTTAACAATGCATATATTGTTTAGAAAAATTTCATTTTTATTCTATTTCTATATATGTCTAATTCTAATTTCCCGCCATATATATTTTATTAAAATACATTATAATAATATTTTAATATTTTATTAATATTAAAATAATAAGAGTCAGCATAAATTATATATAAAAATATCAATTAAGAGATTTGGATATTTATATATATAACAATCTGTCATATGTATTTTTTGTAAGAATAAATTAGGATAACAAATCAAGCTGTTATATTAGAAAAAGATTTGTTGTGATTCGGTTCAGTAGGATGTATATATATAAAAGTTTGTATCAAAGACAAGACAGGTTGATTACCATTTCTTGTTATGGTATCAGAGCCTAACCTGAAAAACACATAGAATAGAGGACGACCTGAGAAATTATGGCGGCAGAGCCAGAGAAGACCATCGGAGACAAACCACACTTCTCAGGAGGAGACAAGAAGAAGACTCACTCGCCGTACGACTTCAACGCGAGTGATAACCCAGGAAACATAATCATGCAGGTGCAATTGCGTGGGCAAAATTATGACGAATGGGTGAGGGCTGTAAAGATTTCTCTTCGAGCTCAAAAAAAGTGGGGATTCATTGACGGAACTCACACAGAACCAGGAAAGGATGCACCTGAGCTTGAAGATTGTTGGACGGTCCAATCCATGATTGTTTCGTAGATTTTGAATACGATCGAGCCAAGCTTGCGGACCATTGTGACTTCTCTGTGGGAGGACATCAAAGAACGCTTCTCTATTGTGAATGGCCCTCGAATACAACAGTTGAAAGTAGATTTGACAAGGTGTAAGTAAGAAGGTGCGCCCATGGCTGTGTACTATGAGAAGCTGAAAATACTTTGGGATGAACTTGCAAACTGTGACCAGATTCCCAGATACACTTGTGGTGGGTGCAAGTATTCAATTGGCTCTCAACTTGTGAAGCGGAGCGAAGAAGAAAGGGTTCACCAATTTCTCACGGGCCTTGATGATGTCATCTATGCTACTGTGAGGTCGAGTATCGTTGCAACCGATCCCTTACCTTCGCTTAATCGCGTGTAAGCGATGTTAATTCAAGAGGAAAGGGTGAAGACAATCACCAAGTCGGCAGAAGAAAGGGGACTGGTTGTGGGACTTGCGGCGCATGTCGGCAACAAGGCTAGAGGGAGAGGTGAACATGGAAAAAGGTCGTGATGTGTTCCAAGTTCGGCAAAATTGGGTATGATGTGAAAGCGTGTTTTCAAATAGTGGGTTACCCAGAGTGGTGGGGTGACCGGCCAAGGCACGAAGGAAGAGGTGCTGGCAGAGGATCAGGAAGACAAGGGATGCGCAACTGAGGGGATCAAATGCATGCTAATGTGGCGTCTACTGGATGAAGTGGAAGTCGTGTGAACAACCTAGAAGAAAAAAATCTTGACATGACAGGTTTAACTAGTCTGAATCTGAGAAAATGACTGGTAAGAGAATTTGGGATTTGTGGATCATCAATAGTGGTGCTTCTATCCACATGATAGGTACCTTAAAAAATTTGTGTGAAAAAAAGGACCATTCCAGGATGCCCAGTGGGGCTGCCTGACGGTGAGTAAGTGTTTGCTTGCAAACAAGGAACTGTAGTTCTTGACAGAGGACTTCAGTTGAAAAATATCCTTTATATACCAAAATTAAAATGCAACTTGCTTTCTGTTCCACAATTGACTGATGAAGAAAACTGTGTTGTGCAATTCACTGACAAGTTGTGTATTATGCAAGGTCGCACTTCGAGGAAGATGATTGGAGCGGGTGAACAGAAGGATGGGCTCTATTAGTATCGTGGTGTGCACAAGGCTCAAGCAAGTCATGTCAAAGCTGAAAATCAATTTACTCTTTGGCATAAGAGATTGGGACATCCATCGTTTAAAATTGAGCAAATGATCCCCAATGTGAGTGACACATGTACTAGCGAAGAGGTGAATAAATTTTGTGAAATTTGTGAAAAATCCAAACAACCAAGAGATAAGTTTCCATTAAGTTATAGTCATGCTTCGAGTATTTTTTATTTGATTCATTGTGACTTGTGGGGGCCGTATAAAACTCCGTCGTCATGTGGAGCCTCATATTTCTTAACCATTGTGGATGATTGCTCACGGGCTGTTTGGATATATTTGTTAAAAGAAAAGGCGGAAGTGTCTGTTACGTTGAAAAATTTATTTGCTTTGGTTGAAAAACAATACAATAAATGCGTCAAAATGGTGCGATCCAATAATGGAACAGAATTCATGTGTTTAAAGCAGTACTTTATGCAATAAGGAGTGGTTCATCAAATTTCGTGTGTCGGAACTCCACAACAAAATGGAAGAGTTGAGCGCAAGCACAAGCATATTCTAAATGTTGTCCGGTCCTTGCGATTTCAAGGTAATCTCTCTATTGATTTTTGGGGAGAATGTGTTTTAACTGCCCGGCACCTAGTCAATCTCACACCGTCCACAGTGTTGAAAGGAAAATCCCATATGAAATTATTCATGGAAGAATTCCCAATTATGAACACTTGCGAGTGTTTGGTTCTTTGTGTTATGCTCACAATCAAAGTAGGAAAAATAACAAATTTGACAGTCGAAGAAGAAAATGTGTGTTTGTTGGGTATCCGTTTGGGGAAAAAGAATGGAAGCTTTTTGACTTGGAAAAGAAAGTTTTATTTGTCTCTCGTGATGTCCATTTCATTGAAGGTGTGTTTCCCTTCCGTGAAGCTGAAAGAGCAAACTCGCGAGTTGACCAAATTGGGCCCCAATGCTGGAACATGTTTTTGAATAGGATACTCCAATTGGGTCAATTTTCACTTCCCCAACAGCTGAGCCCATTCCTCCAAATCAAAATGAGACTCTAGATCATTCACCCACTGCACCTGACATCGAAGACAAGGGGGGACATGTCCTCCGAGACGACCTAGATGAGGACGTCGTCATCCCCTTCAAAACCATCGTCGAGGAAATGGTGCCGATCTCCGGTCTGCCACCAGCCACAATCGAAGCCGCCCTTGGCAGTGGACACCGCGTGAAAATGTCCTCCATCAAGTTGAGCGACTTTGTCACCACCGCCACTGTCCAAAAGAGCCCCTCCGACCAGAATCCGACTTCATCAACTTCCTCAAGTGTGTCATATCCTATGCAAAATTTTGTGAATTGCAACAATTTCTCTGACCAACACTGCATTTTTCTTGCTTCATTACTAGCCAAGCAAGAACCTCGGTACCTCTCCCAAGATGTCACAGATTCGCGATAGCGAGATGCCATGTCCAAAGAAATTCAAGCACTGGAAGTTAATAACCCGTGGAAGCTCACACCTCTTCCCCCAAGAAAGAAAGCTTATGGTTGTAAGTGGATTTATCGAATTAAATACAATTATGATGGGTCAGTCGAGCGATTCAAAGCATAGTTGGTCATCCTAGGTAATCATTAAGTGGAAGGACTAGATTACAATAAAACGTTCTCTTCGGTGGCAAAGATGGTGACCATTCGAACAACTCTTGCCGTTGCAGCAGCACAGGATTGGAAACTTCACCAAATGGATATCCATAACGCCTTTCTGCAAGGCGACCTTGATGAAGATGTGTACATGAAGCTCCCACCTGGGTTCCAAGTGTCTCAGCCAAGCTTAGTGTGTAAACTTCAAAAATCCATCTATGGCTTGCGACAAGCTCTGCGCTGTTGGTCTGCAAAATTATCCTCTGTCCTTACTCGATTTGGTTTTCAACAGTCACAAAAAGACCATTCCTTGTTCAATCTCTGTAAAAACGATGTCCACCTGGTTGTTTTGGTGTATGTTGATGACCTTGTGATTGTAGGAAATAATGGTGATGCAATTAACAAATTCAAATAATACTTGCACAAGTGCTTTCACATGAAAGACTTAGGGGACCTGAAATATTTCTTGGGGCTTGAAGTTGACCGATCTTCCAGTGAAATTTTTCTGTGCTAGCAGAAATACGTCTTGGACATCATCACTGAAGCAGGTTTGCTGGCTGCTAAGCCCGCAGCTACTCCGTGTGAGGAAAATCACCGGTCGGCATCCGCTAGTCCGCTACTGGCCTTGTTCTCTCTGATCCTAGCATGTATCGCCGCCTTGTTGGAAGACTCATATATTTGTACTTCACAAGACCTGACCTCGCCTACAGTGTTCATGTTTTGTCCCAGTTTATGCAGAACCCACGTACTGAACAGTGGCACGCCACTTTATGGGTTGTTTGGTATCTGAAAGGACATCCGGGGCAGGGCATACTTCTACCTAGAGAAAATGATTTGCAACTCTATGGCTTGTGTGATTCTGATTGAGCTGGCTATCCCTAACGCGCCGGTCTCTTACAGGGTGGTTCATCCAATTCGGTACCGTCCCTATCTCGTGAAAAACTCAGAAACAACAAACGGTCTCCACCTCTTTTGCTGAAGATGAGTACCGCTCAATGGCCAAGAAAACCAGGGAATTAATTTGGATAAAAGATATACTGTCCTTGCTTCACGTGTCTCATCCTGCTCTCATTCGCTTACACTGTGACAGTCAAGCGGTGCTCCACATTGCTAAAAATCCAATCTTATACGAACGTACCAAGCACATCGAAGTACACTGTCATTTTGTTCGGGATGAAATCGTACACAATCAACTCTTACCTTCTTATGTTCCTACTCATCTCCAATTAGCTGATATTTTCACCAAAGCCCTCGAGACGAAACAGTTTTGGAAGCTCTTAGTCAAGTTGGGCATTCAAGATTTACACACGCCAACTTGAGGGGGTAACAATGGTCAACATAAGTTATATATGAAAATGTCAATTAGGAGGTTTGGTTATTTATGTATATAGCAATCTGTCATATGTATTTCTGGTAAGAATAAATTAGGATAACAAATCAAGTTGTTATATTAGGAAAAGATTTGCTGTGATTCGGTTCAGTAGGGTGTATATATATGAAACTTTGTATCAAAGACAAGACAGGCCGATTATCATTTTTTATTATAAAATATAAATTAATTTTTTAAATATTTTTAATATTTTTATTTAATTATATAAAATATTTAAAAAAAATTAACAGTTAATAATATATATCATTTTTAAATTTATTTTAAGAATATATGTTAAAAATAAAATTGAACACATTAACATGTGATAGCATTTAAGTATGTTTAAGTGTGTTCGAAGAAATTTTTTTATTTTTTATTAAAATATAATTAGACATAAAAGACACGCGTGTCGGATAAGTGTCGATAAATATTATGTTTAAAATTTATCTGACACACAAACACAATAACTCGGCAAAGTGTTTATGGTTTATAGACATCAATATATCTTGAGTTTTCTCACCAAGACCCAAATCAGAAGATTGTTCAGCAAATGTTTTTATCAAAATTTGATTATCACGTTATGAAAATAGTTTAATTATACTAATATAAAAAACTTAATTATGCTACTTTGAAGCATTTGATTATAGTAGTGATTGATCATTTTATTTAAAAATATATTAAATAACATATATATAATGACTAATTTAATTGATAATTTATAATATTTATTGAATATTTGTTATTCTTACAAATGAGAAAGGAACGGATAAACAATGTAGTTAAAAATTTGTATGTTTTACTTTGTTAAAAAGGCTAAATTATTTCATTAATCAAAGGTATATAATAATTAGGGTTAACTACAATTTTGATCCTTAAAGTATAGGTTAAAAATATCTTTTTTCTTCACTAAAATACTCAATTTCTATTCTTCTTTTTCTTTCTTCTCCATCAATGGCAACAACAATAATAAAATTACCAACAACAAAACAACAACAATAAAATCAAAAATACAAAGTTCAGAGAATTGATTTTGTTTTTTCAGATATACAAAGCTCAGATAAATGTGATACTTTGCATTACAGCACCAGAAGATCAAAGAAATCAGAACACGAAAAAAAAATCAGAAGAACAAAACATAAAGAAACAGAAGAACAATGAAATCAGAAGCGCAGCAACAATAAGATCAAAGAAACAGAATCCGAATCAGAAGTATAATGAAATCAGAATCAGAAGTACAAAAACAATAAAAATCAGAATCAGAAGCAGAAGTAGAACGAATAAAAAACAGAACCCTAGAAGCACCGGCGGCAAGGAGTAGGGCAAGGACCAGCGTCGAGGAGCAGGGCGAGGATGCAAAACGGCGGCTAGGACCAGAAGCACCGGTGGTAGTGGCGGCAAGGGCGGAGCGCACCAAGTCACTATCCTCCACTGAGCCGCAATTCGTCGAAACCTCTCCTTCACTCTCAAGTCAACGCACATTCAAAAATTCGAGAAAATTCGGTCATTGAATAATCCAATCACTAAGCTTTAGCTTCAGATTCCTATGTTTCTTCTTTCGAATCCAATCCAGCAAATCAAAGCGATTCAACCATTCGAAACCGAGTTGAGAAGTAGTGAGTTAGGTTAATGGCGGACTCAGACAACGAGTCAGGAAGTGCACAGAACGCCGGGAACAATAACAGCGAGTTGTCGCTGCGGGAGCAGGACCGGTTCCTACCGATTGCGAACGTGAGCAAGATCATAAAGAAGGCACTCTCTCCCTCTGACTCTGATTCTCGACGGCGGCCCCAAACCTTGCCAGCGTCGTCCCCCCTTTCCCCCTTCGGGCCCTTCCCCTCTTCTTTCCTTCCCCTTCTTCTTCTTTCTTCCTCCCTCCCCCTCGCGTGATCCCCCTTCTTCCTTCTTATTTGTTCTGTTTTTCTTTTTTTTTTTAATTTATAATTTTTTTGATTAGGAGTAGTTTGGTAATAAAAATTAAAATTTTGAAAAAAAGGATAATTTTAAAACTAAGTTAAATCTTAAAAACGATTTTGTATTTAAAAAAGGTTAAAAACGACAAAATTTTTCGATATTTTTCAGAGACCAAAATCGTACTTAATCCTAATAATTATAAAAAATAATAAATATTTATGTTTTTCTCACTCTAAGATTGTGTACGTATATCTCAAATCTTATATTTTTATGAAAGCATAAATAATGCTATAATATTATTTAATATTTAATTCAAATATAATATTTTAAATTATTTAAATAAAATATAAAAAATTATTTTGTGTGTTAGATATATAAATAATTAAATTCATTAAATAATAATATATAACAAAGAATAATTTATTCTCAAAATTCTTAAGGATATGAAAGGCAATTACTACCCTAATTTACGACTGCTCTATTTTATTGATAATTTTCTAAAAAAGATTCCATCTACGACGAGTATTTTGAGATAGCTTTTATTATTCACGCTCAAATGTACATTGTTACATACTTAAGGCTGCATCTACTTATAAAAACAAAATAAGATAAAATATTAAAAATAAAATATAAAAAATAAAAATATAAATTTTAATATTTTTATATTTTATTTAATAATAAAATAAAATAAAATAAAACATAAAAAATTAATTTATCTTTTTAAAAAAAATATAATAATAAAAAATATAATTATAAAATATTAATAAAAATAATAAAAAATTAAAATAAATGATATCTTTTGTTAATATTTTTTGTATTTTTTATTAAAATATATGTAAAATATATTAATTTAATATTTTTAAATATAATATTTCTATTTATATTTCATCTATCGAATATAATTTTATATTTATGTATTTTTATTTTAATATTTCGTTCCTATAAATAAATACAGTCTGATAGTCTGTTTGAAACTGAGGTATAACTTGCTTTTACTGTCGAATTTGGGATATAGTGAACACATTTATCAAAAAAAAAAAAAAGAGGAAATCAAATACTAAAATTAAATCCTATATATGATAACATTTAAGAACATGAGTGCACCTCAATTGTCCAGCAAGAAGAAAATATTAAGCCATACTGCAGAAGTCTTTATTATTATTATTATTATTATTATTATTTGGCAATGCCAGCTAGCTATGGATCATAAAATGGTGATGGCCACCATGTGCATTACACGTGCTCAGATGTCAACCCTTAGGTCTAAATTCACACAACCAAGTTCAAGATCTCCACATAGGTAGCTACTCTTTTTTCTTATTTTCAACTTTCTTTTTTCTTTTTATTTATTTTACATTTTTAATTGGCAATAGTGTTAAATTGTTTGTTAGAAAAGCATTATACAATGGAGAGGTTTGGCCAGTTACCAAACCACATAGAATTTAAAAGAGAATGTAAATGGATAATGGTTTTTTTTTTTTTTTTTTTTTTATGAAGTGCGATCCATAATGACTAATGAGATTAATTAGTACCAAGATTTCATGTTCCATGCTGTAATAAACTACAACTGTAGCTGCAATATTGCTGCTGCAATATTAATTACCACAATGTATCTTGCAATAGCTATTAATTTTTCATATATTGTATTTAATTTAAAAAAAGAAAGAAAGCAAAAGATACTATATGATTCAGTTAATTATGAAAGCATCAATTTAGTTGACTTTTAAGTGACGAAAAAGATTATAGAAAAAGAGCCTGATTTTCTTAGTAATGTGGATGATTTATTGCGTGTATATTATAGTTTATTTTATGATGATTTATTAGAATATTGTTAGTTTTTAATATAATGATATGATAACATGCGTATTTTATTAGATGATATTGATGCTGATTTATACGGCGGTGGTAGTAGTGGTCTTTATGCTGCATTTCTTGATTTTTCTGCTCAAGAGGGTGGAAATGAAGATGAAGATGGCTCCACCAAAGCAAGTATGCAACAAGTTCTTACGGATTTTGATGATTGATAAATCATTAAATCTTCATGATATTTAGATATTTCTTTTCACTATTTAACTTTTGAGACTGTATTTTGATAAGATCATATGGATTCGGTTGACATTTCATGTAATGTTTTAAATTTAAAAGATATTTAAGATTTATATTAAATTATAATTATATTTTATGATGTTTATTTATAATTTTATTTATTATTTTATTTTGAAACGATTCTTTCGATTGAACTATCGGTTGAACCAGTTAGACTAATAAACTAATAAACCAATAATTAGAACGGTTTAATGATCGATTCAATTTTTCAAACCTTGGTTATTCCATATAAATTTTAATAAAGTGATCAATTTTTTCACAACAAAATAATAATTACATTTTTTTGTAACAGAATAATTAAACATTTTCGTTGCAATATAATTGAACTTTAATTTTCATGTACTAAAACAATAAGCTACCACTATATTTTTATATTTCTATTTCTATTTTGATTATAAATATAAATGTAATTTAATTATAAATGTGAATAAAATTTGATTATATTATTTATAAGATTTGATTATATGGATATATAATCATGTTTTATTATTATTCTATAATTAGTTGATTAGTCATAAGTGACTTTTTATATTTATATGAAATAATTATAGTTTTGAATTCAAAGAGATTGCAATTTGTCAACGAATTATAATTCAAATGACATAATTTCTCTATACTCATCTAGAAGTCGCGAATTCAAATTTCACTTTTAATTTTGAAAAAAAAAATTGCAATTTAAAAACTTCAGTCAGCACTCAAAGTGATTAATAGGGTTTCAAAGTCTTAATGTGGCTGAAGCCCTGATTTGCATACTCACATTATATTATAAAATATGGATATGGACAATGGACCAATAAAATTAAGTTATTTTATGAAATTGTGTGAGACCGTTGGCCACCGACAATAATATTAAAGTATAGATCGTTTTCATATTTGTCGATTGTCATTATTAATTAAGAATTTACAAATATTATAATAACAGTTACTAGTTACCAACTTTTATGTATGTTATGACATTTTGCGGTCATCACGTTAAACGAAACAATCAAAACCACAAATTAGACTAAAAAATAAAAGAAAATTGATGGCTTACTTATGTAATCTTCGAAATTCAATTCGATTTGAGTGTTGTGGCAAGTTTAGGCATTAATTAAGTTATGTTTTCTGAAGTACTTAGCTTAATCTGACTAGGAATTTTGATTACCTAATTAAAAAATGAGAACTGGCCTTGGTCGGCTGTCTAAATCATCGTTCATGGATTTATTCAAAAATTTGCATAAAACTAGATTTAATGCCAAAACTTTATATCTATGTTCGTTGATATACGTAAACCTTTGCCTCAACTAAAGTGATAGTACTAGTAGTATACAATATCGACAACTTTTAAATGTGATGCACAATATCAACATGATGCAGTGCATGTAGCATGTAGGTGATAATTACGATTTTGGTACTTAAGATATAAGTTTAAAATTTTTTTTTTCATCAATCTTTTTTTTCTTATAAAGTTATTTTTAAGATGTAAAATTAAATTTTAAAATCGTTATTTTTACTTAAATAATTAAAATGTGTTACATGACACTCTCTTATTAAAATTAAGGAAGATTATTTTTTTTCCGAAATTAACAAAATTCATTCCTATATTCTGTCATTTACTTTTCTTCTTTTTTTCTATTTCTCTCTATCCTTCTCACTATATATAATTTATATTTTATATTAAAAATTTGACAAATCAAAATGTGTTACCAGATATTTTTTATTACAATTAAAATAAAAAATTTTCTCTTAAAATTAACAAATTTTCTCTCTCATTCTTCTTCTTTATCTTTCTCTCTATTTTCTCTCATTTTCTATTTTTCTCTACCTTTCTATTCTATAAAAAATTAATAAAATAATATAATTCAAATAAAAAATATCATTATTATTATATACATTTTTTTAATTTTTTATTTAATTTTAAATTTTCACCACTTTTTTTTCTAATCTATATTTTTATTTCTCTTCTTTTAAATATTTATTATATATAATTTGGAGAGAATATTAATGTTGTGATTAAAAGTTAGAATCAAGATTCAATTATTTAAATAAAATTAATTTTGAGTTAATTTTGTAACTATCAGTATAAATTTTTTTATGCTAATATCTAATTATATTTTTATATACATAGAGAGAAAAATATTATTTTTAATAGCAAGCATAAAAATTTATTATTTTTATTTATGCAACAGACTTAACACGTAATCAAATGTAAAAGTATATAGGTTAAATTGTTTCAAATTTTAGATAATAAATATTAAAATTAATTATTAGTAAAAAATTAAACTCTTTCACATGAAAATAATAACTAAAAATTTTATTGTTTATTTTTTTATCTAAAAAGACACTGGTCTTCTTAATCAACAGAAACTTTTGTCTCCTATAATCTTTTTGTAAAAGTTATTTGATTTTATAAATTTTTTGAACCATAATCTATAATATCAGAATAAAACCAATATAATTTTAAAAGATTTATGTTCTTGTAATGTTATTACAAGTAAAAATACTAGTATACTTAAATTTTAAAGCACATTTTCTGAAAAATAGAATGACTTTAGAAAATTTTTAGAAGTGTATTCTGAGATATCTTAAGTTAAAATGTATTTTTAGATACAATATAAATAATAGGCTTTAAAACAAAGAGTTAAAAGGTTAAAAAAATTAAAATAAGCGATGTATATTGGTTCGACCTAAAATACCTTCGTCAAATCTTCAAGCAACATGTATATTTAGATATCTAAAATTTAAAGCATATTAATCATATTTTTAATAATTTAATTAATACATAAATAGTATCTTGTTAGACATTCCGTATTCATTTATATCAATCAAATTAAAAAAAAAAATTATTAAATACTAGCTACTAGTCTTATTTATATTTTGAGAATCTAGGCTTTACTTTGAATAATTAACTAATTAATTATTATTATTGTTATTTGTTTTTATAATCTCAATGGATCCGTCCATGATTACAATTATCAGTATCAGAAGCTAAGAAGGTATGAATTGAGATTCATGGTATGCTACTACATGTATAGAGTGAGGAGAACTTTCTTAAGGTATTATTATAAAATGGGACAAAATTTTCATTCAATGTCAAAGCTTCAATCTGATAAGTGTCACGATGGAAATTATATGGGTGTTGACAATAAAAAATAGAGTTTAGTTAAAAGTAAATGAAGCAAAATATAATATCTTTGTTAAAAAGAGGTGTGACGATTTTTCGATTGATGAATGCATAATGTGAGAGTGAAAAATAGAAGAAGGGTGAATAGATATAAAAATAAAAGAATTTTGGATATCTACTGGGAGAAATCGAACAGTTAGGACAAAGTGTTGGAAAAGAAAGACAATGATGTGGAGAGGAAAAAGAGAAAGAACAAAATAAATAAGATAAGCACTGTTTATTATATTATATGTCTATGATGCATGAATACTAACACGGATACGGGATACGATACAATATGAAATACACTGATACGCGAATTTTAAAATCTTACAAGACACGGGGACATGCATATATATAAAATATATAGTATTTTTTAGATAAATCGTAATGATATTTTGATATTTTATTGATATTAAAATATAAATTAATTTTTTAATTATTTTTAATATCTTATTTTAATTATATCAAGTATTTAAAATATTTTTTGTTTTAATAAATAATAATATATACTATATCTAAATTTATTTCAAGAATATATATTAAGAATAAGACTGGACATGCTGACACGTGATGGTATTTAGGTGTGTCCAAGCGTGTTTGGAGAAAAAATTTTATTTTTTATTAAGACACGGTTGGACACAGTAGACACGCGTGTCGGATGAGTGTTGGTGAGTGTCGTGTTCGAAATACTGCAACTCAGCGAAGCATCCGTGCTTCATCGTTATATGTTGATAATTTTGCCTTGAAGCAGCTTTGGAACCTTAGTGTACGACTCTTCCCAATCCCCATATATCTGTGCAATTGCCTTCTGTTTGGTCATCTACACCTTTCTGTAGGATGGTTTGAAATGATAGCTTGCTTGGACCGCACCTTGCAAAACCGGAATGCTTACAGAGGAGTTGGACTGAATCAATGGCAAGATGACCCTGCAGATCAGACTGCTATCTAACTGACGATAGTCTTGAGACATGGTAGGTGCTAGACAACTGTGCACTCCACCCACCCTCCAAACCTCCCTGAACACAACAAAACAGTATTACTTTAGCCATGTCGTACACCTACTTAATATATCGTAGAGAAGGACTGAAAAGCGCAAGTAAATTTAAGCTTACCAGTATCCGAGGTTCTGCCGAAGGGCCACACGGAGACTCCATTGACACCCACACTCAGCTTGATGGCACTGCACATGGTACTTTAACCGGTCTGATTCGATCACCCGGTACTCCACACTCCTCCAAATACTGTAGTTCTTCACACCCTGAAGTACTGCCTCTCGACTTCTAAACTTGTGGCCGATCCGAAACTCTACACCACCGTTTAGGTTATAATCCTCTTCACCCGTGTCAAAAAACGAAGTCCTCTCATGCATGGCATCCAGATCCAGACTGTGATAGTAAGATGGAACTGCCGAAAGCGCCTGAATTGGGTGAGGTGGAGGGAGGATATGGCGCGCCACAGTCTGAATAGGTATCTCCGATACACACTCATCCTCATCCCCACTATCGGACAAGTCGTTGTCCGCATTGTCCGCCACGTAATCCTCATCCGACTCCTCCTCGCCCTCCTTTGCCTCATCCACTGAAATGACGACATGAATGGGCGGTGGTGCGAGGGGTCGGTCGTCCTGTACATAGGTCGAGTGTACAAAACTCCCACCACCACTGTGTCCCACCTCCGCTGAAAGCTCCATTACCTGCTCCACCATGATCCTCCCATGGATGTCGAACATCAGTCGCACATGCTCGTCCCCTAGAAGTCGGAATAGTCAAAATCGGAAAACTCCGTTACCCATGGGTGCCAGCAACCGATACGCCACCCTTCTGATTTCCCTCGCTTGTGTACCACCAAGCTTGCTCAATATCAAACTCTTTAAATCCGACAACGTCTCCACACGTTGAGTGCGAAACAATATCGGATCCTCACACTCAAATGTCACCCCGTTGTTGCCATTTCTCATCCGACAATTGGGATAAACAAGCACAACTACGTATGGACTATTATTGCCCATTAATGCCTTGTGTTTGTGAGAAATATGAGACACAAAAAGGATAGGAAAAGTTTGTGAAGAATACTAAGGGTTACACATCCTTTTATAGCTGCTGGGATTGTCTTCTATATATCTCGTTTACACTGTACACGAGATGAACATTTCATGTATCTCGTTTACAGTGTAAACGAGATAGACATGGTTTGGCTGATCTGTCATATATCGTTTACACTGTAAATGAGATATGACTAGGTAATGCAAAACGGTAAATATTTTTAAAATTATTTATTTCGGTAATTATTACTTTTTTTATTTATTTAAATAAAAAATCCATTCAAGAAGTGTATAATTGGAATATGCTTCTATCCTCTTTCTTCTCTGTAAACGCCGATGTTACATCTGATTTTGGGGAAGAAGTCAAACGAGGTGCTGAAGCAAGTTTTAAAATTAGGAAACTTCACACTTCTATTAAAGGGGTGAACGACAAAGGATTGGAGTAAGGAGTGAGAACACAAGGTTTGGGTTCCCATAACTTACTGAGTTGTTTATTCTTCTCCTTCATAGTTTTCATTGAGTATCTCATTTTCTCAATTTAGTCTTTCTGTGTTTCAATGGTAAAAGGAAAAATGGTAAAGTTTGTAAGTAAAATTCTTTGAGTGAAAAAAAGATAGAGAGTTAGACTTGAAAAAAAAGTCTAAGTTTATTTTAGAAATTCTTTGTAAGTGTTTCTGTTTTGTTGTCATGATCTTGAGGAGATTCCCTTACAAGTTGGGTTAGCACTTTACAGTTGAAAGTTATGGTGAGTTCCTAGTCAAGTCTAGTTTGGGTTAGAAACTGAACTTGTCCTAGATAGAATTGGGTAGAATTTTAGGGATAATTAGTGAATGTATTTCTGTTGAAAGATAGTAAAATTCCATCATAGTTGTGAATTGTGATGGAGACTGAATGTAGGTTACATTGCACTGAGTAGCTGAATCAGGATACATCTATGTATCATTTCTCTTTCTGTTTTCTATTTTTGGTTCTACACTTTAGGAGACAAAACAAAAGTATCTCCTGATTATACTATCTAGCTACACTTAATTGTAACACTCTTTACACGTAATTCCATTTTGACTCCTACTGTATCAAGAGATAAGTCTAGAGTTTCTCCTATTTTCTACTCAAAGTGTCTCAATAGAATTCAAGTTCAAAAAGCAAAATAAAAGAAGGTTAAGATTCAACCCTCCATTCTCTTTGCCACTAATATCCATTAGTTAATTTTATAAAAAAAAATTTAAAAATAAATTATTCATTAGTATAAGAAATAAATAAGCATGACTTATAAAAACATAAGTGCTTGTTTGGGCACTATTAAATTGATAAAAAAAATATTTTTCATTAATTTTTTTATTTTTTACCGTATTTAGTAAATTTTTAATAGTAAAAGTAAAAGTACTAAAAAAATAAAAAAAAAATATTTTTTTAAAAAACTATAATTTACATATTTTTTTAAAAGATATTTTTTTTAAAAATATTTTTTACACAATAAATAAACAAAAAATATTTTTATATTAGTATATTTAAATATAATTAATAAATAAAATTTTTTTTTACATAAATTATTTAAATATAAAATTATTTTTATTTTTTTATAAAATTTAAAAAAAATATTTTCTTTTTGTAAGTTTACCCAAACAAACAAGTGTTAAGAATATTGCGCTCTTCTAATAATGTATATACATATGATGATGAGGGAGAACACGGCGCCATATGAGTGAACATGTGAGTAGAATTGATGCATGTTCGTATTCGCACCGACGGCAACAGCATCAGAATCAGCATGTGTCCATTCACTGGTTTTTTTGTAATTTCCATCACTTCCCTTCTCTCAACTGTTTCTTCCAAACTCAATATATATAGACACACACAAACATAGCCGCAAATAATGTTACACTTTCGATCTATTTGAAAGAAGAAGGATTCAACTAGCTAGTGTATATTATTCATTCATGCATGTCATCTGTCAAATAATTCTTTTCACTAATGTAACGGTAGAAATTCATATACAGTCAACTTTACGTGAAGAAGTCAAAAAAAAAAAAAACTTCATGTGAAGTTGATAATTAAAAGCCGTTAAAAACACATAACTTTTAATTCAGAAAAACTGCGTTTGTTTGCTCTACAACGAAGATATACATTAACAGGTATAATATGTGTTTGATCTTATATAATATATAAATTGGAAAAGTATGAGGAGTCAATAGAATTTTTGTACAATGTATACAATGGAGGTTTAGGGAGTATTAGAGATATAATCATTAGTGTTACCTTTTTCCATCAGCTGAAGCTTTTGGAATGAATAGTATCATGGCATGGTATTAGAACTCTAAATCCAAAAGGTCAAGAGTTCGATCCTGTGTAACCGGTGCATGCAATACTAGTTAACTATTGCATGCATAATTTACTCTAAAATGTGCAGTTTACGATTTCAAAAACTCATCACAACATAGCATCCCTGTTTAATTATTAACATTCCAACGGTTCTATTTAGTGGCACTTAACTAGATTTTCTGTCTTTTTTCAAAACTCTCTATGGTGGATAGTTCTTTTTAGTTGGACAGCTCTTAATAAGAGCACAAACATAAAGAGTTACAAAATATTTGAAGAGTCATTACTGAAAAAATGATCTGTTATGGTTCAAAGCCTTATCATTTGATTCATTGATTTTTTGTTGCCAGACTCTTTTTCAGCTATTTATTAAAATATCAAAACGAAATGAATACACTAAACTGACATGTCAAACCCAACAAAAAAAAATAGGTGGGATTAAGATTTTGAGCTCGTCAAATCCGCATCGCTAAATTCAAGAGGTTTGACGAGGTGGGACAAGCTATCCGTGGGACTAAATTTTATATTTTTTTTACAAAAGAAAAATGAATACTACAAAAAAAATATAAAATTTACAAATTAGAATTTTCAAACATATTTTGTCCTATTTTTTGTTTTATTTATTTATTTTCTATTTTTTTATTTATTTTGTTTTAATCTGCACTCATAAATATATATATATATAACATAGTTTGTTTCTTAAAACAAAGATAGTTTTATTGTTTTATATCACAAACTATTTTTATTTTTGTGTTGTAAATATTATTGTTGTTTCATATTTCTTTGTTCAAAATCGTCGAATTTACTGGTGGAATCCTTAACAAAATCCAATGATAATAATATTATTACCGTTGGACGAACTCTGATGGTATAAATATCATCGGTAAATGATTATTGACGAATTTTTGGTTTCCGTCGCTAATTACCATCAAATTATTCCGATAATAATTACTTACAGAATGGTTAGTTTGATTTGTCTTTACCATTGAAAAAATTCAACGGTAACATTGGCGACATTTTCATTATTTTTGCACCCTAATTACCGCCAAAAAATTTCCTCCAAAATTCCAACGGTAATATTATTCAAAAAATTAAATATGTTGTCGGATTTTTCCTACGCAAAATCTAATCGTAATATTTTTTTAATAAAAGAATTATTTTTTATTTAATATTTTTTAACTATGATTATAACCTGATTAAAACTAAATAAAGATTCATGAAAACGAATTTGTTTCATTAAAATAAAAAAATAATATATAACCCGAAATAACAATCGCTAATAACAGAATAAAGTAATACTATCAATGAAATAACAGATAATAATGTGAAACTATACAAAAGAAAACACTAAACTCTATGGGTTCTCATAATCATTGTCATCTTCCTCTTCCTGATGGTTTCGCTGCTGGTCCTAATGCGGCGACGCTGTAGTGGATGATGCAGTGTCTGGGATGGTGCAAATGTAGATGAGGAGGAGCCGCCTCCAGCACCACTGTCTTCCGCGCATATCTGCTCTTAGTAGGTAGCCATCTGCTCACACAAATTTACGTCCTGCGAATCTAAAGGGTTGGTGGCCAAGGTGGAGGAAGTTCTGAAGGTGGACTTTGCGCAGGTTTCTGATGAAGAATGACCTTACTCCAAAGATGTAGTTCTTTTGCGGTTCAGATGCAGTCTGGCACCACACAACATCAGGATCCACCACGAATTTTCTCGAGGGGTTGCCATTGTCTACGTTTGCTGAGATTGTTATGTTGCAGCTACCAAGTTATGGGTGTATAAATCCTAAAATATTCAATGTGAATGTCAATATAAGAGGTGATATGATATTATGTTCTTAAATTCTATAAAAAGTCGATTACTCACAAAAGAGTCCGCAGATCACTGATCAGCGAACCGCTCTTTGTTCTCCTTGAGCGTGTGGGTGTGCTTGAAGACCTCCAGCATCGAACAGGATGATGCAATAACTTTCTCTGCACATATTAGATAAACATATTAAAACAAGTGACAATTAATTAAAGAAACAAAATAAAAGTAGCTAAGCATATTTAAAAAACTTATACCATTTTAGCCTTTGTCTTCATAATCATGGCCGTACCTCGACGCCCTGTGAACCTTATTCATGGTCTGACGATGTTTGAAACCCTCATCTATCTCCCATTATAAATACATGGCCGCCTTCTTAATGTCGGGTTGAAGCCACTGCATCAGGTGGTTCCTCCTCATCGCACGTCCTCTAACATCTACTAAAAATACTTTGCCCTGCGGTGGTGGATGGTCTTCTTTATCATCTGGTTGTAGGCCTCATCCTACGTGAGTTTTTCCTACACAATGAAATGATAGATGGTTAAAAAAGTGACGTCATAAAATCATAAGTGAAATATAATTAATGTTAAATAACTAACTTACAGCTCACTTGTCAAACCATCTCTCTTTGACCTTAGGAGAACCTTCTTGTAATTGGGTTAAGGATAGTCATAGAAAATAACATTTATACACGCTCCTGTATACGAGCGTTATTAATTAGTGCAAACCTAAGATGGGATAATTTATACTTAATAAAAAACATACATTAAAAGAGAACTAAATATAAATAATATATACAAATTAATGAATTTTATTTTTTACCTAATCATATCATCGGACCAAATCAACATCTTAGTAACCTGCGGTACTGCGGGATCTGGTTGGGATACGCAGGAAGAAGCTGATATTGCTATAGAGTAGGCCATAGGAGGTGGCGTGGATGTCGGGATCTACTGAGGAGGTGGAGGCAATGAAGAGTCCACTCCGACTCAAATCGAGGTGAAACAATAGCTACAAGACCCCAATAAGTAGAGTTTGAGACTGTAATAAAAGGTTGGTCTCCTAAAACTTGTGCCTGCGACGTTGTAAGCGTAACGAATATAATCATTCCAACAGTATTGAGCGCATTTCTGGTAATGTCATTCTCATATCATGCATGATACAATGTCATTATTTTTGTTGCATTCATATTTACAAGTCGTGCACATTGCTCTATCTTGTATTTATTTCTAAACAATATATAAATCTGATAGCAAAAGTGTGTGAATCAATGAGAGGGTATTTCGGCTCAAGTTCTATTGGTTAGGCTATGTGTTATAAATATTTGGTTTATATCCTGAGATATGTTATATGCTTTTCTAAGAACATATGATATTATGTGGCTCAAATTTATGGATATGGAAGGTTTGGATGTGATCTGCTCAGATATGGAGTTATGGCGTACAAGACAAAAATGTGGGACAGCTTTTTCTGAGCTAAAGGGAGAACAACTCAGACCATACGAATTCTTTGGTCATGAAATTTTGCTTCACAAATCGCAATTTGCAGCTGATGGAATTTGAAATTTGAAACGTGGAATTCGGACCCTCCGTTTTTTTTGTTCTGGGTAATTTTTTTTTACGTTTTGAGGGACACAACTCGCAGGGTCCGAGTTCTGCTTCCTCTGATCCCACAAGGTGAAGCACCCCTCCTCCCCGTACGCGAGTCCAACACTTCCTTTACTTCCATATTCAAATTAAAAAGCTATATTATGTTGTTGCCGTGAAATATTTTCAATGTTGTTACTCTTAATCTTATATATTGGATATTATTTTTGAGAATAAATAAAATTATTAGATTTATATTTTATTTGTCATCATAAAAAAGGAAGAGACTATTGTTTGTTCTATATTTCAGTTTGAGTTTTGAGAATCAACAAATAATAAATATAAAAATCTTAAAATTTCATAAATTCACTTCTAGAAATTTGCTAAGTTTTTAAAGTACTAATTAAATAATATTTTTTAAATAAGTAATTGTAAATCAAATTTGAATAATATTTGAGAAGAGTATTTTTAATTCTCAAAGATATATCAGAATGTAAGTCTGAATTATGTATCAATCTCAAAAGAACACTCATCATATTCAACGAGCTAGAACGTGTTGAACAATAATGCAAGTTAGAATGTTTAAAATTTTATATTTTTATTTCATCTTATACTAGATTTACAAACAAAATATGAGATAGTTCCTGTGTTTAATATATGTGAAAACTAACTAGGAACTTTAGAATATTAAAAGTTAGGGGTGAGTACGGATCGGTTTGGTTCGGATTCAAGGTAAAATTAGAATCGAACTGATCAAAATATAATTGGTTCGATTTGGTTCGGTTTTGTATTTTTTTTGTGCATGTATCCGAACCAATCCAAACCGATTAAGAACGGATTGGTTCGGTTCGGGTAATTGGGTACTCGATGACTTTGAAATTCATAAAAAAAAAAAAATTTATCTTAAAAATTCAACAAGTACAATAAACATGTAATATTAATATAAATAATCTAAACATGTTAAACACTAAATACATTAAAAATTAAACTCATTAAAATCCAAACATATTAATAGTGAATAATCTCACTAAAAGCCACTAAAAGCCCCACACACACACACACACACACATATATATATATATATAATCGGGTTCACAAGTTGGTTCAGATTCTGCACCCCCAGAACCGATACTCGAACCAATCACTAACAAAGGTCATTGATTTGGTTCGAATGGGACCCGATTACCCGTTGATTCTAGAACCAATTTAATTAGTTCGATTCGAATTCGGACAGGTAATCGAAAACCCGCTACCCGTACTCACCCCTATTAAAAGTGTATCAATACATAACACTTATTTATTGTAATCTAGTCTATTAGTAATAATGGAAACCATCTTTCAATTTGGACAAAGAGTTATCCCTATTATATCCCTTCATATTTAAGGTTACTTTCAAGATTAATCCTGAGGGGGTGCGTGATAGAGGGTGGAATACTGTAACTACATACAATTGTTTTTGTTAAATATAATTTGTCTCTAACAAAAAACAAATGCAACTTAAAAAAATAATACTTCGATCAATGTAAAAATTTGACCTCTTGATAAATATGAGAAGATTATGTCATTTGAGTTGTAATTCGTTAGCATCAATGACCGAATGTTAAAAAAGAGTAAGCTCATCAACTCATCTTTAATTTATTAATAGCTGGTCCACTATTCATGCCATGTACCAAACCTTCATATCTAGCTCATTTTAATTAGGGCAACATATATAGAAAGTGTGGCTTGTTTTGATGGTACAAAGCATATTGAGAGGATAATAATTCGAAATTATTTTATTTAATTTAATATTTATAATTTATGTATGTAATATTTATAATTATATATTTATTATATTTTATATTATTCAATTATTTTAGCAATAATTAAGAGATATAAAATACAATAACTTTGATTTAATTTGTGCTGATTTTCTATTATCTCCTGTATTTTTTTTATTTTATAAAAGTTCGTTTCAAGCTTTGAGAATTATCTTGAAAGATAAATAATATTTAAGTGAAGTATTTTTTTATTTCTTTCTTAGTGAGCCAAACTTTTTTTCTTGCTTTTTTTTGTGTATGTTTCTTTTAGGATGCATGTCTTTCTTTTGTATTACTAAAATTAATTAAACTTATATAATTAAGTAGATCTACCTCCCCTTATGATTTATCTTCTAAATTTAAATTCACACCCTACTTGTTTTTGAACTACTTAGCTTACAATTAAATTAAAATAATTCGAATATCTGAATTTGTACGTAATAATTCTTTTGAATAAAACTTTCTTAAAGAAATTAAAAACATTATTTATTACATCCACCAAAAAATTGTCTCTCTGAGGAATAATTATAAATCATCCTCTCTTAATTAAGTGTTGAGTATTCAATCTTTGTCTTTGACATGAAAAATTAATACTCTAGACCATTATCTCATTTATCAAGATACCTATTAGGAATAACTAAAAAAAATTAGTTACCATAGTCAACGGTAAATACATTAGGCTGCGTTTGTTTCTGAGAATAAAATAGGATAAGATACTGATGGACAGAGATACAAAATTTTATGTTCTTATATTCTGTTTGGTGATAAACTATAACAAATTATGAAAATTCAATTTATTCTTATTTTTTTTCATTAAAAAAATTTGAAATGAAAAATGTAATAATAAAAAATTAACAAGAATAATGAAAGTAAAAATAAAAAATAAGTTGTGTCTATTGTTAGTGTCTCCGTGTCCTTCCTATCAGGATAGACACAAAATACACTAATTCGGTGTCTCTGGACACATTGTCTCTGTCCATGTCTTTTCTGTCAAACACGATTTTGTGTCTCTGTATTCCTGTCTCAGTGTCCTGTCTCTATAAATAAACGCAACCTTAGTTATAGAAAAAAAATTAAATGATTTAAATGTATAAACTAACAAGAAAGGGGAAAATTGAATTAAGTGGGGCTTTAATTTAAAAATTGGACCTAACTACATGGTGTCATTTTCCAATAGTGGAAAGTTAGATGCCATAACTAGGTAGGGGAAACGCATAAGAAGGTTCATAAGCCAAAAGCCACAAGCATGAAAGCATAGGGTACCTTACAAATTGCTTGGAGCATTCTGGTGTTTTCATTTGTGGGTTCACAATTTTGTGTTATCTCTGTCCCTTCTTTATTCTCTCTCACACACATCAATTTATACGTCTTCTCTCTCACATGCCAATTAATACAAATACAATCAAGTAGCTAGGCCACACAAATTACATAGAAATGGGTTCCCATTATTTACTAAGAATCCTGCTAGGGAGCCACTAAGGATCGAACTCTTGACCTTTCAGATCTAGAGTTTTAATACCATGTCATGATACCACTCATTTCAAAAACTTACACTGATGGAAAAAGATAACACTAATGGTTACATCTCTAATACTCCCTAAACCTCCATTATACGCATTGTACAAATATTCTATTAGCTTCCCATACTTTCTCATTTACTAATTCAAGATCACAAATATATATTCTATATAAATGTAAAAGAGAAAAAATAAATAAATCTTTAACTTTTTAATTCAAAAATACATGACTATTTGACTATTTAAAAATATAAAAATATTTCTAATTTTTTAAAATACGAAATATTTAAGTCTTTTCATTCAAAATATATAAATACAAATTAATCTTTTAAAAGGACTTAGATATCTCACATTTTAAAAGTAAAAGACGTTTTTTGTATTTTTAATTATTAATAAAAAATTATTTATTTTCGAGATAAAAAATCAGGATGTATTCATCGTTTTCTTAATATAAATAAAAAAAAAATATTAACTATTGTGGATGTTCGATCTCTTCTACTAGTGGAGTGATAGGTACGGCATTAAAAATAATGGTACACTGCAAGTTGAAGTGTTTAGGACATGATATCACGGATAGGCAAATTAATTAATATGGGGACGACTGCATTTGATTCATTATTCTTTTCATTTCAATTATTTAGTTAAGATAATGTGCAAAATTTTATTTGTTAAAATGTACTCTCACCCTTTATCCACATTAGATCGTTGAGATTTAGAAATATTTAAAAATCATTAGTAATATTTATATTGACACCATATACAATTTGTTATATACATTTTTTATCAACTTATATTGACACCATATATACACCATATAAAAATCGTTGATATATATTTTTTATTGTATATAAAAGATAAATTTGTTACTTTTTAATTTCTTATCAATTACTTGTAATGCTAAAAATAGAAGGTATAAAAGAGAAGTGTATACAAATAATTAAGGTGGTGCATATAAAAGTAAAAGATGTAGAAGAGAAGTTGATACAAATTAAGATATTGTGCGTATAATATTTCTCAAAACAATTTTTAATTATATTCAAAAAATATTTTATAAACAAAAAATCAGTTATTATATATTATCTTATATTTTTCTAACAAAATTATCAGATATTATATAATAATTAATAAATATTTTTACAATATAAAATAACCAGACAGTTTTTTTTTAATGAACACCAAATATATATTTGATAGCTAATTAACGGTTAATTTTTGTTATATTCATATATTATAGTTGATAGTTATTATATATATACCATTATCTCTTAATTTATAAGTATTTTCTGAATTTTTATTGAACTCGTATAAAACTATATATATCCTATACCTAAAATTAAATCGCTACCTATGAATGTTTTACATAAGATGAAAATTCATGTGCAGTCTCGGGTGAAGTTGATAACTGAGAGCCGTTAGATGAAAATTTAGTCAAATCATTCAACAATTCTCAATTATCATCAACTTCACATGAAATTGACTGCACCTGAGTTTTCATCTTTACCTAATTTAAACGTACCAAACCAAAAGAATATATATATATATATATATATAAAACAGAATCAAGGTATTATTATACCAATTTATTTGCAAGAAAGAAGCGAGATTCTAGGATAGTTATTGGTTACATTGATGAATGCCTATTTTATGGTTTTGATTTCATTATGCATTGCTTTGTTTTTGGAATAACTTAATCTTCACTCCCATGGCGGTTCAGATTTATAAACTATCAAATAAATTCAAAATAATATCATATTCAAATGAATGTGAATGACAAATCAATGATGCAAATTGCAAAGCTATTACTTCCATCACAAGTTACAAATATATATAGCATCAAACGTAACATGCAATGAATGATTATGTTCTAATAAAATCGTTAGTCATAAAAGGGAGAAAACATATAGGAAGAAAATATAGGTAGTTATTCTTAAATAAATTGAAAAAAAAATAATAATTTTAAAAATAAATTAAAACAAAATTAGATATTAAAATCAAATTTCTTTTTGGGAGGAGGGAAATTTAGTTGATCTCTCCTGATTAATTATTACATGCAAAATTATTGAATGGCCCCACCTGATTATATAAATATATTTTTTGGTGATTTTAGGTTTTAATATGGATTTGTATTTGTTTTTAATAGTGAACATTTTTATGATTAGAAAATTATATTCAACAAAATTAGTTTAATCTGATCTGGTTAATTTTAAAGTTCCAAATTGTATTAATAATTATTATTTAATATTATTTAAAAATTATAATTTAAAATCAAATTAAACACTATTTATTTAAACTCAATATAAGTATTTAAACTAAATATAGAATCAAAATATTGATTAAAATAATATAAAATGTTATGATTTGAATTTGTCCATTTATTTGGTTTGGAATAAAATTATTAAAGTTGAAGAAACGAATATCTAAAAAAATTATTTTTTTTTATGAAAAATAAAAGTCTCTATTCTTATATTAAGAAGATATTTTCATATTAAATACAACTTAAAATTCTATTAGTTTCATTGAAATATATAGTATTTAATTTTAAATTATAATTTAGTATATCTTAAATAATATTAAATACTTAAATTTTAATTTAATTTCTTAATTTCAAAATTAATTTAATTTAACTAATTAAACTACCTTTGTTAAAATTATTTCTACTAACTATAAAAGTGTTTCTAATAAAAAATCTCTCTCTCTCTCTCTCTCTCTCTCTATATATATATATATATATATATATATCACAACGCAGCTATATTTTAAAAAAGAACGTACAGTCAGGTGGAGTCCATTAAATTTTGGCCATAATTTAGGGAGATTCATCCAATTTTTCCTCTTCCAAAAAGAAAAGTTTATTTTGGTATTTAATTTGTTTACAAAGTATTTATTTTCTTATTTATTTAAGAAGAATTTTCAAGAAATATTTACATAATTTTTTTTGTTTGTATTATGCTAAAATTCTTTTTCTTTTTTTTGGTTAATAAAAAAATATTTAAATTTTTTGTTCATAAAAATTCTTGTTTTATAAATTTAAATTGATAAAAAGAGACATATCAATATTTGTACATTATGTATGTAACATAAAAGGATATATGTGAGTGTTTTCATAAAAAATATATTTATGACATAATAAAAATCAATCCAAAGTAACTTAAATTTACTTTATTTTATATTTATTAATTACTATTAAAATAAATTATTAATATTAGATAATACTTGTACAATAATAAACTTTACATAAATAAAATAATTGCCACCTTAGCATTAGTGTTCAATAATTACGTTGAACTTGCAGATGTAAATTTCGGTCAATATGGTAAGGAAAGCTGATAATAAAGATATGAATTTACATCTACATTACATTAATCAATTCATTAATGTAGTGATTATGACCCTATAAACTAAGATATTCTTTGAATACGACGAATACGAGAAATATCTTACTCTAATCTCTATTTAGAATTTAATTACTTTCTTAACACCACGGTATTTAGGAAATGAGTCATCATCCTTGTCTTCTTAACGGTCTATTAAGCTGTATTTATTTACAGATATAAGACATTGAAATAAAAATATAAAAATATAAAATTATATTTAACAATATAAATAAAAATATTAAATTAGTATATTTTATATTTATCTTAATAAAAAGGATATAGAAATACTAATAAAAGATATAATTTATTTTTTATTTTTTTATTATTCTTATTATTTTATAATTATATTTTTTATTATTATATTTTTTTCTTTTCAAATTTTTTGAATAAAAAAATAAAAATAAATAAAATTTTTATAATTTATTCTAGTTTATTACTAAATAAAATATAAAAATATTAATTTTTATATTTTTATTTTTTATGTTTTATTTACGATGTCTTATTTTATCTTATTCTCAAAATCAAACATAGTCTTATAATTTAAAATCGCATTATTATTCTACTAATCGTTAACATAGTTGTTAGCTTGTTGCACAAGCATTTCTTTTCTTTTATTTCTTTTCGCTTTTTACATAATTGTCTGCAGTGAAGGGTTAAAAAATTACGATATAGTCTCCAAATAAATATAAAAATTCAGGCCGTAATAATCTTGTTACAATAAAGTAATTTGTTAGAACTTTAATTATAGATTACATCAAGGTCATAATAAGAAATAATAACAAATGACAATAGCAATTTTAATGTGCATCACAAAAGTCAGAATAATAACACTCGCAATTATATCATATATATTTGTCACAATAAACTCGGTTTAAGGTAAATTCCATTAACAACATTTAAAAAGGATAATGATACCATAACGATTACAATACACGTTACAAATTAAAAGCCACAATACTCGCATTTGCAACAAAACCTAACCGCGACTAAAATCCCAACCAAAAATTATAAAAAGAAGAATAAAATTCATGTTATTTTACAAAAATACAATTTACTTTGTACGATTAAAAAAATGATAATTTTAGCTATTTTTATTATTTGTTCTTAACCATCATTTTTGTCTGACAACTACTCTATCAACTTTGATGTGATCTCTTAAAGGCAGGGGGTAAGCACGGGTAGCGGATACCCGTTTATCCGTCCGAACACGAATCGAACCAATTAAATTGGTTCTGAAACCAACGGGTAATCGGGTCCAATCTAAACCAAACCGATGGCTTTTATTAGTGATTGGTTCGGGTATCGATTTTGGGGGTGCGGAACCCGAACCAATCCACAAATCCGATCATATATTAATTAAATAAAAAATAAAAAAATATATATGGCTTTTTCATTAGACAATGATTATTCATTATTAATATGTTTGAATTTTAATGAGTTTAGTTTTTAATGTATTTGGTGTTTAACATGTTTGGATTATTTCCATTGATGTTACATGTTGATTGTACTTGTTGAATTTTTAAGATAAAAATTTGGTTTTTCTTTTTTATGAATTTTAAAGTCATCGGGTACCCAATTACCCGAACCGAACCAATCCATTCTTAATCGGTTTGGTTTGGTTCGAGTACATGTACAAAAAAATATAAATTCGAACCAAACCGAACCAATTACATTTTGATCAATTCGGTTCTAATTTTAACATAAACTCGAACCAAATCGACTCATGCTCACCCCTACTTAAAAGTAAGATCCTATGTGGCAGGTTAGATTATGATTAGATAAATAGTCTCTTTACTAAAAATTTAATTAGGATAAATACTTTCTCACAAAAATTTTGTGAAAAGACTATTTATCCTAATGATTAAATAACACATAAAATATAACTTGTCAGGTAAAATTTTGCTGTTAAAAAATAAAAACAAAGTTAACATCAAAATTTAATTATCTGACAAAAATAATAATTGTGAATTAAATTGTCATTTTTTAGATGCAAAAAGGCGAATTTTCGGGTGCAGTCGACTTCATGTGAAGTTGATAGTTGAGAGCTACTATTAGATTATTTGACCGATTTGACTAAATTTTCATCTAACGACTCTCAACTATCAACTTCACGTGAAGTCGACTGTACCTGAATTTTACATCACTGCTAAACCAATGTGAGTGGAATAGTTAATAATTAGTTACTGTCTTTTCTTTAATTTTGTGTGTGTAAATAAATTAAGATTATTTACTTTGGCTTTGTGAAAATCATTAAAGGCAAGATTGAAGAAGAAGATGCGTATTGTTGGGTGGGACCAAGAGCTTTGACTTTATTTAAGAAGCTTTAGAAGAAAGAGAGAGATATGTCTCCCCACAAAAAGAACACTCAAATTTATATCCACAAAAATAGAAGTCGACACGACATTGCATTCTTTTTAGTTGTAATAATGAAAACATACACTATTTGATTTTGGCTCTTTTGGTTAATTGGCATCCAATGGAAATTCACCATAACAAGTTTCAATGTAGCTTTGCCCTATTCATATGATTACAACATTATGTTTGTTTAGTTTTCTGCCATCTACATATCTTCTTCTTCTTAAGTAGTGTCAGAGTTTATTGTACTCTCTTCTAAGGTACATTTAGACAAACTTTACAAATCATGAATTTATTATGTGACATTATTTATGGTATATTTATTTTGATCTTAGGTAATTAATTGAATCATGCTGCTGATTTGAGAACTTTTCTTTTTTTAATATTGGAGTTTAATTGGCGTAACCCACGAAAAATGGCCAAAAATTCGTATTTAATCTCGTTGTGGAAGTCGAAGAGCTTTAACTCAGATGGCGTTTCACCCCCTCCCCACCACTAAAGTCTAGAGTTCAAACTCTAGAAAATGCATTTGAGAGAAAAAATGTGATAAATGTGTGAGGAGTGTGTGAGTGTGTTATGTACTTAGGTTTGGGAGTTGTCTAATTCACTGACCCAAAAAACGTCATCGCCGTTTTCTTTTTTGTCAATTAAAAAAATAATAATTATAAAAAATGTCACTGCCGTTTTATATATAAAAAATTATAAAAATTCTTTTAATACAAAATATTGACGCCGTTTTTTTTTTATTTACATAAAAATTACATCCACAAAACATCATCCACATTTTGTGCCTTTCAAAAAAATTGAGTCAAAATCATAGGAGGTTAAAACACAATAACCCTAAAATATCAATGCATATCACCAAATTGTTTATAATATAGAAAAAATGATTCGCTATTTGATTCTAACCAATCATTATTTTCATTCTTTGATTTAAATTTTTTTTGACGTAAATAGTTTTGTTCCTAGAAAATTATTTCTTTTAAAAGTAATAATAGTAATATATGATTTAATTATAAATAAAATAATTTATAATAAAATGAAATTATTCATTAATAATATTGTAGTGGAGGGAATAAAAGACATCAATTGTTAAATATAAATTAGAATAACAAAAAGTAGAAGAAAATTTAAAAATAAAAAACGAAACAAAACAACATGTCATTGAGTGAAACCATATCCAAGTTAATATAAAAACAAAAGCAATTAATTAAGAACCAAACCAAAAAGAGTAAATGTTAGCGTATAGCTACCTTTTGATCTGTTTATCCCATTTTTTAATGTTCCATATGGTTAGTTCCATTGTTCTATCTTTTATCCTTTTGCATGATTGAGAAGGAGATTCGTTGCCATGATAATTGGTACTTTTTTAGTCAATAATTTTGAAAAAAAAAAAACATGTACTTATTCATATATGTGAGAGTGCCTTTTTTATTTCATTTTATTTATTATTATTTTTCATTTCATTTCCAATTGCTACCACCTTAAGAAATGAGTTGTCGTTTTCCATGTTGTTAAATTTTTCCTTCTGGCTCTTGATAGCAACTTTTGCCTCTTATCTTTTCTAGTGTCGGCAGGAGCAGAAACTTCCTTTATATTATGCTAATAACAATAATTAATTGAATAAAGCAAATTATTTAGACAAAGCTTCCAATGTAATAATTATCATCTGTCCAAATGCATTAATATATCTACTTGTGTTTAAAAGTTTAAAATTTAGGACAAATATATTAAGTATATACTAAAAATTAGTTATTAAATTAGTTAATCGTATAAAATATATATTAAAATATAAAATATATATTAAAAATAAATTTAACAACATATGTATTTATACATAAATATATGATGATTGATTTAATAATTAATTTTTTATGTATATAAATAACGTTTTTTTTAGATTAATATGTTTACCTTGATATACATTATTCAATAAATATGAAAACAACTATAAGTCTATAACTCTCTATGAGAGCTACTTATATATAAGATTTACCTTTATATATATATATATATATATTTCTATGCAATATAATATAACACATTTGTTGTTTGTTTTTTATGCTTGTTTTAGTTATGTTAGATATTAGTATGCAATATAGATTCAATCTTAGTTGACATCTTATTGAATGCATATATGATTAAAATTCATCACAATTATTTGGACATCATTTTAGTCCACAACTGGGATTATTCGGTGATAACCGACCTGAAGTTTTAAGAAAATTGTATATCTTAGGCAAGGATTGAATTAACTCTGAACACTTATTTAAAAAATATGATCTGAATCATTTTCTTAATTAAACCACAATTATTTAAGCAAATGGATACATAATATAAATAAATTAATTAAGAGTATACATCACAAAAATATCTCCAAAAATCTTTGCTGTGGCAAAATATATCATCCAAAAAATTAAAAGCACAACAAAAATGTTTTTACATAAAGTTAGCTCGATTCTATTAACGAATACAATCAAAGTGATACGGACTTATTTTATGTTGAGACATTTTTATCGTGTTTTTAAATTTTTGAGAATATTTTGTTAGGAAATATATTTTTGGAGGATATTTTTTGTGGTTAACTCATAAATTATAAAATTAATAAAGAAAATATCTACGCTTCTTTTTCCTGAAACTGTTTAAGATTAGTGATGCAAAGAAGTCATGCATGCAATAATTAACCAAACTTTTCCTTGGAGATCATATCAACCATTCAATTTCGAAAAGCAAATTTGAGATAATTAAATTAAATTAAATTAAATTCTTTTCCCCAATAAAATAAAAAGAAAAAGAAAAACTAAGCCTCAACATATGAAGTGTTGTTATAACAACTTGTTCTATGAAACAAAACTTGTGCAATTCAAACCCTAAATCTTTATAAATGAATAAAAACTATGTCCCTTCCCTTGCCTATGATCATAATATAGTAAAAACCCTTAAGAGAGTTTCATGGTTACCATGTCCTTCTCAAAGGTATAATTAATGGTGAGAGAGCTGTAAACATCACGTGTTACAGTGATGGGAAATCATTTAATTTGAATTGAATGAGAAGTTCATTATTCACCAACTAATAATGGAGCTCACCCATGCCATGACCTTCAATCATGCATGCCTTTTCATATACATATATCACATCCTTGGGGAAATGATAAAAGAGAGAGTAAATCAAAGATTTATTGTTGTTAAAAGTTAAAACTACCCAATTAACTAACACACACTACTTTCCTGTTGGATGTTACATTAAATTGCATGTTGCATTAGTTATTGGGAAGTAATTAAGATAAGGATTACCCTTGGTCTCTAGTTTTCGAATGAGTTTAATTAGGAAGTCAATTTTTTTTTAACTAATGTAAGTCAAAATTTTTTTATTTTAAACTCTAAATTTTAAATAATAAATTTACAATTAAAAAATGGCTGATATTAATTACTTAAAAGTTGCCAGGTGGTAATATGGAATTGTGGTTGATCCTTTTTTGCTTCAAATGGGTTCTTCCGACAATATAAAATGTACTTTAAAAATTACTATACTTAAATATGTATGAATCTCTTAAAAAAGTGGTACATACCTAATGTAGAGGAATGTACAAGGTCATTATAACGGTGATTATAGCGACTACGATATTTTAAAAAGTATTGTTAAAATTAAAATAATATTTTTTATTATTAAATAATGTTTTCTATAAAGTGTTATTTAAAAAGTATTATCAGAATATAAAAAAATGTGACTTTAATTTTAATAATATTTACATAATTATTGTAGTCATTATAATATAATCATACTAAAATCTATGTATGTATAATTATTTATAGAATAATGTTATATATTCAAGTCTTTTTATTAACTAAGTCTAACTAAGTTAGTCTAATATAATAAAAATAAATTATGACTAATATTATTCTAAATTTTATTGTTTAACTTAGTTAGATTTAATTTATAAAAAAATTTAAATGTGTAAGATTACTCTTAAGAATTCGAATGGTGGAACAATGATAGTGTTGAAACCCACTAGGCACAAATAGTCTAATACAGTATGAATCTTTTCACTTAATTCTGAAAACAAATGCATAAATTAATCTCCTAAGTTCTAACAATTAAAAAAAATAGTGTACATCAATACTTATATGCTAAATGGCTAACGCGTTTTAAAATATATAAGATTCAATAAATGGTATCAACATAAGACTTGTTAGCTTGGCCTTGAATAGCTTGGATGACATAGTATCTTTCAACTGAGCAAGTAAATCCTAATACTTATTTAAATAGACTAATGATTTAATTAATAAACTAATTTAAATTGATTGTAAATGGACTAATAATTTAAATCAATAGACTAATTTAAATTGATTACTTGTCAAAAACTAATTCATCGCGGATTTGAATTCTATTTAAAGGTCTATCGCTAACTAATAAGCTACATACATAAGGCAAAATTCAAATTCACAACACTTACTTAAACTTAAACGAATGAATGAACTAACTATTTGACTAACTCAAACTAGTTACTTGTTAACTTTATTTATTGTTTATTAGAGTCAGCCTTAGAATATTAACAAGTTTTTTTTTGGTACAAAAACAATGTACAAGAATTATGGAAAGCCCAAATGAGTGAATGACAAATATTTTATTTCATAGCAAAGATTTTGATATTCAATTGATGCTAAGTTGCGAACCATTATAGCGGGAATTACATAGTTACTTTTAGAAGTTCTGGAAGCTTTTAATCCCCTATCACAAATATCATGGGACCAGGGTGTGATATTTTCAAAGATGTTTGATGCTTCATGTATGACAAATTATTGAACATTAATTGAGGAGTAATTTTCAACCAAAGTGATCATTTTCTTTCCATTTACACACGCCAAACCTAAAAACGAAAAGAGAAGAAAAAAGACATAATGTTTTAACCAAATAAATAAATGAATAAAATTTCAATTTTATTTTATATAGAAGCAGATCAAATTTATAAATTGACAAATCAATATTTATGCAAATTTATAATTATATAAGAGATTAATTTTAATTCACTAATATTGTGAAAGTCAATCATTTCTTAATAAACACTTTTTCTGACATAATAAGTAATTAATGTCGTTATAAAACTTTTGTATACTAGACAGGATAATAAAACTAAACCTATTAAACAATTAAATAAAATATATTTTATTTTTGTATTTTAAAACTTAAAAAATTTCAGCAGAGAAAAGGAAATATGTGTGATAAAGCCACTGTAAGTGATCCAATAGTGAGAAATTAGAATATAGGTAAGTACGTTCAAAATCTTCATTGCTGCCAATGTAACCAAAAATAAAAATAAAAAGATTTGCTGAATCAATTAGCAGTTTTAAGTCAATTTTTCATAATCTGACTCAAATAAATTATGATTTTAGTTCTAACTTCTAAGGAGTTTGATTTCTTGGGGCATTCACAATAATAAACAGACATTTAGTACACAATTACACATACATAAATATAAATATAAATACTGAAAAAGAATAGAAGAGATTTATGATTAGAATAAACGAAAGGAAATTCATTACACAGTTGGAGATATAGTCATTGTTGCGGTACATCTTCCACTTTGCCACTTTTGTCAGTACTTTCCACTTGGGCCTCTGGAAGATCTTTAATAGCCTGCAGAAGAATAAGTGTTCTAAGTACAAAGATTGAGATGGCCAAAAAGAAAAACAGTACAAAGATTGAGGCCATTATTTATTATTTGTTTTATTCACAACAAACATAGTTTGGAATTAAAACACATTTGTCATTTAAAAATGGATATTGCCATTCTTATTTTAATATAATTTTTTTCTACAAATTTATACAAACATACAATACAAAAAATTCAAGTGTCGAGTAATATTATTAAAAATAGGAGTAACATCATTTTCCAGGTCATTTATAAATTATAAATCCAATACAACATTTATTAAGCATTTTTAATTTTTATCATTCACACAAGGTTAATCCACAATGAAACATTTACACTATAAACTAGTTATAGAATAAAGAATATTTTAGTAAACTACTTTGTAACCAATTCTTGATTTTAGATTCTTTAATTAGATTGAAAACATCTAGACTGACAGATACTGTGCACAGTGCACCAGAGGAAGTAGTTTCCTAAAAAGATGAGGTTAAGAATGTTGTTGAGCGGTGTACTATCCAATCTGTACTATTGTTGTTAGTTGTTACCTGAAAGAGATGCCAGGAAGCAAATGCATCTGTGGCTGCATACTGTAATTGCTCCTTTGACAAAACAGGAGTCTCCCAATTCCCCAGTCTTATTTTGTTTGGCTTTTTAAGCTGCAAAATTTAACAAGGTTGTTATATATTCCCCCAACATTTTTCATCATTATCCTTTTCCTGAAAGTAGTACAAAGTAGAAACAACTATCTACCCCCCACCCCCTTTCTCACATTTTGCTCTCTCCTCTGGAGCAATGATTTATTTTTTCATAAAGAAAAATAATATAATTATTTTAAAAAGAACAATGTCCGAACATTCAAATGCAAATTAAATACTTGTGGCCATAACTATTCGTCGTAAAAGCAGGAATACAAATAACCTGGTCCTGATGAAGAGAAAATGAAAAAAAAATTGTCATAAGTATTGTATTCATTTTTGTCATTTGAATGTTTCCAAATTCCAACTTTCTACATATTCTCTTGCCGTTAAACTGCATTATGAAAATCCAACCAGACCCTAAATATATATTTAAAAAAAAAAATAATGAAAGATAGGGATTGGTGTGTGTTAGAACTAAAGAAGAGAACGACTTGGGGCTAGTTTAGACTTTGGATAAACAACTTAATTAAGTTCTACTGAAAAAAGAGCTTAAAATATAAAAACTTATATTAAAAGTAGTTTATAAATAAGTGATTTTGTATTTGGTCTTTTAGTCACAATAGTGTCTATTTTAAAATGAAAGTGATAAAAAGCTTTTTTATTATAGAACAAGTTATTTTTTAACTTCTCCATAGACACTTTAAATAACTTCTTAAAAAGTCACAAGTTAATTTAAAAGTTGTATCAAACATTCATGTTGTAACTTTTCATAAGTTAAAAAAAAAATCACTTATGAACCTATTCAGGCCGACCCTTAATGCTCCTAAGACACAATAACGTCTCCAATCAATCATTGTGTTTTTTAAATGCATGAAATAAACGGATTGAAAAAATAACTTCTATTAACTTTGGGTGATTCCTATCCTTATTTCTTTGTTTAGATTATTGAACAGATTTGTTTAGATTATTGAACAGATAGAGGTAAAAAAATTACCATTAAACTGCTACTCTTTAGTTAACATTACTTATGCATAAATAATACTTAGGAATATAGCAAAAGAATCAATTGGCATACGTAACATGTAATTTTGCATGGGTTTAATAATTGAGAGGAATGATTGCTTCTCTATGTGTGGCTAATTCAACCCAATGAAGCCACCACTTTTAAAAGGATTCTACCATGTGAACTTGTATTAACCATCCAGATTGACAAAAAGCGCAAAGTGCAAACTGTTTCTTTGAGGCATCAGGCATTAAGAAACTAAAACAAGATGCAAGAAAATCGGACTAAGAACAAACCTGTTTGGATAAAAGCTTTTCAGCCAAAGATGCAAGACCCCACTGATTTGGACTTCCGCCTAGCTTTCTATTAGCATGAAAAGAAAGATCTTCCAAACCTTTAACAGATATTTTATAGTCTCTAAAAACCTTCGCAGCATCTCCACGAATCCCAGCTCCAACCTTGCACATGTCAAACATTGTATTAATACCTAGTACGTATTATAGTTGTTTGCTGCTCATAGACAGAAAGGAAAAATAAAAGAGGTGAATTCCGGCTTAACAGAAAAACCTTCAAAATTAAAGGATCTTCAAGCAGGATCTGTAGATTTTTAGGGATTCCAGAATGAATTAGATGTAGAACATGACAATGGCTAGTGCCATGACATATCTGCATAACTGCTACTTTCCCAGGTGGAACACCTACAGACAAAGGAAACAAAGCTTTGAAAAAGAGGGGAAAATGGATAATCCTAAAAATCAAGAAGAAGAAACCAATCATGTTATTGAGTAAAGACCCAAACATTTGTCCAGAATGTGGACTTTCAATCCTCAATTCATGAGGCTTAACCTTTATTAGAAATAACACATGTGATTAACAGGTGTGCTATTGTAATGCGCAACTATTTGTGATTAATATGGCATTGGAAACATATAGACTCTTATGTAATAGCATATGGTATAGTATTTAAATTATACATGTCTTTACTCGCCATTGCAGAGTGTTGACAGGTACCTAAATTCCTAGCCCCTAAAAATTTCTTTCACAAGTTATTTCAGTTACCCTTTCTCTTGATTTTCCTACAAATTCAACCACCTTCGAGGCGCAAAATTCCTAGTGATTACAAACCAATGCCAGGTGATAGACTAGTTAAAGCATCTTAGATGATAAAAATTCCTGAACCAATACTAGTCAAATACAGGCAGGCAAAATGGGGAGGCAAAATATATCCGTTCACTGCTGTTCACATACTAAACCAGGGATTAGAAAAATCTAAACATCAGATACACAATCTATAGTATTGTGTTAATGCTGCAACTCGACTAAATGGCACCAGGTATATTACTAATTGAAAAAGGAGAAACAGCTGAACTAACCGCTTCTGAAGCTAGGTTTCCACTCAATGTCAAATCCAAGTGGAATTTGCACCATCTGTCTTTTCTTTTCTTCAAGAATTTTCAATAGCTTTTCTGCAGATTTCTCTACATCAGCAAACGTCCTACTATACATAATTTGGCCAGCAAACTTTATTACAGGCAACCGCATCCTTGAGTAGCCTGAGTGATAGTAGAAAAAAGCATAATAAGTTCAATTACAAAGCATCCAAAATCAAAATAATATAAGGCAGAGCAGAAGTGTTCATGGGGTTCACTTCAAAGTGAACCATATACAGAGATTCAAGCTTCCTGGAACTTGCTTAAGACAATTTAATTATTACAATCCTGGTAATAAGCTGGTTGAAGGAACCCAGGACTTAATTAATCAACATTGGAGATTCCAAAAGAAGACTTAGACTCTGACAGTAGCAAAGCCTTATCGGTTGCTCGTTTCAAGGTTTGTAATTTAATTCCTATGAATTTTGCCTTGATCAAACCTTGAAACAAACACCTCCTTAGAGGAAAACAAGAGAAATTCCACAGAAAATTATTAGATAAATGGGAATACATAATAAAGAATTGAAGACATATCGGGAGCTAATATGAATCGGATTGGAATCACACATCAATACATCATTCAGTGTTCTTACCTACTGTCATGGACAAATTGTGTTCATCGCTGCATACTCATATTTATTTTGTTATCCATTTCTTTGAACAAAAATCTAAGTTTATCGAACTCTGATAAATTATCATGGCAAAGTATGAAATAAAAGTAATCTTATTTGTTATGCCTGTGTACTGAACTACCAGCATTGTTCAGCTAAGGGACACAAAACCATAACGTGTTTCAGAATCTGTTAAAAGCAGAGAATAATAGGAAACCTAACCAAACAAAACTATTAGAAAATCAATTGAAACTGAAGCAACAGTCACCAATAGAAACAAACAATAGCGGATTAGCAAAAAAATGAAATGACAAACCCCGAATGGAGCGAACATTGAAACCTTCAAGCTCTGAAAATGGCAGAAAGGAATAATGAGATTCTAAAAGAAACATAATAGGACCTTGGCAAGGTGACAAGGAATGGGCATTAGGGTGCTGAAGAGCGACAAGTGATCTCGGCAATCGGCGGCGGCGGTGGCTCCGACGAGCAGAGTTATCGGGAGATGCGTCGTCGGCGTCGTCTTTAGCGGCGGAGGAATCGGAGAAAGGGCGCTTGTTGTTGTAAAAGCGGGATTCGATGGCTTCGATGGCGCGAAGGTCTTCCTCTGAGAAAGGCTCGTCTTGTTCCCAGTCGCACACGAACGATGAAAGTGGAGGCAAAACGACGCCGTTTTGGGGTTGATGTTGGAGATTCATGTCGTTCACATTCTCTCTCAATTGCTAATCTTTGAGATGGAGGGAATCTAGGCTATTTTGACTATTTTCAAGGACTGTGGTTCTTTTGAACTTTGGTTTTGGGGGGAGAGAAGAAAAGTTCAATTTTCACCGAGAAATTGTAATTTGAGGTGTCTAGACGAATATTAGGAACCACTAACTTTTTGTGATTTGTAATCATTAAATAGTCATTAATAATGATTTTAATGGTATAAGATTGGTGTGAGATTTCATATAATGGCTCACTTTTCTTTGTTGGTTACATGCTGGCCAAAATTTAACAAAGTTACTGGTTCCTAGATTTTTCCTTTATCAAAAAGTTCTATTTAATATATATTATAGAAGACCATTTATAAACTCAACCAACTTAAAGCATCAATAATATTAATAATATATATTGTCATAAAGTTACACATCGATAGAGATTTATCAATATAACTATATAAGAATAATGTAGATTGATTAAAATTTTTATTAAAATTCAATTAAATTTACATATATTTTACTCAAAATCAAGTATTATGATCAAGATAATTTTCACAATAAAGTGAAAACTAATGAACACATTATTTGATATATAGTAAAATTTTTCTATGTAATAACAATTTAATTTTTTATCTTTTTAAACTAAATTAATAATTCTATTTGATATCTTTGCATTAAATTAATAACCCTAATATTATAGGGTTATTATTAATGTATTAACCGTATTTTAATGTTTATTATTTATATATTTAAAAATTATATTTGAGAATTATTTATTTAGTTTCATAATAAATGATATTTTTAAATTTGAATAATTTATTAATTATTTTGTATTTATTATACCATATATTCAATAATTTATTGAAAATGAATATTAATATAATGAATAAAAAATTATTTAAAAAATATGGACAAATAAGTCTCTGTCTATTTTTTAATCTGACAGCATTTTTTGTTTAGAGTTGAGGAAGAAACAATCACAGAAACCGCATTGTGTCAGGAAATAAAGAATAAGAACCGAAGTGAATTGTTTTTTTCTTGAGGATCGCATTGTCATTCTAAAAAATGAATAGAGATCGAATTAATAGTTAACTCTAATAAGTATGGAGCTTTTTCATTTTCTCTCTTTTTACCTCAATGTTTCTCATTTTTTCTCTTTCTTCCTTAATGTTTCTCATTATTATTATTATTATTATTATTATTATTATTATTATTATTATTATTATTATTATTATTATTATTATTAAATAGTTTTTCAATTTTCAAGTAATTATCACCTTATTTATATGCATACATGGTCAACATTGGTTGTCAGAAACTAAGAATAGAAAGAATTAAAAAAATCCAAAATTTAGTATTTTATGAACATATTATAAGTTATTATTAACTTTCGACCTTGATCCAACCCTATAAATATGCGTGAGAAGTCCTCAATAGAAACCATTAAAAGAGAAAATATTTTATTTGTGACTTCAACCTAGCCTGTAATTTTAAATCCAAAAATTAGAAGACATGATGAAAATTGCAACAAAGATAACATTTGTGATGATTCTTCTTGCTTTAGTAGTCACCAATGGTAAGTATTTTTCTTTTTATCTAGTATTTTTTTTCTTTCAATATCTAAATTATTGTATTACCAAAGATCAATTAATCTTGTTTACAACCTCCCTTAGCATAATTTTTAATCACAATCTATTACTTAATTACAACTGATGAACAAATTAATCACAATTTATTACTAACAAATTTGAGATCCTGTATTATATATTTATATTATTACCAAACCCTCTAATCCTCTTGACCCCTTTCTAAAAAAAAAAAGCATAATATTTAAATAAGGTAGGTAGATTGAAAAGTTTGATTATTTTATTCTTGTCAACATTACGTCATTGACTATTCTCTTGATTAATTAACATTTAATTCTAATATATCAAAAGATATTTTACCTCATATATTTTTTCAGAAAAAATTTATCTCAACCAACAATTAATTATAACTGCATAAATAAATCATAATTGATTACCAACAAATTTGAGATCTGCATTATATTTTTACCAAATCCCTTAGTCATTTTGGTTCCTTTCAAAAAAAAAGGAAAAACTATTTAAGTAATCAAATTGAAATTTTTATGATTTTATTCTAGTGAACATTATTAAGTCATTCACTTTTCTTTTAATTAATTAAGATTGTAGTCTATCAAAAGATATTTTACCTATTATATTTTTTTTTTACCTAAAGAATGTTATAAATAAATCAAATCTACAGTAGTTATTATTATTATTATTATCAAATAATTTTTCAATTTTTAAGTAATTTTCACTTTATTTATATGCACACGTATTAATGAGAGAATATGGTCAACTTTGGTTGTTACAAACTAAGAATAGAAAGAATTAATTATAAAAGATCCAAAATTAAGTATTTTATGAATATATTATAAGTTATTATTAACTTTTGACATTAATCCAACTTTATAAATATGCATGAGAAGGCCTTGATGGAAGCCATCAAAAGGAAAAAAATATTTTGTTTGTGATTTTAACCTAGACTGTATTTTTAAATTAAAAAAATTTGAAGATATGGTAAAGATTACAACAAATATAATATTTGTATGGATCCTTCTCACTTTAGTACACTGTAAGAAAATTGGCAGATAACGGCGGTTATTTAATAACGATTTTATTAAACCGTTGCTAAATACAATTTGCCAGCAGTTTTTGTGGCCATTTTAAGAGACGCTACCAAATAGTCATATTTTGTAGCGGTTCTCGTAGCGATTTGAGGGGACGCTGCTAAATAATATCATTTTGCAACAGTTTTTTTGTAACCCCTACTAAATGTCCAGTTATTAAATACATTGATACTCGTTTTGCAGCGATTTTTTTTCAACTGCTGCAATATTTTTTTTAAGTTGAATTTTTTTTGTATAAACATTATTGCCTTCTTATAACTGTTCTAAACAATGATGTTTTTAATTAGAACAAAAATATTATACTTTTAGTTAAACTAACAATGTGATTTTTTTTTTCAAAAAACTATATAACGGGTTTTAATAAAATATTTATTTGAAACATTATCTATTAAAAATAATATTAATTTCTAATAAAAACTTTTTAAAACCAATCCAGGCACATTTAATTTTTTCTTCTTCCTCTATGTATGTGTTCATTAAAATATTGTAAATTGTTTATGATAATCAAATTATATTAGTAATGATTCTTTTTTTTAATCTCTTTGTAGGGTTTGGTCTCCCAAAAATATCAAGAAAGGTGGTGCCTCAAAGAGATTGTCGTAGTGATTGTGAAGATTTTATATTTCTTTGTCATCCGAAAATTGCTATGTGTGTGAATGGATCTTGTGTGTGTATAGGGTTAGACAATAACAATTCAAGCACAAAACAAGAACGCCACGATGACGTAGATGGTGAAAAATCAAAACTATTAGCCTAGTATATGCTTACCGTTATGAATTCGTATGTGCGGCTTGTGACCTATATACAGGGACGGACGCAGTAACAACAATGAGAGGACACTTTTTTTCATTGTGTTTTTATTTTTTTTGTTAAGTATAGTTATATATAACTGCTCTTATTTTAAATTTTAAATAATTCTATTATAAATAAATTAAATTTAATTAGCTAAAGTTTTAAATTTATTTTTTATTATTTTGACTATTATTTAATCTAATCAAATTTAATTTTTGTATTGTCACTCTTTTATTTCCTTAAAATTTCTTTTTATTTTTATATTTTCAACTTTTCTTTTTTATTTCTTATCTTGTGGTCATCTTCTCTTCATCAAAAAGTAAATTTTAAATTTTTTATTTTTTTATATAGCTCTCCATGATTCTATGTATCTTCCAATTTCATTGTTTCTCTTTTTAATATTTTCAATTACAAATTTTAATTCAAACAATTATAATTTAGGTATTAATTTAATATTTTTATTTTCTTCATGACTTTATATATTTTATTTTATTCTCAATTTATTTATCTTTATTACTTTTTTTTTTATGTTTTGTTCTATTATATGTACCTATGTTGCATATAAATTTTAAAATGAATTGATTAATTTACTAATTTAGAGTATATTTTTTATTTTTAGAAATAATAATAAAAAAATATTTTAATTACAATACATAATTAAATAGATGCATAAAATCTTTCATCTAATATTGTATCAAAATTAAATTAAAAAAATATAAAAAACTTAATTATTTTAAAAAGAAAGAAAGAAAAAAATTGTAAATTATGTTCTATTATTTTATATAAACATACTTTTCATATACATATTTAATTTTTCTAGTATTTATATATAATTATAGTTTCAAATTATAAATACTAGTGTATCATTAAGCGTTAATATGCCAATTTATTCAATCTTTTATTATTAAATGTGTATAAAAAAATTAGTTAGGATAATAAGTTATTTATAATTTAATTAAAATATTTTAAATTCAAGTTTTAGAAATAAAAAAATATTTTCTAGTAAATTATATATAATGAATAGTATTTTAAGAAAGAAAGTGTTTATTAACTCTTTTTAATTTTTATATCTTCATATAGTTAATAATATTTAACAAAATTTATTTTAGTATATATATTTTTTTTTCTACTCCTAAAATTTTTTGGGTCCGTCATTGCCTTATATGATATAAAATAAATAAAAATACTATATGTTTATTAAAAATTAGTCACCAAATCATGCATCATTAATTTGTGTATAAATATATGTGTTATTTAATTTATTTGTAATGTGTATTTTATACTAATAACTGATTTTTGTAACAAATTTTGGTATATACCTAATATAATAATAAAATAAAATATTTAATAATAAAATTTCTGAAATTTAATATGTTATTACCCTTGGATGTAAAATTTGTGGTGTCTTATATAATCATATATTAGGATGGTGTAACACCCTACCACACAGAGCCTCATGCTTAAGTTATAAGACAGAGGTAGCGAGGTATTACGATCTCTAAAAATAAAATTTAGTACATATAGTATTGTGAAGAATGTTTATAACTAGGAGCCTTTGAAAGAAAATGGGTAAATCAAAATCGCAACTCGAAAAACGCAATACTCCGATTGATAACGTAATGAAACAGATAAAGGATAAGCTAACGCAAGAATATATCCAAGAAGTGCCAAAAACACGAATATCCAAAATTCAAAATCCGGTTGCGAAGAAAACCGATTCGAGTATAGAAGTATATACAATATATATAAAGCAAGAAACTCAAAGGGCGAATACAAAACCTATTCTCCAAAACATCCTCTAAGAGGAGTCAAAACAGTATATTTATATACATTATTTAGTGGAGATAAAAGTATCTAGGTGAAAACATGAAACCAAAGTAAAGTCCCAAGAAATAAGGATCTTCGCTTATCTAGAAGTCTCCAGCATGCCTCAGCGAGAAGCCTCACGTCCTGCATTTGAAAACCACAAAATCCGCATGGGTGAGAATCGGAGGTTCTCAGTATGGTAACAGTACCCACATATCTAACATGTAATGTCCTGGGAAAGCTGAAGGCAATCCTAGAACTTCCACCATATAATATTAAAGCTTATAAACAGGCTAAACCATAGATGGCAACTGACTAAGGATCTTCAGTCTAACTAATACTTCCCTTTCCAATTTCTGCAGACCTCCCAACCACTAACAGTAGTATAAAATGGCAAACACAATTATTCCAGACAAAAAAATATACATATAGGAAGCAGATATGACATTTAGACAATTAGCAGGTAATATATAGTCAATTAGGCAAATCCAAATAATTCACATAGTATGCATATGATGAATGCCTCTCCTAATGGCTGATGATATCATCCGTCAGTTATATAGCCAATCCGACAAGTCCTGGTAGCTAACCATTGGACCGTCCATCTGTCGTGCACCCCCAACTCGAGTTATACTTAATCATAAATCATAATTCATATCCAACACCCTCATTGGTGTATATTCACAGGAGCGAGCTCATCCGAGACTTTCACAATGTCCGACCATACTTACGACATAGGATCAGCAGAATATCGAGTCTCCACCTGGAGCACATGATGGCTAGCCATTACTTTCTCATTTTCTCTCTTTCTTCCTTAATGTTTCTCATTATTTCTCTTTCTTCCTTAATTTTTCTCATTATCATTATCATCATCATCATCATTATTATTATTATTATTATTAAATAGTTTTTCAATTTTCAAGTAATTATCATTTTATTTATATGCATACATGGTCACAAACTAAGAATAGAAAGAATTTAAAAAAAAAAAACCAAAATTTAATATTTTATGAACATATTATAAGTTATTATTAAATTTCGACATTAATCCAACCCTATAAATATGCGTGAAAAGTCCGCAATGGAAGCCATCAAAAGAGAAAATATTTTGTTTGTGACTTCAACCTAGGCTGTATTCTTAAATCCAAAAACTAGAAGACGTGATGAAGATTACAACAAAGATAAACATTTGTGATGATTCTTCTTACTTTGGTAGTCACCAATGGTAATTTTTTTTTATCTTATATTTTTTTTCTTTCAATAGCTAAATTATTGTATTACCAAAGACCAATTAATCTTGTTTACAACCTCCCTTAGCATAATTTTTAATTACGTTACTTCAATATCAAAAGTCAAAATGGAATCCATAAGAAAGGAGTCTAGTGTGGCACTACATCTTTAAACTTACTAATAAATTTTGGTTGATATAATATAACATGTGTTTATACTTTTTTTTTTTTTTTGTCTAGAAAGATACTTATATAAATTTTAGAAAATTTACATATGACTTTAAAAAAATGATGACTTTAATCAAAACAAAAATAAGATACTTTTAGTTAAGAGAAAGTCTAAAGAGACAGCATTTTTGTTGAAATCTGACCAGTACTTAATCATAAAAAATAAAATATTAATAATGACAAATTGATGACTAAATATTACAAATTTTGCTGGTCCTTAACACTCCTCTTTAGTTAAATTACAACTGATGAACAAATTAGTCACAATTTATTACTAACAAATTTGAGATCTTGTATTATATTATTACCAAACTCTCTAATCCTCTTGACACTTTTCTAAAAAAAACATAATATGTAAGGTAGGTAGATTGAAAAGTTTGATTATTTTATTCTCGTCAACATTACGCCATTGACTATTCTCTTGATTAATTAACATTTAATTCTAGTATATCAAGAGATATTTTACCTACTACATTTTTTTAGAAAAGATTGATCTAAACCAACAATTAATTATAACTGCATAAATAAATCATAATTGATTACCAACAAATTTGAGATCCTGCATTATATTATTACCAAATCCCCTAGCCATTTTGGGACCTTTCAAAAAAAAAAAAAAACTATTTAAGTAAAGTAATCAAATTAAAACTTTTATGATTTTATTCTAGTGAACATTACGTCATTGACTTTTTTCTTAATTAATTAAGGTTTTAGGCCATCAAAATATATTTTACCTATTATATTTATTTTTACCTAAAGAATGCTACAAATAAATCAAATCTACAGTAGTTATTATTATTATTATTATTATTATTATTATTATTATTATTATTATTATTATCAAATAGTTTTTCAATTTTCAAGTAATTATCACTTTATTTATATGCACACGTATTATTGTTAACTTTCGACATTAATCCAACCCTATAAAAAAAAAATTTGTTTGTCATTTTAACTTAAGATTGTATTCTTAAATCCAAAAAATTAAAAGACATGGTAAAAATTGCAATAAAAATAGCATTTGTAATGATCCTTTTCGCTTTAGTAGTCACCGATAGTATTTTCTATTTCATCTCATATTTTCTTTCAATATGTACTAAATTATTGTATTACCAAAGACCAATTAATCTTGTTTATAATTGTGATCGTCTCCCTTAGTATAAATGTTAATTATGTTACTTCAATATCAAAAGTCAAAATAGAGTCCACAAAAAAGGAGTCTACTCTGGCAGCACATGTTTAAACTAACTCAATTTTGGTTGATATAATATATTTGTACTTTTTTTTCTTTTTTTTTTTTCCCTCTAAAAAGATGCTTTTCTATAAATTTTAGGAAATTTACATGCGGCTTTTAAACAAGGATGCTTTTAATTATAACAAAAATATGATACTTTTAGTTAAACTAACAATGTGAATTTTTTTTTTTCAAAAAACTATATAACGGGTTTTAATAAAATATTTATTTGAAACATCATCTATTAAAAATAATATTAATTTCTAATAAAGAATTTTAAAAACCAATCCAGGCACATTTAATTTTTTCTTCTTCCTCTACGTATACTACTTGGTCTGATGATCATAATTGTTCGGATTGATTAGAAAAAAAATGTGTCTACTCTTTTGTCTTTTTAGTTTTTCTTTCAAATTTTAGTTTTTTGTATTAATTACTAAAATGGTTAAATTTGTTTTTTTTTTGTAGATAAAGATAACTAGCGAAAGAGTTAATAATTTAGGACAGACAAATATTGAAAGAGTTAATAATTCATTTATCTAAAAGTTTGAGTTTATAATAATATGTTACTTTTTTTTTAGTTTTTTCATGTAAGTAATTTTGTGTAAGTGATAATGTTGAACATACATTTATTTATCTATTTATATAAAAATTGAGTTTATAGCATTTTTTTTTTATTTATATAAGGCGAAATTCAAACTCTTGACATTTGTTTAAGTAAATTAGTGATCTAACTACTAAATTAATACAACTTAATTACAATATAAAAATAATAAAATTCACATAAAAAAAAACAAAAATTTTTATCATGTTAGTCAATTAAATTTAATATCTATTATTACTCAATTAAATTAAAAAATAACGGTTATATATAATTAACTTTTACATAAAATTATAATAATAACAATTTTTTAGTTACAAATACTCAAAATATATATTATTAGACCTACTTAATCATATTATTATTATTATTTTTTTTAGAAAAGGGGGTTAATATGAATACCCCAAACAGAACAAACAAAACAAGGCTAATAAGCTCTTCTTAGGTTTGGTTTGATAAAATTTTTTGAAGAGGTGGTTGTGTTTTTTAAAAATTTAAGTTTTTTATTTTATATTTGGTAAATAAAAAAGATCATATGCTTGTGTTTGCAGATTTTAAAAGATTAGGGTATTTTGAAAGCACCTAAGATAAAACTTTTTAAAATTGGCTTGTACTTTTCAAAATTTAAAAGTCTAATATAACCTCATATGTTAACTAATTTTTAAATTTAATGCTTGACTTTATGTTTATTATAATATTTTTAAATTCTAAAAACTATTTTACCAAATGCAATTATTATTACTTGTGTTTATTAAAAACTATTTTTAATTTGATTTATCAAATATAAATATTACGATTTTTAAAAAATTATTTTTTAAAAATTAACTTTACTCTTAGAAAATAAAAATTTTAGCGAGCCTTATTCTAAGAGTTCCATGAGAATCAGAAAGTATAGCATGTGTAACATCAGAAGGTGGCCTCTCAAACAAATGAAGACCTATGGGGAGCTCCTGACCTTTTTCAGCCAAGGTGTCGGCTACAACATTAGCTTCTCTAAGAATATGGATCCACTCCACCTTCTGAAGACGTCTCTCCAAGATTGCTATGTCTTCCACCCAGTGGTTTGCACAGATGAGAGGCTGGACACCCATCTTTAATAAACTTAATGGAAAGACCAAGAATCAGATTCAACAATAAGGTGTTGAAAATTATGTGTATTAGCAATTTGAAGGCCTTCAACAATCTCCCAAAGCTCGGCATGAGTGATGAAACAACTTTTCAAATTACACAAAAATCCAACAATATATCTGCCCAAGTGATTTCGGAACACCCCCACAGGCCGCACTATTATTGGAGGAGAGGAAAGAACCATCCACATTAAGCTTCACACAATCTTGGTGAAAAGACCTAACATATGAGCTGCACAGAGCTTCTTGTAGTAGAATTTCATTTCAAGTTATTCTTCAATGCAGTTTGAATGTCTTCAAACCGAGCTTGAATAGTACTAACAGTTGCAACGGGGAGAAAACTCTTTCCTTCAAAGATGAGGAGATTTCTATATATATAGTACCACAAAGAAGAAGCTGTAACACCAAGTCGGCAATTCCAATCACTCTTCACTGAGAGATTACTAATAAGTCAATCTCTAGCATTGAGGTTGTAAAAGTTTTGAACAAACTGATGCGGATGAAGTAGATTCCGTACTTGTTCATTACCGTGGGATCTCGAGTGCTCTGTGGATCGGATGGTGATGAGAAGGTTAGAGAGGGAAACCCCAGGTTGATCTGGAGCGGGCGTTTGAGGTGTGCTCAGTGAGTTGATGGTGCCAGAGGAGAGGAGGACGAGGGGGGTGGCCTCATGCAAGGACACTCCGACGGTCAAGTTAGTGTCCGTACGAGGGGATGGCCAAATTAGGTAAGATATGACGTACCTTGGGGGGAGAGCTGTCCTCTCCCCTTATATACTGTGTAAGGCGGGCCTATGGATGACCTAGCCCACTGGCCAAGGAGCTTCTATGAGCTGTCCTAGTCCACGTGGGAGGAACAGGTCGTTCCAGACTTCAGATCGGGGACTCGGGGGCGGCCCCAAGGATACCGACCCAACTGGTGACCTGGGTCGTACGGAGTGTAAACCGGGCATGCCTCTAGTCGGGTGTTGGAAACCGACCCGCCGGACTCTTCCTGTCGTGAGGGATGGCTTGGGCCTGGGTCAGGGGTGGCGCCCCGACCCGACGACTAGTTGGGCTGGACTCTGGTCCATAACAGTGCCCCCAACGCGCCAGCCTTGAGGTTTGCGGCTCGTGGCTGGGCGCATTTGTCCTACTCGCCGAGATGGGATGTGCTCTTCTTCTCGGGAGCTCGTTGATAGCGTTTCATGTTTCTCACGCGTGGTCATCTCGTCTCTGACGCTGCCTCCTTGGCTTCTGCGCTGGGCATTAAATGCCCATCATTTCGTGATTTGAAATTTGCGTGAAATGACAGGTATGCCCCTGCCTTTTTGCGCTTCTTCCTTGACGGTTACACTCTTCGCCCCCTTTTTATTTTCACAACCTCCTCATTTCCCCATTCTTCTTTTTTCCCTCTTCTGTTTCCTTGAACTGCTGCTGTTTCTACTCTCTTCTTTTGCTGCTGCTTCGATTCCGTTCGCGCTTCCAGATTTCTTTCTTTCTTTCGGATTCCTTCCTCAACTTCTGCATTTTCCTGGTACATTGTTTATGGTTTTCATTGCTTTTTGGTTTTCTTTTGGTATTCCTTTTGTGCTTTTTCCGTGCGTTTTTCCCTATGCATGCCTGGGCTTTTGTTTGCTTTTGCTGCTTCTTCTTTTAGAGGGGGCGCCATTGGGTTTTTCTTAGGTTTTGCTTGAGTTCTGGGTTAGTGTAGGGGTACCTAGGGGGTGGTTTAGGGAGTTGTAGTTTGTTTATACTGCTTTGAGGGTTCCTGACCTCCCGTTCTAACTAAGTGGTGTCCCCGCTGTAGGTATGGCTGACCGCCCTGTACTCCCGAACATGGCTCAGCGGCCGCTAGCCGATTTTGTCGATCACTACGCCTGGGTTACTTTCGATGTGAAGGACGCCCCTTATAAGGTCACCCGTGAGAGCCTCCAAGATCTTCGCCAGGCCGGAGGAGGAGGAGGACCCGAGGAGGCGTTGTACCAGGTTTACGTTCCTGCCAATCGGGAGCATGCTTGTCAAAAGAACATGGCCTCCCCTCGAGTTGTTGATTGGTTGTGGGTTTATAAACCCATGTTCACAACCTTGGGAGTTCGCCTTCCCTTCTCTTCCTTTGTCATGGGTTTGCTAAATCGGTGCGATATTGCTCCGTCACAGCTGCACCCGAATAGTTGGGCTGTTATTCGCTGTTTTGAAATGGTCTGCGAATATCTGGAGATCTCGGTATCTGCAACCTTGCGAGGTGGATCTATCGTAGTCTTCTAAGTTGGGGTGCCATCATCAAACTAAGTTCCTCAGGTGGAGCTTTGTGGAAGTTGGCATTTTCTTGACATTTCTTGCATTTCCTGACGAACCCCTGAGCGTCCGACATCATCGTGGGCCAGTAATACCCTACTCGGATGATCTTCTTTGCCGGCGACCTTCCTCCAATATGGTGACCACAACACCCCTCATGGACTTCGCTTAGGACGTAGTCCTTCTGGTCGGGGCATAGGCATTTGAGCAAGGGTTGGTGGAGCCCTCGCTTGTACAACTGCCCTTGTATGATCACATATTTGGGGGCTTCCCTCCTGGTGGCTTGTGCTTCCTTCTCGTCTTAGGGTATTTCGCCGTGTTCCAGGTATCGGAAGATAGGGTCTATCCATCAGGTGGGGCTTGGGGTCTGGGTTGCACATAAGATGATTGCTGGTTCAGTTGCCAGTCCTTGGATTAGAGACCTGTTCCCTGTCCCAGGCTTGGTGCTCGCTAGCTTGGAGAGGAGGTCTGCTCGGGCGTTCCTTTCCCTAGGAACATGCTGGATTATGACTTCCTCGAAGTTTTTGCACAACTTTTTTACCTTTTCTAGGTATTTTTGTAGTAGTGTGTCCCTGGCCTGGTAGCTGCCGTTTATCTGGGATGTGACGATCTGGGAGTCACTACTAACTTCTACCCTGGATGCTTCGATTTCTTTAGCTAGGATTAGCGCTCCTATCAGTGCTTCGTATTCTGCCTGGTTGTTGGAGACGGGGAAATCGAACTTGATCGACTGCTCGTAAGCTACCCCTACCGAGTTCTCGAGAATGATCCCGGTCCCTCCGGACATTTGGTTGGATGCTCCGTCAACGTGGAGCTTCCACCATGTGTTCGGTATGTCGTGTGCCTCTCCTGTGACCTCTACCAGGAAATCTGCCATTGCTTGGGCTTTGATTGCTTGTCTGGACTCGTATTGCAAATCATATTGGGACAGCTCTACTGCCGATGCCATCATCCTCCCTGCGAGGTCGGGTTTCTGGAGAACTTGCCAAATGGCCTGGTTGGTTCTTAGGATGATCACATGCCGTTGGAAGTACTGTTTGAGTCTTCTTGATGAGGTTAGCAGGGCATAAGCCAGCTTTTCCAGCTTGGTGTACTTCAACTCCACCCCTTGGAGTCCTTTGTTGATGAAGTATATTGGGCGCTGGGTCTTATCTTCTTCTCGGACAAGAACCACCGCCATGGCCTGTGTGGTCACTACTAGGTATAGGTACAGAGGTTCTCTTTCTCTTGGTTTGTTGAGCACGGGTGGTTCTGAAAGTATCTTTTTGAAATGGCTGAACGCTTCTTCGCATGCCGGAGTCCACTCGAAGGCGATTCATTTCTTCATTAGGTTGAAGAATGGGAGGGCCTTTTCCGCCGAAGCTCCGAGGAACTGGGATAGAGCCGTAAGCTTCCCGGTGAGTTGCTGTACATCTTTGACACACCCTGGGCTTGTCATTTTTAGGACGGCTTCGCACTTGTTTGGGTTAGCTTCAACCCCCCGTTGTGTTATCATGAAACCTAGGAACTTTCCGGCCTCTATAGCAAACGCGCACTTGAGTGGATTGAGCCTCATTTTGAATTTCCTTAGCGCTTCGAAGACAGCTTGGAGGTCGTCTATAAGGCTGCTTGGCTCTGCTATTTTTACCAAGATGTCGTCGACGTAAATCTCTACTATCTTGCCGATGAGGTCATGGAAGACTCTGCTCATTAGTCTTTGGTAGGTGGCCCCCACGTTCTTCAATCCAAATGGCATTACCTTGTAACAATAAGTGCCTCCTGGTGTTATGAACGCCGTCTTCTCCTCATCAGGCTGGTGCATCGGGATCTGATTATAGCCGGAGTACGCGTCCATGAAGCTGAGGAAACGATATCCTGCCGCCAAGTCTACCAAGGTGTCGATGTTGGGGAGGGGAAAAGAGTCTTTAGGACATGCTTTGTTTAGGTCGGAATAGTCGACACACATTCTCCATCTTCCACTAGCTTTTTTGACCAGGACGACGTTGAATAGCCATGTCGAGTATTTAAGCTCTTTGATGAACTCAGCTTCAAGTAGCCTGGCTATTTGTTTGGCGACCTCATTGGCCCTTTCTTGGGACATTTTCCTTCGTCGCTGTGCTACTGGCTTTGCGTCTGGTTTGACGGCTAGTCGGTGGGACATGACCTTGGGATCCAAGCCCGGTATGTCTGATGGCGTCCACGCGAAGAGGTCGCCGTTTGCCCTTACGACCTCCATGAGGGGGCCCTTGAGTTCATGGGGCAGATTTTTGTTTACGAAGGTAAACTGTTTTGCCGACTTCCGTATCTGGAACTTCTCCATGTCCCCCTCTGGTTTTGGTCTCGGCTTGTCTTCTATCCTTATATCCAGGTTTGCCAAAAACACGCCAGCTGCCTTTTTAGACTCTTTTCTTAGGGAGAGACTGGCGTTGTCGTAGGCAACCACCGCTTCCAAGTCTCCCCTAATGGAGCCAACAGCTCCTTTGTCCGTCACGAACTTCATTGCTAGGAATTTAGTACATATCATAGCTGAAAATTCGTTGATAGTCTTTCTTCCTTTCGCTCTACTCAGGCAGGCTCCTCCTCCTTCGCGAAGCTCTTCCGACGTGGGAGGTCGCTCCATGTCTACTCCAGGGTCCCAACAGATGGCGCCAATGTTCGTTACCGTGGGATCTCGAGTGCTCGGTGGATCGGGTGGTGATGAGAAGGTTAGAGAGGGAAACCCCGGGTTGATCTGGAATGGGCGTTTGAGGTGTGCTCAGTGAGTTGATGGTGCCGGAGGAGAGGAGGACGAGGGGGGTGGCCTCCTGCAAAGACACTCCGACGGTCAAGATAGTGTCCGTACGAGGGGATGACCAAATTAGGTAAGATGTGACGTACCTTGGGGGGAGAGCTGTCCTCTCCCCTTATATACTGTGCAGGGCGGGCCCATGGATGACCTATCCCACTGGTAGGGGTGGCAAGCGGGGAAGCCCGCCCTGCCCCGCCAGAAGCCCGCCCTTTGGCGGGTTGGCCCGCCCCGCCCCGCCTAGTGAGGCGGTCCCAAAATCCCAGCCCGCCAAATATCTTTTTTTTTTTACTTTTAATTATTAAATAATATATATAAAAGTATAAAAAAATCTCTTATATTTTTTATTTTTAACTATTATAATTTCTAAAAGTATAAACAAATTATAATTTTTATATTCACAAACATTAAAGTCTTTATAATTATAAATATCTAATAAACATAATTATAAACCAAGTTTTCATCCAAAACATAATTATAAATATTGTTCCCAAAGCAAAATAAATATAATCCAAAACATAATTATAAATAGTCTCTAAAACAAAATAAACATAATCCAAAGCACTCAATTTTCATCTTCATTCTCTTGTAAGTTGGGTTGGAGAAAGTTGGGTTTTGGCAAAAAAAATTGTAAAAATACCCCTTGATAAAAAAAATACTAAGCCCGGCGGGGAAGCCCGCCCCACCCCGCCAAAGCCCGCCAAAACCCGCGGTTTAAGCAGTGCGGGTTAGGCGGGCTTTTGCTATTTGGCGGTCCTAATTTTCCAGCCCAGCTCGCCTTTTTTGGCGGGTTACGCGGGCCGACCCGACGGGTTTAGGCTCGTTTGTCACCCCTACCCACTGGCCAAGGAGCTTCTATGAGCTGTCCTAGTCCACGTGGGAGGAACAGGTTGTTCTAGACTTTGGATCGGGGACTCGGGGGCGGCCCCAAGGATACCGACCCGACTAGTGACCTGGGTCGTACGGAGTGTAAGCCGGGCGTGCCCCCGGTCGGGTGTTGGAAACCGATCCGTCGGACTCTTCCTGTCGTGAGGGATGGCTTGGGCCTGGGTCAGGGATGGCGCCCCGACCCGGCGACTAGTGGGGTTGGACTCTGGTCCGTAACAATACTAATTTGGCATAAGGACAATCACGTAACACAAGAAGGACGTCCTCTATGAGGTAGTTGCAGCGCGGGCAGCTAGTAGAGGCAGATAAATGTCTTCTTCTACTGATTGATATTTGTTAAAATAGCATCATTGGCGACTAACCAAAGGAAGGAGCGAATTCGCTCCGAACCGCTCCACTTCCAAATCAATTTGAAGACTCGATCCGGCGTGCTTTGATCCTCCCGAGGCGAGTTGTTGGCTGATTTAAGGTTGAAGCCTTCTTTCTTTCTTTTTTTTCTCCTCCTCCCTCTACTGGAAAGTTTAGTTTTTTTTTTTTAAAGTATTATTGAAAGACTCTCCTTGTAAGGGTGTGATCAAATTTTTTTAAAGCCCTAAAGATTAAAGAAACAAAGGCCTTCTTTTATTTGTTTGTCCACATTCCTATCTCTATAAGTGTATGTGTTTGTCAATGACAATTACAATGAAATAATGATCAATTGCCCTAATACCAAAAAAAAAAATGATCAATTTCCTTCATTTTTCCTGATGTCATTTCTCTTATTTACTCCAACAATTAGTTACTAATCTTGTTCCTTGATTTTTTTTTTGGTGATAGTATGAAATGAAACCAAAGCCATGAAATTAAGATTCAATTAATTTGTTTGGCAGAATTTCAATTATTATTAATTAAGTTAAAGCTGAGTTGGGCAAATGCAAATGAACAATGAAGAAAAATAAAATGTTCATTAATTTAATTTGGGTTTGGGAAAAGAAGCACTAAAAAAAAAACGATGCGCATGTGAGTGGTTGACAGCACTTCCTCCTATTTTTTTTTTCCCTTTTTCCGTTCGTTTCTTCTTCCTATTCCTAATCTAAGTTGGAGATGGAGGTTATAAAGTTTATGTACTCACTAAGGCAAAGGATGTCATTGTACCTGATGGCTCTAACCTTCAAGGGAGTCGTCGCGGTGGAGCAATGCCAGCGGTGGTGGTCGGGTTATGTTTTATCCAAATTTTTATTTAATTTTTGAAAAATATATATGAGAATTAGGTTAGATTAAGTGATTAACTTTGTTGTCCAATCCTTAAATATCACATATCACATATCACAAAAATGTAAAAGTGATGATTTTTATCTTATACTACAGGTCAGTAAAAGTCAACAGAAAATTTAACTTTGTTAATATTTAAATATATCTTTAATTAGAGAAAAAATTAAACATTAAATCTTTAAAAAATTAAGTTAAATTATGTGTGTTTAAAGACCACTTTAAATATTAATCTCTAAAAATATTAAGAGATCACATATATAATATGTACATATTTTTCAAAAGATATATACGATTCATATAAAACTGAGTTAAAGGTGTAAAGTATAATATTTTTTCTTTAAATATAATTTTTATTCATTGCTATTCTTGTTAAACAAAACGGTTTTTTCAAATTATTTTTAATGCCTTTTATAATTATATAATGTATTTAAAATATTTTTTGTTTTAATAAATAATAATATGTACTATTTTAAAATTCATTATATATATATATATATATATATTAAAAATAAGACTGGACATACTGACATAGTATTAATATGTATTTTAAATTTTTTTATTTTTTATTAAGTCACAGTTGACAACAAAAAATAAAAAATATGAGTATCGATAAATAGTGTAGTATCCAAAATATATCCGACATATAAATACATAAATACGACATCTTAACAAAGTATCCATATTTCATACTTACAAACTTAAACTAAAAATATAACATATCATTAACATCAGTTTTTATTTAACATATCATGTCATAGCATTTCTTATTTCGTATTAAAAAAATATACAAAAAACAAATGATGAATAAAATTCAAGAGTTAATAAATTAAAATTAAAAATTTCAGTAATTCTAATAACAAAACTTCATTCATTAAAATATGATTATCCAATTATTGTAAAATGTATGCAGTGCATCTGATTTTATTTTTGAGGAATGCTAGGAGGCCAACAACTTTTGTAATTTGTAGCCATCAAATAGCCATCAATAATAGTTTTATTGGTGTGAGATTGGTGTGAGATTTCATCCAATGACTCACTTTTCTTTGCTGGTTACATGCTGGCCAGAATTTAACAAAGTTGCTGGTCCTTAAACTTTTCTTTTATTTTTACTATTTATATTTTCATAAGTGAGAGGAGAAGAGCTCACCATAGAAATTATTTTCTTTGAATTTTATTTTTTCTTTTAATCCCGTGACTCAAATTTAGATCCGGTGATTCAATGCTTGAATAATATCATGTCATGGTCACAAACAGATCCAATGATGTCAGGAATGAATTTTTAGTCCAAACAAAGTGAAAAAAAAGTCCAATTCAATTAATATATATACTTTTAGTACTATGAGGATGTCATGTTGAATTTGACAATATAAAAATTGCTAATAAATAATTTAAAAATTGTCTTATAATTTTAAAATTGACAATAATACATGACAATTATATTAAATTTGTTTATATTAAAAATTATTGTTCTGAGAATTGGACCAGACTGATCGGTTCAATCAGGTTAACCGAAAATCAGTCATTTGATCGGTCCAGTTAGACTATAAAATCGTTCTGTAAAAAACCGGTCAAAAAAAGTCAAATTGGTGGTTAATTAATAAACCGACTGAATCGGACCGATTTTTTATAAGATCGGTTCACTCCTCCAAATTAAAACGGCGCCGTTTACAAAAAAAAAAAAAAAAAAAACCAGCGCATAACACCTCCCACCCCACCCCTTTCTCTCTCTCACCCAGCGCATAACACCTCCCCCCACAATACCCTCACTCAGCAGAAGGTGAGAAAACCCTAATCTTCTCTTGGAATCGAAGAACAGCCACCATCCATAATCCTTTCTTCTCCTTGAAGAATAGCCACTTCCCACCATTCCACTTCAGAGCTAAAACTCATCGCCGAACCCTTCTCTCCCTCCTCTCTCTCTCTCGCCATCTCTGTCCGAGCTCTCTCTGTCGCTGCTCCTCGCCATGGGTCGTCGCCGCTTCTCTGCTCCTCGCCGTGGGTTGCCGCTTTTCTGCTCCTCGCCGTGGGTCGTTGCTGCTTCTCCCCTCATCTTCGTTTCTGCTTCTCTGCTCCGCACTGTGTCTCGCCGTCGTTGCTTCTCTTCGTGTGGAGTTTCTAGTCTCTGCTACAACCCTCTCAGGTCTCAAGTCTCTTCTTCTCTGCTTCAAGCCTTCAACCCTCTCAGGTCCCAAGTTTCAGTCTCTAACTCTCCCTGATTCTATCTCCCTGACTCTATAACTTTGAAATTTGAAATTTATTCTGAACATGCATATGATGTATTATTGATGATTCTGCTGGATTTTGAGATATTAATGTTTTGAATTTTTATTTGAATTCTGTCCGTTGATCTTGAATTAATTCTGCTGAGATTGAGTTATAAATTCAATTGTATAATTTATTTATTCTGCTGAGATTGATTTTTAAATCCAATATTTTATATTTGTTTTGGTGAATTGTTGTTTTGCTGTTATTGATTCAAAATCAAAACAGTGCCACAATTCTGCATTGAAATTACTATATGGCTTCCTATGATTTGGTTGAGTATGATTCTTAGGTTGGGTATCTGTTTTGGATGTTCTGAAGAGTGACTTGATTGATTTACAGAAGTTCACATATGGGAGAGTTAATTTTTTAAAAAAATTATTTTATATTTAATTAAATCAGTTGAATCCCGGTTGAACCAGTAAATCATTAAACCAATTACTTAACCGGTTCTCGCAACCTTGGTTTTTATTTGTTGTGCATCTGTTATACTGAGTTACATATTTTTTAAACACATCTATATTTGGATAATCCCTCAACTACCTTTAGTTATTTCATTGTTAGATCACACATAATATGCTCAACTAGCTGTATCTATGATAAAATAGTGTTGAAGTTTCTGGTGTTTTCATGATAGGTTGAATGGTTGATCTAAATAGAGCAGGGCACCTTTGCTTGAGATAGTTTCCGAGCCTTATATAAAAACCGGTATTGAAGCAGTAGAGCATGCAACAGAAATACGGAGATTGGTTCGGCATTTGGGAGTGATCAATGGCAATATGTAAGAAGGATCTCTTCGTTCTGATCTCTTTGTTACATTATTATACTCCTTGCAATTGAAATAAATTTTGTGATCTTAGCCATCGTGATTTTTTTTAAATAAATTGGTTTGGGGTGCAAAGTGGAGGAGCAACTTGGATCCGTTGATTTCAAAGTATAAACATGATGGTATTCTTCATTTACCATCTAATTAAGTTTTTTTTTTTATTTATTTTAAAAGATGACAGTCTATATTTACATAGACTTTTTATTCAAATTTTATGTTTTCTTAAAGTTTAAGGATAGACATGGGATGCACCATATACATGTAGTCAACTTATATGTTAACCAAGCATTGAACATCAATTTATATAGTATTAATGATAATAGAGTTGAAGACTTAAATTCAGCTGAGTATGTTTTCTTATTTTAGTTCACTCTTTCTTTTAGGAAAACTTTCTCTATACTAACAGTTCGTGGGTGTCTTAAGTATCTAAATCTACTACCAGCAAAAGTACATAATTCAAGGTGTAAATTTCAATTCACTTCTTAATTATTTTACTAATGTCAATCTTAGTACATGTACTATCTAAATATCTTACTAGATATAGCAAATTTCTCTTCTCTATATAAGGATCTAATTAAATAAGAAGCTAATTTATTTTTTTATTTCAATGCAGTCCCCCAAACATATATCACCAACGTAGAAAGTGCAAATGTATGGACCACTCGCAAATTAACTTTTTCATACTAAGCATAATATGTATTTGTGTGGACTTGGCATTTATACATATATTTTTTCCCTCTAATTTTGGTTAACTTAATTATGACTTGATGCCTAAAAGATTGAAAGTCTCAATATTTATTCTTAAGCTTTTGAATATCACAAATTGTATTGCAGGGTCAGCAGGCAGTACACTAAAATTTTGGGATTTAGAATCCTTTGAACTGATTGGATCTACTAAACAAGAGGTTTCTCATTTAGTGTCGTGTGAGTCATGGTGTTAGCAATAGCAATTATTGGTGGTTTGGATTGTGCAGTTTCTCTCTTTTAAATGTTCTTAGTGTGCATTATTTTCTTTTTTCTGGTTCACCCCATGATGTACAAGCACACATATAGTAGAGGTCATGGTTCTCTATGAATTTTGGTAGATGTTTTTGCTTAATGTTTCCTTTATGGTTCCTTTTTTATATGTTGATTTTACTAAAATTATTTGAGATCTGATTTCTAACAACCAGAACTTACCAACAATAGAAATGGGCACATTACCAGACAGCAAAGCTGCAAAGGCTTCTCGATAGTGCAATATGAAGACAAGATCCATGGGTGTGAAGAATTCCACTAAGAAAACTATTAGAAGGAATCACAAATAAGTGGTAATTCGTTTTTCCAATTAATCTACTGATAGTTGTCATTTACTTATGGGGTTTTTCTTAGGCTTTAGTATGAGATTGGGTTCTATTTTGATGTGAAGTATTTCGAGCACATTGCTTGATAGTAAGTTTGATGATGTTGATAAGTTCCTTTCTGCATTCGCAAGGATTGATGAGAACGAACATTAAACCTATATCTACATTAATTTGAATAAACAAGTAAGTTTCCATAAGATTCCTTAGTGGTGTCACTTTGTGTATGTTCTATTATGTTGTCATTAATTATTCATTTTAATTATCCGTTTAAATATTTTATATCTGATTTGGTTAGTAACCATGGTACCAAGACTATAAATGTCCTCACGAAGGAACCATAGATCATTCTAGATTATCAAGGGAAAAAAAAAAGAAGAAAAATTGCTTTCTTTAGTGTGCAGGCAGAAAATCTTTTGATATCTCATTCATACATAAGCAAGATTCTACTTTTTAAAGAGAAAAAGTAAACAGAACGAAGAACAAATAAAACACAAAATTTAACAGTTTAGTTTCTTTTTCCTCACTTAAGAGCAGATGCATGAAACAGGACATAGTTGAACTTATTAATAAAATTAACAGATCCTCCATTACTATTCAGTTTATTAATAAGATTTGAAGAATCACCAATGGGGCCACTATTTTATTTGTGGGTGAGTTCGTTCTGGTTTGTTTCCTTCTTAGATTAATGGTATGTATCAATTGCTTCGCAACATTAGTATTTGATATTCTTCTTTCAGTGGTTATGTTTTAGTTCGATGAGGTGGATTTAACTGGCGCAAAGTTTGAATATTTATGGTTTGGAGTAAATATTTATGGTTTGTTGAGATGGTGAATTTGTCTCTTTGTCTTGAAAAATTTATATGTTTGGCAAATATATGCATTTAAACCATTTTTACAATTTTTCTTTCGAAAGTCTCTGTTCCTATAGAATTAAGATAGTTCTTTCTTAGACTTTTTCATTTATGAGAATCTATTGTTCTACATAATAAGAGTTTAGAGATCAACTATTTTGCATTGCGTGCATTGTGCATCCTGTTTTCTAGAAAAATAACTATTTATATTTCTTAAATGATTTAGGGCCATGAACTTCTCAAAAAACTTGCTTATGTGACTGATAAATTTGATAGGAAATCCCTCGAACAATTACGTGAGTAAGAAGATTCAGTACTTTGTTGTACTTAATGTTCTGGCTCTTTTTTTTTCCTTTGTACTTAGTGTTCAATGCTTTTTTTTCTTTTTCATTTTCGTTGATGTGCCTTCTCCTGCTTATTTGCTTTTCAAAGAGTTGGGTACTGATTTGCCTATATATTATGACTTATTTTTTTCTATTTGAGGGATATAATTTTGCTTTTAAAATATTGGGTTGCCATTGTTTGATTGAGTTCTTTGTTTGTTACAGAGGATTCTGCACCACAATTCCTAATGATTTTAGATTCAGAAAAATTAAGCTCTCTTTCCCATACGTTTTTTTATCCACTTAGTCATTTATCAATTTATTCTATGGTTGAAATCATAATTGTGAATTTCTGACACCTGATAGTGGATTTTGTATACTTTATTCTCCAATTGGTTTCTTTTTATATTAATGGTATGTATCAATTGCTTCACAACATTAGTATTTGGTATTCTTCTTTCAGTTGTTATGTTTTAGTTGGATGAGGTGGATCTGGCTGATGCAAAGTTTGAATATTTATGGTTTGGAGTGCATATATATATATTTTTTTAAAATCATGAAGCTTTTTATTATTTGCTGCTTTAGCTTTCATTATTGTATATTCACGCTCAAACTACACAAACTATATCTTTTCCAGCTAATTTTTGTTGAGATAGTGAATTGTCTCTTATCTTGAAAATTTTATGTTTGGCAAATATATGCATTTAAACCATTTTTTCAATTTTTCTTTTGAAAGCCTCTATTCCTATAGAATTAAGATAGTTGTTTCTTAGACTCTTCCATTTATGTGAACCTATTATTCTACATATCATGTTTTTATTTTTCTCTATTACGTATCATGTTTTTATTTATTTTTTATTATAGAGTTTAATTAACATATATTTTTAAAATACTTGTTAAATTTATAAATTAAAATTTTTTATTAAAAATATACAAAATTTAAATTTTTAATATATTTATTTTATAATCATTAAATTAAAGTATTTTAAGCAGATTTTTAGTAGAGTAGAACCTAAGTTATACCTGGGTTCCAGTGTATTTATAATAGAGCTGTTAACCACTTTTGTTTGAGTCATTCTATTTTTTTTTATAGATAATTATTTCTTCCAGGTGGTGTAGTGAACCTTTTTTCTTGTTGGGAAATGGATCCTCTCCATTTTTTTTATTGGAGACAATAAAGTGTAATCTCTCACCTTTAATTCTTAAGTGGGACCAGAAATAAATAAGAGAGAACAATGAACGGTAAAATTAAAAACTGGATATCATCCAATTTTTTTTCCACTAGACGGATCCACTCCCATCTTGTTGAGTTTGATTTTTATTTATTGGACCAAAATATGAACAGTTAGTTAAAGTTAAAAACTTAAAATTCACGTATAATTGTCTTGTTTTGATGTGAAATTGATAATTAAAAATTATTAGATTATAATTTAATTAAATCTATCAATTTATTTAACGATTCTAAACTATCCATTTTATATAACGATAATGACATATAAGTCTTTGTCATTAGCTAAACCCATTATAAACAATAATCTTCATTTTTTACTAAAAAAATATTTTGCAATATGATTTTAGTATTTACATTAGGTCCATTTCATGGCACTTTCCTTTTTTTTTGTCAGGAACAATTACTTAACAGAAATAATATAATTATTATTATATAGGTTTTTTATAAAGTGGAAAGAGAAAACATTTTGAAAAAGTTCCCTTTTTTTTTTTCCTTGAAGAGCAAAAGAAAGCATTGTTTGCCCATTGGAATTTTTTCCTGCATTTTCCAATATTTTCTTTTAATAATCTCTCAAATCGTTTAACTAGTCACCTCCTCCTCTTTTTTTTTTGTTGTTGTTGTTGTATCACTTGTATGTAGTATTGTGTAATTTATTTATAAATGATCTTTTTGTGTTGACAATTTTCTATATTTGATTCATCATCTTTCTAATTAAGTATTTATTTGGCTCTGAGATCAAATAAATGTCAATTAAGTGCTTAGATTCACTCTTTTTTGTATGGGTATACGTTATATTTTTTGCTTATCTACTGGTCAATTTATTCCTTAGGAATTGTGATTCTAGCGAAAATTTTACATTTCACATTTTTTTGAAAAATAAATACACCAGATTAAATAGGGCTACGTAGCCTCTTTTCTCAAATGTCATCTATATCTAATCTAATGGCTCTATGAGTTTATGACTCCACTCACTAGCTTATCTCCCCCGCCTGGCTCGTTGTTTTAAACTCTTATTTTTATTCCATGATGGCCTCTTCTATGCCTTCAATCGAAATTGAATTAGAAATCGGATATGTAAATTTCACAATTTCACCGCTGTTTTAAACTCTTATTTTTATTCCATGATGGCCTCTTCTATGCCTTCAATCGAAATTGAATTAGAAATCGGATACGTAAATTTCACAATTTCACTTTATGGATACGCAATCCCATCCTCTTTGCATACAGGATATAAATTGAAAATGAGTTACGTTAACATATAATAATTCTAATTTGGTAGATGATTTTTATTGGATGCATAATTTTTTTTTCTCTAATTAAAAATATTAAAACAAACTACTAAAATTGTCCTTAATTTTTAAAGAGCTCAACAAAAATAATTAGATCATTATTTAAAAAATGCATTAAAAAATTAAACCAAAATTTGATCTCAATAATTTTTTATCTTTTTAAAGTATTTTTTTTATTAACAAAAAAATTGTAAAAAAAATTATTTGGTGTAATCACTGAATTTTAAGTATAAAATGTGATTTTTTGAATCATATTTGTAAAAAATATATTAAAATAAATTTTACTTGTATAATTCTTTTTATCGTGGTTAAAATAAATTTTCTTTAATTAATAAATTTTATTAAATTTAAATTTTTATTCTTTTGACCCAATGATATTTGTAGAAAAACCAACAAAAACCATTTACAAACATACGCATAAAATCATACAATTTTATTTGATGGTAATCAGTAGCTAAAAGAAGAGAAGGTTGAATCTTAGCCCTTTTTTCGTTGAATATTGATTTCTGATTTTTCAAAGAACTTCAGGCGATATTTCTGCTTTTTGGTCTCGTGTCGAGTTGAGAGACACTTTTGTTTTGTCTCGTACCGAATTGAGAGATATTTTTGTTTTTGTCTCTTGATAAACAGAAACAGAGAAAGGAGTAGGGATGAAGAATTAACACCAGATATATTCTGGTTTAGCCATTAGGTACAATGTAGCCTACATCCAGTCTTCATCACAACAATGATGGAATTTCATTATGTTATCACAACATTACAAACACCAATTTTTTTCTAGGAACTACCCATTTTTATCTGGGACAAATCCAAATTCTACACCCAATCTGGATTTGAATAGGACTCAAAACTGTAAAGTGCTAACTCAACTTGCAAGGGAATCCCCACAAGATCATGGCACACAACAGAAAGATGTACAAAGAAATTATGAGACATCTATAACTTTTTCTCTAATATTGATCACTGTCTTTTTTCTCTCACTGGTTTTTTCTTACAAACTTCACCATGCATGTATGCCTTTTACCATGAGACTCAGACAGATAATACTAAGAAAAAGAAAATAAAATGAACACCATTGAAGGAGAAGAACTCATAAAGCTTCAGGGTAGCTATGAGAACTCTGTGCTTACTCTCCTTGATCTCAACCCTTGGCCGTTCACCCTTATTATAGAAGGGGAAGCTTCCAAGGTTGAAACTGGTTCAATCAAGCAACTTCTTCTCTAACCAAAAACAGCAGCGGTTCGGACAAAGAGAAGAGAGAGAAAAAACCAAAAATCAACATGCATGTATCTCTCTCAACCCTTTTCATCAAGCTCCTTCCATCTGAACCCTTGATCTTGTCTTTGGCTCCAAGAAAGAATTTGGAATCCTTGATGATCTTCTGACCCAGGACAGCTTCTTGCCTTCCATTTTTGCTTCTTCTTACGTGTAGCTCAGCGGCTATCTTCTTTCTTTGATGAACAAAAATAGAACTAAACTTCTTTACCTTAGATTTGCTTCTTCACCGAGGCAGATTGTTTCTTTTATTGGCATCAAAATCTTGAGGCCATCTTCTAAAATCTTTCCTTCTGAAGTAAAGATATTCCTTTCTTCTTTATAGCTTTTTTTTCTGTAAGCTTTTTTTGATAACTTCTACAATCTTCTTCTCTGATGGATGTGACCGAAAGACAAGAGAGAGAAGAGAGAAGAGAGAAGCTTTCAATGCACAATAAACTCAATTTAATTTTGAGTTTCGGTTACCAAGGAGTGCATTTAACCAAATTGAATTTTGAATTCCAATCACAAGAGGAGTAAGTAACTGAGGCTTGCTTTGAGAACCTTTGGGTTCCTTTCCTTGATCCTTTAATATTGGTCTATGGGCTTGTGATATGGGCCACTTTCATTTCAACATAAAACCACTTATGTTTAAATTAATTTTTGCACAAAGCTTAAATTCAAATAACAAGTTGGGCTTATGTTACTTCTCGCCTAATAGGAAATCTGCACAATAACAAATATATCAACCAAACAATTGAAATAATTTAAGATTACATAAAATTAAAATTGCTGAGATTGAAAATTAATGTATTATGTATAAATATATGCTAACATGCTTCTTAATTCATTTTTTTGGTAATTATCAGTGTAAAAATAATTGAAATCAAATTAGTAAGACATAAATTGCCAATAATAATAATGCTTTATTTTTTCTATTTATCTTTTTTTTTAATCACAATTCTTTCACTTTATTAGTATACTTAAAAACTAATTTTCTTTTTTATTATGCAATTTCAATCTAAATATTGTGATTTCAATTCAATATATATATAACATGGAAAGAAACAAAGCAAACACTATCCTATATCCGAGCGGATGATTTGCTGGAGATCAGCACAAGGCTCAGATCAAATAACATGATTAGAGTTACTCTTGGCACCATATCTAGCCATCCAATCCGCAGCTCTATTTGCTTCTCGGGACACCCACTCAACGTGAACAAGCCAAAGACGAGATAAAAACTCATGAATCCTGTGAACCAAATCTGTTATTTCAGATGAATACCCACTTGTAAGCTCATGCATGATGGGCATAATGTCAAGGCAATCCGTTTCACATATAATATCCCTCAAACCGCAATCCCAGCTAAAACCAGCCCATCCAAGTAGCAAATAATTCACATCTGATAATAGACCAGGGAGAATGCTTCCAGAGCAGCCCGAGATCCAATCTCTGTTAGAATCTCTAATAATACACCCAAATTCTGCTAAATTTGAATCTAGATACAAGCTTGAATCACAATTAACTTTAAAACTATTGTCTACCGGTGGTTCCCAACACAGGCAATTTCGGAGAGACCTAAAGGCATTGTTTCAACTCCTGTAAACCTGTAAGTCTTTGGCGGTAATTCTGGCCAAGGCAACAACCTTGTGGTCTGTCCAAGGGTTGTCAGTAATGAATATGTCATTGCACCTATGTCTCTATACCCACCAAAGTCCTGCACCAAAAGACGCCTCATTGTTAGCCAAGGCCTTCCGAAACCACTCTTCAAGAGCAGTACCCGTCGTCGAGTCCAGGATACTAGGATCCAACATATGCCAAATTGCCTTTGATCGTTCACAGTCTCTAAGGCAATGCTCCATAGTCTCCTGTGCCTTGTTACATCTCTTACACATATCTGAAGAAGCTAAATGCCATTTGAATTGAAAGGTCTCAGTTGGTAGAGCATCATGTAAGCCAAGCCACATAGTAAATTTGAACTTCTCCGGAATGTTTGTACTCCACAACCAGTTCTAGTTACTATTGGCATTCCAATTTAATGTTTTCTCTAATAACCATCTATAACCCTCCTTTGCACTATACTTTTTTGTTGCTGCAGGCCACCACTCCCACGGTGGCTCCAACTCAGTCGAACTAGGATATCTCGGACCATAAATAAACTGCTTAATCTCATGCGGAATAGGCGTGGTAAGACTATCAACCTCCCAGGACACCCCTTTCCACAAGTTAGCCACTATGAAATCTGATTCAGAAATATGTACATAAGGAACAAAGTTGCAAAGCTTACCAAAAGACTATTATTGATATTTATACTTTTATAGGCACTAAAACACATAAAACTCTCGAACTTTAAATTCCGCACAAAAAATTCAACAAAATACTGAATAAAAATATTTCTACAAATATAATTGGATCAAAAGAATAAAAATTTTTAAATATTATAAAATTCAATAATTACAAAAAAATTTTTATTCAACAATAATAAAAAAACATCCAAGTGAAATTCAAATTTTAAAATACTATATGTATATAAAATTTTGATTTAATTTGATAATATTTGAAAATTTTATTAAATTATAATGATTATTTTTAATTATGTCAACGAGTAGATTTTGAAGCTAATGAGCTATAATATTCAAATGGCATAGTCTCTTTGTAACACCCTACCACACAAAGCTTTACGCTTAAGTCGTAAAACAGAGGTGATGTGGTATTACGACCTCTAAAATAAAATAAGTACATATAATAGCAGAAGAGTTATAATATGCTAGGAGCCTTGAAGAAAAGGGGGAAATAAAAATCGCACAATAAAGGCGCAACGCTCAAGGAACGAGTTAACTTACGTGCTAAGAAAACCATAACTATCAAACATAAGCTAACAGAAGTGGGAATAGAGTGCCAAAGATACAAAATATCAAGCTCCTAACTCAGCCTGCGAAGTCAAGACTGGCCGGAGAATATTTACACATATATATACATACATATCCAAAACCCAAAAGTACATATACACAATCCTGCCTCTCCATAAACCTCTAAGAGGGTCAAAAAGAATAAGTCATGCGGAGAGAAAACTAAGTACATATATATACATCATAGCATAACAAAATATCCCAGTAACCACTCCGCTTCAAGAGTCCAGACGCCTAACGAGATGCCTCTCGACCTGCATCTGAAAAATAACAACATAGTATGGAATGAGAACCGGAGGTTCTCAGTATGGTAAAGGTGCCACACACATAATATATAAGGTCCTGGGAATGCCAGAGGCAATCCTAAAACGCCGACACTCAGATTATAGAGCTTAAAGTATTAAACAGAAGCCATAAAAGGTGGTTTCCTAAAAATATTTAATCCTAACTTAACTTAACCTTAAATCTAAGTCCTATACTGCCATTCCTCCATACCTCCAACTCCATCATGCATTTTCACGGACAAATAGACAGATAAAGGCAAACACAAGAAGGTTACAACTACTGCAAGTAACAAATACACATTTAGCATGGAAAATACAGATAGGCACACCCAATTAGAGCACAAGCAAGTAATTCAAGTAATATGCATATGATGCATGCCTGTCCTATGGCTGATGAGGCTCATCTGTCGGTTATCCAGCCAACCCGACAAGTCTGAATTGTCCTTAGACTGTCCCCCGACGTGCATCCCCAAGAGTCTATGCATAGATTTTTCTCAAATAATCAATATTGCTCAATGGGGGTAACATTCCCGGGAATTTATATAGTGCCCGGTCACACTTACGTCGTAGGGTCAACAGAGTATCGAGTTTTCAACCTGGTACACGTGGTGGCAAGCCACAGCACTTAATCCAGGGAATCTCGTATCTCAGATTATTCAAATTCATAAGCCATATAAATAATTCAATTATAATTCCTCAACATCCACATCATTCTCAATTGCATCTCATTCATCATCATACATTAAACATATTCAATCCTTATCCTTCATTATCACACCTCCCATTCCGTCCATCAATAGTTTTAATTCAAAACATAATTCATTCTTTTTTAAGAATCAAACTTCAAACTTAAAACATACTCACTTTCTTAATAACTCAAAATCAAACCATATAACATTTAAATCTAAATCTCTTTTAAATAATCATCTAAACAAAATCTCTAATTTTTTATAAAATTTCGGCAGCATCTCCTCTAAAACTCGGACTTTGCCACCCTGTTCGGGTCCAAACCTGTATTCTTTTCAATTCAACATACCCTTTCTCATCATCATAACAACCACCACAATAAATCTACCTCAAATCAACAATTAAACTCATACAATATTCAAATCCAACAACCAAAATTCAACTAAGGATCATAGTTCACAAATCCTAGGCTTTTAACACAAAATACCTCATTATCACAACAACCTCCACAATAGTTATACCTCAAATCAATAATTCACCAAATCATTAGTTAATCAACAATAACATTCAACCATAATTCTCTCCAAATTAACATAACAACATTCACCATCCAAAATTAAAACTAATTATCCAATAAACTTCAACCAAATATATTCATCGATAAATTACTAAATATTAAATATACACCTGCATTCCAACTTATCCTATGGTCATCTAGCCTAAGTTTTCACAGAACATTATATATTAAATGCAAGAAACCTAAACCATACCTTAGCCGATTTCCACGTAACGACCAAAGCTATTTATTCAAAACCAAAACAGCCCCTCAAAACTCAACTAATCCGCTTCCTCCAAGTTCCAGTATTCACAATTTCAAGCTCCAATTATTTATTTTCAACCTAATACACATTCATAATACATATATACCCAATTTAATACTCAAAGCTCAAATTCAATGAAAATAAAATAGAATTATCGTATCCTCACCTTACCCAAGCTTCACATAAGCAAGAGTGAACGTTTCTCTCAAGCTAATTGGATCCTAAAACATCAGAAATCAAAGAAATTCAATATTCCCACTTAAAATTCGAAAATTGGGGGAAGATGAAGCTGAGGGTGATTAAAAAAGTTACCTATGAAATTGTTTCGGTAGAAATGTAGAGCTCGACGCGGTGAACGCGTGGCCGCAAACGGTGCGGCGATCGGAGCTCGAACGGAGGAGTTACGGGATTTGGAATGTAACGTGAGGGTTACGGGATTTTTTTCTCGTTCTTCCCTCCCCTGGAAGCTGAAAGCTTCGTTTCTGTTGGAATGAAGGGGATGAAGGGCTTGGGTTCATTTAATAGGGCTGGTCCGGTTGAACCGACAACCCGGTTTGGGTCCGGTTCAACCGGTTCGGTCCTTTCGGTCCATTTTTGGACCGTTTTCTTCAAAATTGGTGTCAAAATTCTCGTTTCGATGAGCTCTACCCTATTTTGATATAATATTCGCATTTCTAATCCTCCTTATTAAAAAATAATTTATTAACTAATTATCTACTAATTTAACCGGGGTTTACATCCTACCCACCTAATAAAGAATTTTGCCCTCAAAATTCAAATATAGTTACCTGAAAAGAGATGTGGATAGTCCTTTCGCATATCTGATTCGAGTTCCCAGGTATGTTCCTCGATACCATCTCGTCTCCAAGCTACTTTTACCAATGATACTTCCCTTCCTCGTAATCGTTTAACACTGGTGTCATCAATCCTCACCGGAATTACTGGGAGTGTTAGATCTTCTCTCACTTGGATTGGTTCTGGTTTTAGAACATGACTTGCGTCAGGATTATACTTCCGAAGCTGTGACACATGGAACACATCGTGCAAATTCGAAAGATACGGCGGTAAGGCAATTCTATAAGCCACTGGCCCAATTCTTTTCAGAATCTCAAACGGTCCAATATAACGGGGATTTAGTTTCTTGGTCTTAATAGCTCTTCCCACTCCAGTGGTTGGTGTTACTTTCAGAAAAACATGTTCTCCTTCCTCAAATTCCAAAGGCTTTCGCCTTTGATCAGCATAACTTTTCTGGCGGCTCTGGGCTATAAGCATTCGATTACGAATCTTCTTTATCTGCTCAGTCGTTTCGGCTATCATCTCAGGCCCTAATAAACTCCTTTCTCCAGTTTCATACCAACACAATGGAGATTGACATTTCCTGCCATACAGAGCCTCATATGGAGCCATTCCGATGCTCGCATGATAGCTATTATTATAAGCAAACTCTACTAATGGCATATACCGGTCCCAGCTCGCCGGTTGGTCCAAAACACAAGCTCTTAGCATATCTTCCAAGGTCTGAATAGTTCTTTCTGACTGACCATCTGTCTGAGGGTGATACGCAGTACTCAAGCTTAACTGAGTCCCAAATGCACGCTGAAAAGCTCCCCAGAACCTTGATGTGAAACGAGGATCTCTATCAGATATGATAGTAGAGGGCACACCATGTAATCTGACAATCTCTTTGATATACATTCGAGCCAATTCCTCCATTGTGAAACTTATTCGGATAGGAAGAAAGTGAGCTGATTTCGTCAATCGATCTACAACCACCCAAATAGCGTCATAACCTGATCGGGTTCTAGGCAACCCTATCACAAAATCCATTGCGATACTCTCCCATTTCCATTGTGGAATCTCCAAAGGCTGAAGGGTCCCTGATGGTCTCTGATGCTCAATCTTAACCTTCTGACACGTTAAACATTTAGATACATGCAATGCCACATCATTCTTCATACCTGGCCACCAGAACATCGCTTTCAGATCCTGATACATTTTAGTGCTCCCTGGGTGAATTGAAAACCCGCTCTTGTGAGCTTCCTTCAAGATACTTTGTCGTAGGTCTCCAACATCAGGCACAATAATCCGGTTCTTGAACCTCCATAAACCATCATGACCTTCTGACATTCTCCACTGTTTTCCCTGTTCAACTGCTGGTAATACCTTATGTAACGCTTCACTATCTCGATGAGCCTTCAGAAGTTCTGATTTAAAATCACTTGAAATCTGCAACTGACTCAAACACAGGATTCCAGATTCTTTTCTAATTCCCAAATTCAAACCTTGGAATGCCTTCAGTAACTCTTCCTCCCGTAGCATCATCCAAGCTGCATATAAAGACTTCCGACTCAAAGCGTCCGCTACAACATTCGCTTTTCCTGGATGATAATTCAATTCAAAATCATAATCTTTCAGAAGCTCCATCCACCTCCTCTGACGCATATTCAACTCTTTCTGCTCAAAAAGATACTTCAAACTCTTATGGTCTGAGAAAACAAGAAACTTAACACCATAGAGATAGTGCCTCCAAATCTTTAAAGCAAACACAACAGCAGCAAGTTCTAAATCATGTGTCGGGTAGTTCATCTCATGCGGCCTTAACTGCCGTGAGGCGTATGCTACAACATTCTGGTGCTGCATCAGAACACACCCCAACCCTTTCAGAGATGCATCACAATACACTTTAAACGGTTCACTTGGTTTAGGTAATACCAATACAGGTGCAGTAGTCAACTTGTGCTTCAATGCCTGGAAACTCTCTTCACATTCCGGAGTCCAGATAAAAGGCGTATCCTTCCTAGTCAACTTAGTTAAAGGTAAGGCGAGCTGTGAAAATCCCTTAATGAATCTACGATAATACCCCGCCAAACCTAGGAAACTCCTGATCTCTGTCACTGAAGTTGGTCGCTCCCAATTCATCACTGCTTCCACCTTAGCAGGATCCACAGCTATCCCCTGCTTACTCACCACGTGGCCGAGAAACTTCACTTCACTCTTCCAGAACTCACATTTAGATAGCTTAGCATATAACTTCCTGTCTCTCAGAATTTGAAGCACAATCCGCAAGTGATCAGCATGTTCCTCTTCAGTCTTAGAATAAACAAGAATGTCATCAATGAAGACAATAACAAACTTGTCCAGATACGGTCGAAAAATCCTGTTCATATAATCCATAAATACTGCCGGGGCATTAGTTAACCCGAAAGACATCACTGTATACTCATAATGACCATAACGGGTTCTGAAAGCAGTTTTCGGAATATCCTCGTCTCTAACCCTTATCTGATGATATCCGGATCGCAAATCAATCTTAGAAAATACACCGGCACCCTGTAACTGATCCATTAGATCATCGATTCTAGGCAACAGATATTTATTCTTCACAGTGATCTTATTCAATTGCCGATAATCGACACACAGCCGCATACTCCCATCCTTCTTCTTTACCAGTAACACTGGCGCTCCCCACGGAGAAACACTTGGTCGGATAAAATGCTTACCCAACAGATCTTCCAGCTGAGCTTTCAGTTCAGCCATTTCTAAAGGCGACATCCTATAAGGAGTAATTGAAATCGGACCGGATCCAGGTATCAACTCAATTGCAAATTCAACCTCTCGGTTAGGTGGGAATTCATTAATATCTTCCGGAAACACATCTGGAAATTCACATACAACGGGAATCTGCTCTAAACTCTGATCATCACCTGATACTCCCGCAGTTAATAACATAATACCCTGACATTCGGTTCCAGAACAGTTTACTATCATAAAATTCAAATAGTAACTATTCACCACAACCGGTGCTTCTGACCCTTCCGGCATAAACTGTACTGACTTTTCAGAACAATCAAGTAAAACATGATTCTTGGATAACCAATCCAATCCCAAAATGAGATCAAGACCAGTCATAGGCAAACAAATCAAATCATGCACAAATTCACGCTGTTGCACTCGAAAAGGAACTTGTGGACATTCTATCCTAGTCACCATAGCTTCATGAGTAGCATTATATACTTTCAAATCATAACCTAAGACCACCATTCTCAATCTTAATTCATGGGCCTTTTCAAATGCAATAAATGAATGACTTGCTCCTGAATCAAATAAAGCATTTAAGATTTTACCAGCCATTTCACAATTACCTCTAATCAGTGTCTCAGATCCCTCAGCACCAATGGTAGAAGTGGTGTATACTCTCCCCGGCTGCTGCACCCTACCAGTCTCATACTTCTTCTTCTCAGGGCAATTACTGGCTATATGCCCGGGCTGTCCACAGAAATAGCACACCCCAAGTCCTAGTCGGCACGGAACTCCAGGATGATACTTTCCACACTTCTGACAATTCAGATCCTGCTGTGGCTGCTTCCCAAACCTTTTTCCTTGACTAGCATTGGTATTCGGCCTTCTGTAATTACCTTGACCCTGAGTCTGCTGCGAAACAAAACCTCCACGTTTGAAATTCCTACCTCTCGGAGCAAAGTTCCTCCCTGAAGGCCTCTGAAAAGGCATCCTCAAACTCCCTTTCTCTGCTGCCGCCTTCCTCACACAATCCTCAGCCACCCTACTCTTATTCACCAATTCAGAAAATACCCTGATCTCCATTGGGGCAACGAAGCTCAGAATATCGCTCCGAAGACCTCCCTCATATTTAATACACTTCCATTCAGCAAAATCTTCAGGCACACCTTGACAGATACGAGAAAAGCGACATAACTCCTCAAATTTGCTAGTATACTCAGCAATAGTCATCTGTCCCTGCTTTAACTGCATTAATTCAAGTTCCTTGGCATTTCTGGCTGAATTAGGAAAATATTTCTTATAGAACTCTGTCCGGAAGACCTCCCAAGGAATCGCAGCACCATCAGGCTGCAGGATACGTCGTGTTCCCTGCCACCAATACTGAGCTTCACCTTGCAACTGATAAGTTCCAAATTCAACCCATTGCTCTTCAGGAACCTGTTGTGCCTGTAATGCCCTTTCCATAGCCTGAATCCAATTATCTGCATCAGTGGGATTTGAGGTTCCCCTAAAAGTCGGAGGGCGAACTTTCAGAAATGTAGCAAGTGTCATAGGACCGTCCTCATCATTATTGTTCCCATGATTACCCTGATTTATCTGATTACCCAGTGCCTCAGCTGTTGCCTGCATAGCTGCAGTCATATTTCCCAAGGCAGCCATAAAGTCTACTGGATCAGTCCCTGTGGGTACAGGAGTAACGGTGCCTGTCCTACCTCTACCTCGCCCGCGACCGCGTCCGCGAGTCGACATCTGGTCCCTATACACACCAAACAAGTGATATTAAGTTGATCAGTCTCAATATCGCAGGTCTAATGCTTTAAGTTCCAAATGCATGCTCACAAACGTTTATGCCATATATATCAATCAGATATCCTAATAGCACATACACACATATACAGAGAATGCACAGAAGCACAATCAGTCCGTCTTTCAGGCTCTATAGGAACGAACTGCTCTGATACTATAATGTAACACCCTACCACACAAAGCTTTACGCTTAAGTCGTAAAACAGAGGTGATGTGGTATTACGACCTCTAAAATAAAATAAGTACATATAATAGCAGAAGAGTTATAATATGCTAGGAGCCTTGAAGAAAAGGGGGAAATAAAAATCGCACAATAAAGGCGCAACGCTCAAGGAACGAGTTAACTTACGTGCTAAGAAAACCATAACTATCAAACATAAGCTAACAGAAGTGGGAATAGAGTGCCAAAGATACAAAATATCAAGCTCCTAACTCAGCCTGCGAAGTCAAGACTGGCCGGAGAATATTTACACATATATATACATACATATCCAAAACCCAAAAGTACATATACACAATCCTGCCTCTCCATAAACCTCTAAGAGGGTCAAAAAGAATAAGTCATGCGGAGAGAAAACTAAGTACATATATATACATCATAGCATAACAAAATATCCCAGTAACCACTCCGCTTCAAGAGTCCAGACGCCTAACGAGATGCCTCTCGACCTGCATCTGAAAAATAACAACATAGTATGGAATGAGAACCGGAGGTTCTCAGTATGGTAAAGGTGCCACACACATAATATATAAGGTCCTGGGAATGCCAGAGGCAATCCTAAAACGCCGACACTCAGATTATAGAGCTTAAAGTATTAAACAGAAGCCATAAAAGGTGGTTTCCTAAAAATATTTAATCCTAACTTAACTTAACCTTAAATCTAAGTCCTATACTGCCATTCCTCCATACCTCCAACTCCATCATGCATTTTCACGGACAAATAGACAGATAAAGGCAAACACAAGAAGGTTACAACTACTGCAAGTAACAAATACACATTTAGCATGGAAAATACAGATAGGCACACCCAATTAGAGCACAAGCAAGTAATTCAAGTAATATGCATATGATGCATGCCTGTCCTATGGCTGATGAGGCTCATCTGTCGGTTATCCAGCCAACCCGACAAGTCTGAATTGTCCTTAGACTGTCCCCCGACGTGCATCCCCAAGAGTCTATGCATAGATTTTTCTCAAATAATCAATATTGCTCAATGGGGGTAACATTCCCGGGAATTTATATAGTGCCCGGTCACACTTACGTCGTAGGGTCAACAGAGTATCGAGTTTTCAACCTGGTACACGTGGTGGCAAGCCACAGCACTTAATCCAGGGAATCTCGTATCTCAGATTATTCAAATTCATAAGCCATATAAATAATTCAATTATAATTCCTCAACATCCACATCATTCTCAATTGCATCTCATTCATCATCATACATTAAACATATTCAATCCTTATCCTTCATTATCACACCTCCCATTCCGTCCATCAATAGTTTTAATTCAAAACATAATTCATTCTTTTTTAAGAATCAAACTTCAAACTTAAAACATACTCACTTTCTTAATAACTCAAAATCAAACCATATAACATTTAAATCTAAATCTCTTTTAAATAATCATCTAAACAAAATCTCTAATTTTTTATAAAATTTCGGCAGCATCTCCTCTAAAACTCGGACTTTGCCACCCTGTTCGGGTCCAAACCTGTATTCTTTTCAATTCAACATACCCTTTCTCATCATCATAACAACCACCACAATAAATCTACCTCAAATCAACAATTAAACTCATACAATATTCAAATCCAACAACCAAAATTCAACTAAGGATCATAGTTCACAAATCCTAGGCTTTTAACACAAAATACCTCATTATCACAACAACCTCCACAATAGTTATACCTCAAATCAATAATTCACCAAATCATTAGTTAATCAACAATAACATTCAACCATAATTCTCTCCAAATTAACATAACAACATTCACCATCCAAAATTAAAACTAATTATCCAATAAACTTCAACCAAATATATTCATCGATAAATTACTAAATATTAAATATACACCTGCATTCCAACTTATCCTATGGTCATCTAGCCTAAGTTTTCACAGAACATTATATATTAAATGCAAGAAACCTAAACCATACCTTAGCCGATTTCCACGTAACGACCAAAGCTATTTATTCAAAACCAAAACAGCCCCTCAAAACTCAACTAATCCGCTTCCTCCAAGTTCCAGTATTCACAATTTCAAGCTCCAATTATTTATTTTCAACCTAATACACATTCATAATACATATATACCCAATTTAATACTCAAAGCTCAAATTCAATGAAAATAAAATAGAATTATCGTATCCTCACCTTACCCAAGCTTCACATAAGCAAGAGTGAACGTTTCTCTCAAGCTAATTGGATCCTAAAACATCAGAAATCAAAGAAATTCAATATTCCCACTTAAAATTCGAAAATTGGGGGAAGATGAAGCTGAGGGTGATTAAACAAGTTACCTATGAAATTGTTCCGGTAGAAATGTAGAGCTCGACGCGGTGAACGCGTGGCCGCAAACGGTGCGGCGATCGGAGCTCGAACGGAGGAGTTACGGGATTTGGAATGTAACGTGAGGGTTACGGGATTTTTTTCTCGTTCTTCCCTCCCCTGGAAGCTGAAAGCTTCGTTTCTGTTGGAATGAAGGGGATGAAGGGCTTGGGTTCATTTAATAGGGCTGGTCCGGTTGAACCGACAACCCGGTTTGGGTCCGGTTCAACCGGTTCAGTCCTTTAGGTCCATTTTTGGACCGTTTTCTTCAAAATTGGTGTCAAAATTCTCGTTTCGATGAGCTCTACCCTATTTTGATATAATATTCGCATTTCTAATCCTCCTTATTAAAAAATAATTTATTAACTAATTATCTACTAATTTAACCGGGGTTTACACTCTTCATGCTCATTTAGAGGGCAGTCTCAAATTCTCAATCCTATCTTTGGTATAAAAAAAATAGATTTTGAAAAAAAATTATTTCAAACAGGGGATTAACCTAATGTCATCCACTCATCCTTAGCCACCATTTGTTACAACTTATAGCACACTCTTCATAAGTTAAGATCACTGACTAAATAAGTAAAAAAGCAAATATGTCTGACAGAACCTTTAATTATTGTGAATATATAAAATTCAATAATTACAGAAAATTTTTTGTTTAAAAATAATAAAAAAAATCCAAATGAAATTCAAATTTTAAAACACCATATATATATATATATATATAATTTTAATTTAATTCGAGTCTCAATCCTATCTTTGATAAAACAAAAAGAGAGAGAGAGAGAGAGTAGATTTTGAAAAAAAAAATTTATTTTCAACAGGGGATTAATCTAATGTCATCCTTAGCCACCATTTTTTATGTCTCCATAAAACTCAACTAAATATAAACCTAATCTACAATGTTACAACTGTTAGGATTTGGTTGAATTAGTCCCAGATTGCTTAGGATAGCAAATGGAGTGGGTGACCTAGGCTATAAATTTGAGGCTAAGTTCTCCATATTTTTTGCACCAGTCGGAAACACTTAAAGCTTGTATCTGACTTTTCTTTTCCTCTATACTCTTTGATTAGCAAGTGTTGTGAGGTGTAGTTAAATATTTGCTTTGAGAGTGTGGGTGTACTGGGGTGCCGGTGTTAGAGAGAAAGAAGTCTATGTGTTGTAACAATTTTCACATAGTGATATTCTTTGGTTGTCATTTGACAACGGCCGTAGTTTTTTTTTCTCCAGTAATTGGGATTTTCCACGTTAAATTCTTGTGTTATGATTGTGTCTATTTTATTTCTCTGTGAAAGGTATTTTCTCAAGGGGGAATGGTGAATTATTTCCAACATGTGGTATCAGAGTTTCGGTTCAGTGGGATTTATTCTTAGTATGCTCTGTGGTTGCAGCCTAGTCTGACCTTCCACATCAGAAAAGAATTTTGTCCTGTGGCTTGAGGTTGATCTTTGGTTGCTGTTGTTGTTGCTAGAAGGCAGTGTGACACTGTAAGAGTGCAGTTTGGAAAGGTTCTGGCTAAGGAAAGACTTGGTATTTAAGTGTGTCCATTGTGACCCACCTCTCTTTCCTGGGGACCCTTCTTAGTACACGGTCTACAGTTGAGTTATACTATTCCAGTATACGGTTGCAACAATGTCAGGATATTCAAGTGCTGTGAAGCTTGAAATAGAGAAATTTGATGGAAGAATCAATTTTGGCTTGTGGCAAATACAAGTCAAGGATGTGTTGATACAATCAGGTTTGCACAAGGCGTTGAAGGAGAAGATCTCTGGTATGAAGGATGAAGAATGGGAGGAACTAGATTTGAGAGCTGCAAGTGCTATTCGCCTGTGTTTGGCTAAGAATGTTCTTGCAAATATGCAAGGAATGAAAACAGTCAAGGAACTTTGGGATAAACTCGAAGGGTTGTATCAGGCAAAGGGCATCTCAAATCGGTTGTTCTTGAAGGAGCAGTTCCATAATCTGCGCATGGATCACAATGTGAAAATCTCTGACCATCTTAGTGCTATCAATGGTATTGTCTCTGAATTAGAGGCAATTGGAGTGAAAATTGATGATGAAGATAAGGCACTGAGGCTCATATTGTCTCTTCCCTCTTCCTATGAGTATATCAAACCTGTTTTAATGTATGGGAAGGAAACTCTGAATTTTGAAGAAGTTGCCAGTAAGCTCATTGCTGAAGAAAGAAGAATGAAAAATGAGGGTAGCACTTCATCAGATTTGTCGCTTGTAGCTAGAAGTGACAATTATGGAAAAGAAAATCGTGGAAGGAGTGTAACATGCTAGAAATGTGGAAAGCCTGGGCATGTAAAGAGAAATTGTCCAGGTAATGCGGTTTCAGAAAAAGACTCTCAATCTGATACTTGCAATATTTCTCTCTCTATGAGAGAAGATGATGTTCTCTAGAAGATAAGAAGTATCCTCATGGTATTGCCGCACTGCCATGGATAAGGATGAGTTGTGGCAATCGGGTCCACAATTGCACACGGGCATTGGTTGGCGTTGAGATGCAAGGTGTGTGGCGGAGTTATGTCGATGGCTGAAGAACTTCCAGGAAAAGCCAATTTAAAAGTTGCACCATGAATTTTCAGCAAGGTTTCGATCTGTACCAAGGCAAAATGCTTGGAGTGGTCTAATTCCAAGTGAGTATACTTTCATGGTGGAGTATGATAGTTCTCTGAACTATGATTGTCGGTATAGACAATGGCAGCAAAGAATTGTCGGTGTTGACTATGGAAGCTGAAGATGTGTGACTATTTCAATCAAGGTGGAGATTGTTAGGATTTGGTTGAATTAGTCCCACATTACTTAGGATAGCAAATGGAATGGGTGGCCTAGGCTATAAATTTGAGGCTAAGTTCTCCATATTTTTTGCACCAGTCGGAAACACTTAAAGCTTGTATCTGACTTTTCTTTTCCTCTATACTCTTTGATTAGCTAGTGTTATGAGGTGTAGTTAAATATTTGCTTTGAGAGTGTGGGTGTACTGGGGTGCCGGTGTTAGAGAGAAAGAAGTCTATGGGTTGTAACAATTTTCACATAGTGATATTCTTTGGTTGTCATTTGACAACGGCCGTGGTTTTTTTTTCTCCAGTAATTGGGATTTTCCACGTTAAATTCTTGTGTTGTGATTGTATCTATTTTATTTCTCTATGAAAGGTATTTTCTCAAGGGGGAATGCTGAATTATTCCCAACAACAACACACTCTTCATAAGTTCTATCATCTGAGACAAACTTATTCTTTATTCAACAACTTATGTAAGAATATATAAATTAGCCATGGAGGGAGAATACAAGAATAATACCGGTGTCTCTATTGAGCCTAATGTATCAAAGCAAAATAAGTTAAGATCAGTGGTTAAAGAAGTGAGAAAGCAAATATGTCTGACAGGACCTTTAATTATGGTGAACCTTCTTAATTTTGCCATTGAGCTTATTTACGTAATGTTTGTGGGTCATGTCAGCGAGTTGGCTCTCTCTGGCGTTTTCATGGCCACCTTCTTTTCTTCTGTCACTGGCATTGGTTTAGTGGTCAGTTCCTTTTATATCTCTTAACATTCTTTTTACGGTTTCACTAATCGGATTTTTCTCCTCTTCTTTTCCTTTATAATTTGAATTTATTAAAAAATATCAAATAAATATAATCCGAACTGAACCATCCCAATATTTTGTTCAATGTTAGTTATGAAAATATTTCAACACCAAACCCGATTACTCCCCTCCATTGCATGGAAACTAGAAGCGATTACTAATTCATTGCCAACTGTTTTTATTGAATCGACTAACCTTGTGTTCAACTCTTTGTTGGTTTCATATAATGACAGATGGAAATGGCAAGTGGCTTGGATACCTTTTATGGCCAATCGTATGGAGCAGGACAGCATGGCATGTTAGGCGTATACGTTCAGAAAGCCATGCTTAATAAAATTTCTTAATGGTGAGGCTAAAATATTTTAATTTTAATCAAAAATTTATTAATTTTGCTATTGAAATTTTTTAAGATTCTGAATTTGATAACTGTTTTTATGCTTAATAGTTGAATTTTTAATTAATAAAATTTAATTAATGCTTTCTTAAAATAATTGAATTGTCATTTATTTCATTTTGGTTTGTTTATTTCTTTGAAAAAAAATTACATAAAATTAAAATTGATGAGACTGAAAATTAATGTATTTTGTTTAAATATATGCTAATGTGCTTCTTAATTCGTTTTTTTTTAATTATCATTGTAAAAACAATTGAAATCAAATTAGTAAGAGAAAATTTGCCAATAATAGTAATACTTTATTTTTTCTATTTATCTTTTTTTTTTATTTTATTTGTCACAACTCTTTCATTTTATTAGTATTCTTAAAAACTAATTTTCTTTTTTATTATGCAATTTCAATCTAAATAGTGTGATTTCATTTCAATATTATATTTAAAACAGACTATTATTGATATTTATACTTTTATAGGCACTAAAACACATAAAACTCTCGAACTTTAAATTTCATACAAAAAATTCAACAAAATACTAAATAAAAATATTTCTACAAATATAATTGGGTCAAAAGAATAAAATTTTTTAAATATTATAAAATTCAATAATTACAAAATTTTTTATTTAACAATAATAAAAATATATCCAAATGAAATTGAAATTTTAAAACACAATATGTATATATAATTTTAATTTAATTCGAGTCTCAATCCTATCTTTGATAAAAAAAAAGAGTAGATTTTGAAAAAAATTTATTTTAAATAGGGGATTAACCTAATGTCATCCTTAGCCACTATTTTTTATGCCTCCCTAAAACTCAACTAAATATAAACCTAATCTATTGTGTTACAACACACTCTTCATAAGTTCTATCATCTGAGACTAACTTGTTCTTCCTTATAAACTTCTTAATTCCACAACTTATGCAAAAATAAGTTAAGATCAGTGGTTAAAGAAGTGAGAAAGCAAATATGTCTGGCAGGACCTTTAATTATGGTGAACCTTCTTAATTTCGCCATTGAGCTTATTTTCGTAATGTTTATGGGTCATGTCAGCGAGTTGGCTCTTTCCGGCATTTCCATGGCCACCTCCTTTTCTTCTGTCACTGGCATCGATTTAGTGGTCAGTTCCTTTTATATATCTTAACACTCTTTTTATGGTTTCACTGATCGGATTTTTCTCCTTTTCTTTTCTTTTGTAATTTAAATTTATTAAAAAATATCAAATAAATATAATCCGAACTGAACCATCCCAATATTTTGTTCGGTGTTAGTTATAAAAATATTTCAACACCAAACTCGATTACTCCCTTCCATAGCATGAAAACTAGAAGCGATTACTAATTCATTGCCAACTGTTTCTATTGAATCGACTAACCTTGTTGACTGTTTCTACTGAATCGACGAACCTTGTGTTCAACTCCTTGTTGGTTTCATATGATGACAGATGGGAATGGCAAGTGCCTTGGATACCTTTTGTGGCCAATCATATGGACCAGGACAGTATGACATGTTAGGCGTACACGTTCAGAAAGCCATGCTTGTTCTTATCATCTTATGCGTACCATCTCTATCATTTGGGCAAACACAAAATCCATATTGATTTTATTTGGCCAAGATCACGAAATCTCCACAGAAGTAGGAAGATATGCTCAGTTAATCATTCCATACCTTTTTGCCTCTAGTGTTCTTCAGTGTCAGACTAGATTTCTACAGACACAGAACATTGGAGTTCCAATGATGCTCAGCTCTGGAATAGCTACTGCACTGCATGCTGCTTTGTGTTGGGCGTTAGTATTAAAATATGACTTAGGGAGTAGAGGAGCTGCCATATCAAATTGTATATCGTATTGGGTGAATGTGTTGAGACTTGCGTTCTATATTAAGTTTTCTCCAAAATGTTCACAAACTTGGACGGGTTTTCAGTGGAGGCATTCCATGACATTCCTTCTTTTTTGAAACTTGCTATTCCTTCTGCTATTATGGTTTGGTAAGTTTCTACTAACTGTTGCTTTTCTCACCATTATACTGTTCGAGATCCTCTACAAATGAGTTTTTGTTTGGTTCCCATTATGCTGAGCAGCTTGGAACTGTGGTCGTTTGAATTGATGGTTCTCCTATCTGGTCGTCTTCCAAATCCAAAGTTGCAAACATCAGTGCTTTCTATTTGGTTAGTTCCACATTTGATGTAGTTCTCACAATTCTTAGCTACCAGCACTTTACATGTTATTGTGGATATTATTATTTGCACCTATATTAATTAATGTTGAAAATTACAGTGTGAATACAGCATTAACTATTTGGATGATCCCGTTTGGATTAAGTGGAGCTATAAGGTAACTTAATTACTGCTACGTGCTTATGAATATTTAGAATTCTGTGACAACAAATGTCGAGATCAAAGTAACAATTGTAATTGCATAATTATTTGTTTGTGTTACAGTACTCGTGTATCTAACGAACTTGGAGTTGGTAATCCTTGGTCTGCACGTTTAGCAGTGCGTGTAGTGGTAGTAGCAGCCATTATTGAGGGTATTCTGGTTGCAACACTGATGATAATGATACGCAACGTTTGGGGCCATGTTTACAGTAACAACGTACAAGTGGTTCGACAGGTAGGATTTATGCTGCCAATTCTTGCAGCATCCAATTTCTTGGACGGGCTGCAGGGTGTTGTCTCAGGAATTGTCCGAGGATGCGGTTGGCAAAAAATGGGTGTTTTTATTAACTTAGGGTCATATTATGTAGTTGGAGTTCCGTCAGCTATTGTGTTAGCTTTTGCTTTGCATATTGAATAAATTAGATTTTCATAATTTGTTCTAGTTTATCACCAAACAGAATACAAAAACATAAAATTTTATGTCTCTGTCCATCAGTGTCTTGTCCTGTCCTGTTCTCAGAAACAAACGCAGCCTAGAGATTTTCAATGAAGCAGAGAGTATTGATCCCTGGTTGCGTTCGCCTCTTGCTCCATAGAGGTAATACACTACACTATTATATGTCTCTTTTAATTTTCTTTGAGATTAAGATTATAATGACAATCAGTATAGACTGCACAATGTATAGAGCATTCATTGAAGTCTTTTGTGCTGTGTTTTGATTCTTCAATATTCAATAACTTCTCTGATTTAAATTTGGTAATTGTGAAAAAGAATGACAATGATTTATCAGGCTTGATAGACATTGAAAAGGCAAGACTGATGGGTCAAAGAGAGCCTCCAAAAGAGAGAGGCAAAGGAGAAAAATTCTTTGGACCCTGAACTTGTCAATATTGTTACTGTTCTTGAACCATTCTTGTCTAAGTTGTGCTATTTTATTTGATACTTGGATAATTTGATAGACAGATCCTTGGTTTTCTTGTGTTTTTAAAGCAAAATTGTGTATTCTTCAGTTGTGTATGGTTAGGTTTTTAGCTGTAGATTTTAAGAGAACAGGTCATTAATTGGTGAAATTCAGGATTCTTGATTTATTTTTATTGTACAACTAGATGATTTCCAATAAAATAGTAATTGTTAATTAATGTTAATGTGATTATTGTCTTATATAATAATTGCTTCATGAGATCCTGATGTCTATGTAACTCTAATGAGTGGTCAATGGGTTGATAATGAGATACATCCCATGTTATGATTGAACCAGTCACAATACTGCAGGTCCAATGTCGCGACGAAGCTGGAAGCTGATCAATCTTGCTATCCTTTTCTTTATTAATCAGACTAGTATTTTGTGGATTATGTTAGTATATAACTTTTTAGGAATTCCGTTACTCGAGGTAGTGTTTGGTTGATGTCCATGTCTCATTGAAACATGGACACGGTGACACATGTCTGCTGTTTGGTTTGGTGAGACAGATTTGTGAAGGACACGGGAGGACACGGATGGACACGAAGACACTAAATTTGTGTACTTCCAATTTGGTGACACACTGAGACACAACTTGTGAGACACTAATTTTTTACTCTTTTACCTTTATTCAATTTTTAAAATTTATCCTTATCTCTCCAAACCTTTCTTTTTCCTCTTCCTCTTTTAGATTCTACAACCAAATTTATCCTTCTATTTTCTTCAAAAAAAAATTGTACATTTAATTTTTTTGTTTATTTAAATTTTGATTAATCTTTGATAAATTCTGAGCATTAGTTTTTTAATTTTTTCAAAAAATATTATATATTTAATATTTAAATGATAATTTAAGATGATTTTGGAAGAAATAAAATATATTAGAAGAAATAAAAATTCAATGGTGATGATATGCAATGTTTAGGATAATGGGTGTGCAGTGATGGTGGTTAAATTTGTAGTTGAATGAAGGATAATTCAATCCTTTTTAAATATGTGTATCTTATTTATTATTTTTACCAAACACAATACAATACATAGACACAAATATTTTACTTCTACGTCTTTAATGTCTGTGTCTTTGTATCTATGTCTCATCATATACATCAACCAAATGGAATGTACTCATTCTGTTCAAACAAGACACCATGGTTTTTGATACACTATTACTATTAAGGGTGTTGAAAAGGATAAAAGTGCGTTTAAGTTCTTTGAACGTTGTTCTTTGATGTTTAACAACTATTTTTTTCTCTGAACCTAGAGGTGATTTTGTATCTAAAAGTGCGTTCATTTGAAGCAAAATATTGTATTAACGTCCATAATTTTTTTTTTATCATTTTTAATACTTTCTTTTACATTTTGATTTTTCCATTTTTTAATTAAATTTTTTTATTGTAATTTTGTTATAATATGAATTATTTATTTTATTAAAAATGACAAAATAAATAAAAAACTGATCATTCATAACAATAGAGTCATAAGTAATAAAATGTTATCGTCCGAAATAATATTGAATAAAAAAATACTGAGAATATTAAAACAATTATAAAATATTTTTTTATTTGATATTGTAAAATTTATTGTTATAATTTTTATGCACTGTTTATTATTCTAATTTTTTATAATATGTATTATTGTTCTTATTAGAAATGATAAATTAAATAAAAAATTAATTATAAATAATAATAAAAATATAATTAGTAAAAAGTTAGAACGTAAAACAATAATAAAAATAAGATTATTGAGAGTATTTAAAAAGAGTACTAAAATATTTTATTTTATATGTTATTTTTAATTTAATAAATAAATATTAATTTTATTATAAAAAATATTTAAAAAGTTATCATTTTTTATGTTATTTTTAATTTTATAAATAAATATTAATGCTTATTATAATAGTAAAAAAATAACATTCTAAAATAGAGTACTATAAAAGATATTATATAAAAAAAATACTAAAAGAAGTATAAAAAATAGATTAAATATATTTAAAATAATAACATTATAATTTAATATTATATTTTTTTAGTAATTAACTAATTATCTTTCTAAAAGTGATTTAACTAATATTATCCAAACAATATTTGTGTTATCAAATTTTATACTAAAATTGCCAAACATAAATCATGTTGCTATAAACTCACTTCTATCCAAGAACAATTCTACAAAATCACTCTTATTCAAACTCTAAGTTTGACAAACGTCAATCCAAACAAACACTAAATCACCTATGTAGGTGCTTTGTTTACTAACAACATTAATGGCTTCTACCACAGCCTAAATCGCGTTCCAACTTTCCTACTCATACTCAATTCCATCTTAAACCTTCTTCTTTGATTACACTAACTAATATTTATTTATTTCAATAGTGTTATCCATTATTAATTTTCTGTAAAACCATCTCTATAAAATTTCGTGTTCTTTGATTACACTAACTAATATTTATTTATTTCAATAGTGTTATCCATTATTAATTTTCTGTAAAACCATCTCTTTAAAATTTCGTGTAAATTCAAATTACAATAACTTAAAAAAGACTTACAAATATTTTACATACACCAAGCTTCAAATTATTATAATTCTTGAAATCACTTAAAATTTATTATAAACTCTTTTTCATTTCCTTCAAGTTTTTTGAGAAAAAAAACATATGTCTATATAAAAGATGAAGTTGTACATAAGGATATGGGTTTCATTAAAATATGAAGTAGTGTTTGATCATTAAAATATGGAGTAGTTTTTCGGTGGACTGTGAGCAATAATTCGAGCTTTTTTTTGTAGTATGAGTTTGTATTAAAATATTTTTTTAGTGAAATGTGGGTGTAGTGTAGCCCATGTTACAAAGTCCCAAAAAAAATTTCATAAAAAAAAAATCGATCATTAAATAGTTGGTCCAACTAAATCAACTTGGACTAGTCTACAAATACATTAAATTTTGGGTTAAAACTTGCATTTCAACAATTGTTGTATGGATGTCATCTCAGTCCTTCATTTGGCATCTTATTTTATGGTCCTTTAAAGTCTTGAAAATACTTTTCTCACCAAAGACATTACCTTGTTTTGAAAAGAAAACCATTTATCATTTAAAAGTTTATGTGGCTGGTTAGAATTTTTTTTAGAGCCCCTCTATTTAATTTGCACTCATTTAAAAGATAGGCAAAGAAAGAAAGAAAGAGCCGCTCTATATAAGTTTCACTCACTTCTCTTCCGTTCTCACACCATCTCTTTTTTTTCCTTAGACTCTTCATCATTCACTTCATAATAAAAAAGAAAAAATATTAGGATCTTCAAAATGCACGTATTAATACTGAAGTGGTTTTTTCTAATCATCTTCTTAGGCACATTAACAATTTTCGTTTTAAGATCTAAATTTCATAGGCTAGGAATAGTTTTACAAAATACTAAAACACAATATCATGATCATGTTGTTAACATGTCTTGCACTCAAATATTAGACCATTTCAATTATAAACCCGAAAGTTACATCACTTTTCAACAAAGATATGTGATAGATTTTAAGAATTGGAATGGTTCTAAATGGGGGACATCCATTTTTTTTTATGGTTTGATGACAAAGCTTCTTTAGAAGATGGAATCGACGTGGCCGGATTTCTCAAAGGCAACACTCTTTGTTTCGGTGCTCTTCTTTTATACATTGAGGTAGAAAAGAAGAGCACCGAAACAAAAAACGTTGTCTTTGAGAAATCTAGCTGCGATTCGCCATTAAACCATATAAAAATGGGTGCCTTCGATTTAGAACCATCCCAATTCTTAAAATTTATCACATATTTTTATTGAGATGTGATATAACTTTTGGGTTTATAATTGAAATTGTCTAATCGTTGAATGTAAGACATGTTAACAACATGATCATGATAAAACCACTTAAATACTAATGCGTGCATTTTGAAGATCCTAATATCTTTTCTTTTTTCTGATCAAATGAAGGATGAAGAGCCTAAAGAAAATAGATGTATAGAAAAACTGAGAGATGGTGCGAGAAGTGAAGAGAAGTGGCTGAAACTTATATAGTTATATGATTATAATAGTTATATGATTATAAGTTCCATTCTTTCTTTTCTTTTTTTTTTTTTTTTTTTTTTGTCTATCTTTCAAATGCGTGCAAATTAGATAAAGAGCTCTTAAAAAGGAAATGATACTAAGCAGCCAGCAAGTTAAATGATAAATGGTCTTTTTAGGTAATCAGCCAATGCCATCTGCAATAACTTTATGGCAGAATTTTGGTTCACAGCCATCCGCAATAAAAAACTACGTGTTTCTCACACTGAAATTTTGTAAATATATATAAGAAAAACACAACAAAAGAAAGTGTTTCCCCGATCAACCTTAATGCTTGAGCAACTTCCTTCATCAGATCCTTATCAGCAGGGACCCTCCCTTTTACCACCATTTTTATTTTATCTTTTGGTCATCTACTCTGTAAAGAATACACAGAAGATTACCAACTTCATAATATACAGTTATGAAAACAGAAAGCCAATAATAAGGAAAATTAAATGATACAAAAAATTGATTTACATCTTTCTATGTTTCTCCTTGTGATTCTCCAACTCTGCTTTCTTAAAAGATAGCTTCACTCTGTCCTCTGAATCAGCAACCATGATACTATATATAGCTTTCTCCCGATTGACATCCTTAATCTTTTGTTCAATACTATATATAGCTCACTTTGCTTTTGACGTATATTTTCTTCAAATTCTTTCAGATAGTGGGTTTGTCTTCCTCTCCACATCTATTCACTGCAAGCATCACTTCATAAAACTTGCTGGTGTCTAAAATTAAGGTTATGAGCTACTGAACAACTTCAAACAACAGGCTAAACTCACCAAATTTCTTTCTCTTTCATCAATGTGAGAAATGTTTACATTGGAAATTTGAAGTTCGAGTGAATCACGCTCATTTTCTGTTTCCTCAATGCGTCTAACAATGCCATTCTGCATATATAACAAAATCTTAATATCATAAACGAGTTGGCATCTGACCATGCATTTAAATGTCAAAGATTGATCTCTGATTTAGCGCTTTTTTGAGCTGAGTATTTTTCCGGTTATTGCCATTCATGTAGCAGTCCCATGCCATCTTGAGTTTATTGTCATTTGTTTTCTGCACAAAAGAATCCAAAAATATAAAATAAGATACTCAATTCACCATAATTTAGAAGCTCCAGGAATATTTTAGAATATCTGATGTTACTGACATCTTCAACATTGATGATGTTTTATAAGTGTTGAAATATTGAAAATGATCTAGAAGCTTTGTCAATCAAGAGAAGCACATCAAATAAAAAAATTCAATTCATTAGTGAATAACTGAACAGACAGAATAAAGTACAAAAAAACTAGGATAACATATCCTGCTAACAAAAGCACCAAGGAAAAATACACGTCATGCACCTAAGCATGCCATTCTCTCTGTACATCCAGCAAAGAAATCCGTTATAATAGTCGCTAGCCAAGTATGACAATGAAGCCAACAAGATCAATTAACTAACCAGCATCAATTATTCTCTCAAATTCTGTCATTTCTATCAAAACATTATCATAAGTACCTAAAACCAAAGATGTAATTAGCGAAGGAGGACAGAAAACACACCTTTTTATCTTGGAGGTCCTTCTCAAGATCTAAAGCCCTTGATTTTTACATGATTGACGGTCAGGTTGGTAGCAACCTCATCAGTGAAGGGTGACTCTGGAAGAGGCCCTAAATTATGCTCCGCAAAAAGATTTTTAATACACAAATCACGTTCATTCTTCAACGACTTGTGAGCCTGTAGTTCAAAGTAGAGAAAATTACAATAATGTTCCACACAACCGGATAGCTGTATAAACACAACTTTTCATCAATTATTTACTCCAGCTTCAGTTTGAAGCTTGCTGATCTCCCAGATGGAATCATTGATAGTCTGCTTAAGGAAAGAACTTTTAGTGTCAATATCATTCAATTCTCTCTCCAATTTGCTTATTTTTGTTTGTAAAATTCCAATCCTTTCTTCAAACTTTGTCTTCCATTCCATCAACTCTTCATCAGTGTCTAATCAATGTAAGAACCAGAAGTATAAAAAAACTTACTGTGAAGTAAACTAGTGGGCAATAGATAAAAAAACACATGGAAATATAGAATGAAACTAAAACTAGATGAAAACTAAGAGGAAATGGTAACACATATACAACAACGGCCAGCACCTTCATTATCCTCGGTAAGAGCTGCATATTGTTTCTGTTGTTCCCTAAACAGAGTGCTTCGTTGAGCAGTTTTAGTTGAGATTTGGTCCTGCAGCTTTCGCAAAACTTTCAGTGTTTTCTCTGCATGATGTATTTTATCATCCACATCTTTAATGCTTCCTTCCAACTCCTGTAACTGACATTTTAGAGATTCTGTACTCTCCTGATCTTGGGCAATGCTTTCACGAAGCTGTAAGGAGATAAAAGAAAATAGTTATAATCAGATTTTTTTTTCTTTCTTTTACTTTTTTGGGAAACTGTGGTCTATTTTATATTTATAGTAGTCAAAATGGCAGAACTTCTCTACATTTCTGTTTGAAGACACATGGAAAAGAAGACAACAGCACTGCCTGGAGAGATGAATGCCCTCCAAACAATAATACATCGTTGCAGCAACTGAGCAGCACATGAATGCAAGAACTCAGAAGAATTCAAATTGTTTTTTGTGTCTTACATTTATGATCCAAAAAAATAGGGAGAATAACGCAGTTTATGTCCAAGATCATCAGAAAAAATTAAAAAAATAAAATAAAATAAAAAAAGAAAAAGGGAAGACAATTTGCAAATTTTCATCTGCAGAGATGTCAAATTTTAGAAAAGGAAAGTGACCTTATAAGCTGCATCTTTCAATGTTTGAAGATTCTCAAGTTTAAGCTTGAAAGTCTTTATCTCTTGAGCTTGTTCCTTGTGAAGTTTCTTTATAACCTCCAGTGCCTTTGTATATCTGCTCAGTAATATTAATATGTTATCAACTCTAAGTCACAAACACTAGCATTTCCTTGAATTGTTTTATGTAAAGTACCGCATCAGTTTCTGCAAACTCAACCTAACATGGCTCAATAAGGATTGTGTGTGTGTGTGTTTGTCCCTTTTTTTTTTGTGGTCAAGCAGAGTCCTCTGCACATGTAATGGAGTATTATCAGCTATGTGATTTAAACCATAGATGATTGAAAGTTGCTTCATACTTATGATAGTAAGATTCTTCTGAGGCAATTTTACAATGTAGCGACAGCTGATTTCATGTACTACCTACTTGAGCAACATGGAAGACAACTTGAATTTCATAATGATGAGAAATTTGGTAATTTGGGTGGGCAGAATGCATTGACCAAACACAATATGTAAAAGACAAGTTAAACGAATTATACAAAGCTCACAAAAGTTGAAAATCCAAAGTAGATCTGTGATGTGTAACCCTTTTCATACAAAAGATTAATAAAAGAGGAATTGTATAGTAACACAAATGATACCGAGTTGCAGAAAAGATGTCGTCAAACTTTTTCTTCAATGTGGAAGGATCCTGCAGTGGCCAATTCGCTTCATCTTGATGAACAAATATAACATTTTCTAAAATGGCCTTAGAAACACCCATGAGCGCAGGAATTTCCTTATCCATGTCTGCACATCTATAGCTAAGGCAAACTTTCTGACAAAGCAAACCAAGTAAGTCAAGTTAATACGACAAGCAAAAAAAGAGACAATTTGGCAATCACAAGCCAGAAGCAAACTCTAGATTCAAACTATATTACGTTAATAAAGTAAACCAAAACACTTAGTCTCTCATTCATTGGATTAATAAAACACTTTCATTAACCTACTTCCTATACTGGTTATAAACACAACATATTGCTTTTGTATTGTTTCCACATCTCAACATTTTCACAATACCGTTAAAACTAACGTTGAAATCAAGAAAATGGAACCTATCTTGTGGTTGAAGTTGAAGAATAAAGTTGACAATGTATCTCCCCATTATGAGGATTAATAGTTTGAAGTACACTCTCAATTGCCTTGTATTCCATCTTCGACGCCTTTTGTGTGAGCTGAAAGGACCTTATGCAAACCACGTCTTTTCCCGCTGCTGTCTTAAATCGGAGGTTAATCTGGTCCTTCGCTTCAGTTTCACCAGCAACCTTCCAAAACAAGTTCCAAAATACTAATCAATTAGTAGTAGCCATAGCAGTATCCTTATGTTTTGTAAAATATAACGAGTCAACTTAACATGATCCTTAACAAGTCTTAAGAGAGGAACCTTGGGGTCATGAATGAAACTGTGACCAGACCTTGCATTAGGAGGCAACTCGCCAGTGCAAGAAAGCTTCAAGCACTCGATGATTGTCTGCATAAAACGAATGAAAATGGCGTATTATAGTAAGAAGTTAGGGTTATGAAAAAGAAGAAGAGAAAAGGGAGGGAATGAAAATCGTACGGTTTTTCCAGCACCGTTGGGGCCAACGATTAGGGTTAAGGGTCTGAAGAAGGTGATGACGTTCTTTTTCTCTGGGTCGAAGCTCCGAATGCCTTTGATCAGCATCTTATCAACGATACTCATGGTTAACAGTTAGAGAGCGGGGAAATGGCGGGAGAGGAGTTCCCCCAACTGATGATGATGACTGAGAAGAAATGAATCGGTGTCTGCTGCTCCCGGCACTCAAAACAAAAGCAAAGTAATAACTAAGGTTCAGAGAGCGGTGGGGCTTCGAACCGCTCTCGCAACGGTTCAATCGGTTCAACCGTTAAAATGTGATTTAATTAGAATAGTTAAATTATAATAAAGAATAAATGACTATTTGTACCTACAAAAGATGAAAACGCTGATATATGTACCCACACTAAATCGAAACTAAATTATAACAACAAACTTACTCATGTTAAAAACTTTTAATGGGAATATTTTAAATAACTTTAGTGATTTTTTTTTATTTTTTTAATTTAAATATTTTATTTTTCGATAAACACATGTAATGAAATAAGAAATTCAAACCTACAAAATTGTTGTGCAAGCGATATTTATATCTTTAGTGATTATGTTATATTAATTATGAGCTTATTATTCTGTTTTTAATCATATTTGTTGAATTAGAAAATAGATTAAAGAAGAATAAAATTAGAATTTATGGAAAAATTCAAGTTTAAATGTGGATATCAACTTCTCGATATACAAGTATATATATTTTTTTTTTATAAATAAATGCATTATAATTTTTGACATAAAATTTATTAAGATTCAAACTTCACTTGATTCAGACTCACTAGTATGATTTTATCAGATTTAAAATTGGATAAAAATTTTAAAAATAAATATAGTCATTATTTAGAGTCGAATCAGATCAAGACGAATCCGATTTCATTCGGCCCTACGTGCACTACTAATTTTTCATAGGATGTATAATTTGGATATATTTTTCATTGGGTATATAATTGAGTAAAAATATGGGTGGATGAGAAGAGGAGTAATTGGGAGGTCATTTTGAACTAGTTTTAAAAAATGTTGACAAAAATTGGAGACCCGTTGGAGGCGTCTCCTTCACAAGGATGGTTATTATTGTTATGATTTTTTTTTTTTCGGTAATTTATTGTTATGATTGTTATTCTTTTTCTTCTTCTTCTGCTTCTTTAGGTCCATATTAGTTTTTGTTGGTATATAACATTGTTATCATATCTTATGGATCACAAAATATTCGGACCAAACCAAATAACAAAGCCCAAATAACATGTACCAAAAAAATAGTAGCTAATTAGTAATTACACATTTTTTCTCTACACTATCGACTAAAGACCAATCTTTGGACCTCATTGTAAGTACCAAAATGATTCCAATTCCTCTCAAATGAATTGTTGATAGTCCAACTATGCGATACTCCATCATTTTTGAGTAGAAACGGTGGCTCTTTTGGTCTTACCTTGTGCATATCGTGTTAGCATAACATAGTTATTAGCTAATTGCTTGTTATTTTCATGTACTAAAAGTTAAATGTCTCTTCATAATTCAGCTCAACAATATCATATTTATTACCTGTTAACTATTTTCACAAAATTTATGACTAATTTAATAATAATTTCTTTAAAATAATTTTTATTTTTTAATATAAATAAATTTAATATAATTATCATGTATTATTGTCAATTTTAAAATTATAAGACAATTTTTAAATTATTTATTAGCAATTTTTATATTGTCAAATTCAACATCACATCCTCATAATACTAAAAGTATATATATTAATTGAATTGGACCTTTTTTCATTTTGTTTGGACTGGAAATTCATTCCTGACATTATTGGATCTGTTTGTGACCATGACATGATATTATTCAAGCATTGAATCACCGGATCTAAATTTGAGTCACGGAATTAAAAGAAAAAATAAAATTCAAAGAAAATAATTTCTATGGTGAGCTCTTCTCCTCTCACTTATGAAAATATAAATAGTGAAAATAAAATCAGATGCACCGCATACATTTTATAATAATTGGATAATCATGTTTTAATGAATGAAGTTTTGTTATTAGAATTACTGAAATTTTAAATTTTAATTTATTAACTCTTGAATTTTATTCATCATTTGTTTTTTGTATTTTTTTTAATACGAAATAAGAAATGCTATGACATGATATGTTAAATAAAAACTGATGTTAGTCACCAAAAAAAAAATAAAAACTGATGTTAATGATACGTTATATTTTTTATTTAAGTTTGTAAGTATGAAATATGGATACTTTGTTAAGATGTCATATTTATATGTTGGATATATTTTGGATACTACACTACTTATCGATACTCATATTTTTTATTTTTTATGGCCAACTGTGACTTAATAAAAAATAAAAGAATTTTTTAAATACATATTAATACTATGTCAGTATGTCCAGTCTTATTTTTAATATATATATATATATATATATATATATATATATATGTGGAATGAATTTTAAAATAGTACATATTATTATTTATTAAAACAAAAAATATTTTAAATATATTATATAATTATAAAAGGCATTAAAAATAAATTGAAAAAACCGTTTTGTTTAACAAGAAGAGCAATGAATAAAAATTATATTTAAAGAAAAAAAAATATACTTTACACCTTTAACTCAGTTTTATATGAATCGTATATATCCTTTAAAAAATATGTACATATTATATATGTGATCTCTTAATATTTTTAGAGATTAATATTTAAAGTGGTCTTTAAATACACATAATTTAACTTAATTGTTTAAAGATTTAATGTTTAATTTTTTCTCTAATTAAAGATATATTTAAATATTAATAAAGTTAAACTTTCTGTTGACTTTTACTGACCTGTAGTATAAGATAAAAATCATCACTTTTATATTTTTGTGATATGTGATATTTAAGAATTGGACAACAAAGTTAATCACTTAATCTAATCTAATTCTCATGTATATTTTTCAAAAATAAAATAAAAATTTGGATAAAACACATATATAAACCAAACCAATACTAATATTATATAAATTATCTAAATAGAAAAATGTTACATAAATATCTCAAACTATACTTTTATATAAATCGATTTAAATTAATTCAAATTATATAATATAGTAGTAAATCAAAATACCTTGATTCCAATTACATGAGAATATTGTTTGAAGTATAAATTGAATTGGTTAAATTCGAATTATACACTATAGTACTAAATCGAATCAGTTTAATTCGAATTAGTATGAAATAGTGTAAATCAAATAAGCTTGATTCGATTATTACTTGTATCAGATTATTGACATTTACTACTTTAAAGTTAATTATTTATTTATTCTATATTAATTTTAAAATATAAATATCAATAAGGAAGTACCTCATTTAGATTTAAATAAAATATCAAAAAAATCAAAACGAATAAGAATAGAAATCCAACTTTTGTGTTTTAGTTCAAATTTCAGAAAATCTACATTTTTATAAACTTATGAATTTAAAACAGAATATTAAACGATTTCTAAAAATTCATTAAAATTATCTTTTGACTTATTAGTATAGAAAAAATCATTACCGGGATTTTTGATATTGAAAAAAATTTAATATAAAATATAGCCCTCCAAGATAGCATAGGAGTTAAAACTTGAAATTTTTTTTGAGAGTCAAAAGTAACAACTAGTTATACATTATAAAATGACCAACTATATTTATACAATATGTAATTTGACCAATTATATTTATACTGTATTTTATTTATTTCTCAAATTACATATTGTATAAATATAATTGGTCATTTTATAATTTATAACTATTTGTTACTTCTGACTCCGAAAAAAATTCAAGTTTTAACTCCTATGCTACCTTGAAGGGCTATACTTTATATTAACTTTTTCAATATCAAAAGTCCCGGTAATGATTTTTTAGATGTTAATAAGTCAAAGGATAATTTTTAATGAATTTTTAGAAATCGTTTAATGTTTCGTTTAAATTCACAAGTTTATAAAAATGTAAATTTTCTAAAATTTGAACTAAAACACAAAAGTTGGATTTCTATTATTTGTTTTAATTTTTTTGATATTTTATTTGAATCCAAATGGGGTACTTCTTTATTGACATTTATGTCAATAATACAAGTAGTAAATCGAATCAAGCTTTTGTTCGGTGTTAGTTATGAAAATATTTCAACATCAAACCCGATTACTCCCGTCCATGACATGGAAACTACAAGCTATTACTAATTCATTGCCAACTGTTACTATTGAATCGACTAACCTTGTGTTCAACTCCTTGTTGGACCGGCTGCAGGGTGTTGTTTCAGGAATTGTCAGAGGATGCAGTTGGCAAAAAATGAGTACTTTTATTAACTTAGGGTCATATTATGTAGTTAGAGTTTCGTTAGCTATTGTGTTAGCTTTCGCCTTATATCTTGAAGTAAAGGTATGTAAATACCAAATTGAAATCTATTGTTTTTATTTGTGAACAGTCTTAATTATTTTAGATTGAGATATGTCCGATACACAAAAAGGTAAATTAATTATATTATATAGTGTGTTTTAATAAGTATTATATTATTTAAAAATTAATTAAATAATATATTAATTAATGTTAAATTTAAATTATTTTATATTAAAAATATTTTATAGAATATTTATTTAATAATTTTTATATAATTTTTTATAATTATTCAATTAAAATATAATATAAATTAAAATATAATTTATTATTTAAAAAATTTGAATATCTATTTTTAAAAAAAGACATAGACTTTTTATATTAGAGTTATGCAAAATTATATCTTCATTTGTTACTTTTATTTTTATATTTATTTTAGTTGTCATACTTTGTCTTTTCATATGGTGTTTTTTGAGTTGTAAATAATTAAAAAATATTTTAAAAATAAATGAGAATAAAAATACCAAAAGTATAAATTAGTTTTATAATTATGATAGATTTGAATATATCTATTAAAAAGATGTGTCAAATTTAAACTTATTTGGGTTTAAAAAAATGAACGAGAATAAAAATATTTAAAATATAAATATAAAATTATAAATTAATTTTATAATCATAATATATTTAAATGTATTTAGTAAGAAAATACGACAAATTTAAATTTATTCGAAGAAATTTTTACTAATTAGTATGAGAGGTTAAGAAAGAAAGAGTAGCATAGTCTTATAGTATGCATAAAAAGATTAAATAATATAGTAGTAAGACTATTAATATGTTTAAGTTGTCAAATTTTAATATTTGTAACTAAAAGTTTTTATAATTATTATTATAATATTTTTAATATATATTTATTGTATTTTATCAATATTTTATGTTTTAATTAAATAATTGTAGTTAAGATTTTTTTTTATTTTTTCTTAAAAGATAATTAGTTAAATTTTAGGTAAGTAAAATTACTAATATAAAATTATTAAAAAATATAATTTAAATATAATATAAAAAAATTTAAATATCAATTTTTATATAATAAGAATAAATATTCTGCAGGGACTTTGGCTTGAATTATATGTGCCCTTGTCGTTCAAGTACTTGGTCTGATAATCATAACTGTACGGATTGATTGGAAGAAAGAGGTGTCTACTCTTTTGTCTTTTTAGTTTTTCTTTCAAATTTTAGTTTTGCGTATTAATTACTGAAATGGTTAAATTTGTTTCTTTTTGTAGGCAAGGATAACTAGCGAAAGAGTTAATAATTTAGGACAGACAAATATTGAAAGAGTTAATAATTCATTTATCTAAAAGTTTGAGTTTATAGTATGTTACTTTTTTTTTTTAGTTTTTTCATGTAAGTAATTTTGTGTAAGTGATAATTTTGAACATACATTTATTTATCTATTTATATAAAAATTGAGTTTATAGCATATTATTTTTTTTTTATTTATATAAGGCGAGATTCAAACTCTCGACATTTGTTTAAGTAAATTAGTGATCTAACTACTAGATTAATACAACTTGATTGCAATATAAAAATAATAAAATTCACATAAAAAAACAAAAATTTTTATCATGTTAGTCAATTAAATTTAATATCTATTATTACTCAATTAAATTAAAAAATAACGGTTATATATAATTAATTTTTACATAAAATTATAATAATAACAATTTTTTAGTTATAAATACTCAAAATATATATTATTAGACCTACTTAATCATATTATTAATTTTTTTTTAAAAAAGGGGGTTAATATGAATACCCAAACCAGAACAAACAAAACAAGGCTAATCAACTCTTCTTAGGTTTGGTTTGATAAAATTTTTTGAAGAGGTGGTTGTGTTTTTTAAAAACTCAAGTTTTTCATTTTATATTTGGTAAATAAAAAATACCATATGCTTGTGTTTGCAGATTTTAAAAGATTAGGGTATTTTGAAAGCATCTAAGATAAAACTTTTTAAAATTGGCTTGTACTTTACAAAATTTAAAAGTCTAATATAACCTCATATGTTAACTAATTTTTAAATTTAATGCTTGCATTTATGTTTATTATAATATTTTTAAATTCTAAAAACTATTTTACCAAATGCAATTATTATTACTCGTGTTTATTAAAAACTAGTTTTAATTTGATTTACCAAATATAAATATTACGATTTTTAAAAAAATATTTTTTAAAAATTAACTTTACTCTTAGAAAATAAAAATTTTAGCGAGCCTTATTCTAAGAGTTCCACGAGAATCAGAAAGTAGAGCATGTGTCAGAAGGTGGCCTCTTAAACAAATGAAGACCTATGGGGAGCTCCTGTCCTTTTTTAGCCAAGGTGTCGGCTACAACATTAGCTTCTCTAAGAATATGGATCCACTCCACCTTCTGAAAACGTCTCTCCAAGATTGCTATGTCTTCCAACAGTGGTTTGCATAGATGAGAGGTTGGACACCCATCTTTAATAAACCTAATGGAAAGACCAAGAATCAGATTCAACAATAAGGTGTTGGAAATTATGTGTATTAGCAATCTGAAGGCCTTCAACAATCTCCCAAAGCTCGGCATGAGTGATGGAACAACTTTTCAAATTACACAAAAATCCAACAATATATCTGCCCAAGTGATTTCGGAACACCCCCACAGGCCGCACTATTATTGGAGGAGAGGAAAGAACCATCCACATTAAGCTTCACACAATCTTGGTGGAAAGACCTAACATATGAGCTGCCCGGAGCTTCTTGTAGCAGAATTTTGTTTGAAGTTATTCTTCAATGCAATTTGAATGTCTTCAAACCGAGCTTGAATATTACTAACAGTTGCAACGGGAAGAAAACTCTTTCCTTCAAAGATGAGGAGATTTCTATATATATAGTACCACAAAGAAGAAGCTGCAACACCAAGTCAGCAATTCCAATCACTCTTCGTTGAGAGATTACTAATGAGTCAATCTCTAGCATTAAGGTTGTAAAAGTTTTGAACAAACTGATGCGGATGAAGTAGATTCCATACTTGTTTGTTACTGTGGGATCTCGAGTGCTCGGTGGATCGGATGGTGATGAGAAGGTTAGAGAGAAAAACCCCGGGTTGATCTGGAGCGGGCGTTTGAGGTGTGCTCAGTGAGTTGATGGTGCCGGAGGAGAGGAGGCCGATGGGGTGGCCTCCTGCAAGGACACTCCGACGGTCAAGTTAGTGTCCGTACGAGGGGATGGCCAAATTAGGTAAGATATGACGTACCTTGGGGGAAGAGCTGTCCTCTCCCCTTATATACTGTGCAGGGCGGGACTATGGATGACCTAGCCCACTGGCCAAGGAGCTTCTATGAGCTGTCCTAGTCCACGTGGGAGGAACAGGTCATTCCAGACTTCGGGTCGGGGACTCGGGGGCGGCCCCAAGGATACCGACCCGACTGGTGACCTGGGTCGGGTGTTGGAAACCGACCCGTCGGACTCTTCCTGTCGTGAGGGATGGCTTGGGCCTGGGTCAGGGGTGGCGCCCCGACCCGACGACTAGTTGGGCTGGACTCTGGTCCGTAAGAGTGCCCCCAACACGCCAGCCTTGAGGTTTGGGGCTCGTGGCTGGGCGCATTTGTCCTACTCGCCGAGATGGAATGTGCTCTTCTTCTCGGGAGCTCGTTGATAGCGTTTCATGTTTCTCACGCATGGTCATCTCGTCTCTGACGCTGCCTCCTTGGCGTCTGTGCTGGGCATTAAATGCCCATCATTTCGTGATTTGAAATTTGCATGAAATGACAGGTATGCCCCTGCCTTTTGGCGCTTCTTCCTTGACGGTTACACTATTCACCCCCTTTTTTTATTTTCACAACCTCCTCATTTCCCCATTCTTCTTTTTTCCCTCTTCTGTTTCCTTGAACTGCTGCTGTTTCTACTCTCTTCTTTTGCTGCTGATTCGATTCCGTTCGCGCTTCCAGATTTCTTTCTTTCTTTCGGATTCCTTCCTCAACTTCTGCATTTTTCTGGTATGTTGTTTATGGTTTTCATTGCTTTTTGGTTTTCTTTTGGTATTCCTTTTGTGCTTTTTTTGTGCGTTTTTTCCTATGCATGCCTGGGTTTTTGTTTGCTTTTGCTGCTTCTTCTTTTAGAGGGGGCGCCATTGGATTTTTCTTAGGTTTTGCTTGAGTTCTGGGTTAGTGTAGGGGTACCTAGGGGGTGGTTTAGGGAGTTGTAGTTTGTTTATACTGCTTTTAGGGTTCCCGACCTCCTGTTCTAACTAAGTGGTGCCCCCGCTGTAGGTATGGCTGACCGCCCTGTGCTCCCGAACATGGCTCAGCGGCCGCTAGCCGATTTTGTCGATCACTAAGCCTGGGTTACTTCCGATGTGAAGGACGCCCCTTCTAAGGTCACCCGTGAGAGCCTCCAGGATCTTCGCCAGGCCGGGCTCTTGTGCGGAGGAGGACCTGAGGAGGCATTGTACCAGGTTTACGGTCCTACTGATCGGGAGCGTGTTTGTCAAAAGAACTTGGCCTCCCCTCGAGTTGTTGATTGGTTGTGGGTTTATAAACCCATGTTCAAAACCTTGGGAGTTCGCCTTCCCTTCTCTTCCTTCGTCATGGGTTTGCTAAATCGGTGCGATGTTGCTCCGTCGCAGCTGCACCCGAATAGCTGGGCTACTATTCACTGTTTTGAAATGGTCTGTGAATATCTGAAGATCTCGGTATCTGCAACTTTGTGAGGTGGATCTATCGTAGTCTTCTCCGTGCTGCTGCTATCGCTAAGAAGGTGGAGCCTGTCTTGGGAAATATTCATTCTATGGAAGGGAAGCTTCGAAACTCCCAGAAGGATTTGACTGATTCGAGGTCCCGGGAGGAGTCTCTGAAGAAGAAGTTATCTGAGCAGGAGGAGAAAGCCAAGGAAGATGCCAAGAAAATCAATAGGTTCGTGGAGCGGGACATCACCTTGATGAAGGATTTGAACACTTCCCATGGTGAGACCGCTGCTGCCGAGAAGAAGATCAAAGACTTGGAGGAAAAGCTGAAACTGGTGGAGAGCTCGGCAACGGCTGCCCGTCAGGAAGAAGCCGCTCTGAAGAAGAAAAATAAGGAGATTGCTAAGGGGCCTGGGAGGCCATGAAGCTGACTGAGGAGGGGATTAAGCTTCAGGTTGCTGTGCTAGCTCCCGACCTCGACCTTTCTCAAGTGGGCGCTATCAAGACTGTTGAGGACGGGAAGATTGTTAACATCCTCAAGCCTTGAGATGGATTCTTCTTCTTTTCAGCTTTTATACTCCTTGCCTTTGTTCTTGTAATTTTGCTTTTTGCTTTTGGGCCTTTTAAGGCGCCTTTGGTTGTAATGAATATTTTGATACTTCGTTTTAATTAAGCCGTTTTATGATAATTGTTCACTTGCTCGGGGCTGTCGTGGCTTTTGCCTACTTTATTGATTTTGCTTATCCAGGCCATCGTGGCCTTTTAATTAAGCCGTTTTATGATAATTGTTCGCTTGCTCGGGCCGTCGTGGCTTTTGCCTACTTTATTGATTTTGCTTATCCGGGCCGTCATGGCCTTTTGGTTTATCGCTTTTATGGTATTTACCGTTTTAATCGTTTGTTACTTTTTTACCTTTGGGTCCCTTTGGTTCCCAGGGTGATCAGTCCCGGGTTTTCGTTAGATCGACCGCTCGTAGTTTTTGTTGTTTCGTCGTATTTGGCGAAAATCTTGCAAAAGACAGAGTTGTTATATATGTATATGTAGAACTTAAAATAAAGGGGTAATATGATACATAATTAAAGAAAATGGAAACGAAGGAAAATGGAAAAATTAAAGTGGATGTGAAGGGGTCTTCAGCCCGTCAGGTCGCTTTTTCCTATGAGTAAAATCTTTTTAGATTTGCTATGTTCCATGTCCTCGGCACCTCGCTTCCATCTAGCTTTTCTAGCTTATATGCATCCTTTCCGAGGACTTCTCTAACCCTGTAAGGTCTTTCCCAATTTGCGTCCAACTTGCCTTCTCCTAGGGTTGGCGGCCCTATGTCGTTACGTCGTAAGACCAGGTCGCCTTCCCCGAAGCTTCTCCTTAGCACTTTGCCGTTGTATCTTAGGGCTATCCTTTGCTTGATTGCTGTCTCTATCAGGTATGCCATTTGTCTTGTTTCGTCAACTAGGTCTTTCTCGATTGCCTCGTTTCCTTCGCCCAAGAAGTAATCTTGGACTCGGCTCCCCTATTTTGACTGGGATGACCGCGTCGACCCCGTATGTGAGTCGGAATAGGGTTTCACCGGTAGATGACTAGAGAGTGGTTCTGTAAGACCATAAGACTGAGGCTATCTCGTCTGCCCATGAGCCCTTCTTCCCTTCGAGTCGCTTCTTTAGCCCTTTTAGGATAACTTTGTTGGCTGCTTCTACCTGTCCGTTGCTTTGAGGGTGCTTAACTGAGGAGAACCTTTGCTTGATCCCTAGTCCTGAGAGGAATTCTTTAAATTTTTTGTCAGTGAATTGTGCCCCATTATCTGATATGACAAGACTCCGGGATTTCGAACCTGGTGACCACTTGCCTCCACATGAATTTTTGACAGTGGCTGAGGATATGCTGGCTAGTGATTATGCCTCTACCCATTTGGTGTAGTAGTCTATAGCTACTATCAAGTATTTCACTTGTCCTAGCCCGGGTGGGAATGGCCCCAAGATGTCGACTCCCCATTGGGCGAAAGGTCGGAGTGCCATCATCAAACTAAGTTCCTCAGGTGGAGCTTTGTGGAAGTTGGCATTTTCTTGGCATTTCTTGCATTTCCTGACGAACCCCTGAGCATCCGACATCATCGTGGGCCAGTAATACCCTGATCGGATGATCTTCCTTGCCGGCGACATTCCTCCAATATGGTGACCACAACACCCCTCATGGACTTTGCTTAGGACGTAGTCCGTCTGGTCGGGGCGTAGGTATTTGAGCAAGGGTTGGTGGAGCCCTCGCTTGTACAACTTCCCTTGTATGATCACATATTTGGGGGCTTCCCTCCTGGTGGCTTGTGCTTCCTTCTCGTCTTGGGGTATTTCGCCGTGTTCCAAGTATCGGAAGATAGGGTCTATCCATCAGGTGGGCTTGGGGTCTGGGTTGCACATAAGATGATTGCTGGTTCAGTTGCCAGTCCTTGGATTAGAGACCTGTTCCCTGTCCTAGGCTTGGTGCTCGCTAGCTTGGAGAGGAGGTCTGCTCGGGCGTTCCTTTCCCATGGAACATGCTGGATTATGACTTCCTCGAAGTTTTTGCACAACTCTTTTACCATTGCTTGGGCTTTGATTGCTTGCCTGGGCTCGTATTGCAAATCATATTGGGACAGCTCTACTGCCCATGCCATCATCCTCCCTGCGAGGTTGGGTTTCTGGAGAGCTTATCGAATGGCCTGGTTGGTTCTTAGGATGATCACATGCCCTTGGAAGTATTGTTTGAGTCTTCTTGATGAGGTTAGCAGGGCATAAGCCAGCTTTTCCAGCTTGGTGTACTTCAACTCCGCCCCTTGGAGTCCTTTGCTGATGAAGTATATTGGGCGCTGGGTCTTATCTTCTTCTCGGACTAGAACCGCCGCCATGGCCTGTGTGGTCACTGCTAGGTATAGGTACAGAGGTTCTCCTTCTCTTGGTTTGCTGAGCACGGGTGGTTCTGAAAGTATCTTTTTGAAATGGCTGAATGCTTCTTCGCATGCCGGGGTCCACTCGAAGGCGATTCCTTTCTTCATTAGGTTGAAGAATGGGAGGGCCTTTTCCGCCGAAGCTCCGAGGAACCGAGATAGAGCCGTAAGCTTCCCGGTGAGTCATTGCACATCTTTGACACACCCTGGGCTTGTCATTTTGAGGACGGCTTCACATTTGTTTGGGTTAGCTTCTACCCCCCCGGTTGTGTTATCATGAAACCTAGGAACTTTTCGGCCTCCATAGCAAACACGCACTTGAGTGGATTGAGCCTCATTTTGAATTTCCTTAGCGCTTCGAAGACAGCTTGGAGGTCGTCTATAAGGCTGCTTGGCTCTGCTGTTTTTACCAAGATGTCGTTGACGTAAACCTTTACTGTCTTGCCGATGAGGTCATGGAAGACTCTGCTCATTAGTCTTTGGTAGGTGGCCCCCGCATTCTTCTATCCAAATGGCATTACCTTGTAACAATAAGTGCCTCCTGGTGTTATGAACGCCGTCTTCTCCTCATCAGGCCGGTGCATCGGGATCTGATTATAACCGGAGTACGCGTCCATGAAGCTGAGAAAATGATATCCTGCCGCCGAGTCTACCAAGGTGTCGATGTTGGGGAGGGGGAAAGAGTCTTTAGGACATGTTTTGTTTAGGTCGGAATAGTCGACACACATTCTCCATCTTCCACTAGCTTTTTTGACCAGGACGACGTTGGATAGCCATGTCGAGTATTCGAGCTCTTTGATGAACTCGGCTTCAAGTAGCCCGACTGTTTGTTTGCGACCTCATGGGCCCTTTCTTGGGACATTTTCCTTCGTCGCTGTGCTCTAGCTTTGCGTCTGGTTTGACGGCTAGTCGGTGGGATATGACCTCAGGATCCAAGTCCGGCATGTCTGATGGCGTCCACGCAAAGAGGTTGCCATTTGCCCTTACGACCTCCATGAGGGGGCCTTTGAGTTCATGGGCCAGATTTTTGTTTACGAAGGTAAAATGTTCTGTCGACTTCCCTATCTGGAACTTCTCCATGTCCCCCTCTGGTTTTGGTCTCGGCTTGTCTTCTATCCTTACATCCAGGTCTGCCAAAAACACGCCGGCTACCTTTTTAGACTTTTTTCTTAGGGAGAGACTGGCGTTGTCACAGGCAATCGCCGCTTCCAAGTCTCCCCTAATGGAGCCAACAGCTCCTTTGTCCGTCACGAACTTCATTGTTAGGAATTTAGTACATATCACAGCTTAAAATTCGTTGATAGTCTTTCTTCCTAGAATGATGTTGTAGGCCGTGGAGTCTCTGAGGACTACGAAGTCTGCCATAACCGACCTCCTAGTGTCACTGGCTCCGAGGCAGATTGGGAGAGAGATCGTCCCGTCGGGTTTTATATAGTTGTCACCTAACCCCATGACCCCGTGTTGATGGCTCTTGAGGTCGGATTCCCTGAGTCCCATGGCGTCAAACACGTTCCTGAATAGGATGTTGGAGTCAACTCCAGTATCGACAAGGATTCGCCTGACTAACCCGGTCCCGACCGTTGCCGTGATCACCATGGGGGGTTTTCGGGGAGATTGTGAAACCACTGATCTTCTGGGCCGAAGGATATCACGGGAGGTCTTCCTCTTGAGGCGATGGGGTCTCCTGTCGAGATTGAAAGGATTCGGGTATCCTTTTTTACTGCCGACTTGGATCTTGGGGGGGAGGGTGGGGGTATCACATCCGATCACAACGTTAACCATAAAAGTTGGGGGTTGTCGGTGTTCTCTGTGGGCTCTTGTCTAGCCTTGACGGTTCGGCTACGGTCTTCTTCTGAGCACTCACGTTCCCGTCTCCTTGGTTCTCGAATAAGTCGGGAGAACTCACTCAATTTTCCTTCCCGGATGGCCTACTCTAGAGCATCTTTGAGGTCAAAACAGTCTTGTGTCTTGTGACCAAAGCCCTTGTGATAATCGTAGTAGAGGCTTTTGTTACCCCCCGTTCTCTCTTTCAGAGGTCTGGGTCTGGACAGGATTCCCTTGTCACAATTTGCTGGTAGACTTCCACTATGGGCGCCGTGAGTGGCATGTAGTTGGTGAATCTTCCTACCCATGGGGGTTGCTTGGGTTGCTTGGCTAGGATGCCATCCCTGGGAGTTTCTCTGTATTTGTCGACCTGGGGGGCTGCCGAGCTGGGGGGTTAGCGAGCTGCCATTTATTAGCTGCTACAACTTGACTAACTTTCTCATTATTGATGTATTCCTTGGCCACTCTTTGAATTTCCTGCATGGTCCATACAGGCTTAGTTGCGAGGTGCTTCCTAAGTCCTCGTTTAGCAGGCCGTTTGTTAGGCAAAGACTGGTGACCGAGTCCGTAAGGCCGTCGATCTTTAAGCATTCGTCGTTGAATCTGTCCAGGAACTTCTTGGTCGGCTCTCTAGGTTTCTGGGTAACCCCTAATAGGTTAATCGGGTGCTTTGCCTTAGCTATGCGTGTCATGAACCAAGCTAGAAAGCTTTGGGAGATGTCCATGAAGGCCGCGATGGACCCCTGTGGGAGTGCGTTGAACCATCGGATCGCTGAGCCGGCCAGCGTCATAGGGAATGCTCAGCATCTGACCACGTTGCCTACTCCTTCCAGATTCATTCTTGCTTTGAAAGCCGTGAGGTGCTCCTGGGGATCCTTGGTCCCGTCATACCTCATGTCCATTGGCTTGTCGAAATTCTTCGAAAACCGGACCTTGAGGATCGAGGGGTGGAAGGGGGTGGCTCCCATGATGACGGGTTCCTGCTGTCTCTTGGCCTTCCCTCTTTGGGACTTGGGACTCCCCGTGGCTCTCGGACCTGTCCTGGTGAGGTCAAGAGGTCGCCTGAGCACGTGTCTCATCGTGCTTTGTTGGGCTCCTTTCTCGGCTCTCATGTCTTCGGGACGTGGAGCGGGTGCGAGATCGGCTGGCGTCGCCGCGGGAGTGGCTGACGTCTCCGGGGGATCGGCTCCTCGGTGCTAGCTCCCATTCAAGGTTTTGTACTCTGTGTCTGAGTTCCTACATGATCTTGGCGCTATCGGCTCCCGTCCCCTCGAAGGGACACCTTTCGGGGGGTTTTGGTGTAGATCTATTGGTTAGGCTGAACGGAGGACCGCGGGTGTTCGGTCGCACGAGCCGTCAAACTCGCCCTACTCAGGCGGGTCCCTCCTCCTTCGCGAAGCTCTTCCGACGTGAGAAGTCGCTCCATGTCTACTCCAGGGTCCCCACAGATGGCGCCAATGTTCGTTACCGTGGGATCTCGAGTGGTCGGTGGATCGGGTGGTGATGAAAAGGTTAGAGAGGGAAACCCCGGGTTGATCTGGAATGGGCATTTGAGGTGTGCTCAGTGAGTTGATGGTGCCAGAGGAGAGGAGGACAAGGGGGTGGCTTCCTACAAGGGCACTCCGACAGTCAAGTTAGTGTCCGTATGAGGGGATGGCCAAATTAGATAAGATGTGACGTAACTTGGGGGGAGAGCTGTCCTCTCCCTTTATATACTGTGCAGGGCGGGCCCATGGATGACCTAGCCCACTGGCCAAGGAGCTTCTATGAGCTGTCCTAGTCCACGTGGGAGGAACAGGTCGTTCCAGACTTTGGATCGGGGACTCGGGGGCGGCCCCAAGGATACTGACCCGACTGGTGACCTGGGTTGTACGGAGTGTAAGCCGGGCGTGCCCCCGGTCGGGTGTTGGAAACCGACCCGTCGGTGGGGTTGGACTCTGGTCCGTAACAATACTAATTTGGCATAAGGACAATCACGTAACACAGGAAGGACGTCCTCTATGAGGTAGTTGCAGCGTGGGCAGCTAGTAGAGGCAGATAAATGTCTTCTTCTATTGATTGACATTTGTTAAAATAGCATCATTGACGACTAACCAAAGGAAGGAGCGAATTCGCTCCGAACCGCTCCACTTCCAAAACAGTTTGAAGACTCAATCCGGCGTGCTTTGATCCTCCCGAGGTGAGTTGTTGGCTGATTTAAGGTTGAAGCCTTCGTTCTTTCTTTTTTTTTCTCCTCCTCCCTCTACTGGAAAGTTTTGTTTAGTTTTTTTTTAAGTATTATTGAAAGACTCTCCTTGTAAGGGTGTGACCAAAGTTTCTTAAAGTCCTAAAGATTAAAGAAACAAAGGCCTTCTTTTATTTGTTTGCCCACACTCCTATCTCTATAAGTGTATGTGTTTGTCAATGACAATGATAATAAAATAATGATCAATTGCCCTAATACAAAAAAAAATGATCAATTTCCTTCATTTTTCCTGATGTCATTTCTCTGATTTACTCCAACAATTAGTTACTAATATTGTTCCTTGATTTTTTTTGTGATAATATGAAATGAAACCAAAGCCATGATATTAAGATTCAATTAATTTGTTTGGCAGAATTTCAATTATTATTAATTAAGTTAAACCTGAGTTGGGGCTGACCAAATGCAAATGAACAATGAAAAAAATAAAATGTTCATTAATTTAATTTGGGTTTGGGAAAAGAAGCACTAAAAAAAACGATGCGCATGTGAGTGGTTGACAGCACTTCCTCCTCTTTTTTCTTCCCTTTTTCTGTTCGTTTCTTCTTCCTATTCCTAATCTAAGTTGGAGATGGAGGTTATAAAGTTTATGTACTCACTACGGTAGAGGATGTCATTGTACCTGATGGCTCTAACCTTCAAGGGAGTCGTCGCGGTGGAGCAACGCCAGCGGTGGTGGTCGGGTTATGTTTTATCCAAATTTTTATTTAATTTTTGAAAAATATACATGAGAATTAGGTTAAATTAAGTGATTAACTTTGTTGTCCAATCCTTAAATATCACATATCACAAAAATGTAAAAGTGATGATTTTTATCTTATACTACAGGTCAGTAAAAGTCAACAGAAAGTTTAACTTTGTTAATATTTAAATATATCTTTAATTAGAGAAAAATTAAACATTAAATCTTTAAAAAATTAAGTTAAATTATGTGTGTTTAAAGACCACTTTAAATATTAATCTCTAAAAATATTAAGAGATCACATATATATATGTACATATTTTTCAAAGGATATATACAATTCATATAAAACTGAGTTAAAGGTGTAAAGTATAATTTTTTTTCTTTAAATATAATTTTTATTCATTGCTCTTCTTGTTAAACAAAACGGTTTTTTCAAATTATTTTTAATGCCTTTTATAATTATATAATGTATTTAAAATATTTTTTGTTTTAATAAATAATAATATGTACTATTTTAAAATTCATTCCATATATATATATATATATATATATATATATATATATATATATGGTGAACCTTTAATTATGGTGAACCTTCTTAATTTCGTCATTGAGCTTATTTCCGTAATGTTTGTGGGACATGTCAGCGAGTTGGCTCTCTCCGGCGTTTCCATGGCCACCTCCTTTTCTTCTGTCACTGGCATTGGTTTAGTGGTCAGTTCCTTTTATATCTCTTAACACTCTTTTTACGGTTTCACTAATCGGATTTTTCTCCTCTTCTTTTCTTTTATAATTTGAATTTATTAAAAATATCAAATAAATATAATCCGAACGAAACCATCCCAATATTTTGTTCGGTGTTAGTTATGAAAATATTTCAACACCAAACTCGATTACTCCCCTCCATGGCATGGAAACTATAAGCGATTACTAATTCATTGCCAACTGTTTCTATTGAATCGACTAACCTTGTGTTCAACGTCTTGTTGGTTTCATATGATGACAGATGGGAATGGCAAGTGCCTTGGATACCTTTTGTGGCCAATCATATGGACCAGGACAGCATGGCATGTTAGGCGTACACGTTCAGAAAGCCATGCTTGTTCTTATCATCTTATGCGTACCATCTCTATTATTTGGGCAAACACAAAATCCATATTGATTTTATTTAGCCAAGATCACGAAATCTCCACAGAAGTAGGAAGATATGCTCAGTTAATCATTCTATACCTTTTTGCCTCTAGTGTTCTTCAGTGTCAGACTAGATTTCTACAGACACAGAACATTGGAGTTTCAATGATGCTCAGCTCTGGAGTAGCTACTGCACTGCATGCTACTTTGTGTTGGGCGTTAGTGTTAAAATATGACTTAGGGAGTAGAGGAGCTGCCATATCAAATTGTATATCGTATTGGGTGAATGTGTTGATACTTGCATTATATATTATGTTTTCTCCAAAATGTTCACAAACTTGGACGGGTTTTTAGTGGAGGTATTCCATGACATTCCTTCTTTTTTGGAAGTTGCTATTCCTTCTGCTGTTATGGTTTGGTAAGTTTCTACTAACTGTTGCTTTTCTCACCGTTATACTGTTCGAGATCCTCTACTAATGAGTTTTTGTTTGGTTCCCATTGTGCTGAGCAGCTTGGAACTGTGGTCGTTTGAATTGATGGTACTCCTATCTGGTCGTCTTCCAAATCCAAAGTTGCAAACATCAGTATTTTCTATTTGGTTAGTTCCACATTTGATGTAGTTCTCACAATTCTTAGCTACCAGCACTTTACATGTTATTGTGGATATTATTATTTGCACCTATATTAATTAATGTTGGAAATTACAGTGTGAATACATCATTAACTATTTGGATGATCCCGTTTGGATTAAGTGGAGCTATAAGGTAACTTAATTACTGCTACATGCTTATGAATATTTAGAATTCTGTGACAACAAATGTCGAGATCAAAGTAACAATTGTAATAGCATAATTGTTTGTTTGTGTTACAGTACTCGTGTATCTAATGAACTTGGAGCTGGTAATCCTTGGTCTGCACGTTTAGCAGTGCATGTAGTGGTAGTAGCATCCATTATTGAGGGTATCCTGGTTGCAACACTGATGATAATGATACGCAATGTTTGGGGCCATGTTTACAGTAACAACGTACAAGTGGTTCGACGGGTTCACCTTTGGCATCAGCCACCAGAAGTGGTTTGTCCTCTCTTACTATTAAGAACCTGATTTCTTTTCTTTTTCTTTTCTGCTCTTTTATTTTTTCTCTTGGTTGTTCACCAAAAAAAAAATATAATACAATGTAAGATCAAATACAAAAGAAATTACTTTAGATTTTTTTTTTAGTTAGACATTTATTCATTTCAACTTCAGAAATAAATATAATGTTGAATTTGATTCATATTTGGACAACAAAAATAGAGAAAGGAATTTTTCACTGTGCCCTTATAGAGTTATAGCATTAATTGAAAAAACTTAAAGAAAAAAAGTGAACGAAAAGAAGAACGAGAAAGAAAGTGAACATTCATAAAAATTTGTCGGCTTGTGTTTGAGAATGGAGTTCCAATGGCTGAGAGAGCATTATATCAGGGGAGTTTTTTTTTGCCTTCGAAGACCTTTAAATTTCTTTCTCTCCAGATCACCCAAAAACTGTTAGCTGCTATGGCTAAGTCGTTCTTCCTCTAAACCCGTTTTCGGGCATATGTCTAATCACAAGCCACACATATGCATTCGTAATAGTTAAGCTGCCATCGTATTGTTATTCAACTCTTTAGTTTTGTATTGTTCTAAAAACTTAAAAATGATTATTGCCCTGTTTAATCTACAATAGAATCACTACTACTAACTACTATTAATGCTGGCATCCCATGCATGCTCATTCTAAAATTGTCATGCCCATGCATAACTTACATTAGGATCATCTTAACTAAGTACTATTGAATGCAGCTTCCCATGTAGAGACATTCCATAAAATTGAAACATTTTGCTACAAATCAAATTAGAATTTTTTTTAAAAAAGCACATAACTTTCATGTTAGTTATGCTTTGGTTAGCTAAAATAAAGTTCAACAAAGAAATAAAACAAACATATGAAGCAAATAAATAGAAAAAAATACAGAAAAATTAGGGATTGAATGGAAGTTGTAGTTAGATTTAGAGATATATTTATATTAACAGGGACTGAATGTGTCTATAGTTGAAATAGATACCATATTATGGGTCATTGGTGACAAACATAAATGGTGAAGATAAGTACATAGAGTTTATTTTAGAATTTTATGAAGTTATGTGATTTAAGGTTGCCAACAAAGGCTTTAAATAACATTAAAAAAGGAAAACAAATAGAACTTGGAGGCTGGATAATGTTGTAAAGATGAGGACAAATGGCAAAAACCATGTGTGGTCCTTGAGAACATAAACAAGTATACACAAATAGAATAGGTGGAGCAATAGAACAAAACTCAGCTTCATCAGCTAGTATGAACAGGAAAAATATCATGGATGATTAGGAAATTGTAGAGGGATTCGTAGTCCAAGGGTCTGAGTACGGCACTGATCAGAAGACCTCTACAAGACACGACATTAAAATAGGGATATAGAGACACAAAATTGTATTTGGCAGATGAGACATATACAAAGATATTGTGTATTCATTATGACACGAAAGACATAGAAATAATAACAAGAGATACAACCTATTTTTTATTTATTTTATTATTCTTATTAATTTTTTATAATTATATTTTTCGTTTTAAATTTTTTTAATAAAAAATAAAATAAATTGAACTTTTATAATTTGTTCTCTTTCACATCTCAAACAACAAATGAAGTTTCGCAGCAATTATTCATGTTATTGTATAAGACGGTAGTTTCAAGTGTTGAAAATGAAATTGTGGTACCTTGAATCTTAGTTATAAATAAAAGAGAATTAATATAAGCTTTTAACACTGAGGATAGTTATAGAATGTCAATGCATGAGGACTATATTCAAAAGTACTTATTAGTGGTGATTCTAATTTAAGTTATTCATTTGAATAATCTTTATTCTTCCTTTAAAACATTGTAAAACAAAATTTCAAACAACAAAAAGAAGAAGGAAGGTATCTAAGGTTTGTAGCAATATATGAGTTTCGAAGATGGTATATTTTTCAGCTATTGAGATAGGATTTGTTTGGGTGAGCTTAAAAAAAAAAGCATTATATCACTTGAAAACTCATTTCCATCCAATCAGGTATGTTATATGTCCGTTGAAAAATAATTAACGATCATCTCATCACATTCCAAGATTGATACACTTGCATTTGCCAATTATATATTACATACTCAATACACCTGAAATAAGCAACATATATTTTGACTCATAACTTGCTAAAATGCTTCTTTAAACTCAAGACTCTATCCCGACCACTCTCTACTGACAAAGAAAACTTCAACAACTACTTATTCATGCGAAATAGATTATGAAACTACTCATAAAGATCCTAATTCATGCTTAACAACACCAATTATATTTCTTAAAAATACTTGGCAGAAATAACAAAAAATAGATGTTAAGTAGAGGAGGGTAATTATGCGTTAATGATGATAAGTAAAAAGTTGGCCGTTTCAAAAATGATGGAGTAACCATTTTTTGTAACGGTAGGCTATTTGTTGAGTTATTCAAAGTGAAAGAAAATGCTGAATTATTTGTTTTTGAAGGCTGGAATGAGTTGTTCTAAAATTTTGTTAATCAACAAGATTTGACACTCAGCAAAAAATTAGAATTGAGAAAAAAACAGAATAAATATGTTTAGTGGTTTACCAAAAAAAAAGTATTGTGTGATATTAAAAAAAACAATGTATTTAGTGTTTTGGTTTACACCCAAATAGATATTTTAGTATAAAAGTAATGTAAGTTATATTTATTAGTACCGAATATAATATGACAATGTTAATCTTTTGATGATTTCTCACGGTATTTTCCACTCCAATAGGTCAAAAACTAATACGTCGCAGTACTGATCTATATTTAAGGGTTTGTTATTGGCCAATGGATTGCTACATACACAAAGTGGGATTCGAACTCCTGATACTTGTTTAAGTGGGCTCTAAAATAATAAAATTGTAGTATTGTATTTTAGAATGATGTAGTGCCTTCAATGTTGGAAATGAATAAGCTAGGAAGTTATAAAAAGGGATTTGTGAATGTTTTAGATTTATTTAAAATGCAAGAATGAAAGTATAATAACGTAAAAGTTTTTAATTAAATAAATGAGTAGTTTTTTGTAGTTTAGGGGGAAAAATTGATACACTAGGATTTACGTTTTAGGTTTTAGGCTTTAGGTTTTAGGATTTACGATTTATGATATACGATTTAGGCGGTGAATATTAGTTGTAGGGGGTTTAGTAATTAGTTGTGTTAGGGTTATTGATTAGGGTTTAAATTTGAGGGTTTATGATTTATTAGTTAGGTTTTATAATTTATGGTGAGGGTTTAGTGTTTAAGGTGTATGGTTTAGGATTTAGGGTAGAAGGTTGGTAATTATAAAAAGATTTAGTGTTTAGAGTTAAGGTTTGTGCGTAAAAATTTACGATTTACGATTTATAGTTTAAAATTTATGGTTTAGTGATTTAGATTTAAAGTTTAGAGTGAATGTAATTATTTTTGAAATAATCTAAAATGAATCAAATTATTGTAAATATAAAATTTTTTAATTTAAAATTTAAATAGATATAAGTCAAATGAATGATATATTTTAATTTGATAACAACAAACTTACTCATGTTAAAAAATTTTTAATGGGAATATTTTAAATAACTTTAGTGATTTTTTTTATTTTTTAATTTAAATATTTTATTTTTCGATAAACACATGCAATGAAATAAGAAATTCAAACCTAAAAAATTGTTGTGCGAGCGATATTTATATCTTGTCTATTTTTGAAATATGTAGAAGTTGAATGAAAATTTGGATCCAAATATTTTAGAATTAATTTGGTGTGATTTCACCCAGTTTCGGATCGGGTAAGAATTTAAAAAATAGAATAAGTTATTATTTAGGGTCGGATCCGGATCAAAGCGAATTCAGTTTCATCCGACCCATGTGCATCGTAGGAGAACTTTAAATTAATTCTAATATTATGTTATATTAATTATAAGCTTATTATTCTGTTTTTAATCATATTTGTTGAATTAGGAAATAAATCAAAGAAGAATAAAATTAGAATTTATGAAAAAATTCAAGTTCAAATGTGGATATCAATTTCTCGATATACACGTATGTTTTTTTTTTCTTTATAAATAAGTGCATTATAATTTTTGACATAAAATTTATTACGATTCAAATTTCACTTGATTCAGATTCGGTAGTGTGATTTCACCGGGTCTAAAATTGGATAAGAATTTCAAAAATAAATCTAGTCATTATTTAGAATCGAGTTGGATCAAGACGAATCTGATTTCATTCGACCCTATGCGCACTACTAATTTTTCATAGGATATATAATTTGGATATATTTTTCATTGGGTATATAATTGAGTAAAAATATGGGTGGATGAGAAGAGGAGTAATTGGGAGGTCATTTTGAACTAGTTTTAAAAAATTTTGACAAAAATTGGAGACCCGTTGGAGGTGTCTCCTTCACAAGGATGGTTATTATTGTTATGATTGTTTTTTTTTTTCGGTAATTTATTGTTATGATTGTTATTCTTTTTCTTCTTCTTCTGCTTCTTTAGGTCCATATTAGTTTTTGTTGGTATATAACATTGTTATCATATCTTATGGATCACAAAATATTCGGACCAAACCAAATAACAAAGCCCAAATAACATGTACCAAAAAAATAGTAGCTAATTAGTAATTACACATTTTTTCTCTACACTATCGACTAAAGACCAATCTTTGGACCTCATTGTAAGTACCAAAATGATTCCAATTCCTCTCAAATGAATTGTTGATAGTCCAACTATGCGATACTCCATCATTTTTGAGTAGAAACGGTGGCTCTTTTGGTCTTACCTTGTGCATATCGTGTTAGCATAACATAGTTATTAGCTAATTGCTTGTTATTTTCATGTACTAAAAGTTAAATGTCTCTTCATAATTTAGCTCAACAATATCATATTTAAAGAAAAAAAATTAGACTTTACACCTTTAACTCAGTTTTATATGAATCGTATATATCTTTTAAAAAATATGTACATATTATATATGTGATTTCTTAATATTTTTAGAGATTAATATTTAAAGTGGTCTTTAAACACACATAATTTAATTTAATTTTTTAAAGATTTAATGTTTAATTTTTCTCTAATTAAAGATATATTTAAATATTAACAAAGTTAAACTTTCTGTTAACTTTTACTGACCTGTAGTATAAGATAAAAATCATCACTTTTACATTTTTGTGATATATGATATTTAAGGATTAGACAATAAAATTAATCACTTAATCTAATCTAATTCTCATGTATATTTTTCAAAAATTAAATAAAAATTTGGATAAAACACATATATAAACCAAACCAATATCAATATTATATAAATTATCTAAATAGAAAAATGTTACATGAATATCTCAAACTATACTTTTATATAAATCGATTTAAATGAATTCAAATTATATAATATAGTAGTAAATCGAAATACGTTGATTTCAATTTCATGGTAATATTGTTTGAAGTGTAAATTGAATTGGTTAAATTCGAATTATACACTATAGTACTAAATCGAATCAGTTTTATTCGAATTAGTATGAAATAGTGTAAATCGAATCAGCTTGATTCGATTATTATTTCTATCAGATTATTGACATTTACTACTTTAAAGTTAATTATTTATTTATTCTATATTAATTTTAAAATATAAATGTCAATAAGGAAGTGCCTCATTTAGATTTAAATAAAATATCAAAAAAATCAAAACGAATAAGAATAGAAATCCAACTTTTGTGTTTTAGTTCAAATTTCAGAAAATCTACATTTTTATAAACTTATGAATTTAAAACCGAATATTAAACGATTTCTAAAAATTCATTAAAATTATCCTTTGACTTATTAGCATAGAAAAAACTATTACCGGGACTTTTGATATTAAAAAAAAATTTAATATAAAATATAGCCCTCCAAGATAGCATAGGAGTTAAAACTTGAAATTTTTTTTGAGAGCCAAAAGTAACAACTAGTTATACATTATAAAATGACCAACTATATTTATACAATATGTAATTTGACCAATTATATTTATACTGTATTTTATTTATTTCTCAAATTACATATTGTATAAATATAATTGGTCATTTTATAATTTATAACTATTTGTTACTTTTGACTCCGAAAAAAATTCAAGTTTTAACTTCTATGCTATCTTAGAGGGCTATACTTTATATTAACTTTTTCAATATCAAAAGTCCCGGTAATGATTTTTTATATGCTAATAAGTCAAAGGATAATTTTTAATGAATTTTTAGAAATCGTTTAATGTTTCGTTTAAATTCACAAGTTTATAAAAATGTAGATTTTCTAAAATTTGAACTAAAATACACAAGTTGGATTTCTATTATTTGTTTTAATTTTTTTGATATTTTATTTAAATCCAAATGGGGTACTTCTTTATTGACATTTATGTCAATAATCTGATACAAGTAGTAAATCGAATCAAGTTGATTCGATTTATACTATTCCATACTAATTCGAATTACACTAATTCGATTTAGTACTATAGTGTATAATTCAAATTTAACCAATTCGATTTATACTTCAAACATTGTTCCATGTAATTTAAATTAAAGTGTTTTGATTTACTATTATATTGTATAATTCGAATTAATTTAATTTGATTTATATAAAAATATGGTTTGAGATATTCATTTAACATTTTTTTATTTGAGTGATTTATGTAATATTAGTATTGATTTGGTTTATATAAGTGTTTTACTCTAAAAATATTAAATTTTTAAAAGAAAGAAAAAACAAATTAAAGTGTATATATTCTTTCAAGATCAAAATCAACATACATTATTCTTATTATAAACTATGCAAAAATTGACCCTTATTAAATAAGGGAGAATAATATCGTTACTAAAATTAATAGATAAAGTACATATACACTATAATTCAGGAGGAGTAATAAATTACAAAATTTTTTATGAATACCAATAATAATGCAAGTATTCTGGTCCTGCTCGAAAAATTATGTCATGGACAACATAGTTGACAACATGGACACATTATCACTCTCAATATATCTTTATTTAATTATGTTGATCTACAATTAGTATCTATTAAATGCTCATAATTTTGATAATTTGATCGGTTGCTTAAATTTTAAATATGATAGAAATTTTATTTAACACAATTTTATTTCAAACTCTAGAATCTATACACAGTTTTTCACAGTAATAAAACATTGATAGGGAGAATCCGCTAATTACCCATGTGAAAGTCTTATTAAATTTTTTGGTTAAAAAAATCTTTAATATCTGCAAATATAAGAAAAATATTATTAAAATTTTTTTTATACATATTATGAATTTCACTTAAAATACTTTATATACACCAAACTATATATTAATTAGGGACGGACCTACATTTAATAAAGAGGAAACATTTGTCTCTATGTCTCTGTTGAGCCTAATGTATCCAAGCAAAATAAGTTAAGATCAGTAGTTAAAGAAGTGAGAAAGCAAATATGTTTGGCAGGACCTTTAATTATGGTGAATCTTCTTAATTTTGTCATTGAGCTTATTTCCATAATGTTTGTGGGTCATGTCAGCGAGTTGGCTCTCTTCGGCGTTTGCATGGCCACCTCCTTTTCTTTTGTCACTGGCATTGGTTTAATGGTCAATTCTTTTTATATTTCTTAACACTCTTTTTACGGTTTCACTAATCAGATTTTTCTCTTTTTTTTCCTTTATAATTTGAATTTATTAAAAAATATCAAATAAATATAATCCGAACTGAGCTATCCCTATATTTTATTCGGTGTTAGTTATGAAAATATTTCAACACCAATTTGATTACTCCCCTCCATGGCATGAAAACTAGAAGCGATTACTAATTCATTGCTAACTGTTTCTATTGAATCGACTAACCTTGTGTTCAACTCCTTGTTGGTTTCATATAATGATGGGAATGGCAAGTGCTTTGAATACCTTTTGTGGTCAATCATATGGAGCAGACATCATGGCATGTTAGGTATACACATTCAGAAAGCCATGCTTAATAAAATTTCTTAATGGTCACGTTAAAATATTTTAATTTTAATACAAAAATTTTTTAATTTTGTTATTGAAATTTTTTAAGATTCTGAATTTGATGACTGTTTTTATACTTAATAGTTGAATTTTTAATTAATAAAATTTAATTAATTCTTTCTTAAAATAATTAAATTGTCATTTATTTCATTTTGGTTTGTTTATTTCTTTGAAAAAAATTACATAAAATTAAAATTGCTGAAACTGAAAATTAATGTATTATGTTTAAATATATGCTAACGCTCTTTTTAATTAGTGTTTTTTTTGTTGTAATTATCAGTATAAAAATAATTGAAATCAAATTAGTAAGAGAAAATTTGCCAATAATAATAATGCTTTATTTTTTTATTTATCTTTTTTTAATTTTATTTATCACAACTCTTTCACTTTATTAGTATTCTTAAAAACTAATTTTCTTTTTTATTATGCAATTTCAATTTAAATATTGTGATTTCATTTCAATATTATATTTAAAATAGACTATTATTGATATTTATACTTTTATAGGCACTAAAACAAATAAAACTCTCAAACTTTAAATTCCGCACAAAAAATACAACAAAATACTAAATAAAAATATTTCTACAAATATAATTGAGTCAAAAGAATAAAAATTTTTAAATATTATAAAATTCAATAATTATAGAAAATTTTTTTATTTAACAATAATAAAAAAATCCAAAAGAAATTCAAATTTTAAAACACAATATGTATATATAATTTTAATTTAATTCGAGTCTCAATCCTATCTTTGATAAAAAAAAAAGTAGATTTTGAAAAAAAAAATTTTTAAACAGGGAATTAACCTAATGTCATCCTTAGCCACCATTTTTTATGCTTCTATAAAACTCAACTAAATATAAACCTAATCTATTGTGTTACAACAGACTCTTCATAAGTTTTATCATCTGAGAGTAACTTGTTCTTCTTTATAAACTTCTTCATTCCACAACTTATGTAAGAATATATAAATTAGTCCATGGAGGGAGAATACAAGAATAATACCGGTGTCTCTGTTGAACCTAGTGTATCCAAGCAAAATAAGTTAAGATCAGTGGTTAAAGAAGTGAGAAAGCAAATATGTCTGGTAGGACCTTTAATTATGGTGAATCTTCTTAATTTCGCCATTGAGCTTATTTCCATAATGTTTGTGGGTTATGTCAGCGAGTTGGCTCTCTCTGCCGTTTCCATGGCCACCTCCTTTTCTTCTGTCACTGGCATTGGTTTAGTGGTCAGTTCCTTTTATATCTTTTAACACTCTTTTTACGGTTTCACTAATCAGATTTTTCTCCTCTTCTTTTTCTTTGTAATTTGAATTTATTAAAAAATATCAAATAAATATAATCCGAACCGAACCATCCCAATATTTTGTTCGGTGTTAGTTAAGAAAATATTTCAACACCAAACCCAATTACTCCCCTAGAACCGATTACTAATTATTGTCAACTGTTTCTATTGAATCGACTAACCTTGTGTTTAACTCCTTGTTGGTTTCATACAATGACAGATGGGAATGGTAAGTGCCTTGGATACCTTTTGTGGCCAATCATATGGAACAGGATAGCATGACATGTTAGGTGTACATATTTAAAAAGGCATGCTTAATAAAATTTCTTAATAGTGACGCTAAAATATTTTAATTTTAATACAAAAATTTCTTAATTTTGCTTTTGAAATTTTTTAAGATTCTGAATTTGATGACCGTTTTTATACTTAATAGTTAAATTTTTAATTAATAAAATTTAATTAATGCTTTCTTAAAATAATTGAATTGTCATTTATTTTATTTTGTTTTGTTTATTTTTTTGAAAGATATTACATAAAATTAAAATTGCTGGGACTAAAAATTAATGCATTATGTTTAAATATATGTTAACGTGCTTCTTAATTCGTTTTTTTTTTGGTAATTATTAGTGTAAAAATAATTGAAATCAAATTAGTAAGAGAAAATTTGTCAATAATAATAATAATGCTTTACTTTCTCTATTTATCTTTTTTTTTAATTTTATTTGTCACAACTCTTTCACTTTATTAGTATTCTTAAAAACTAATTTTCTTTTTTATTATGCAATTTCAATCTAAATATTGTGATTTCATTTCAATATTATATTTAAAATAGACTATTATTGATATTTATACTTTTTATACTTTCATAGGCACTAAAACACATAAAATTCTTGAACTTTAAATTCCACACAAAAAATTCAACAAAATACTAAATAAAAATATTTCTACAAATAGGGTCAAAGGAATAAAATTTTTTAAATATTATAAAATTCACTAATTACAGAAAATTTTTTATTTAACAATAATAAAAAAAATCAAATGAAATTCAAATTTTAAAACACCATATGTATATATAATTTTAATTTAATTCGAGTCTCAATCCTATCTTTGATAAAAAAAAAAGAGAGAGAGTAGATTTTGAAAAAAAATTATTTCAAACAGGGGATTAATCTAATGTTATCCTTAGCCACCATTTTTTATGCCTCCATAAAACTCAACTAAATATAAATCTAATCTACTGTGTTACAACACACTCTTCATAAGTTCTATCATCTGAGACTAACTTGTTCTTTCTTATAAACTTCTTCATTCAACAACTTATGTAAGAATATATAAATTAGTCCATGAAGAGAGAATACAAGAATAATATCGGTATCTTTGTTGAGCCTAATGTATCCAAGCAAAATAAGTTAAGATCAGTGGTTAAAGAAGTGAGAAAGCAAATATGTCTGGTAGGATTTATGGTGAATCTTCTTAATTTTGCCATTGAGCTTATTTCCATAATGTTTGTGGGTCATGTCAGCGAGTTGGCTCTCTCCGACGTTTTCATGGCCACCTTTTTTTCTTCTATCACTGGCATTGATTTAGTAGTCAGTTCCTTTTATATCTCTTAACATTCTTTTTATGGTTTCACTAATCGGATTTTTCTCCACTTCTTTTCCTTTATAATTTGAATTTATTAAAAAATATCAAATAAATATAATCCGAACTGAACCATCCCAATATTTTGTTCGGTGTTAGTTATGAAAATATTTCAACACCAAACCCGATTACTCCCCTCCATGGCAAGGAAACTAGAAGCGATTACTAATTCATTGCCAACTGTTTCTATTGAATTGACTAACATTGTGTTCAACTCTTTGTTGGTTTCATATAATGACAGATGGGAATGGCAAGTGGCTTGGATACTTTTTATGGCCAATCGTATGGAGCAGGACAGCATGGCATGTTAGGCGTACACGTTCAGAAAGTCATGCTTAATAAAATTTCTTAATTTTGCTATTGAAATTTTTTATGATTCTGAATTTAATAACCATTTTTATACTTAATAGTTAAATTTTTAATTAATAAAATTTAATTAATGCTTTCTTAAAATAATTGAATTGTCAATTATTTCATTTTGGGTTGTTTATTTCTTTGAAAAAAAATTACATAAAATAAAAATTGCTGAGACTGAAAATTAATGTATCATGTTTAAGTATATGCTAATGTACTTCTTAATTCGTTTTTTTGGTAATTATCAGTGTAAAAACAATTGAAATCTAATTAGTAAGAGAAAATTTGTCAATAATGGTAATACTTTATTCTTTTTATTTATTTTTTTTAAGTTTATTTGTCACAACTCTTTCACTTTATTTGTATTCTTAAAAACTAATTTTCTTTTTTATTATGCAATTTCAATCTAAAAATTGTGATTTCATTTCAATATTATATTTAAAACAGACTATTATTGATATTTATACTTTTATGGGCACTAAAACACATAAAACCCTCGAACTTTAAATTCCATACAAAAAATTCAACAAAATACTAAATAAAAATATTTCTACAAATATAATTGGGTCAAAAGAATAAATTTTTTAAATATTATAAAATTCAATAATTACAGAAACTTTTTTATTTAACAATAATAAAAAAACATCCAAATGAAATTGAAATTTTAAAACACAATATGTATATATAATTTTAATTTAATTTGAGTCTCAATCCTATCTTTGATAAAAAAAAAAAGAGTAGATTTTGAAAAAAATTATTTTAAATAGGGAATTAACCTAATGTCATCCTTAGCCACTATTTTTTATGCCTCCATAAAACTCAACTAAATATAAACCTAATTTATTGTGTTACAACACACTCTTCATAAGTTCTATCATCTGAGACTAACTTGTTCTTCCTTATAAATTTCTTAATTTCACAACTTATGCAAAAATATATAAATTATTCCATGGAGGGAGAATACAAGAATAATACCCATTTCTCTATTGAGCCTAATGTATCCAAGCAAAATAAATTAAGATCTGTCGTTAAAGAAGTGAGAAAGCAAATATGTCTGGCAGAACCTTTAATCATGGTGAATCTTCTTAATTTCGCCATTGAGCTTATTTCCATAATGTTTGTGGGTCATGTCAACGAGTTAGTTCTCTCTGAAGTTTTCATGGCCAACTCCTTTTCTTCTGTCACTGGCATTGGTTTAGTGGCCAGTTCCTTTTATATCTCTTAACACTCTTTTTACGGTTTCACTAATCGAATTTTTCTCCTCTTCTTTTCCTTTATAATTTGAATTTATTAAAAAATATCAAATAAATATAATTCAAACTGAACCATCCCAATAATTTGTTTGGTGATGGTCATGAAAATATTTCAACACCAAACCCGATTACTCCCCTCCATGACATGGAAACTACAAGCGATTACTAATTCATTGCCAACTGTTTCTATTGAATCGACTAATCTTGTGTTCAACTTCTTGTTGGTTTCATATAATGATAGATGAGAATGGCAGGTGTCTTGGATACCTTTTATGACCAATCATATGGAGTAGGACAGTATGACATGCTTAATAAAATTTCTTAATGGTGACGCTAAAATATTTTAATTTTAATACAAAAATTTTTTAATTTTGCTATTGAAATTTTTTAAGATTCTGAATTTGATGAGCATTTTTATACTTAATAGTTGAATTTTTAATTAATAAAATTTAATTAATACTTTCTTAAAATAATTGAATTGTCATTTATTTTATTTTGTTTTGTTTATTTCTTTTAAAAAAAATTACATAAAATTAAAATTACTGTGACTGGAAATTAATGTATTATGTTTAAATATATGCTAAGGTGCTTCTTAATTCGTTTTTTTTTGTAATTATCAGTGTAAAAATAATTGAAATCAAATTAGTAAGAAAAAATTTACCAATAATAGTAATACTTTATTTGTTTTCTATTTATCTTTTTTTTTTAATTTTATTTGTCACAACTCTTTCACTTTATTAGTATTCTTAAAAACTAATTTTCTTTTTTATTATGCAATTTCAATCTAAATATTGTGATTACATTTTAATATTATATTTAAAATAGACTATTATTGATATTTATACTTTTATAGACACTAAAACACATAAAACTCTCGAACTTTAAATTCTGCACAAAAAATTCAACAAAATACTAAATAAAAATATTTCTACAAATATAATTGGGTCAAAAGAATAAAATTTTTTAAATATTATAAAATTCAATAATTACAGAAACCTTTTTATTTAACAATAATAAAAAAAAATCCAAATGAAATTCAAATTTTAAAACACAATATGTATATATAATTTTAATTTAATTCGAGTCTCAATCCTATCTTTTGATAAAAAAAAAGAGAAGAAGAAGATAGTAGATTTTGAAAAAAATTTATTTCAAACAGGGGATTAACCTAATGTCATCCTTAGCTACTATTTTTTATGCCTCCATAAAACTCAACTAAATATAAACTTAATCTCTTGTGTTACAACACACTCTTCATAAGCTCTATCATCTGAGACTAACTTGTTCTTCTTTATAAATTTCTTAATTCCACAATCTATGTAAGAATATATAAATTAGTCCATGGTGGGAGAATACAAGACTAATACCCGTGTCTCTCTTGAGCCTAATGTATCCAAGAAAAATAAGTTAAGATCAGTGGTTAAAGAAGTGAGAAAGCAAATATGTCTGGCAGTACCTTTAATTATGGTGAATCTTCTTAATTTCGCCATTGAGCTGTTTGTGGATCATGTCAGTGAGTTGGCTCTCTCCGGCATTTCCATGGCCACCTCCTTTTCTTCTGTCACTGGCATTAGTTTAGTAGTCAGTTCCTTTTATATCTGTTAACACTCTTTTTACGGTTTCACTAATCAGATTTTTCTCCTCTTCTTTTTCTTTATATTTTGAATTTATTAAAAAATATCAAATAAATGTAATCCGAATTGAACCATCTTAATATTTTGTTCGGTGTTAGTTATGAAAATATTTCAACACCAAATCCGATTACTCTCTTCCATGGCATAGAAACTAGAAGCGATTACTAATTCATTGCCAACTGTTTCTATTGAATCGACTAACCTTGTGTTCAACTCTTTGTTGGACGGGCTGCAGGGTGTTGTTTCAGGAATTGTCAGACGATGCAGTTGGCAAAAAATGAGTATTTTTATTAACTTAGGGTCATATTATGTAGTTAGAGTTTCATTAGCTATTGTGTTAATTTTCGCCTTACATCTGTTAGCTATTGTGTTAGCTTTCGCCTTACATCTTGAAGTAAAGGTATGTAAATACCAAATTGAAATCTATTGTTTTTATTTGTGAACGGTCTTAATTATTTTAGATCGAGATATGTCCTATACACAAAAAGGTAAATTAATTATATTATATAGTGTATTTTAATAAGTATTATATTATTTAAAAATTAATTAAATAATATATAAATTAATGTTAAATTTAAATTATTTTATATTAAAAATATTTTATAGAATAATTATTTAATAATTTGTATATAATTTTTTATAATTATTCAATTAAAATATAATATAAATTAAAATATAATTTATTATTTAAAAAATTTGAATATCTATTTTTAAAAAAAAACAGACTTTTTATATTAGAATTATGCAAAATTATATCTTCATTTGTTGCTTCTATTTTTATATTTATTTTAGTTGTCATAGTTTGTCTTTTCATATGGTGTTTTTTGAGTTGTAAACAATTAAAAAATATTTTAAAAATAAATGAGAATAAAAATACCAAAAGTATAAATTAGTTTTATAATTATGATAGATTTGAATATATAACACCCTAACTATCAAAAGTCACACTTCCGGCTGCGCCACTCTGATAGCTTGGGTATTACAATGACTCTTGAAATATTTAGTACTATATGAGCCTGTTAAAATTTTCCCGAATATTCGAAACATACATCCATAGGTTACAATACTTACAAATAATTCATATACATACATATATATACACATCATATCAATATAAAAACTTCACACATCAAAACTCTTATCCCTCTTGCAAAATGCGCTAGAAATAAAGGCGAGGGAAAAAATAAATAAAAACTAAGATCATACAAAATAATGTCGAATAAACAGAAAACGAATATAACTCTTCTGAAGCTTCGTCGTCCATATCCTGAAAAGGGAAAAACCTGTAGGGGGTGAGAACCTAACCACACGGTCTCACCACGGAGTTTTAAAGTTGTCATAAAAAGATATTTAATAAGAAAACTGTTTTCAAATTCGGTGATTATCATGCCTTATGAATCTTTTAAAAACCAATAAGTAAACGTTCAAAACCTTTTCAAAGAAACAAAGTTTAATCTTTCAGAAATCTGAAACCTTTCCTTAAAAGAAAATCTCAATCAGAAACCAACCTCACAATCAACAACACAATCATTAATTCAGCACCAAAATTCATTCTCAAATGTAGCACATCAGGACAAACACAGGCAAGACAGACAAGGAAAGCACAAGTAGGTAGCAGTTACAACAAATAGTTCAAGTAGCAGTTAAGAACAGTTTAGCAATTAGACAAACCCAAACAAGTTCAAACCCAAACAGAGCATACAAATGCATATGATGCATGCCTGTCCTATGGCTGATGAGGCTCTTCTGTCGGTTATCCAGCCAACCCAACAAGTCTGAATTGTCCTTAGACTGTCCCCCGTCGCGCATCCCCATGAGTCTATGCATAGATTTTACATTCATACATCATTCAAATCACTCACTAGGGGCTATCCATACCCGGGAATTTATACGTGTCCGGTCACCCTTACGACGTAGGGTCAACAGAGTATCGAGATCCAACCTGGAACACGTGATGGCAAGCCACGGTTCTTTACCCAGAGAACTCGTATCTCAGATAAACGTGCGGAAGCCACATATGTTTATTCATAATCATTCGTCCATCATCATTTCCGCATTTCATTAACATTTCATACCAAACCAATCATCATTCAAGCCATAAGTCACTTTTTATTTCTCAAATCTCTTCAAACTCATAATTCAACTTTCCTCAAAATCAATTTCCTTTTCAAGTCTTAGTCGCTTAATATAACATTTTACAAAACTTCCAAGAGACTTTCAATCATAACCGTAAAACGGAACTTTCTTTGAGAAGACACAAGACTTTAGGGAAGAATAACCTGCCTCACTTCTCAAACTCTTTAGAAATCCTCGGAATCATAATTACTCAAACTAAAATCATTTAAAATGGAGACTCAAAACCAAAACCAATGCATATAGGCCAAAAGTTCCGAACCAGTTTCAAAACCAACATTATTTAAGTCCAAAAAACCCAATTTCTTTTCATTCTTAAATCAGAAACTTTCCCAAAGGCTCGGATTTGTTTAGTTAAAATTTAAAGAATACTTCAAAAGTAATACGAAATTAAGTAATCAGAGCTCAATTTCCTTTAAAATCTGCTAAAACTCCTCCAAAGGTATTTCTTTGACCAAACCTCAAAACATAAGTCCCCTCATGTTTAACTCAAACTTAAAACATAAGCATTCCTTAAAAGATTAAACTTGAATCTCCTGTTTCTTAATAAATCAAGAACCAAACAACAGAACCTCTCAAATCCAGTCCTTTTCTAAATCATATCTTAAAACAAAATCTTAAATTTCATAAAATTTCGACAACATCTCCCCTAAAACTTGGACTTTGCCACCCGTTTCGGGTCCCAACCAAACCAGTATACAACCCCTTCCACGGGTTCAAAACCAAATCAGTTTAAAATCAGACTAATTTCGAAAATTCATATCCTTCTCATAATTCAAGAAATCAAATCCAAACTCAATCCATTTTCAATGAACCAAACTCGTTTTCCAAAATTGTAATGGAATATTTCAGCAACCAACCATGTAACCAAATCAAACAACAATCCAATATAACCACAAATACGTTCATCACAAAACAGCTCAGCAATATATAAGGCTTATATAACAACAAAAGCACATTTATCACATTAATATCCATTTATAACAACTCCAAATCATAAAACTAAGTTCTTTGAAAAAGCCCCTACCTCGACACGTTCAAACCACAATCCAAATGCCTAAAGAAATTCCTTTCCTCTCGACCCGAAATCAATGCAACTGAAACCTCAGCTCTGCTCGCTTCCTCAAAAGCAGAACAGCCTCAAACGTGACATGCGGCCCGGTTTCTAATTCCTAAAACATCAATATCGTGGAAACCTCAAAACACATATCAAAAAACCAAAGGCGAGGATCCCGGGGTAGAGACACTTACTGGAATAAAAGAACGACACGCCAACCACCCCAAACTTAACCGGCAGCAGCTCCGACAGCGGCCAGGGGCTTCAGTGGCTCAGCAACAACCTTAATTTTTGACATGCAAACCCATAAAGTTAACCCTACAACATCTATACATCAGAATCCTTAACCACAGGTAGCTAGAATAATTACAGAAGGAGCTTCAAGGCGCGGCAACTCACCGGAAAAAGAAGAATGACAGAAGTGGAGCAGCGGCTCCGATGGCGACCTCCGGCAGCGGCGATGGAGACAGCCTCACGGACGGCGGCGTGGTTTGGCGGTGGGCGGACCGGCGGCGACAGATTCGACGCGCGTCTCCTCTCTCCGTGGCTGAGCACCCTCGCGATTCTGTTTCCTCCCTCGCACATCCTTCTCTTGTGACAGAACAGTGGCGGTGACGGCATGGAGCACGGCACGGCGGTGGTGACAGAACCGGCCTTTCCTCTTTCGCGCATCTCTTCTTCGCGACGGCGCAGCTGGCGGCGGCAAGGACGAACAGCGGCGACGGGTTGACGGCGGCGCGAGCTTCTCCTTCTCTTTGCGGTTCTAGAGGCGGCCCGTGGACGAACCGGCAACCCGCGGCCTCCTCCTTCGCCGGCGCTCTCCCTCTCTCTCTTGGATCCACCCTCTTCTCTCGCAACCCTCACTCCATTTTCTTTCTTTTTCCTTCTTTCTGTTCTTTACTGTGTGTGTGGGTGAGTTGTGTGTGTGCACCGTGGGTGTGGGGTGAGTGGGGTGAGGTTAGTGTATTGTTAGGGTTTGAGGTGGTGTGGGGTAGATTAGGAAATTTAAATAAAAATAGGGATAATAATGTAATTTTATAAAATAAATAAAAATAGAATAATAATTGAAAATCAAATTAAATATAGAGTATTTATCTCAAAAATACCTTTTAAATATAATTTTTAAATTATTTTCATTCAAATACTAAATTAACAAAAATTGGAGATAAGTAATTTAATTCTTCTTTATTTATAAAGTAAGGTTAGAAATCTAAATATTTAAAAGTAAGATATATAAAATATTTACTATTTATTTATTTTATTTTATAAGAATTCTAAATAATAAATAAGAATTTACTCAATTGATGTATAAAAATCTCTAAAAATATGATTTTAAATAAATATAATAGACCATAAATATTTAATTAATAATTTTTTAAAATTAGGAGTCTTACAGAATATACCTATTAAAAAGATGTGTCAAATTTAAATTTATTTGGGTTTAAAAAAATGAACGAGAATAAAAATATTTAAAATATAAATATAAAATTATAAATTAATTTTATAATCATAATATATTTAAATGTATTTAGTAAGAAAATACGACAAATTTAAATTTATTTGAAGAAATTTTTACTAATTAGTACGAGAGATTAAGAAAGAAAGAGTAGCATAGTCTTATAGTATGCATAAAAAAAATTAAATAATATAGTAGTAAAACTATTAATATGTTTAAGTTGTCAAATTTTAATATTTGTAACTAAAAATTTTTATAATTATTATTATAATACTTTTAATATATATTTATTGTATTTTATTAATATTTTATGCTTTAATTAAATAATTATAGTTAAGATTTTTTTAATTTTTTCTTAAAAGATAATTAGTTAATTTTTAGGTAAGTAAAATTACTAATATAAAATTATTAAAAAAATATAATTTAAATATAATATAAAAAAATTTAAATATTAATTTTTATATAATAAGAATAAATATTCTGCAGGAACTTTGGCTTGGAATTATATGTGTCCTTGTCGTTCAAGTACTTGGTCTGATAATCATAACTGTACGGATTGATTGGAAGAAAGAGGTGTCTACTCTTTTGTCTTTTTAGTTTTTCTTTCAAATTTTAGTTTTGCGTATTAATTACTGAAATGGTTAAATTTATTTCTTTTTGTAGGCAAGGATAACTAGCGAAAGAGTTAATAATTTAGGACAGACAAATATTGAAAGATTTAATAATTCATTTATCTAAAAGTTTGAGTTTATAGTATGTTACTTGTTTTTTTAGTTTTTTCATGTAATCAATTTTGTGTAAGTGATAATTTTGAACATACATTTATTTATTTATTTATATAAAAATTGAGTTTATAGCATATTATTTTTTTTATTTATATAAGGCGAGATTCAAATTCTCGACATTTGTTTAAGTAAATTAGTGATCTAACTAATAGATTAATACAACTTGATTGCAATATAAAAATAATAAAATTCACATAAAAATTTTTTTTATCATGTTAGTCAATTAAATTTAATATCTATTATTACTCAATTAAATTAAAAAATAACGGTTATATATAATTAACTTTTACATAAAATTATAATAATAACAATTTTTTAGTTACAAATACTCAAAATATATATTATTAGACCTACTTAATCATATTATTAATTTTTTTTAGAAAAGAGGGTTAATATGAATACCCCAAACAGAACAAACAAAACAAGACTAATCAGCTCTTCTTAGGTTTGGTTTGATAAAATTTTTTGAAAAGGTGGTTGTGTTTTTTAAAAACTCAAGTTTTTCATTTTATATTTGGTAAATAAAAAAGATCATATGCTTGTGTTTGCAGATTTTAAAAGATTAGGGTATTTTGAAAGTACCTAAGATAAAACTTTTTTAAAATTGGCTTGTACTTTTCAAAATTTAAAAGTCTAATATAACCTCATATGTTAACTAATTTTTAAATTTAATGCTTACATTTATGTTTATTATAATATTTTTAAATTCTAAAAACTATTTTACCAAATGCAATTATTATTACTTGTGTTTATTAAAACTAGTTTTAATTTGATTTACCAAATATAAATATTACGATTTTTAAAAAATTATTTTTTAAAAATTAACTTTACTCTTAGAAAATAAAAATTTTAGTGAGCCTTATTCTAAGAGTTCCACGAGAATAAGAAAGTAGAGCATGTGTCAGAAGGTGGCCTCTTAAACAAATGAAGACCTATGGGGAGCTCCTGACCATTTTTAGCCAAGGTGTCGGCTACAACATTAGCTTCTCTAAGAATATGGATCCACTCCACCTTCTGAAAACGTCTCTCCAAGATTGCTGTGTCTTCCAACAGTGGTTTGCACAGATGAGAGGCTGGACACCCATCTTTAATAAACTTAATGGAAAGACCAAGAATCAGATTCAACAATAAGGTGTTGGAAATTATGTGTATTAGCAATCTGAAGGCCTTCAACAATCTCCCAAAGCTCGGCATGAGTGATGGAACAACTTTTCAAATTACACAAAAATCTAACAATATATCTGCCCAAGTGATTTCGGAACACCCCCACAGGCCGTACTATTATTGGAGGAGAGGAAAGAACCATCCACATTAAGCTTCACACAATCTTGGTGGAAAGACCTAACATATGAGCTGTCCGGAGCTTCTTGTAGCAGAATTTCGTTTGAAGTTATTCTTCAATGCAGTTTAAATGTCTTCAAACCGAGCTTGAATAGTACTAACAGTTGCAACGGGGAGAAAACTCTTTCCTTCAAAGATGAGGAGATTTCTATATATATAGTACCACAAAGAAGAAGCTGCAACACCAAGTCGGCAATTCCAATCACTCTTCGCTGAGAGATTACTAATGAGTCAATCTCTAGCATTAAGGTTGTAAAAGTTTTGAACAAACTGATGCGAATGAAGTAGATTCCATACTTGTTCGTTACTGTGGGATCTCGAGTGCTCGGTGGATCGGATGGTGATGAGAAGGTTAGAGAGGGAAACCCCGGTTGATCTGGAGCGGGCGTTTGAGGTGTGCTTAGTGAGTTGATGGTGCCGGAGGAAAGAAGGACGAGGGGGGTGGCCTCCTGCAAGGACACTCCGATGGTCAAGTTAATGTCCGTATGAGGGGATGGCCAAATTAGGTAAGATATGACATACCTTGGGGGGAGAGCTGTCCTCTCCCCTTATATACTGTGCAGGGCGGGCCTATGGATGACCTAGCCCACTGGCCAAGGAGCTTCTATGAGCTGTCCTAGTCCACGTGGGAGGAACAGGTCGTTCCAGACTTCGGGTCGGGGACTCGGGGGGCGGCCCCAAAGATACCGACCCGACTGGTGACCTGGGTCGTACGGAGTGTAAACCGGGCGTGCCCCGGGTCAGGTGTTGGAAACCGACCCGTCGGACTCTTCCTTTCGTGAGGGATGGCTTGGGCCTAGGTTAGGGGTGGTGCCCCAACCCGACGATTAGTTGGGCTGGACTCTGGTCTGTAACAGTGCCCCCAACGCGCCAGCCTTGAGGTTTGGGGCTCGTGGCTAGACGCATTTGTCCTACTCACCGAGATGGGATGTGCTCTTCTTATCGGGAGCTCGTTGATAGCGTTTCATGTTTCTCACGCGTGGTCATCTCGTCTCTGACGCTGCCTCCTTGGCATCTGTTCTGGGCATTAAATGCCCATCATTTCGTGATTTGAAATTTGTGTGAAATGACAGGTATGCCCCTGCCTTTTGGCGCTTCTTCCTTGACGGTTACACTCTTCGCCCCCTTTTTTATTTTCACAACCTCCTCATTTCCCCATTCTTCTTTTTTCCCTCTTCTGTTTCCTTAAACTGCTGCTGTTTCTACTCTCTTCTTTTGCTGCTGATTCGATTCCGTTCGCGCTTCCAGATTTCTTTCTTTCTTTCGGATTCCTTCCTCAACTTCTGCATTTTTCTGGTACGTTGTTTATGGTTTTCATTGCTTTTTGGTTTTCTTTTGGTATTCCTTTTGTGCTTTTTCCGTGCGTTTTTCCCTATGCATGCCTGGGTTTTTATTTGCTTTTGCTGCTTCTTCTTTTAGAGGGGGCGCCACTGGGTTTTTCTTAGGTTTTGCTTGAGTTCTGGGTTAGTGTAGGGGTACCTAGGGGTGGTTTAGGGAGTTGTAGTTTGTTTATACTGCTTTTAGGGTTCTCGACCTCCCGTTCTAACTAAGTGGTGCCCCCGCTGTAGGTATGGCTGACCGCCCTGTGCTCCCGAACATGGCTCAGCAGCCGCAAGCCGATTTTGTCGATCACTACGCCTGGGTTACTTCCGATGTGAAGGACGCCCCTTCTAAGGTCACCCGTGAGAGCCTCCAGGATCTTCGCCAGGCCGGGCTATTGTGCGGAGGAGGACCCGAGGAGGCATTGTACCAGGTTTACGTTCCTGCTGATCGGGAGCGTGTTTGTCAAAAGAACTTGGCCTCCCCTCGAGTTGTTGATTGGTTGTGGGTTTATAAACCCATGTTCAAAACCTTGGGAGTTCGCCTTCCCTTCTCTTCCTTCGTCATGGGTTTGCTAAATCGGTGCGATGTTGCTCCGTCACAGCTGCACCCGAATAGCTGGGCTACTATTCGCTATTTTGAAATGGTTTGCGAATATCTGAAGATCTCGGTATCTACAACCTTGCGAGGTGGATCTATCGTAGTCTTCTTCGTGCTGCTGCTATCACTAAGAAGGTGGAGCATGTCTTGGGAAATATTCATTCTATGGAAGGGAAGCTTCGAAACTCCCAGAAGGATTTAACTGATTCGAGGTCCCGGGAGGAGTCTCTGAAGAAGAAGTTATCTGAGCAGGAGGAGAAAGCCAAGGAAGATGCCAAGGAAATCAATAGGTTCGTGGAGCGGGACATCACCTTGATGAAGGATTTGAACACTTCCCGTGGTGAGACCGCTGCTGTCGAGAAAAAGATCAAAGACTTGGAGGAAAAGCTGAAACTGGCGGAGAGCTCGGCAACGACTGCCCGTCAGGAAGCAGCCTCTCTGAAGAAGAAAAATAAGGAGATTGCTAAGGGGCCCGGGAGGCCGTGAAGCTGACTGAGGAGGGGATTAAGCTTCAGGTTGCTGTGCTATCTCCCGACCTCGACCTTTCTCAAGTGGGCACTATCAAGAATGTTGAGGATGGGAAGATTGTTAACATCCTCAAGCCTTGAGATGGATTCTTCTTCTTTTCAGCTTTTATACTCCTTGCCTCTATTCTTGTAATTTTGCTTTTTGCTTTTGGGCCTTTTAAGGCGCCTTTGGTTGTAATGAATATTTTGATACTTCGTTTTAATTGAGCCGTTTTATGATAATTGTTCGCTTGCTCGGGCCGTCGTAGCTTTTGCCTACTTTATTGATTTTGCTTATCCAGGCCGTCGTGGCCTTTTAATTAAGTCGTTTTATGATAATTGTTTGCTTGCTCGGGCCGTCGTGGCTTTTGCCTACTTTATTGATTTTGCTTATCCGGGCCGTCGTAGCCTTTTGGTTTATCGCTTTTATGGTATTTACCGTTTTAATCATTTGTTGCTTTTTTACCTTTGGGTCCCTTTGGTTCCCAGGGTGATCAGTCCCGGATTTTCGTTAGATCGACCGCTCGTAGTTTTTGTCGTTTCGTCGTATTTGGCGAAAATCTTGCAAAAGACAGAGTTGTTATATATGTATATGTAGAACTTAAAATAAAGGGGTAATGTGATACATAATTAAAGAAAATGGAAACGAAGGAAAATGGAAAAAATTAAAGTGGATGTGAAGGGGTCTTCAGCCCGTCAGGTCGCTTTTTCCTATGAGTAAAATCTTTTTAGGTTTGCCATGTTCCATGTCCTCGGCACCTCGCTTCCATCTAGCTTTTCTAGCTTATATGCACTCTTTCCGAGGACTTCTCTGACCCTGTAAGGTCTTTCCCAATTTGCGTCCAACTTGCCTTCTCCTAGGGTTGGCGGCCCTATGTCGTTACGTCGTAAGACTAGGTCGCCTTCCCCGAGGCTTCTCCTTAGCACTTTGCCGTTGTATCTTAGGGCTATCCTTTGCTTGATTGCTGTCTCTATCAGGTGTGCCATTTGTCTTGTTTCGTCAACTAGGTCTTTCTCGATTGCCTCGTTTCTTTCCCCCAAGAAGTAATCTTGGACTCGGCTCCCCTATTTCGACTGGGATGACCGCGTCGACCCCGTATGTGAGTCGGAATGGGGTTTCGCCGGTAGATGACTGGAGAGAGGTTCTGTAAGACCATAAGACTGAGGCTAGCTCGTCTGCCCATGAGCCCTTCTTCCCTTCGAGTCGCTTCTTTAGCCCTTTTAGGATAACTTTGTTGGCTGCTTCTACCTGTCCGTTGCTTTGAGGGTGCTCAACTGAGAAGAACATTTGCTTGATCCCTAGTCCTGAGAGGAATTCTTTAAATTTTTTGTCAGTGAATTGTGCCCCATTATCTGATATGACAAGACTCCGGGATTCCGAACCTGGTGACCACTTGCCTCCACATGAATTTTTGACAGTGGCTGAGGATATGCTGGCTAGTGATTATGCCTCTACCCATTTGGTGTAGTAGTCTATAGCTACTATCAAGTATTTCACTTGTCCTAGCCTGAGTGGGAATGGCCCCAAGATGTCGACTCCCCATTGGGCGAAAGGTCGGGGTGCCATCATCAAGCTAAGTTCCTCATGTGGAGCTTTGTGGAAGTTGGCATTTTCTTGGCATTTGTTGCATTTCCTGACGAACCCCTGAGCGTCCGACATCATCGTGGGCCAGTAATACCCTGCTCGGATGATCTTCCTTGCCGGCGACCTTCCTCCAATATGGTGACCACAACACCCCTCATGGACTTCGCTTAGGACGTAGTCCGTCTGGTCGGGGCGTAGGCATTTGAGCAAGGGTTGGTGGAGCCCTCGCTTGTACAACTGCCCTTGTATGATCACATATTTGGGGGCTTCCCTCCTGGTGGCTTGTGCTTCCTTCTCGTCTTGGGGTATTTCACCGTGTTCCAAGTATCAGAAGATATGGTCTATCCATCAGGTGGGGCTTGGGGTCTGGGTTGCACATAAGATGATTGCTGGTTCAGTTGCCAGTCCTTGGATTAGAGACCTGTTCCCTGTCCCAGGCTTGGTGCTCGCTAGCTTGGAGAGGAGGTCTGCTCGGGCGTTCCTTTCCCTAGGAACATGCTGGATTATGACTTCCTCGAAGTTTTTGCACAACTCTTTTACCTTTTCTAGGTATTTTTGTAGTAGTGTGTCTCTAGCCTGGTAGCTGCCGTTTATCTGGGATGTGACGATCTGGGAGTCACTACTAACTTCTACCCTAGATGCTCCAACTTCTTTAGCTAGGATTATCCCTCCTATCAGTGCTTCGTATTCTGCCTGGTTGTTGAAGACGGGAAAATCAAACTTGATCGACTACTCATAAGCTACCCCTGTCGAGTTCTCGAGAATGATCCCGGCCCCTCCGGACGTTTGGTTGGATGCTTCATCAACTTGGGGCTTCCACCGTGTGTTCGGTATGTCGGGTGCCTCTCCTGTGACCTCCATCAGGAAATTTACCATTGCTTGGGCTTTGATTGCTTGCCTGGACTCGTATTGCAAATCATATTGGGACAGCTCTACTGCCCATGCCATCATCCTCCCTGCGAGGTTGGGTTTCTGGAGAGCTTGTCGAATGGCCTGGTTGGTTCTTAGGATGATCTCATGCCCTTGGAAGTATTGTTTGAGTCTTCTTGATGAGGTTAGCAGGGCATAAGCCAGCTTTTCCAGCTTGGTGTACTTCAACTCCGCCCCTTGGAGTCCTTTGCTGATGATGTATATTGGGTGCTGGGTCTTATCTTCTTCTCGGACAAGAACCGCCGCCATGGCCTGTGTGGTCACTGCTAGGTATAGGTACAGAGGTTCTCCTTCTCTTGGTTTGCTGAGCACGGGTGATTCTGAAAGTATCTTTTTGAAATGGCTGAATGCTTCTTCGCATGCCGGGATCCACTCGAAGGCGATTCCTTTCTTCATTAGGTCGAAGAATGGGAGGGCCTTTTCCACCGAAGCTTCGAGGAACCGGGATAGAACTGTAAGCTTCCCGGTGAGTCGCTGCACATCTTTGACACACTCTGGGCTTGTCATTTTGAGGATGGCTTCACATTTGTTTGGGTTAGCTTCTACCCCCCTTGTGTTATCATGAAACCTAGGAACTTTTAGGCCTCCATAGCAAACGCGCACTTGAGTGGATTGAGCCTCATTTTGAATTTCCTTAGCGCTTCGAAGACAGCTTGGAGGTCGTCTATAAGGCTACTTGGCTCTGCTGTTTTTACCAAGATGTCATCGACGTAAACCTCTACTGTCTTGCCGATGAGGTCATGGAAGACTCTGCTCATTAGTCTTTGGTAGGTGGCCCCCGCGTTCTTCAATCCAAATGGCATTACCTTGTAACAATAAGTGCCTCCTGGTGTTATGAACGCCGTCTTATCCTCATCAGGCCGGTGCATCGGGATCTGATTATAGCCGGAGTACGCGTCCATGAAACTGAGAAAATGATATCCTGCCGCCGAGTCTACCAAGGTGTCGATGTTGGGGAGGGGGAAAGAGTCTTTAGGACATGCTTTGTTTAGGTCGGAATAGTCAACACACATTCTCCATCTTCCACTAGCTTTTTTGACCAGGACGACGTTGGATAGCCATGTCGAGTATTTGAGCTCTTTGATGAACTCGGCTTCAAGTAGCTCGGCTGTTTGTTTGGCGACCTCATGGGCCCTTTCTTGGGACATTTTCCTTCGTCGCTGTGCTACTAGCTTTGTGTCTGGTTTGACGGCTAGTCGGTGGGACATGACCTCGGGATCCAAGCCCGGCATGTCTGATGGCGTCCACGCAAAGAGGTCGCCGTTTGCCCTTACGACCTCCATGAGGGGGCCTTTGAGTTCATGGGGCAGATTTTTGTTTACGAAGGTAAACTGTTCTGCTGACTTCCCTATTTGGAACTTCTCCATGTCCCCCTCTGGTTTTGGTCTCGGCTTGTCTTCTATCCTTACATCCAGGTCTGCCAAAAACACGCCGGCTACCTTTTTAGACTCTTTTCTTAGGGAGAGACTGGCATTGTTGCAGGCAATCGCCGCTTCCAAGTCTCCCCTAATGGAGCCAACAGCTCCTTTGTCCGTCACGAACTTCATTGTTAGGAATTTAGTACATATCACAGCTGAAAATTCGTTGATAGTCTTTCTTCCTAGAATGATGTTGTAGGCCGTGGAGTCTCTGAGGACTACGAAGTCTGCCATAACTGACCTCCTAGTGTCACTGGCTCCGAGGCAGATTGGGAGAGAGATCGTCCCGTCGGGTTTTATATAGTTGTCGCCTAACCCCATGACCCCGTGTTGATGGCTCTTGAGGTCGGATTCCCTGAGTCCCATGGCGTCAAACACGTTCCTGAATAGGATGTTGGAGTCAACTCCAGTATCGACAAGGATTCGCCTGACTAACCCGGTCCCGACCATTGCCGTGATCACCATGGGGGTTTTCGGGGAGATTGTGAAACCACTGATCTTCTGGGCCGAAGGATATCACGGGAGGTCTTCCTCTTGAGGCGATGGGGTCTCCTGTCGAGATTGAAAGGATCCGGGTATCCTTTTTTACTGCCGACTTGGATTTGGGGGGGGGGGATATCACATCCGATCACAACGTTAACCATAAAAGTTGGGGTTGTCGGTGTTCCCTGTGGGCCTTGTCTAGCCTTGACGGTTCGGCTACGGTCTTCTTCTGAGCACTCACGTTCCCGTCTCCTTGGTTCTCGAATAAGTCGGGAGAACTCACTCAATTTTCCTTCCCGGATGGCCTACTCTAGAGCATCTTTGAGGTCAAAATAGTCTTGTGTCTTGTGACCAAAGCCCTTGTGATAATCGTAGTAGAGGCTTTTGTTACCCCCCATTTTCTCTTTTAGAGGTCTGGGTCTGGATAGGATTCTCTTGTCCACAATTTGCTGGTAGACTTCCACTATGGGCGCCGTGAGTGGCGTGTAGTTGGTGAATCTTCCTACCGATGGGGGTTGCTTGGCTAGGATGCCATCCCTGGGAGTTTTTCTGTATCTGTCGACCTGGGGGGCCTGCCGAGCTGGGGGGTTAGCGAGCTGCCGTTTATTAGCTGCTACAACCTGACTAACTTTCTCATCATTGATGTATTCCTTGGCCACTCTTTGAATTTTCTGCATGGTCCATACAGGCTTAGTTGTGAAGGTGCTTCCTAAAGTCCTCATTTAGCAGGCCGTTTGTTAGGCAAAGACTGGTGACCGAGTCCGTAAGGCCGTCGATCTTTAAGCATTCATCGTTGAATCTGTCCAGGAACTTCTTGGTCGGCTCTCCAGGTTTCTGGGTAACCCCTAATAGGTTAATCGGGTGCTTTGCTTTGGCTATGCGTGTCGTGAACCAAGCTAGAAAGCTTTGGGAGATGTCCGCGAAGGCTGCGATGGACCCCTGTGGGAGTGCGTTGAACCATCGGATCGCTGAGCCGGCCAGCGTCATAGGGAATGCTCGGCATCTGACCGCGTTGCCTACTCCTTCCAGATTCATTCTTGCTTCGAAAGCCGTGAGGTGCTCCTGGGGATCCTTGGTCCCGTCATACCTCATGTCCATTGGCTTGTCGAAATTCTTCGGAAGCCGGACCTTGAGGATCGAGGGGTGGAAGGGGGTGGCTCCCATGATGATGGGTTCCTACTGTCTCTTGGCCTTCCTTCTTTGGGACTCCCCGTGGCTCTCGGACCTGTCCTGGTGAGGTCAAGAGGTCGCCTGAGCACGTGTCTCATCGCGCTTTGTTGGGCTCCTTTCTCGGCTCTCATGTCTTCAGGACGTGGAGCGGGTGCGAGATCGGCTGGCGTCGCCGCGGGAGTGGCTGACGTCTCCGGGGGATCGGCTCCTCGGTGCTAGCTCCCGTTCAAGGTTTTGTACTCTGTGTCTGAGTTCCTGCATGATCTTGGCGCTATCGGCTCCCGTCCCCCCGAAGGGACGCCTTTTGGGGGTTTTGGTGTAGATCTGTTGGTTAGGCTGAACGGAGGACCGCGGGTGTTCGGTCGCACGAGCCGTCAAACTCGCCCTACTCAGGCGGGCCCCTCCTCCTTCGCGAAGCTCTTCTGACGTGGGAAGTCGCTCCATGTCTACTCCAGGGTCCCCACAGATGACGCCAATATTCGTTACCGTGGGATCTCGAGTGCTCGGTGGATCGGGTGGTGATGAAAAGGTTAGAGAGGGAAACCCCGGGTTGATCTGGAACGGGCGTTTGAGGTGTGCTCAGTAGGTTGATGGTGCCGGAGGAGAGGAGGACGAGGGGGTGGCTTCCTACAAGGGCACTCCGACGGTCAAGTTAGTGTCCGTACAAGGGGATAGCCAAATTAGGTAAGATGTGACGTACCTTGGGGAGAGAGCTGTCCTCTCCCCTTATATACTGTGCAGGGCGGGCCCATGGATAACCTAGCCCACTGGCCAAGGAGCTTCTATGAGCTGTCCTAGTCCACGTGGGAGGAACAGGTCGTTCCAGACTTTGGATCGGGGACTCGGGGGTGGCCCCAAGGATACCGACCCGACTGGTGACCTGGGTCGTACGGAGTGTAAGCCGAGCGTGCCCCCGGTTGGGTGTTGGAAACCGACCCGTCGGTGGGGTTGGACTCTGGTCCGTAACAATACTAATTTGGCATAAGGACAATCACGTAACACAGGAAGGACGTCCTCTATGAGGTAGTTGCAGTGTGGGCAGCTAGTAGAGGCAGATAAATGTCTTCTTCTACTGATTGACATTTGTTAAAATAGCATCATTGACGACTAACCAAAGGAAGGAGCGAATTCGCTCCGAACCGCTCCACTTCCAAAACAGTTTGAAGACTCGATCTGGCGTGCTTTGATCCTCCCGAAGCGAGTTGTTCGCTGATTTAAGGTTGAAGCCTTCTTTCTTTCTTTTTTTTTTTCTCTTCTTCCATCTACTGGAAAGTTTTGTTTAGTTTTTATTTTTTTAAGTATTATTGAAAGACTCTCCTTGTAAAGGTGTGACCAAAGTTTCTTAAAGCCCTAAAGATTAAAGAAACAAAGGCCTTCTTTTATTTGTTTGCCCACACTCCTATCTCTATAAGTGTATGTGTTTGTCAATGACAATGATAATGAAATAATGATCAATTGCCCTAATACCAAAAAAAATTATCAATTTCCTTCATTTTTCCTGATGTCATTTCTCTGATTTACTCCAACAATTAGTTACTAATCTTGTTCCTTGATTTTTTTGTGTGATAATATGAAATGAAACCAAAGCCATGATATTAAGATTCAATTAATTTGTTTGGCAGAATTTCAATTATTATTAATTAAGTTAAAGCTGAGTTGGGGTTGACCAAATACAAATGAACAATGAAAAAAAATAAAATGTTCATTAATTTAATTTGGGTTTGGGAAAAGAAGCACTAAAAAAAATGATGCGCATGTGAGTGGTTGACAGCACTTTCTCCTTTTTTTTCTTCCCTTTTTCCGTTCGTTTCTTCTTCCTATTCCTAATCTAAGTTGGAGATGGAGGTTATAAAGTTTATGTACTCACTAAGGCAGAGGATGTCATTGTACCTGATGGCTCTAACCTTCAAAGGAGTCGTCGCGGTGGAGCAACGCCAGCGGTGGTGGTCGGGTTATGTTTTATCCAAATTTTTATTTAATTTTTGAAAAATATACATGAGAATTAGGTTAGATTAAGTGATTAACTTTTTTGTCCAATCCTTAAATATCACATATCACAAAAATGTAAAAAGTGATGATTTTTATCTTATACTACAGGTCAGTAAAAGTCAACAGAAAGTTTAACTTTGTTAATATTTAAATATACCTTTAATTAGAGAAAAATTAAACATTAAATCTTTAAAAAATTAAGTTAAATTATGTGTGTTTAAAGACCACTTTAAATATTAATCTCTAAAAATATTAAGAGATCACATATATATATATATACATACATATTTTTCAAAAGATATATACGATTCATATAATACTGAGTTAAAGGTGTAAAGTATAATTTTTTTCTTTAAATATAATTTTTATTCATTGCTCTTCTTGTTAAACAAAACGGTTTTTTCAAATTATTTTTAATGCCTTTTATAATTATATAATGTATTTAAAATATTTTTTATTTTAATAAATAATAATATGTACTATTTTAAAATTCATTCCATATATATTAAAAATAAGACTGGCAGGACCTTTAATTATGGTGAACCTTCTTAATTTCGTCATTGAGCTTATTTCCGTAATGTTTGTGGGTCATGTCAGCGAGTTGGCTCTTTCTGGCATTTCCATGGCCACCTCCTTTTCTTCTGTCACTGGCATTGGTTTAGTGGTCAGTTCCTTTTATATCTCTTAACACTCTTTTTATGGTTTCACTAATCGGATTTTTCTCCTCTTCTTTTCTTTTATAATTTGAATTTATTAAAAAATATCAAATAAATATAATCCGAACTGAACCATCCCAATATTTTGTTCGGTGTTAGTTATGAAAATATTTCAACACCAAACCCGATTACTCCCCTCCATGGCATGGAAACTAGAAGCGATTACTAATTCATTGCCAACTGTTTCTATTGAATCGACTAACCTTGTGTTCAACGCCTTGTTGGTTTCATATGATGACAGATGGGAATGGCAAGTACCTTGGATACCTTTTGTGGCCAATCATATGGACTAGGACAGCATGGCATGTTAGGCGTACACGTTCAGAAAGCCATGCTTGTTCTTATCATCTTATGCGTACCATCTCTATTATTTGGGCAAACACAAAATCCATATTGATTTTATTTAGCCAAGATCACAAAATCTCCACAGAAGTAGGAAGATATGCTCAGTTAATCATTCCATACCTTTTTGCCTCTAGTGTTCTTCAGTGTCAGACTAGATTTCTTCAGACACAGAACATTGGAGTTTCAATGATGCTCAGCTCTGGAGTAGCTACTGCACTGCATGCTGCTTTGTGTTGAGCGTTAGTGTTAAAATATGACTTAGGGAGTAGAGGAGCTGCCATATCAAATTGTGTATCGTATTGGGTGAATGTGTTGATACTTGCGTTATATATTAAGTTTTCTCCAAAATGTTCACAAACTTGGACGGGTTTTCAGTGGAGGCATTCCATGACATTCCTTCTTTTTTGAAACTTGATATTCCTTCTGCTGTTATGGTTTGGTAAGTTTCTACTAACTGTTGCTTTTCTCACCGTTATACTGTTCGAGATCCTCTACTAATGAGTTTTTGTTTGGTTCCCATTGTGCTGAGCAGCTTGGAACTGTGGTCGTTTGAATTGATGGTACTCCTATCTGGTCGTCTTCCAAATCCAAAGTTGCAAACATCAATATTTTCTATTTGGTTAGTTCCACATTTGATGTAGTTCTCACAATTCTTAGCTACCAGCACTTTACATGTTATTGTGGATATTATTATTTGCACCTATATTAATTAATGTTGGAAATTACAGTGTGAATACATCATTAACTATTTGGATGATCCCGTTTGGATTAAGTGGAGCTATAAGGTAACTTAATTACTGCTACGTGCTTATGAATATTTAGAATTCTGTGACAACAAATGTTGAGATCAAAGTAACAATTGTAATTGCACAATTGTTTGTTTGTGTTACAGTACTCGTGTATCTAACGAACTTGGAGCTGGTAATCCTTGGTCTGCACGTTTAGCAGTGCTTGTAGTGGTAGTAGCAGCCATTATTGAGGGTATCCTGGTTGCAACACTGATGATAATTATACGCAATGTTTGGGGCCATGTTTACAGTAACAACGTACAAGTGGTTCGACAAGTTCACCTTTGGCATCAGCCACCAGAAGTGGTTTGTCCTCTCTTACTATTAAGAACCTGATTTCTTTTCTTTTTCTTTTCTGCTCTTTTATTTTTTTCTTTTGGTTGTTCACCAAAAAAAAAATATAATACAATGTAAGATCAAATACAAAAGAAATTACTTTAGATTTTTTTTTAGTTAGACATTTATTCATTTCAACTTCAGAAATAAATATAATGTTGAATTCGATTCATATTTGGACAACAAAAATAGAGAAAGGAATTTTTCACTGTGCCCTTATAGAGTTATAGCATTAATTGAAAAAACTTAAAGAAAAAAAGTGAACGGAAAGAAGAACGAGAAAGAAAGTGAACATTCATAAAAATTTGTCGCCTTGTGTTTGAGAATGGAATTCCAATGGCTGAGAGAGCATTATATCAGGGGAGTTTTTTTTTGCCTTCGAAGACCTTTAAATTTCTTTCTCTCCAGATCACCCAAAAATTGTTAGCTGCTATGGCTAAGTCGTTCTTCCTCTAAACCCGTTTTCGGGCATATGTCTAATCACAAGCCACACATATGCATTCGTAATAGTTAAGCTGCCATCGTATTGTTATTCAACTCTTTAGTTTTGTATTGTTCTAAAAACTTAAAAATGATTATTGCCCTGTTTAATCTACAATAGAATCACTACTACTAACTACTATTAATGCTGGCATCCCATGCATGCTCATTCTAAAATTGTCATGCCCATGCATAACTTACATTAGGATCATCTTAACTAAGTACTATTGAATGCAGCTTCCCATGTAGAGACATTCCATAAAATTGAAACATTTTGCTACAAATCAAATTAGAATTTTTTTTAAAAAAACACATAACTTTCATGTTATTTATGCTTTGGTTAGCTAAAATAAAGTTCAACAAAGAAATAAAACAAACATATGAAGCAAATAAATAGAAAAAAATACAGAAAAATTAGGGATTGAATGGAAGTTGTAGTTAGATTTAGAGATATATTTATATTAACAGGGACTGAATGTGTCTATAGTTGAAATAGATACCATATTATGGGTCATTGGTGACAAACATAAACGGTGAAGATAAGTACATAGAGTTTATTTTAGAATTTTATGAAGTTATGTGATTTAAGGTTGCCAACAAAGGCTTTAAATAACATTAAAAAAGGAAAACAAATAGAACTTGGAGGCTGGATAATGTTGTAAAGATGAGGACAAATGGCAAAAACCATGTGTGGTCCTTGAGAACATAAACAAGTATACACAAATAGAATAGGTGGAGCAATAGAACAAAACTCAGCTTCATCAGCCAGTATGAACAGGAAAAATATCATGGATGATTAGGAAATTGTAGAGGGATTCATAGTCCAAGGATCTGAGTACGGCACTGATCAGAAGACCTCTACAAGACACGACATTAAAATAGGGATATAGAGACACAAAATTGTGTTTGACAGATGAGACATAGACAAAGATATTGTGTATTCATTATGACACGAAAGACATAGAAATAATAATAAGAGATACAACCTATTTTTTATTTATTTTATTATTCTTATTAATTTTTTATAATTATATTTTTCGTTTTAAAATTTTTTAATAAAAAATAAAATAAATTGAACTTTTATAATTTGTTCTCTCTCACATCTCAAACAACAAATGAAGTTTCGCAGCAATTATTCATGTTATTGTATAAGACGGTAGTTTCAAGTGTTGAAAATGAAATTGTGGTACCTTGAATCTTAGTTATAAATAAAAGAGAATTAATATAAGCTTTTAACACTGAGGATAGTTATAGAATGTTAATGCATGAGGACTACATTCAAAAGTACTTATTAGTGGTGATTCTAATTTAAGTTATTCATTTGAATAATCTTTATTCTTCCTTTAAAACATTGTAGAACAAAATTTCAAACAACAAAAAGAAGAAGGAAGGTATCTAAGGTTTGTAGCAATATATGAGTTTCGAAGATGGTATATTTTTCAGCTATTGAGATAGGATTTGTTTGGGTGAGCTTAAAAAAAAAAAGCATTATATCACTTGAAAACTCATTTCCATCCAATCAGGTATGTTATATGTCCGTTGAAAAATAATTAACGATCATCTCATCACATTCCAAGATTGATACACTTGCATTTGCCAATTATATATTACGTACTCAATACACCTGAAATAAGCAACATATATTTTGACTCATAACTTGCTAAAATGCTTCTTTAAACTCAAGACTCTACCCTGACTACTCTCTACTGACAAAGAAAACTTCAACAGCTACTTATTCATGCGAAATAGATTATGAAACTACTCATAAAGATCCTAATTCATGCTTAACAACACCAATTATATTTCTTAAAAATACTTGGCAGAAATAACAAAAAATAGATGTTAAGTAGAGGAGGATAATTATGCGTTAATGATGATAAGTAAAAAGTTGGCCGTTTCAAAAATGATGGAGTAACCATTTTTTGTAACGGTAGGCTATTTGTTGAGTTATTCAAAGTGAAAGAAAATACTGAATTATTTGTTTTTGAAGGCTGGAATGAGTTGTTCTAAAATTTTGTTAATCAACAAGATTTGACTCTCGGCAAAAAATTAGAATTGAGAAAAAAACAGAATAAATATGTTTAGTGGTTTACCAAAAAAAAAAGTATTGTGTGATATTAAAAAAAACAATGTATTTAGTGTTTTGGTTTACACCCAAATAGATATTTTAGTATAAAAGTAATGTAAGTTATATTTATTAGTACCGAATATAATATGACAATGTTAATCTTTTGATGATTTCTCACGGTATTTTCCACTCCAATAGGTCAAAAACTAATACGTCGCAGTACTGATCTATATTTAAGGGTTTGTTACTGGCCAATGGATTGCTACATACACAAAGTGGGATTCGAACTCCTGATACTTGTTTAAGTGGGCTCTAAAATAATAAAATTGTAGTATTGTATTTTAGAATGATGTAGTGCCTTCAATGTTGGAAATGAATAAGCTGGAAAGTTATAAAAAGGGATTTGTGAATGTTTTAGATTTATTTAAAATGCAAGAATGAAAGTATAATAACGTAAAAGTTTTTAGTTAAATAAATGAGTAGTTTTTTGTAGTTTAGGGGAAAAGATCGATACATAAGGATTTACGTTTTAGGTTTTAGGCTTTAGGTTTTAGGATTTACGATTTATGATATACGATTTAGGCGGTGAATATTAGTTGTAGGGGGTTTAGTAATTAGTTGTGTTAGGGTTATTGATTAGGGTTTAAATTTGAGGGTTTATGATTTATTAGTTAGGTTTTATAATTTATGGTGAGGGTTTAGTGTTTAAGGTGTATGGTTTAGGATTTAGGGTAGAAGGTTGGTGATTATAAAAAGGTTTAGTGTTTAGAGTTAAGGTTTGTGCCTAAAAATTTACGATTTACGATTTATAGTTTAAAATTTATGGTTTAGTGATTTAGATTTAAAGTTTAGAGTGAATGTAATTATTTTTGAAATAATCTAAAATGAATCAAATTATTGTAAATATAAAATTTTTTAATTTAAAATTTAAATAGATATAAGTCAAATGAATGATATATTTTAATTTGATAACAACAAACTTACTCATGTTAAAAAACTTTTAATGGGAATATTTTAAATAACTTTAGTGATTTTTTTTATTTTTTAATTTAAATATTTTATTTTTCGATAAACACATGCAATGAAATAAGAAATTCAAACCTAAAAAATTGTTGTGCGAGCGATATTTATATCTTGTCTATTTTTGAAATATGTAGAAGTTGAATGAAAATTTGGATCCAAATATTTTAGAATTAATTTGGTGTGATTTCACCCAGTTTCGGATCGGGTAAGAATTTAAAAAATAGAATAAGTTATTATTTAGGGTCGGATCCGGATCAAAGCGAATTCAGTTTCATCCGACCCATGTGCATCGTAGGAGAACTTTAAATTAATTCTAATATTATGTTATATTAATTATAAGCTTATTATTCTGTTTTTAATCATATTTGTTGAATTAGGAAATAAATCAAAGAAGAATAAAATTAGAATTTATGAAAAAATTCAAGTTCAAATGTGGATATCAATTTCTCGATATACAAGTATGTTTTTTTTTTCTTTATAAATAAGTGCATTATAATTTTTGACATAAAATTTATTACGATTCAAACTTCACTTGATTCAGATTCGGTAGTGTGATTTCACCGGGTCTAAAATTGGATAAGAATTTCAAAAATAAATCTAGTCATTATTTAGAGTCGAGTTGGATCAAGACGAATCCTGTAACAACCGCCCCTTCTAGAAACAAAATTAAATTTAAAGTTTGAAAATCAGTTAGGAGATAAGTTTAGAATTTTGAAATTTTGGATAGGAACCTGGTAACCACCCTCAGTTTGAAATTTAAAATATCCCAACCACCCCATTCCCAAATGTATATAAATAGGGGAGCACCCATAGATAGAAAATCACTTCTCTCAAACACTTATCCTCTCCCTTCTCTCTCTACAAAGAAATAACATTCTGTGGGCAAACACAAGAGGCAAGCTCAATGAAGCGTTAGAAAAGAAGGTAGGGAATTATGCCTTTCTTACTTATGTCGGCATGTAGTATGTTTTATTTTATTTTCTTCCATCCATGCATGGCTATCACCTTTCATGTATTTTATGACGTGAATTATTCTTTGCATCTACATTGAGCATGATTATCTATTTTGTCAATTATACCCTCTTGAAATCCATTAATATGTATCCCATATCTTTTCTATGTGCATTTACATGACCCTTTAATCACTATTCCTTTTATGTTAAGAGTACATGTCCCTTTATAACATTTTATTAAATTATTTAACATTCCCTAATTTTACTATGTGCCTTTAATGACCTTTGATACCGTTACCTTATTATTATTCCTTTTATGTTAAGAGTACATGCCCCTTTATAACATTTTATTAAATTATTTAACATTCCCTAATTTTACTATGTGTCCTTACGTGACCTTTGATACCATTACCTTATTATTATTCCTTTTATGTTGAGAGTACATGCCCCTTTATAACGTTTTATTAAATTATTTAACATTCCCTAATTTTACTATGTGCCCTTATATGACCTTTGATATCGTTACCTTATTATTATTCCTTTTATGTTGAGAGTACATGCCCCTTTATAACATTTTATTAAATTAGTTAACATTCCCTAATTTTACTATGTGCCCTTACATGACCTTTGCTACCGTTACATTATTATTATTCCTTTAATATCGAGAGTACATGCTCCTTTTTATATCTTGTTCAAGGAATCCTATTTTATTATATGCAACTAAATGACCTCTTATATCATTATTGCTCCTTTATTTTAAAGATCAAGGGTACATACTTTTTAATATCTAATCCAAGTATTTCAAACATTCACTTTCTTACTATATGCACTTAGATTATACTTTTCACATTATATCATTAATATCCTCTTAGGGTCAAAAGTATATGTTTTCTTATAATTGTTTTATTCAGCTAATTAATATCCTATTTTTTTATAATGTACATCTATTTTATACCCCTCTAGGGACGAGAGTACCTACTTTCGTATAAAATCTTATTCAAACATGCTTATTTTATCATGATATATGCCTCTCCTCTCGCATGGTTCATTCTTGTATATGCCTAAATAACCGTACTTGTTAAAGAACTGAGGGAATGATCCTTCGGTAAGGGAAGGTGACCCCCAAAGACAAGATAATCGAGATGATCCTTCGGTAAGGGAAGGTGATCGAAAAACGTTTGGGATAAGAACCTTCGGTAAGGGAAGGGGACTATCCCATCAATTTTATATAATAAGATATCTTTTTATATGACTTAATTCTTGTGTATGTCTAAATAACCTTGATTGTAAATTAAACTGAGGGAATGATCCTTCGGTAAGGGAAGGTGACCCCCAAAGACATGATATCGATATGATCCTTCGGTAAGGGAAGGTGATCGCCAAAACGTTTGGGATAAGAACCTTCGGTAAGGGAAGGGGACTCCCACTTATACCGGTTTGAGCTCAATACCCTCCATATAAGTTATAAATTAAGAAAGAAAGAAGGCACGAATGAAAGCTTGAGTTCTATATTTTCCTTAGATTTAATTATGATTATGTTGATGTTATCCTTCTATTTTCCTATATGTTTCCCCTTTCTTTTACACACATGTTTTACAAAAAAAAAAGATGCATATTACATGCCATGTTATACGCTTGTTTTTAAAATCCCGCACGTGGGCTGGAGATGGATATGGAGGTGTTACATAGCACTCCTACTGAGACGTTAGGTTCTCACTCCCTTTCTTTTCCCATACTATCTCCAGAGGAACATGGCACAGCGGATAGAGACGACGCAGTGCCTCCTCGAGGGTAACTTCTGAGTATGACCCCTCGAAGCACGCGTGGGTAGTTGCGACCACTACTACCGTGCTTCAAACTATCTACTTAGGTCGAGAACTCGTGGAAGAAGAACCCCAGCTGCCCGTCATAACCTTCCTAGATAGGGACGCTTCAACATCTAGGAAGCGGTCATCCAAGGTGGTACACCTTGAGTCCGACCCCGAGACCGAAGAAGAGAAATCTGACAACCCTGGCCAGAAGGAAGACACCATGGAGGAGGACCCAGAGGAGAAGTTGAACCATTGTGGAAGCCCAAAGGTGGAATACGTGCCCTACTCCCCCATTTCGGCACCCCGTCGAGTTTTGGTTCATCCCACACAACGGAACCGGGTCTTCACTGCGCGAAAGGGTGTTGGAGGGAGACCCCTGGTACCTCGATTCATAAATAACTGAAGAGTCCTGATCAAGGATGGGATAGGATGCAAGTATGGGAGCCTCTTCGACGAGATTAGTTTAGGACGTATTAGTTTCCTTTCTTGTTTTAGTTTACTATAAGTATTTCATACTCACGGTTAAGATGCTATTTCATTTTTATTAAAATTCCAACGTTTTAGTGCTACCCATTTTCCGCTCTACGCGCATTTACTCCTTCCTTGCGTAACGATTTAGTCATTTCTTTGCTTAATCAAGTGTGGCACCTTATTTTAAAGACCCCCACGATAGTATAAAACTTAGGGTGTTACATTATTGGTATCAGAGCAAAGTCGATCCTAGGAGATATGACTAATGAAGCCTCTTCCTATGGTTATCCATAAAAAGGAAATGTCCAGCAGTTCCCCCACCCTCTGCCGATGCACCCCAACGTCAAGGACGAGTCTTTGCCCTCAGCAGGTCTGTCAGAGGGTGTGCATCCTCATTTCAGGTAGATCATACCTTGCTAACCTAGTGTGCCTCCTTTTAGTAGGATTAGACATCATCCTAGGAATGGACTGGCTCAACGAAAACCGAGTCTTGTTAGATTGTTTTGAGAGAAAAGTCATCTTCCCTTCTCAATCCATACGAGACACACGAGACCTTCCAAGATCCTCCGAAGACACCAGTACGAGGCAAGAATATGCCTTGCTAAATTCGGTAAAAGAAGACTCCCATCAGGAGTTCTGTGAGATACCAGTAGTACACGACTTTTCAGATGTCTTTCCCGAAGATATACCCTCGTTTCCCCCAACCCGAGAGGTTGAGTTCTCCATAGAATTGATACCTGGGACAGGGCCAATCTCCAGAGCCCCTTACCGAATGGCTCCAGTGGAGCTCACTGAACTGAAGAACCAACTAAGAGGAGCTGCTGCAAAAAGGATGCATCAGACCAAGCGTCTCTCCCTGGGGAGCTCCAGTATTGTTTGTGAAGAAAAAGGACGGCAGCATGCGTCTCTGCGTGGACTATAGGTAACTCAACAAAATCACGGTGAAGAACAAGTATCCCCTCCCAAGAATAGATGACTTAATGGACCAACTACAAGGTGCAACAGTGTTCTCAAAAACCGACCTGAGATCAGAGTATCATCAAATAAGGGTAAGAGAGGAAGACATTCCAAAGACAGCATTTTGAACGAGATACGGACACTACGAGTTCACAGTAATGTCTTTTGGGTTGACCAATGCCCCCGCCATCTTTATGGACTACATGAATAGAATTTTTTGACCTTACCTCGACAGTTTCGTGATGGTATTCATAGATGATATTTTGATTTTCTCCAAGACAGAAGAAGAACACAGGGAGCACTTGCGTGTAATACTGGGAACCCTTCGAGAGAAAAAGTTGTACGCAAAACTATCCAAGTGTAAGTTTTGGATGAAGGAGGTACAATTTCTTGGACACATGGTTTCCAGCGACGGAATATCAGTGGATCCCAGTAAGATAGACTCGGTACTAAACTGGGAAAGGCCGACGTCAGTCACAGAAATAAGGAGTTTTTTTAGGATTGGCGGGCTACTATAGAAGGTTCATAAGAGGGTTTTCTCAACTAGCCCTGCCGTTAACCCGTTTAACCAGGAAGGATACCCCGTTTGCTTGGACGCCAGACTGCGAAAGAAGCTTCCAAGAGTTAAAGTGTCGCTTGACATCCGCCCCAGTACTAGCCTTACCTAACCCCGACATGGCCTTCGAAGTTTACTGCGACGCCTCAGGACAAGGATTGGGTTGCGTACTAATGCAATACAAAAAGGTAGTGGCGTATGCGTCAAGACAACTGAAGACCCACGAAGCCAACTATCCAACTCACGACCTCGAACTAGCCGCGATAGTATTTGCGCTGAAGACATGGAGGCATCATTTGTACGGAGTTAGGGTTTCAAGTATTCTCCGATCATAAGAGCTTAAAGTACCTGTTCGACCAGAAGGAACTCAACATGCGACAAAGGAGGTGGATGGAGTTTCTTAAAGATTATGACTTTGTTCTAAATTACCACCCAGGAAAGGCTAACTTGGTGGCTGACGCTCTGAGTCGGAAGGTACTCAAGGCATCATGGCTGATGATAAAAGAGGCAGAGTTGATAAGGAATTTCAGAGACATGAACTTACAAGTCACCCTCGCTCCAAAAGGCATACGTCTGAACCACCTAACAGTGGCAAGTCAATTCAAAGAACAAATAACTAAGGCATAGAGTTTCGACCCCAACTTTCAAGAAACCCTGCGCCTTGTCAAAGAAGGAAGATTGAAGGGCTTCACCGAAGGAGAGGACAAGGTATGGAGATACCAAGGTTGAATCTGTGTCCCAAGGGAAGGAGACCTTCAAAGCAAGATTGCGGAAGAAGCCCACAAAGGAGATTTTACCATTCATCCTGGCATGACGAAGATGTACCATGATTTGAAGAAGATGTTCTGGTGGCCAGGGATGAAAAAGGATTTAGCCACGATCGTGAATAAATGCCTGGTTTGTCAGAAGGTAAAAATCGAACATCAGAAACCATCAGGGGTATTGCAACCCCTTGGCATCCCGAAGTGGAAATGGGAAGACATATCGATGGATTTCGTCATGGGACTACCCCGTACTCAAGCAGGGCGTGACGCTATATGGGTCATCGTGGACCGGCTTACAAAGACTGCCCATTTTCTACCAGTTAAGGCGACCGACTCATTGGAAAGACTAGCCACGCTATATATCAGAGAGATCGTGAGGTTACATGGGGTACCAACGACCATAGTCTCGGATAGAGACCCAAGATTCACCTCGAGGTTTTGGAACGCATTGCAGAAGGCATGCGGGACGAAATTGTGCCTAAGCACGTCATACCACCCCGCAAACAGATGGACAAACGGAAAGGACCATCCAGACGTTGGAAGACATGTTACGAGCTTGTGTCCTAGACAGACCAGGAAAGTGGGAGAGTCACCTACCACTGATCGAGTTTTCTTATAACAACAGTTACCATGGTAGCATTGGGATAGCACCATATGAGGCACTGTACGGGCAAAGATGCCAATCTCCTTTATGCTGGTACGGACCAGAAGAGAAAGGCTACTTAGGACCGGAGTTAGTAAGACCGACCACGGAAGATATCGAGAGGATAAGAGAAAGAATGCGCACCGCCCAAAGTCGACAAAAGAGTTATGCAGGTCAACGAAGGAAACCCCTCGAATTTCAGGAAGGCGATCACGTATTCCTAAAAATCACCCCACCACCGGGGTAGGGAGGGCTCTTAAGGTACAAAAACTAAGCCCCCGATACCTGGGTCCATTCCAAATCCTCCGGCGTATAGGAAAGTCGGCATACCATCTTGCCCTACCACCAAATCTATCAAGACTACATGACGTGTTCCATGTGTTCCAACTCCGAAAATACCAGCACGATCCAAGCCATGTGTTGCAGCAAGAGGATGTAACACTCAAGGACGACCTGACTTTTGAACTACCAGCCATAGAGATTGTAGACAGAAGTACGAAGCAACTAAGGAGCAAGACGATACGACTGGTAAAGGTGGCATGGGGTAGCGGCAATTCCAGAGACTACACATGGAAAAAAGAGGCAGACATGAGACAGAAGCTCCCGGCCTTATTTACAGGTAACAATCGTGGTGAGAATCTCCTTTTCTCCCCAACAGTAAGGAAATTTCAGTAGGACCCCTAAGTTAGTTAAACGACCCTTATCGACCAAGTTCAGACATGGAATTTGGGGACAAATTCTTTTCTTATGGGGGTGATAATGTAACAACCGCCCCTTCTAGAAACAAAATTAAATTTAAAGTTTGAAAATCAGCTAGGAGATAAGTTTAGAATTTTGAAATTTTGGATAGGAACCTGGTAACCACCCTCAGTTTGAAATTTAAAATATCCCAACCACCCCATTCCCAAATGTATATAAATAGGGGAGCACCCATAGGTAGAAAATCACTTCTCTCAAACACTTATCCTCTCCCTTCTCTCTCTACAAAGAAATAACATTCTGTGGGCAAACACAAGAGGCAAGCTCAAAGAAGCGTTAGAAAAGAAGGTAGGGAATTATGCCTTTCTTACTTATGTCGGCATGTAGTATGTTTTATTTTGTTTTCTTCCATCCATGCATGGCTATCACCTTTCATGTATTTTATGACGTGAATTATTCTTTGCAACTACATTGAGCATGATTATCTATTTTGTCAATTATACCCTCTTGAAATCCATTAATATGTATCCCATATCTTTTCTATGTGCATTTACATGACCCTTTAATCATTATTCCTTTTATGTTAAGAGTACATGTCCCTTTATAACATTTTATTAAATTATTTAACATTCCCTAATTTTACTATGTGCCCTTACATGACCTTTGATACCGTTACCTTATTATTATTCCTTTTATGTTAAGAGTACATGCCCCTTTATAACATTTTATTAAATTATTTAACATTCCCTAATTTTACTATGTGTCATTACGTGACCTTTGATACCATTACCTTATTATTATTCCTTTTATGTTGAGAGTACATGCCCCTTTATAACGTTTTATTAAATTATTTAACATTCCCTAATTTTACTATGTGCCCTTATATGACCTTTGATACCGTTACCTTATTATTATTCCTTTTATGTTGAGAGTACATGCCCCTTTATAACATTTTATTAAATTAGTTAACATTCCCTAATTTTACTATGTGCCCTTACATGACCTTTGCTACCGTTACATTATTATTATTCCTTTAATATCGAGAGTACATGCTCCTTTTTATATCTTGTTCAAGGAACCCTATTTTATTATATGCAACTAAATGACCCCTTATATCATTATTGCTCCTTTATTTTAAAGATCAAGGGTACATACTTTTTAATATCTAATCCAAGTATTTCAAACATTCACTTTCTTACTATATGCACTTAGATTATACTTTTCACATTATATCATTAATATCCTCTTAGGGTCAAAAGTATATGTTTTCTTATAATTGTTTTATTCAGCTAATTAATATCCTATTTTTTTATAATGTACATCTATTTTATACCCCTCTAGGGACGAGAGTACCTACTTTCGTATAAAATCTTATTCAAACATGCTTATTTTATCATGATATATGCCTCTCCTCTCGCATGGTTCATTCTTGTATATGCCTAAATAACCGTACTTGTTAAAGAACTGAGGGAATGATCCTTCGGTAAGGGAAGGTGACCCCCAAAGACAAGATAATCGAGATGATCCTTCGGTAAGGGAAGGTGATCGAAAAACGTTTGGGATAAGAACCTTCGGTAAGGGAAGGGGACTATCCCATCAATTTTATATAATAAGATATCTTTTTATATGACTCCATTCTTGTGTATGTCTAAATAACCTTGATTGTAAATTAAACTGAGGGAATGATCCTTCGGTAAGGGAAGGTGACCCCCAAAGACAAGATATCGATATGATCCTTCGGTAAGGGAAGGTGATCGATCGAGATGATCCTTCGGTAAGGGAAGGTGATCGCCAAAACGTTTGGGATAAGAACCTTCGGTAAGGGAAGGGGACTCCCACTTATACCGGTTTGAGCTCAATACCCTCCATATAAGTTATAAATTAAGAAAGAAAGAAGGCACGAATGAAAGCTTGAGTTCTATATTTTCCTTAGATTTAATTATGATTATGTTGATGTTATCCTTCTATTTTCCTATATGTTTCCCCTTTCTTTTACACACATGTTTTACAAAAAAAAAAGATGCATATTACATGCCATGTTATACGCTTGTTTTTAAAATCCCGCACGTGGGCTGGAGATGGATATGGAGGTGTTACATAGCACTCCTACTGAGACGTTAGGTTCTCACTCCCTTTCTTTTCCCATACTATCTCCAGAGGAACATGGCACAGCGGATAGAGACGACGCAGTGCCTCCTCGAGGGTAACTTCTGAGTATGACCCCTCGAAGCACGCGTGGGTAGTTGCGACCACTACTACCGTGCTTCAAACTATCTACTTAGGTCGAGAACTCGTGGAAGAAGAACCCCAGCTGCCCGTCATAACCTTCCTAGATAGGGAGGCTTCAACATCTAGGAAGCGGTCATCCAAGGTGGTACACCTTGAGTCCGACCCCGAGACCGAAGAAGAGAAATCTGACAACCCTGGCCAGAAGGAAGACACCATGGAGGAGGACCCAGAGGAGAAGTTGAACCATTGTGGAAGCCCAAAGGTGGAATACGTGCCCTACTCCCCCATTTCGGCACCCCATCGAGTTTTGGTTCATCCCACACAACGGAACCGGGTCTTCACTGCGCGAAAGGGTGTTGGAGGGAGACCCCTGGTACCTCGATTCATAAATAACTGAAGAGTCCTGATCAAGGATGGGATAGGATGCAAGTATGGGAGCCTCTTCGACGAGATTAGTTTAGGACGTATTAGTTTCCTTTCTTGTTTTAGTTTACTATAAGTATTTCATACTCACGGTTAAGATGCTATTTCATTTTTATTAAAATTCCAACGTTTTAGTGCTACCCATTTTCCGCTCTACGCGCATTTACTCCTTCCTTGCGTAACGATTTAGTCATTTCTTTGCTTAATCAAGTGTGGCACCTTATTTTAAAGACCCCCACGATAGTATAAAACTTAGGGTGTTACATTACTTCTTATACCCCGCATCTCCACCATACCATCTGTAACAGCCCAGACCACCCGCTAGCACAATATTATCCGCTTTGGCACACAAGGCCTCACGGTTTTGCCTTTGACGATACGGATGATCGGGGAACGAAGCATGCCTTATAAGGGTGTGGATACCTCTCCCTAGCATGACGCGTTTTGACGAGTGAGTGTGGGGGGTTTTGGCTAGCATCCCTATCGTCAAAGGCAAAACCGTGAGGCCTTGTGTGCCAAAGCGGACAATATCGTGCTAGCGGGTGGTCTGGGCTGTTACAGATGGTATCAGAGCAAGAACCCGGATCGATGTGCCAGCGAGGGCGCTGGGCTCCCTTAGGGGGTGGACTGTAAGGCCCACATCGGTTGGGGAGGGGAACGAAGCATGCCTTATAAGGGTGTGGATACCTCTCCCTAGCATGACGCGTTTTGACGAGTGAGTGTGGGGGGTTTTGGCTAGCATCCCTATCGTCAAAGGCAAAACCGTGAGGCCTTGTGTGCCAAAGCGGACAATATCGTGCTAGCGGGTGGTCTGGGCTGTTACAAATCCGATTTCATTCGACCCTATGCGCACTACTAATTTTTCATAGGATATATAATTTGGATATATTTTTCATTGGGTATATAATTGAGTAAAAATATGGGTGGATGAGAAGAGGAGTAATTGGGAGGTCATTTTGAACTAGTTTTAAAAAATTTTGACAAAAATTGGAGACCCGTTGGAGGTGTCTCCTTCACAAGGATGGTTATTATTGTTATGATTGTTTTTTTTTTTCGGTAATTTATTGTTATGATTGTTATTCTTTTTCTTCTTCTTCTGCTTCTTTAGGTCCATATTAGTTTTTGTTGGTATATAACATTGTTATCATATCTTATGGATCACAAAATATTCGGACCAAACCAAATAACAAAGCCCAAATAACATGTACCAAAAAAATAGTAGCTAATTAGTAATTACACATTTTTTCTCTACACTATCGACTAAAGACCAATCTTTGGACCTCATTGTAAGTACCAAAATGATTCCAATTCCTCTCAAATGAATTGTTGATAGTCCAACTATGCGATACTCCATCATTTTTGAGTAGAAACGGTGGCTCTTTTGGTCTTACCTTGTGCATATCGTGTTAGCATAACATAGTTATTAGCTAATTGCTTGTTATTTTCATGTACTAAAAGTTAAATGTCTCTTCATAATTTAGCTCAACAATATCATATTTAAAGAAAAAAAATTAGACTTTACACCTTTAACTCAGTTTTATATGAATCGTATATATCTTTTAAAAAATATGTACATATTATATATGTGATTTCTTAATATTTTTAGAGATTAATATTTAAAGTGGTCTTTAAACACACATAATTTAATTTAATTTTTTAAAGATTTAATGTTTAATTTTTCTCTAATTAAAGATATATTTAAATATTAACAAAGTTAAACTTTCTGTTAACTTTTACTGACCTGTAGTATAAGATAAAAATCATCACTTTTACATTTTTGTGATATATGATATTTAAGGATTAGACAATAAAATTAATCACTTAATCTAATCTAATTCTCATGTATATTTTTCAAAAATTAAATAAAAATTTGGATAAAACACATATATAAACCAAACCAATATCAATATTATATAAATTATCTAAATAGAAAAATGTTACATGAATATCTCAAACTATACTTTTATATAAATCGATTTAAATGAATTCAAATTATATAATATAGTAGTAAATCGAAATACGTTGATTTCAATTTCATGGTAATATTGTTTGAAGTGTAAATTGAATTGGTTAAATTCGAATTATACACTATAGTACTAAATCGAATCAGTTTTATTCGAATTAGTATGAAATAGTGTAAATCGAATCAGCTTGATTCGATTATTATTTCTATCAGATTATTGACATTTACTACTTTAAAGTTAATTATTTATTTATTCTATATTAATTTTAAAATATAAATGTCAATAAGGAAGTGCCTCATTTAGATTTAAATAAAATATCAAAAAAATCAAAACGAATAAGAATAGAAATCCAACTTTTGTGTTTTAGTTCAAATTTCAGAAAATCTATATTTTTATAAACTTATGAATTTAAAACCGAATATTAAACGATTTCTAAAAATTCATTAAAATTATCCTTTGACTTATTAGCATAGAAAAAACTATTACCGGGACTTTTGATATTAAAAAAAAAATTAATATAAAATATAGCCCTCCAAGATAGCATAGGAGTTAAAACTTGAAATTTTTTTTGAGAGCCAAAAGTAACAACTAGTTATACATTATAAAATGACCAACTATATTTATACAATATGTAATTTGACTAATTATATTTATACTGTATTTTATTTATTTCTCAAATTACATATTGTATAAATATAATTGGTCATTTTATAATTTATAACTATTTGTTACTTCTGACTCCGAAAAAAATTCAAGTTTTAACTCCTATGCTATCTTAGAGGGCTATACTTTATATTAACTTTTTCAATATCAAAAGTCCCGGTAATGATTTTTTATATGCTAATAAGTCAAAGGATAATTTTTAATGAATTTTTAGAAATCGTTTAATGTTTCGTTTAAATTCACAAGTTTATAAAAATGTAGATTTTCTAAAATTTGAACTAAAATACACAAGTTGGATTTCTATTATTTGTTTTAATTTTTTTGATATTTTATTTGAATCCAAATGGGGTACTTCTTTATTGACATTTATGTCAATAATCTGATACAAGTAGTAAATCGAATCAAGTTGATTCGATTTATACTATTCCATACTAATTCGAATTACACTAATTCGATTTAGTACTATAGTGTATAATTCAAATTTAACCAATTCGATTTATACTTCAAACATTGTTCCATGTAATTTAAATTAAAGTGTTTTGATTTACTATTATATTGTATAATTTGAATTAATTTAATTTGATTTATATAAAAATATGGTTTGAGATATTCATTTAACATTTTTTTATTTGAGTGATTTATGTAATATTAGTATTGATTTGGTTTATATAAGTGTTTTACTCTAAAAATATTAAATTTTTAAAAGAAAGAAAAAACAAATTAAAGTGTATATATTCTCTCAAGATCAAAATCAACATACATTATTCTTATTATAAACTATGCAAAAATTGACCCTTATTAAATAAGGGAGAATAATATCGTTACTAAAATTAATAGATAAAGTACATATACACTATAATTCAGGAGGAGTAATAAATTACAAAATTTTTTATGAATACCAATAATAATGCAAGTATTCTGGTCCTGCTCGAAAAATTATGTCATGGACAACATAGTTGACAACATGGACACATTATCACTCTCAATATATCTTTATTTAATTATGTTGATCTACAATTAGTATCTATTAAATGCTCATAATTTTGATAATTTGATCGGTTGCTTAAATTTTAAATATGACAGAAATTTTATTTAACACAATTTTATTTCAAACTCTAGAATCTATACACAGTTTTTCACAGTAATAAAACATTGATAGGGAGAATCCGCTAATTACCCATGTGAAAGTCTTATTAAATTTTTTGGTTAAAAAAATCTTTAATATCTGCAAATATAAGAAAAATATTATTAAAATTTTTTTTATACATATTATGAATTTCACTTAAAATACTTTATATACACCAAACTATATATTAATTAGGGACGGACCTACATTTAATAAAGAGGAAACATTTGCCTCTATGTCTCTGTTGAGCCTAATGTATCCAAGCAAAATAAGTTAAGATCAGTAGTTAAAGAAGTGAGAAAGCAAATATGTTTGGCAGGACCTTTAATTATGGTGAATCTTCTTAATTTTGCCATTGAGCTTATTTCCATAATGTTTGTGGGTCATGTCAGCGAGTTGGCTCTCTTCGGCGTTTCCATGGCCACCTCCTTTTCTTTTGTCACTGGCATTGGTTTAATGGTCAATTCTTTTTATATTTCTTAACACTCTTTTTACGGTTTCACTAATCAGATTTTTCTCTTTTTTTTCCTTTATAATTTGAATTTATTAAAAAATATCAAATAAATATAATCCGAACTGAGCTATCCCTATATTTTATTCGGTGTTAGTTATGAAAATATTTCAACACCAATTTGATTACCCCCCTCCATGGCATGAAAACTAGAAGCGATTACTAATTCATTGCTAACTGTTTCTATTGAATCGACTAACCTTGTGTTCAACTCCTTGTTGGTTTCATATAATGATGGGAATGGCAAGTGCTTTGGATACCTTTTGTGGCCAATCATATGGAGCAGAACATCATGGCATGTTAGGTATACACATTCAGAAAGCCATGCTTAATAAAATTTCTTAATGGTCACGTTAAAATATTTTAATTTTAATACAAAAATTTTTTAATTTTGTTATTGAAATTTTTTAAGATTCTGAATTTGATGACTGTTTTTATACTTAATAGTTGAATTTTTAATTAATAAAATTTAATTAATTCTTTCTTAAAATAATTAAATTGTCATTTATTTCATTTTGGTTTGTTTATTTCTTTGAAAAAAATTACATAAAATTAAAATTGCTGAAACTGAAAATTAATGTATTATGTTTAAATATATGCTAACGCTCTTTTTAATTAGTGTTTTTTTTGTTGTAATTATCAGTATAAAAATAATTGAAATCAAATTAGTAAAAGAAAATTTGCCAATAATAGTAATGCTTTATTTTTTTATTTATCTTTTTTTTAATTTTATTTATCACAACTCTTTCACTTTATTAGTATTCTTAAAAACTAATTTTCTTTTTTATTATGCAATTTCAATTTAAATATTGTGATTTCATTTCAATATTATATTTAAAATAGACTATTATTGATATTTATACTTTTATAGGCACTAAAACAAATAAAACTCTCAAACTTTAAATTCCGCACAAAAAATACAACAAAATACTAAATAAAAATATTTCTACAAATATAATTGAGTCAAAAGAATAAAAATTTTTAAATATTATAAAATTCAATAATTATAGAAAATTTTTTTATTTAACAATAATAAAAAAATCCAAAAGAAATTCAAATTTTAAAACACAATATGTATATATAATTTTAATTTAATTCGAGTCTCAATCCTATCTTTGATAAAAAAAAAAAAGTAGATTTTGAAAAAAAAAAATTTTTAAACAGGGAATTAACCTAATGTCATCCTTAGCCACCATTTTTTATGCTTCTATAAAACTCAACTAAATATAAACCTAATCTATTGTGTTACAACAGACTCTTCATAAGTTTTATCATCTGAGAGTAACTTGTTCTTCTTTATAAACTTCTTCATTCCACAACTTATGTAAGAATATATAAATTAGTCCATGGAGGGAGAATACAAGAATAATACCGGTGTCTCTGTTGAACCTAGTGTATCCAAGCAAAATAAGTTAAGATCAGTGGTTAAAGAAGTGAGAAAGCAAATATGTCTGGCAGGACCTTTAATTATGGTGAATCTTCTTAATTTCGCCATTGAGCTTATTTCCATAATGTTTGTGGGTTATGTCAGCGAGTTGGCTCTCTCTGCCGTTTCCATGGCCACCTCCTTTTCTTCTGTCACTGGCATTGGTTTAGTGGTCAGTTCCTTTTATATCTTTTAACACTCTTTTTACGGTTTCACTAATCAGATTTTTCTCCTCTTCTTTTTCTTTGTAATTTGAATTTATTAAAAAATATCAAATAAATATAATCCGAACCGAACCATCCCAATATTTTGTTCGGTGTTAGTTAAGAAAATATTTCAACACCAAACCCAATTACTCCCCTAGAACCGATTACTAATTATTGTCAACTGTTTCTATTGAATCGACTAACCTTGTGTTTAACTCCTTGTTGGTTTCATACAATGACAGATGGGAATGGCAAGTGCCTTGGATACCTTTTGTGGCCAATCATATGGAACAGGATAGCATAACATGTTAGGTGTACATATTTAAAAAGGCATGCTTAATAAAATTTCTTAATAGTGACGTTAAAATATTTTAATTTTAATACAAAAATTTCTTAATTTTGCTTTTGAAATTTTTTAAGATTCTGAATTTGATGACCGTTTTTATACTTAATAGTTAAATTTTTAATTAATAAAATTTAATTAATGCTTTCTTAAAATAATTGAATTGTCATTTATTTTATTTTGTTTTGTTTATTTTTTTGAAAGATATTACATAAAATTAAAATTGCTGGGACTAAAAATTAATGCATTATGTTTAAATATATGTTAACGTGCTTCTTAATTCGTTTTTTTTTTTGGTAATTATTAGTATAAAAATAATTGAAATCAAATTAGTAAGAGAAAATTTGTCAATAATAATAATAATGCTTTACTTTCTCTATTTATCTTTTTTTTTTAATTTTATTTGTCACAACTCTTTCACTTTATTAGTATTCTTAAAAACTAATTTTCTTTTTTATTATGCAATTTCAATCTAAATATTGTGATTTCATTTCAATATTATATTTAAAATAGACTATTATTGATATTTATACTTTTTATACTTTCATAGGCACTAAAACACATAAAATTCTTGAACTTTAAATTCCACACAAAAAATTCAACAAAATACTAAATAAAAATATTTCTACAAATATAATTGGGTCAAAGGAATAAAATTTTTTAAATATTATAAAATTCACTAATTACAGAAAATTTTTTATTTAACAATAATAAAAAAAATCAAATGAAATTCAAATTTTAAAACACCATATGTATATATAATTTTAATTTAATTCGAGTCTCAATCCTATCTTTGATAAAAAAAAAAAGAGAGAGAGTAGATTTTGAAAAAAAATTATTTCAAACAGGGGATTAATCTAATGTTATCCTTAGCCACCATTTTTTATGCCTCCATAAAACTCAACTAAATATAAATCTAATCTACTGTGTTACAACACACTCTTCATAAGTTCTATCATCTGAGACTAACTTGTTCTTTCTTATAAACTTCTTCATTCAACAACTTATGTAAGAATATATAAATTAGTCCATGAAGAGAGAATACAAGAATAATATCGGTATCTTTGTTGAGCCTAATGTATCCAAGCAAAATAAGTTAAGATCAGTGGTTAAAGAAGTGAGAAAGCAAATATGTCTGGTAGGATTTATGGTGAATCTTCTTAATTTTGCCATTGAGCTTATTTCCATAATGTTTGTGGGTCATGTCAGCGAGTTGGCTCTCTCCGACGTTTTCATGGCCACCTTTTTTTCTTCTATCACTGGCATTGATTTAGTAGTCAGTTCCTTTTATATCTCTTAACATTCTTTTTATGGTTTCACTAATCGGATTTTTCTCCACTTCTTTTCCTTTATAATTTGAATTTATTAAAAAATATCAAATAAATATAATCCGAACTGAACCATCCCAATATTTTGTTCGGTGTTAGTTATGAAAATATTTCAACACCAAACCCGATTACTCCCCTCCATGGCAAGGAAACTAGAAGCGATTACTAATTCATTGCCAACTGTTTCTATTGAATTGACTAACATTGTGTTCAACTCTTTGTTGGTTTCATATAATGACAGATGGGAATGGCAAGTGGCTTGGATACTTTTTATGGCCAATCGTATGGAGCAGGACAGCATGGCATGTTAGGCGTACACGTTCAGAAAGTCATGCTTAATAAAATTTCTTAATTTTGCTATTGAAATTTTTTATGATTCTGAATTTAATAACCATTTTTATACTTAATAGTTAAATTTTTAATTAATAAAATTTAATTAATGCTTTCTTAAAATAATTGAATTGTCAATTATTTCATTTTGGGTTGTTTATTTCTTTGAAAAAAAATTACATAAAATAAAAATTGCTGAGACTGAAAATTAATGTATCATGTTTAAGTATATGCTAATGTACTTCTTAATTCGTTTTTTTGGTAATTATCAGTGTAAAAACAATTGAAATCTAATTAGTAAGAGAAAATTTGTCAATAATGGTAATACTTTATTCTTTTTATTTATTTTTTTTAAGTTTATTTGTCACAACTCTTTCACTTTATTTGTATTCTTAAAAACTAATTTTCTTTTTTATTATGCAATTTCAATCTAAAAATTGTGATTTCATTTCAATATTATATTTAAAACAGACTATTATTGATATTTATACTTTTATGGGCACTAAAACACATAAAACCCTCGAACTTTAAATTCCATACAAAAAATTCAACAAAATACTAAATAAAAATATTTCTACAAATATAATTGGGTCAAAAGAATAAATTTTTTAAATATTATAAAATTCAATAATTACAGAAACTTTTTTATTTAACAATAATAAAAAAACATCCAAATGAAATTGAAATTTTAAAACACAATATGTATATATAATTTTAATTTAATTCGAGTCTCAATCCTATCTTTGATAAAAAAAAAAAAGAGTAGATTTTGAAAAAAATTATTTTAAATAGGGAATTAACCTAATGTCATCCTTAGCCACTATTTTTTATGCCTCCATAAAACTCAACTAAATATAAACCTAATTTATTGTGTTACAACACACTCTTCATAAGTTCTATCATCTGAGACTAACTTGTTCTTCCTTATAAATTTCTTAATTTCACAACTTATGCAAAAATATATAAATTATTCCATGGAGGGAGAATACAAGAATAATACCCATTTCTCTATTGAGCCTAATGTATCCAAGCAAAATAAATTAAGATCTGTCGTTAAAGAAGTGAGAAAGCAAATATGTCTGGCAGAACCTTTAATCATGGTGAATCTTCTTAATTTCGCCATTGAGCTTATTTCCATAATGTTTGTGGGTCATGTCAACGAGTTAGTTCTCTCTGAAGTTTTCATGGCCAACTCCTTTTCTTCTGTCATTGGCATTAGTTTAGTGGCCAGTTCCTTTTATATCTCTTAACACTCTTTTTACGGTTTCACTAATCGAATTTTTCTCCTCTTCTTTTCCTTTATAATTTGAATTTATTAAAAAATATCAAATAAATATAATTCAAACTGAACCATCCCAATAATTTGTTTGGTGATGGTCATGAAAATATTTCAACACCAAACCCGATTACTCCCCTCCATGACATGGAAACTACAAGCGATTACTAATTCATTGCCAACTGTTTCTATTGAATCGACTAATCTTGTGTTCAACTTCTTGTTGGTTTCATATAATGATAGATGAGAATGGCAGGTGTCTTGGATACCTTTTATGACCAATCATATGGAGTAGGACAGTATGGCATGCTTAATAAAATTTCTTAATGGTGACGCTAAAATATTTTAATTTTAATACAAAAATTTTTTAATTTTGCTATTGAAATTTTTTAAGATTCTGAATTTGATGAGCATTTTTATACTTAATAGTTGAATTTTTAATTAATAAAATTTAATTAATACTTTCTTAAAATAATTGAATTGTCATTTATTTTATTTTGTTTTGTTTATTTCTTTTAAAAAAAATTACATAAAATTAAAATTGCTGTGACTGAAAATTAATGTATTATGTTTAAATATATGCTAACGTGCTTCTTAATTCGTTTTTTTTGTAATTATCAGTGTAAAAATAATTGAAATCAAATTAGTAAGAAAAAATTTACCAATAATAGTAATACTTTATTTGTTTTCTATTTATCTTTTTTTTTTAATTTTATTTGTCACAACTCTTTCACTTTATTAGTATTCTTAAAAACTAATTTTCTTTTTTATTATGCAATTTCAATCTAAATATTGTGATTACATTTTAATATTATATTTAAAATAGACTATTATTGATATTTATACTTTTATAGACACTAAAACACATAAAACTCTCGAACTTTAAATTCTGCACAAAAAATTCAACAAAATACTAAATAAAAATATTTCTACAAATATAATTGGGTCAAAAGAATAAAATTTTTTAAATATTATAAAATTCAATAATTACAGAAACCTTTTTATTTAACAATAATAAAAAAAATCCAAATGAAATTCAAATTTTAAAACACAATATGTATATATAATTTTAATTTAATTCGAGTCTCAATCCTATCTTTTGATAAAAAAAAAGAGAAGAAGAAGATAGTAGATTTTGAAAAAAATTTATTTCAAACAGGGGATTAACCTAATGTCATCCTTAGCTACTATTTTTTATGCCTCCATAAAACTCAACTAAATATAAACTTAATCTCTTGTGTTACAACACACTCTTCATAAGCTCTATCATCTGAGACTAACTTGTTCTTCTTTATAAATTTCTTAATTCCACAATCTATGTAAGAATATATAAATTAGTCCATGGTGGGAGAATACAAGACTAATACCCGTGTCTCTCTTGAGCCTAATGTATCCAAGAAAAATAAGTTAAGATCAGTGGTTAAAGAAGTGAGAAAGCAAATATGTCTGGCAGTACCTTTAATTATGGTGAATCTTCTTAATTTCGCCATTGAGCTGTTTGTGGATCATGTCAGTGAGTTGGCTCTCTCCGGCATTTCCATGGCCACCTCCTTTTCTTCTGTCACTGGCATTAGTTTAGTAGTCAGTTCCTTTTATATCTGTTAACACTCTTTTTACGGTTTCACTAATCAGATTTTTCTCCTCTTCTTTTTCTTTATATTTTGAATTTATTAAAAAATATCAAATAAATGTAATCCGAATTGAACCATCTTAATATTTTGTTCGGTGTTAGTTATGAAAATATTTCAACACCAAATCCGATTACTCTCTTCCATGGCATAGAAACTAGAAGCGATTACTAATTCATTGCCAACTGTTTCTATTGAATCGACTAACCTTGTGTTCAACTCTTTGTTGGACGGGCTGCAGGGTGTTGTTTCAGGAATTGTCAGACGATGCAGTTGGCAAAAAATGAGTACTTTTATTAACTTAGGATCATATTATGTAGTTAGAGTTTCGTTAGCTATTGTGTTAATTTTCGCCTTACATCTGTTAGCTATTGTGTTAGCACATCTGTTAGCTATTGTGTTAGCTTTCGCCTTACATCTTGAAGTAAAGGTATGTAAATACCAAATTGAAATCTATTGTTTTTATTTGTGAACGGTCTTAATTATTTTAGATTGAGATATGTCCTATACACAAAAAGGTAAATTAATTATATTATATAGTGTATTTTAATAAGTATTATATTATTTAAAAATTAATTAAATAATATATAAATTAATGTTAAATTTAAATTATTTTATATTAAAAATATTTTATAGAATATTTATTTAATAATTTGTATATAATTTTTTATAATTATTCAATTAAAATATAATATAAATTAAAATATAATTTATTATTTAAAAAATTTGAATATCTATTTTTAAAAAAAAACAGACTTTTTATATTAGAATTATGCAAAATTATATCTTCATTTGTTGCTTCTATTTTTATATTTATTTTAGTTGTCATAGTTTGTCTTTTCATATGGTGTTTTTTGAGTTGTAAACAATTAAAAAATATTTTAAAAATAAATGAGAATAAAAATACCAAAAGTATAAATTAGTTTTATAATTATGATAGATTTGAATATATAACACCCTAACTATCAAAAGTCACACTTCCGGCTGCGCCACTCTGATAGCTTGGGTATTACAACGACTCTTGAAATATTTAGTACTATATGAGCCTGTTTAAAATTTTCCCGAATATTCGAAACATACATCCATAGGTTACAATACTTACAAATAATTCATATACATACATATATATACACATCATATCAATATAAAAACTTCACACATCAAAACTCTTATCCCTCTTGCAAAATGCGCTAGAAATAAAGGCGAGGGAAAAAATAAATAAAAACTAAGATCATACAAAATAATGTCGAATAAACAGAAAACGAATATAACTCTTCTGAAGCTTCGTCGTCCATATCCTGAAAAGGGAAAAACCTGTAGGGGGTGAGAACCTAACCACACGGTCTCACCACGGAGTTTTAAAGTTGTCATAAAAAGATATTTAATAAGAAAACTGTTTTCAAATTCGGTGATTATCATGCCTTATGAATCTTTTAAAAACCAATAAGTAAACGTTCAAAACCTTTTCAAAGAAACAAAGTTTAATCTTTCAGAAATCTGAAACCTTTCCTTAAAAGAAAATCTCAATCAGAAACCAACCACACAATCAACAACACAATCATTAATTCAGCACCAAAATTCATTCTCAAATGTAGCACATCAGGACAAACACAGGCAAGACAGACAAGGAAAGCACAAGTAGGTAGCAGTTACAACAAATAGTTCAAGTAGCAGTTAAGAACAGTTTAGCAATTAGACAAACCCAAACAAGTTCAAACCCAAACAGAGCATACAAATGCATATGATGCATGCCTGTCCTATGGCTGATGAGGCTCTTCTGTCGGTTATCCAGCCAACCCAACAAGTCTGAATTGTCCTTAGACTGTCCCCCGTCGCGCATCCCCATGAGTCTATGCATAGATTTTACATTCATACATCATTCAAATCACTCACTAGGGGCTATCCATACCCGGGAATTTATACGTGTCCGGTCACCCTTACGACGTAGGGTCAACAGAGTATCGAGATCCAACCTGGAACACGTGATGGCAAGCCACGGTTCTTTACCCAGAGAACTCGTATCTCAGATAAACGTGCGGAAGCCACATATGTTTATTCATAATCATTCGTCCATCATCATTTCCGCATTTCATTAACATTTCATACCAAACCAATCATCATTCAAGCCATAAGTCACTTTTTATTTCTCAAATCTCTTCAAACTCATAATTCAACTTTCCTCAAAATCAATTTCCTTTTCAAGTCTTAGTCGCTTAATATAACATTTTACAAAACTTCCAAGAGACTTTCAATCATAACCGTAAAACGGAACTTTCTTTGAGAAGACACAAGACTTTAGGGAAGAATAACCTGCCTCACTTCTCAAACTCTTTAGAAATCCTCGGAATCATAATTACTCAAACTAAAATCATTTAAAATGGAGACTCAAAACCAAAACCAATGCATATAGGCCAAAAGTTCCGAACCAGTTTCAAAACCAACATTATTTAAGTCCAAAAAACCCAATTTCTTTTCATTCTTAAATCAGAAACTTTCCCAAAGGCTCGGATTTGTTTAGTTAAAATTTAAAGAATACTTCAAAAGTAATACGAAATTAAGTAATCAGAGCTCAATTTCCTTTAAAATCTGCTAAAACTCCTCCAAAGGTATTTCTTTGACCAAACCTCAAAACATAAGTCCCCTCATGTTTAACTCAAACTTAAAACATAAGCATTCCTTAAAAGATTAAACTTGAATCTCCTGTTTCTTAATAAATCAAGAACCAAACAACAGAACCTCTCAAATCCAGTCCTTTTCTAAATCATATCTTAAAACAAAATCTTAAATTTCATAAAATTTCGACAACATCTCCCCTAAAACTTGGACTTTGCCACCCGTTTCGGGTCCCAACCAAACCAGTATACAACCCCTTCCACGGGTTCAAAACCAAATCAGTTTAAAATCAGACTAATTTCGAAAATTCATATCCTTCTCATAATTCAAGAAATCAAATCCAAACTCAATCCATTTTCAATGAACCAAACTCGTTTTCCAAAATTGTAATGGAATATTTCAGCAACCAACCATGTAACCAAATCAAACAACAATCCAATATAACCACAAATACGTTCATCACAAAACAGCTCAGCAATATATAAGGCTTATATAACAACAAAAGCACATTTATCACATTAATATCCATTTATAACAACTCCAAATCATAAAACTAAGTTCTTTGAAAAAGCCCCTACCTCGACACGTTCAAACCACAATCCAAATGCCTAAAGAAATTCCTTTCCTCTCGACCCGAAATCAATGCAACTGAAACCTCAGCTCTGCTCGCTTCCTCAAAAGCAGAACAGCCTCAAACGTGACATGCGGCCCGGTTTCTAATTCCTAAAACATCAATATCGTGGAAACCTCAAAACACATATCAAAAAACCAAAGGCGAGGATCCCGGGGTAGAGACACTTACTGGAATAAAAGAACGACACGCCAACCACCCCAAACTTAACCGGCAGCAGCTCCGACAGCGGCCAGGGGCTTCAGTGGCTCAGCAACAACCTTAATTTTTGACATGCAAACCCATAAAGTTAACCCTACAACATCTATACATCAGAATCCTTAACCACAGGTAGCTAGAATAATTACAGAAGGAGCTTCAAGGCGCGGCAACTCACCGGAAAAAGAAGAATGACAGAAGTGGAGCAGCGGCTCCGATGGCGACCTCCGGCAGCGGCGATGGAGACAGCCTCACGGACGGCGGCGTGGTTTGGCGGTGGGCGGACCGGCGGCGACAGATTCGACGCGCGTCTCCTCTCTCCGTGGCTGAGCACCCTCGCGATTCTGTTTCCTCCCTCGCACATCCTTCTCTTGTGACAGAACAGTGGCGGTGACGGCATGGAGCACGGCACGGCGGTGGTGACAGAACCGGCCTTTCCTCTTTCGCGCATCTCTTCTTCGCGACGGGTTGACGGCGGCGCGAGCTTCTCCTTCTCTTCGCGGTTCTAGAGGCGGCCCGTGGACGAACCGGCAACCCGCGGCCTCCTCCTTCGCCGGCGCTCTCCCTCTCTCTCTTGGATCCACCCTCTTCTCTCGCAACCCTCACTCCATTTTCTTTCTTTTTCCTTCTTTCTGTTCTTTACTGTGTGTGTGGGTGAGTTGTGTGTGTGCACCGTGGGTGTGGGGTGAGTGGGGTGAGTGGGGTGAGGTTAGTGTATTGTTAGGGTTTGAGGTGGTGTGGGGTAGATTAGGAAATTTAAATAAAAATAGGGATAATAATGTAATTTTATAAAATAAATAAAAATAGAATAATAATTGAAAATCAAATTAAATATAGAGTATTTATCTCAAAAATACCTTTTAAATATAATTTTTAAATTATTTTCATTCAAATACTAAATTAACAAAAATTGGAGATAAGTAATTTAATTCTTCTTTATTTATAAAGTAAGGTTAGAAATCTAAATATTTAAAAGTAAGATATATAAAATATTTACTATTTATTTATTTTATTTTATAAGAATTCTAAATAATAAATAAGAATTTACTCAATTGATGTATAAAAATCTCTAAAAATATGATTTTAAATAAATATAATAGACCATAAATATTTAATTAATAATTTTTTAAAATTAGGAGTCTTACAGAATATACCTATTAAAAAGATGTGTCAAATTTAAATTTATTTGGGTTTAAAAAAATGAACGAGAATAAAAATATTTAAAATATAAATATAAAATTATAAATTAATTTTATAATCATAATATATTTAAATGTATTTAGTAAGAAAATACGACAAATTTAAATTTATTTGAAGAAATTTTTACTAATTAGTACGAGAGATTAAGAAAGAAAGAGTAGCATAGTCTTATAGTATGCATAAAAAAAATTAAATAATATAGTAGTAAAACTATTAATATGTTTAAGTTGTCAAATTTTAATATTTGTAACTAAAATTTTTTATAAGTATTATTATAATACTTTTAATATATATTTATTGTATTTTATTAATATTTTATGCTTTAATTAAATAATTATAGTTAAGATTTTTTTAATTTTTTCTTAAAAGATAATTAGTTAATTTTTAGGTAAGTAAAATTACTAATATAAAATTATTAAAAAAATATAATTTAAATATAATATAAAAAAATTTAAATATTAATTTTTATATAATAAGAATAAATATTCTGCAGGAACTTTGGCTTGGAATTATATGTGTCCTTGTCGTTCAAGTACTTGGTCTGATAATCATAACTGTACGGATTGATTGGAAGAAAGAGGTGTCTACTCTTTTGTCTTTTTAGTTTTTCTTTCAAATTTTAGTTTTGCGTATTAATTACTGAAATGGTTAAATTTATTTCTTTTTGTAGGCAAGGATAACTAGCGAAAGAGTTAATAATTTAGGACAGACAAATATTGAAAGATTTAATAATTCATTTATCTAAAAGTTTGAGTTTATAGTATGTTACTTGTTTTTTTAGTTTTTTCATGTAATCAATTTTGTGTAAGTGATAATTTTGAACATACATTTATTTATTTATTTATATAAAAATTGAGTTTATAGCATATTATTTTTTTTATTTATATAAGGCGAGATTCAAATTCTCGACATTTGTTTAAGTAAATTAGTGATCTAACTACTAGATTAATACAACTTGATTGCAATATAAAAATAATAAAATTCACATAAAATTTTTTTTTTATCATGTTAGTCAATTAAATTTAATATCTATTATTACTCAATTAAATTAAAAAATAACGGTTATATATAATTAACTTTTACATAAAATTATAATAATAACAATTTTTTAGTTACAAATACTCAAAATATATATTATTAGACCTACTTAATCATATTATTAATTTTTTTAAGAAAAGAGGGTTAATATGAATACCCCAAACAGAACAAACAAAACAAGACTAATCAGCTCTTCTTAGGTTTGGTTTGATAAAATTTTTTGAAAAGGTGGTTGTGTTTTTTAAAAACTCAAGTTTTTCATTTTATATTTGGTAAATAAAAAAGATCATATGCTTGTGTTTGCAGATTTTAAAAGATTAGGGTATTTTGAAAGTACCTAAGATAAAACTTTTTTAAAATTGGCTTGTACTTTTCAAAATTTAAAAGTCTAATATAACCTCATATGTTAACTAATTTTTAAATTTAATGCTTACATTTATGTTTATTATAATATTTTTAAATTCTAAAAACTATTTTACCAAATGCAATTATTATTACTTGTGTTTATTAAAACTAGTTTTAATTTGATTTACCAAATATAAATATTACGATTTTTAAAAAATTATTTTTTAAAAATTAACTTTACTCTTAGAAAATAAAAATTTTAGTGAGCCTTATTCTAAGAGTTCCACGAGAATAAGAAAGTAGAGCATGTGTCAGAAGGTGGCCTCTTAAACAAATGAAGACCTATGGGGAGCTCCTGACCATTTTTAGCCAAGGTGTCGGCTACAACATTAGCTTCTCTAAGAATATGGATCCACTCCACCTTCTGAAAACGTCTCTCCAAGATTGCTGTGTCTTCCAACAGTGGTTTGCACAGATGAGAGGCTGGACACCCATCTTTAATAAACTTAATGGAAAGACCAAGAATCAGATTCAACAATAAGGTGTTGGAAATTATGTGTATTAGCAATCTGAAGGCCTTCAACAATCTCCCAAAGCTCGGCATGAGTGATGGAACAACTTTTCAAATTACACAAAAATCTAACAATATATCTGCCCAAGTGATTTCGGAACACCCCCACAGGCCGTACTATTATTGGAGGAGAGGAAAGAACCATCCACATTAAGCTTCACACAATCTTGGTGGAAAGACCTAACATATGAGCTGTCCGGAGCTTCTTGTAGCAGAATTTCGTTTGAAGTTATTCTTCAATGCAGTTTGAATGTCTTCAAACCGAGCTTGAATAGTACTAACAGTTGCAACGGGGAGAAAACTCTTTCCTTCAAAGATGAGGAGATTTCTATATATATAGTACCACAAAGAAGAAGCTGCAACACCAAGTCGGCAATTCCAATCACTCTTCGCTGAGAGATTACTAATGAGTCAATCTCTAGCATTAAGGTTGTAAAAGTTTTGAACAAACTGATGCGAATGAAGTAGATTCCATACTTGTTCGTTACTGTGGGATCTCGAGTGCTCGGTGGATCGGATGGTGATGAGGTTAGAGAGGGAAACCCCGGTTGATCTGGAGCGGGCGTTTGAGGTGTGCTTAGTGAGTTGATGGTGCCGGAGGAAAGAAGGACGAGGGGGGTGGCCTCCTGCAAGGACACTCCGATGGTCAAGTTAATGTCCGTATGAGGGGATGGCCAAATTAGGTAAGATATGACATACCTTGGGGGGAGAGCTGTCCTCTCCCCTTATATACTGTGCAGGGCGGGCCTATGGATGACCTAGCCCACTGGCCAAGGAGCTTCTATGAGCTGTCCTAGTCCACGTGGGAGGAACAGGTCGTTCCAGACTTCGGGTCGGGGACTCGGGGGCGGCCCCAAAGATACCGACCCGACTGGTGACCTGGGTCGTACGGAGTGTAAACCGGGCGTGCCCCGGGTCAGGTGTTGGAAACCGACCCGTCGGACTCTTCCTTTCGTGAGGGATGGCTTGGGCCTAGGTCAGGGGTGGTGCCCCAACCCGACGACTAGTTGGGCTGGACTCTGGTCTGTAACAGTGCCCCCAACGCGCCAGCCTTGAGGTTTGGGGCTCGTGGCTGGACGCATTTGTCCTACTCACCGAGATGGGATGTGCTCTTCTTATCGGGAGCTCGTTGATAGCGTTTCATGTTTCTCACGCGTGGTCATCTCGTCTCTGACGCTGCCTCCTTGGCATCTGTTCTGGGCATTAAATGCCCATCATTTCGTGATTTGAAATTTGTGTGAAATGACAGGTATGCCCCTGCCTTTTGGCGCTTCTTCCTTGACGGTTACACTCTTCGCCCCCTTTTTTATTTTCACAACCTCCTCATTTCCCCATTCTTCTTTTTTCCCTCTTCTGTTTCCTTAAACTGCTGCTGTTTCTACTCTCTTCTTTTGCTGCTGATTCGATTCCGTTCGCGCTTCCAGATTTCTTTCTTTCTTTCGGATTCCTTCCTCAACTTCTGCATTTTTCTGGTACGTTGTTTATGGTTTTCATTGCTTTTTGGTTTTCTTTTGGTATTCCTTTTGTGCTTTTTCCGTGCGTTTTTCCCTATGCATGCCTGGGTTTTTATTTGCTTTTGCTGCTTCTTCTTTTAGAGGGGGCGCCACTGGGTTTTTCTTAGGTTTTGCTTGAGTTCTGGGTTAGTGTAGGGGTACCTAGGGGTGGTTTAGGGAGTTGTAGTTTGTTTATACTGCTTTTAGGGTTCTCGACCTCCCGTTCTAACTAAGTGGTGCCCCCGCTGTAGGTATGGCTGACCGCCCTGTGCTCCCGAACATGGCTCAGCAGCCGCAAGCCGATTTTGTCGATCACTACGCCTGGGTTACTTCCGATGTGAAGGACGCCCCTTCTAAGGTCACCCGTGAGAGCCTCCAGGATCTTCGCCAGGCCGGGCTATTGTGCGGAGGAGGACCCGAGGAGGCATTGTACCAGGTTTACGTTCCTGCTGATCGGGAGCGTGTTTGTCAAAAGAACTTGGCCTCCCCTCGAGTTGTTGATTGGTTGTGGGTTTATAAACCCATGTTCAAAACCTTGGGAGTTCGCCTTCCCTTCTCTTCCTTCATCATGGGTTTGCTAAATCGGTGCGATGTTGCTCCGTCACAGCTGCACCCGAATAGCTGGGCTACTATTCGCTATTTTGAAATGGTTTGCGAATATCTGAAGATCTCGGTATCTACAACCTTGCGAGGTGGATCTATCGTAGTCTTCTTCGTGCTGCTGCTATCACTAAGAAGGTGGAGCCTGTCTTGGGAAATATTCATTCTATGGAAGGGAAGCTTCGAAACTCCCAGAAGGATTTAACTGATTCGAGGTCCCGGGAGGAGTCTCTGAAGAAGAAGTTATCTGAGCAGGAGGAGAAAGCCAAGGAAGATGCCAAGGAAATCAATAGGTTCGTGGAGCGGGACATCACCTTGATGAAGGATTTGAACACTTCCCGTGGTGAGACCGCTGCTGTCGAGAAAAAGATCAAAGACTTGGAGGAAAAGCTGAAACTGGCGGAGAGCTCGGCAACGACTGCCCGTCAGGAAGCAGCCTCTCTGAAGAAGAAAAATAAGGAGATTGCTAAGGGGCCCGGGAGGCCGTGAAGCTGACTGAGGAGGGGATTAAGCTTCAGGTTGCTGTGCTATCTCCCGACCTCGACCTTTCTCAAGTGGGCACTATCAAGAATGTTGAGGACGGGAAGATTGTTAACATCCTCAAGCCTTGAGATGGATTCTTCTTCTTTTCAGCTTTTATACTCCTTGCCTCTATTCTTGTAATTTTGCTTTTTGCTTTTGGGCCTTTTAAGGCGCCTTTGGTTGTAATGAATATTTTGATACTTTGTTTTAATTGAGCCGTTTTATGATAATTGTTCGCTTGCTCGGGCCGTCGTAGCTTTTGCCTACTTTATTGATTTTGCTTATCCAGGCCGTCGTGGCCTTTTAATTAAGTCGTTTTATGATAATTGTTTGCTTGCTCGGGCCGTCGTGGCTTTTGCCTACTTTATTGATTTTGCTTATCCGGGCCGTCGTAGCCTTTTGGTTTATCGCTTTTATGGTATTTACCGTTTTAATCATTTGTTGCTTTTTTACCTTTGGGTCCCTTTGGTTCCCAGGGTGATCAGTCCCGGATTTTCGTTAGATCGACCGCTCGTAGTTTTTGTCGTTTCGTCGTATTTGGCGAAAATCTTGCAAAAGACAGAGTTGTTATATATGTATATGTAGAACTTAAAATAAAGGGGTAATGTGATACATAATTAAAGAAAATGGAAACGAAGGAAAATGGAAAAAATTAAAGTGGATGTGAAGGGGTCTTCAGCCCGTCAGGTCGCTTTTTCCTATGAGTAAAATCTTTTTAGGTTTGCCATGTTCCATGTCCTCGGCACCTCGCTTCCATCTAGCTTTTCTAGCTTATATGCACTCTTTCCGAGGACTTCTCTGACCCTGTAAGGTCTTTCCCAATTTGCGTCCAACTTGCCTTCTCCTAGGGTTGGCGGCCCTATGTCGTTACGTCGTAAGACTAGGTCGCCTTCCCCGAGGCTTCTCCTTAGCACTTTGCCGTTGTATCTTAGGGCTATCCTTTGCTTGATTGCTGTCTCTATCAGGTGTGCCATTTGTCTTGTTTCGTCAACTAGGTCTTTCTCAATTGCCTCGTTTCCTTCCCCCAAGAAGTAATCTTGGACTCGGCTCCCCTATTTCGACTGGGATGACCGCGTCGACCCCGTATGTGAGTCGGAATGGGGTTTCGCCGGTAGATGACTGGAGAGAGGTTCTGTAAGACCATAAGACTGAGGCTAGCTCGTCTGCCCATGAGCCCTTCTTCCCTTCGAGTCGCTTCTTTAGCCCTTTTAGGATAACTTTGTTGGCTGCTTCTACCTGTCCGTTGCTTTGAGGGTGCTCAACTGAGAAGAACATTTGCTTGATCCCTAGTCCTGAGAGGAATTCTTTAAATTTTTTGTCAGTGAATTGTGCCCCATTATCTGATATGACAAGACTCCGGGATTCCGAACCTGGTGACCACTTGCCTCCACATGAATTTTTGACAGTGGCTGAGGATATGCTGGCTAGTGATTATGCCTCTACCCATTTGGTGTAGTAGTCTATAGCTACTATCAAGTATTTCACTTGTCCTAGCCTGAGTGGGAATGGCCCCAAGATGTCGACTCCCCATTGGGCGAAAGGTCGGGGTGCCATCATCAAGCTAAGTTCCTCATGTGGAGCTTTGTGGAAGTTGGCATTTTCTTGGCATTTGTTGCATTTCCTGACGAACCCCTGAGCGTCCGACATCATCGTGGGCCAGTAATACCCTGCTCGGATGATCTTCCTTGCCGGCGACCTTCCTCCAATATGGTGACCACAACACCCCTCATGGACTTCGCTTAGGACGTAGTCTGTCTGGTCGGGGCGTAGGCATTTGAGCAAGGGTTGGTGGAGCCCTCGCTTGTACAACTGCCCTTGTATGATCACATATTTGGGGGCTTCCCTCCTGGTGGCTTGGGCTTCCTTCTCGTCTTGGGGTATTTCACCGTGTTCCAAGTATCAGAAGATATGGTCTATCCATCAGGTGGGGCTTGGGGTCTGGGTTGCACATAAGATGATTGCTGGTTCAGTTGCCAGTCCTTGGATTAGAGACCTGTTCCCTGTCCCAGGCTTGGTGCTCGCTAGCTTGGAGAGGAGGTCTGCTCGGGCGTTCCTTTCCCTAGGAACATGCTGGATTATGACTTCCTCGAAGTTTTTGCACAACTCTTTTACCTTTTCTAGGTATTTTTGTAGTAGTGTGTCCCTGGCCTGGTAGCTGCCGTTTATCTGGGATGTGACGATCTGGGAGTCACTACTAACTTCTACCCTAGATGCTCCAACTTCTTTAGCTAGGATTATCCCTCCTATCAGTGCTTCGTATTCTGCCTGGTTGTTGAAGACGGGAAAATCAAACTTGATCGACTACTCATAAGCTACCCCTGTCGAGTTCTCGAGAATGATCCCGGCCCCTCCGGACGTTTGGTTGGATGCTCCATCAACTTGGGGCTTCCACCGTGTGTTCGGTATGTCGGGTGCCTCTCCTGTGACCTCCATCAGGAAATTTACCATTGCTTGGGCTTTGATTGCTTGCCTGGACTCGTATTGCAAATCATATTGGGACAGCTCTACTGCCCATGCCATCATCCTCCCTGCGAGGTTGGGTTTCTGGAGAGCTTGTCGAATGGCCTGGTTGGTTCTTAGGATGATCTCATGCCCTTGGAAGTATTGTTTGAGTCTTCTTGATGAGGTTAGCAGGGCATAAGCCAGCTTTTCCAGCTTGGTGTACTTCAACTCCGCCCCTTGGAGTCCTTTGCTGATGATGTATATTGGGTGCTGGGTCTTATCTTCTTCTCGGACAAGAACCGCCGCCATGGCCTGTGTGGTCACTGCTAGGTATAGGTACAGAGGTTCTCCTTCTCTTGGTTTGCTGAGCACGGGTGATTCTGAAAGTATCTTTTTGAAATGGCTGAATGCTTCTTCGCATGCCGGGATCCACTCGAAGGCGATTCCTTTCTTCATTAGGTCGAAGAATGGGAGGGCCTTTTCCACCGAAGCTTCGAGGAACCGGGATAGAACTGTAAGCTTCCCGGTGAGTCGCTGCACATCTTTGACACACTCTGGGCTTGTCATTTTGAGGATGGCTTCACATTTGTTTGGGTTAGCTTCTACCCCCCGTTGTGTTATCATGAAACCTAGGAACTTTTAGGCCTCCATAGCAAATGCGCACTTGAGTGGATTGAGCCTCATTTTGAATTTCCTTAGCGCTTCGAAGACAGCTTGGAGGTCGTCTATAAGGCTACTTGGCTCTGCTGTTTTTACCAAGATGTCATCGACGTAAACCTCTACTGTCTTGCCGATGAGGTCATGGAAGACTCTGCTCATTAGTCTTTGGTAGGTGGCCCCCGCGTTCTTCAATCCAAATGGCATTACCTTGTAACAATAAGTGCCTCCTGGTGTTATGAACGCCGTCTTCTCCTCATCAGGCCGGTGCATCGGGATCTGATTATAGCCGGAGTACGCGTCCATGAAACTGAGAAAATGATATCCTGCCGCCGAGTCTACCAAGGTGTCGATGTTGGGGAGGGGGAAAGAGTCTTTAGGACATGCTTTGTTTAGGTCGGAATAGTCAACACACATTCTCCATCTTCCACTAGCTTTTTTGACCAGGACGACGTTGGATAGCCATGTCGAGTATTTGAGCTCTTTGATGAACTCGGCTTCAAGTAGCTCGGCTGTTTGTTTGGCGACCTCATGGGCCCTTTCTTGGGACATTTTCCTTCGTCGCTGTGCTACTAGCTTTGTGTCTGGTTTGACGGCTAGTCGGTGGGACATGACCTCGGGATCCAAGCCCGGCATGTCTGATGGCGTCCACGCAAAGAGGTTGCCGTTTGCCCTTACGACCTCCATGAGGGGGCCTTTGAGTTCATGGGGCAGATTTTTGTTTACGAAGGTAAACTGTTCTGCCGACTTCCCTATTTGGAACTTCTCCATGTCCCCCTCTGGTTTTGGTCTCGGCTTGTCTTCTATCCTTACATCCAGGTCTGCCAAAAACACGCCGGCTACCTTTTTAGACTCTTTTCTTAGGGAGAGACTGGCATTGTTGCAGGCAATCGCCGCTTCCAAGTCTCCCCTAATGGAGCCAACAGCTCCTTTGTCCGTCACGAACTTCATTGTTAGGAATTTAGTACATATCACAGCTGAAAATTCGTTGATAGTCTTTCTTCCTAGAATGATGTTGTAGGCCGTGGAGTCTCTGAGGACTACGAAGTCTGCCATAACTGACCTCCTAGTGTCACTGGCTCCGAGGCAGATTGGGAGAGAGATCGTCCCGTCGGATTTTATATAGTTGTCGCCTAACCCCATGACCCCGTGTTGATGGCTCTTGAGGTCGGATTCCCTGAGTCCCATGGCGTCAAACACGTTCCTGAATAGGATGTTGGAGTCAACTCCAGTATCGACAAGGATTCGCCTGACTAACCCGGTCCCGACCATTGCCGTGATCACCATGGGGGTTTTCGGGGAGATTGTGAAACCACTGATCTTCTGGGCCGAAGGATATCACGGGAGGTCTTCCTCTTGAGGCGATGGGGTCTCCTGTCGAGATTGAAAGGATCCGGGTATCCTTTTTTACTGCCGACTTGGATTTGGGGGGGGGGGATATCACATCCGATCACAACGTTAACCATAAAAGTTGGGGTTGTCGGTGTTCCCTGTGGGCCTTGTCTAGCCTTGACGGTTCGGCTACGGTCTTCTTCTGAGCACTCACGTTCCCGTCTCCTTGGTTCTCGAATAAGTCGGGAGAACTCACTCAATTTTCCTTTCCGGATGGCCTACTCTAGAGCATCTTTGAGGTCAAAATAGTCTTGTGTCTTGTGACCAAAGCCCTTGTGATAATCGTAGTAGAGGCTTTTGTTACCCCCCATTTTCTCTTTTAGAGGTCTGGGTCTGGATAGGATTCTCTTGTCCACAATTTGCTGGTAGACTTCCACTATGGGCGCCGTGAGTGGCGTGTAGTTGGTGAATCTTCCTACCCATGGGGGTTGCTTGGCTAGGATGCTATCCCTGGGAGTTTTTCTGTATCTGTCGACCTGGGGGGCCTGCCGAGCTGGGGGGTTAGCGAGCTGCCGTTTATTAGCTGCTACAACCTGACTAACTTTCTCATCATTGATGTATTCCTTGGCCACTCTTTGAATTTTCTGCATGGTCCATACAGGCTTAGTTGTGAAGGTGCTTCCTAAAGTCCTCGTTTAGCAGGCCGTTTGTTAGGCAAAGACTGGTGACCGAGTCCGTAAGGCCGTCGATCTTTAAGCATTCATCGTTGAATCTGTCCAGGAACTTCTTGGTCGGCTCTCCAGGTTTCTGGGTAACCCCTAATAGGTTAATCGGGTGCTTTGCTTTGGCTATGCGTGTCGTGAACCAAGCTAGAAAGCTTTGGGAGATGTCCGCGAAGGCTGCGATGGACCCCTGTGGGAGTGCGTTGAACCATCGGATCGCTGAGCCGGCCAGCGTCATAGGGAATGCTCGGCATCTGACCGCGTTGCCTACTCCTTCCAGATTCATTCTTGCTTCGAAAGCCGTGAGGTGTTCCTGGGGATCCTTGGTCCCGTCATACCTCATGTCCATTGGCTTGTCGAAATTCTTCGGAAGCCGGACCTTGAGGATCGAGGGGTGGAAGGGGGTGGCTCCCATGATGATGGGTTCCTACTGTCTCTTGGCCTTCCTTCTTTGGGACTCCCCGTGGCTCTCGGACCTGTCCTGGTGAGGTCAAGAGGTCGCCTGAGCACGTGTCTCATCGCGCTTTGTTGGGCTCCTTTCTCGGCTCTCATGTCTTCAGGACGTGGAGCGGGTGCGAGATCGGCTGGCGTCGCCGCGGGAGTGGCTGACGTCTCCGGGGGATCGGCTCCTCGGTGCTAGCTCCCGTTCAAGGTTTTGTACTCTGTGTCTGAGTTCCTGCATGATCTTGGCGCTATCGGCTCCCGTCCCCCCGAAGGGACGCCTTTTGGGGGTTTTGGTGTAGATCTGTTGGTTAGGCTGAACGGAGGACCGCGGGTGTTCGGTCGCACGAGCCGTCAAACTCGCCCTACTCAGGCGGGCCCCTCCTCCTTCGCGAAGCTCTTCTGACGTGGGAAGTCGCTCCATGTCTACTCCAGGGTCCCCACAGATGACGCCAATGTTCGTTACCGTGGGATCTCGAGTGCTCGGTGGATCGGGTGGTGATGAAAAGGTTAGAGAGGGAAACCCCGGGTTGATCTGAAACGGGCGTTTGAGGTGTGCTCAGTGGGTTGATGGTGCCGGAGGAGAGGAGGACGAGGGGGTGGCTTCCTACAAGGGCACTCCGACGGTCAAGTTAGTGTCCGTACAAGGGGATAGCCAAATTAGGTAAGATGTGACGTACCTTGGGGAGAGAGCTGTCCTCTCCCCTTATATACTGTGCAGGGCGGGCCCATGGATAACCTAGCCCACTGGCCAAGGAGCTTCTATGAGCTGTCCTAGTCCACGTGGGAGGAACAGGTCGTTCCAGACTTTGGATCGGGGACTCGGGGGTGGCCCCAAGGATACCGACCCGACTGGTGACCTGGGTCGTACGGAGTGTAAGCCGAGCGTGCCCCCGGTTGGGTGTTGGAAACCGACCCGTCGGTGGGGTTGGACTCTGGTCCGTAACAATACTAATTTGGCATAAGGACAATCACGTAACACAGGAAGGACGTCCTCTATGAGGTAGTTGCAGCGTGGGCAGCTAGTAGAGGCAGATAAATGTCTTCTTCTACTGATTGACATTTGTTAAAATAGCATCATTGACGACTAACCAAAGGAAGGAGCGAATTCGCTCCGAACCGCTCCACTTCCAAAACAGTTTGAAGACTCGATCTGGCGTGCTTTGATCCTCCCGAAGCGAGTTGTTCGCTGATTTAAGGTTGAAGCCTTCTTTCTTTCTTTTTTTTTTCTCTTCTTCCATCTACTGGAAAGTTTTGTTTAGTTTTTATTTTTTTAAGTATTATTGAAAGACTCTCCTTGTAAAGGTGTGACCAAAGTTTCTTAAAGCCCTAAAGATTAAAGAAACAAAGGCCTTCTTTTATTTGTTTGCCCACACTCCTATCTCTATAAGTGTATGTGTTTGTCAATGACAATGATAATGAAATAATGATCAATTGCCCTAATACCAAAAAAAATTATCAATTTCCTTCATTTTTCCTGATGTCATTTCTCTGATTTACTCCAACAATTAGTTACTAATCTTGTTCCTTGATTTTTTTGTGTGATAATATGAAATGAAACCAAAGCCATGATATTAAGATTCAATTAATTTGTTTGGCAGAATTTCAATTATTATTAATTAAGTTAAAGCTGAGTTGGGGTTGACCAAATACAAATGAACAATGAAAAAAAATAAAATGTTCATTAATTTAATTTGGGTTTGGGAAAAGAAGCACTAAAAAAAATGATGCGCATGTGAGTGGTTGACAGCACTTTCTCCTTTTTTTTCTTCCCTTTTTCCGTTCGTTTCTTCTTCCTATTCCTAATCTAAGTTGGAGATGGAGGTTATAAATTTTATGTACTCACTAAGGCAGAGGATGTCATTGTACCTGATGGCTCTAACCTTCAAAGGAGTCGTCGCGGTGGAGCAACGCCAGCGGTGGTGGTCGGGTTATGTTTTATCCAAATTTTTATTTAATTTTTGAAAAATATACATGAGAATTAGGTTAGATTAAGTGATTAACTTTTTTGTCCAATCCTTAAATATCACATATCACAAAAATGTAAAAGTGATGATTTTTATCTTATACTACAGGTCAGTAAAAGTCAACAGAAAGTTTAACTTTGTTAATATTTAAATATACCTTTAATTAGAGAAAAATTAAACATTAAATCTTTAAAAAATTAAGTTAAATTATGTGTGTTTAAAGACCACTTTAAATATTAATCTCTAAAAATATTAAGAGATCACATATATATATATATACATACATATTTTTCAAAAGATATATACGATTCATATAATACTGAGTTAAAGGTGTAAAGTATAATTTTTTTCTTTAAAAATAATTTTTATTCATTGCTCTTCTTGTTAAACAAAACGGTTTTTTCAAATTATTTTTAATGCCTTTTATAATTATATAATGTATTTAAAATATTTTTTATTTTAATAAATAATAATATGTACTATTTTAAAATTCATTCCATATATATTAAAAATAAGACTGGCAGGACCTTTAATTATGGTGAACCTTCTTAATTTCGTCATTGAGCTTATTTCCGTAATGTTTGTGGGTCATGTCAGCGAGTTGGCTCTTTCTGGCATTTCCATGGCCACCTCCTTTTCTTCTGTCACTGGCATTGGTTTAGTGGTCAGTTCCTTTTATATCTCTTAACACTCTTTTTATGGTTTCACTAATCGGATTTTTCTCCTCTTCTTTTCTTTTATAATTTGAATTTATTAAAAAATATCAAATAAATATAATCCGAACTGAACCATCCCAATATTTTGTTCGGTGTTAGTTATGAAAATATTTCAACACCAAACCCGATTACTCCCCTCCATGGCATGGAAACTAGAAGCGATTACTAATTCATTGCCAACTGTTTCTATTGAATCGACTAACCTTGTGTTCAACGCCTTGTTGGTTTCATATGATGACAGATGGGAATGGCAAGTACCTTGGATACCTTTTGTGGCCAATCATATGGACTAGGACAGCATGGCATGTTAGGCGTACACGTTCAGAAAGCCATGCTTGTTCTTATCATCTTATGCGTACCATCTCTATTATTTGGGCAAACACAAAATCCATATTGATTTTATTTAGCCAAGATCACAAAATCTCCACAGAAGTAGGAAGATATGCTCAGTTAATCATTCCATACCTTTTTGCCTCTAGTGTTCTTCAGTGTCAGACTAGATTTCTTCAGACACAGAACATTGGAGTTTCAATGATACTCAGCTCTGGAGTAGCTACTGCACTGCATGCTGCTTTGTGTTGAGCGTTAGTGTTAAAATATGACTTAGGGAGTAGAGGAGCTGCCATATCAAATTGTGTATCGTATTGGGTGAATGTGTTGATACTTGCGTTATATATTAAGTTTTCTCCAAAATGTTCATAAACTTGGACGGGTTTTCAGTGGAGGCATTCCATGACATTCCTTCTTTTTTGAAACTTGATATTCCTTCTGCTGTTATGGTTTGGTAAGTTTCTACTAACTGTTGCTTTTCTCACCGTTATACTGTTCGAGATCCTCTACTAATGAGTTTTTGTTTGGTTCCCATTGTGCTGAGCAGCTTGGAACTGTGGTCGTTTGAATTGATGGTACTCCTATCTGGTCGTCTTCCAAATCCAAAGTTGCAAACATCAATATTTTCTATTTGGTTAGTTCCACATTTGATGTAGTTCTCACAATTCTTAGCTACCAGCACTTTACATGTTATTGTGGATATTATTATTTGCACCTATATTAATTAATGTTGGAAATTACAGTGTGAATACATCATTAACTATTTGGATGATCCCGTTTGGATTAAGTGGAGCTATAAGGTAACTTAATTACTGCTACGTGCTTATGAATATTTAGAATTCTGTGACAACAAATGTTGAGATCAAAGTAACAATTGTAATTGCACAATTGTTTGTTTGTGTTACAGTACTCGTGTATCTAACGAACTTGGAGCTGGTAATCCTTGGTCTGCACGTTTAGCAGTGCTTGTAGTGGTAGTAGCAGCCATTATTGAGGGTATCCTGGTTGCAACACTGATGATAATTATACGCAATGTTTGGGGCCATGTTTACAGTAACAACGTACAAGTGGTTCGACAAGTTCACCTTTGGCATCAGCCACCAGAAGTGGTTTGTCCTCTCTTACTATTAAGAACCTGATTTCTTTTCTTTTTCTTTTCTGCTCTTTTATTTTTTTCTTTTGGTTGTTCACCAAAAAAAAAATATAATACAATGTAAGATCAAATACAAAAGAAATTACTTTAGATTTTTTTTTAGTTAGACATTTATTCATTTCAACTTCAGAAATAAATATAATGTTGAATTCGATTCATATTTGGACAACAAAAATAGAGAAAGGAATTTTTCACAGTGCCCTTATAGAGTTATAGCATTAATTGAAAAAACTTAAAGAAAAAAAGTGAACGGAAAGAAGAACGAGAAAGAAAGTGAACATTCATAAAAATTTGTCGCCTTGTGTTTGAGAATGGAATTCCAATGGCTGAGAGAGCATTATATCAGGGGAGTTTTTTTTTGCCTTCGAAGACCTTTAAATTTCTTTCTCTCCAGATCACCCAAAAATTGTTAGCTGCTATGGCTAAGTCGTTCTTCCTCTAAACCCGTTTTCGGGCATATGTCTAATCACAAGCCACACATATGCATTCGTAATAGTTAAGCTGCCATCGTATTGTTATTCAACTCTTTAGTTTTGTATTGTTCTAAAAACTTAAAAATGATTATTGCCCTGTTTAATCTACAATAGAATCACTACTACTAACTACTATTAATGCTGGCATCCCATGCATGCTCATTCTAAAATTGTCATGCCCATGCATAACTTACATTAGGATCATCTTAACTAAGTACTATTGAATGCAGCTTCCCATGTAGAGACATTCCATAAAATTGAAACATTTTGCTACAAATCAAATTAGAATTTTTTTTAAAAAAACACATAACTTTCATGTTATTTATGCTTTGGTTAGCTAAAATAAAGTTCAACAAAGAAATAAAACAAACATATGAAGCAAATAAATAGAAAAAAATACAGAAAAATTAGGGATTGAATGGAAGTTGTAGTTAGATTTAGAGATATATTTATATTAACAGGGACTGAATGTGTCTATAGTTGAAATAGATACCATATTATGGGTCATTGGTGACAAACATAAACGGTGAAGATAAGTACATAGAGTTTATTTTAGAATTTTATGAAGTTATGTGATTTAAGGTTGCCAACAAAGGCTTTAAATAACATTAAAAAAGGAAAACAAATAGAACTTGGAGGCTGGATAATGTTGTAAAGATGAGGACAAATGGCAAAAACCATGTGTGGTCCTTGAGAACATAAACAAGTATACACAAATAGAATAGGTGGAGCAATAGAACAAAACTCAGCTTCATCAGCCAGTATGAACAGGAAAAATATCATGGATGATTAGGAAATTGTAGAGGGATTCATAGTCCAAGGATCTGAGTACGGCACTGATCAGAAGACCTCTACAAGACACGACATTAAAATAGGGATATAGAGACACAAAATTGTGTTTGACAGATGAGACATAGACAAAGATATTGTGTATTCATTATGACACGAAAGACATAGAAATAATAATAAGAGATACAACCTATTTTTTATTTATTTTATTATTCTTATTAATTTTTTATAATTATATTTTTCGTTTTAAAATTTTTTAATAAAAAATAAAATAAATTGAACTTTTATAATTTGTTCTCTCTCACATCTCAAACAACAAATGAAGTTTCGCAGCAATTATTCATGTTATTGTATAAGACGGTAGTTTCAAGTGTTGAAAATGAAATTGTGGTACCTTGAATCTTAGTTATAAATAAAAGAGAATTAATATAAGCTTTTAACACTGAGGATAGTTATAGAATGTCAATGCATGAGGACTACATTCAAAAGTACTTATTAGTGGTGATTCTAATTTAAGTTATTCATTTGAATAATCTTTATTCTTCCTTTAAAACATTGTAGAACAAAATTTCAAACAACAAAAAGAAGAAGGAAGGTATCTAAGGTTTGTAGCAATATATGAGTTTCGAAGATGGTATATTTTTCAGCTATTGAGATAGGATTTGTTTGGGTGAGCTTAAAAAAAAAAAGCATTATATCACTTGAAAACTCATTTCCATCCAATCAGGTATGTTATATGTCCGTTGAAAAATAATTAACGATCATCTCATCACATTCCAAGATTGATACACTTGCATTTGCCAATTATATATTACGTACTCAATACACCTGAAATAAGCAACATATATTTTGACTCATAACTTGCTAAAATGCTTCTTTAAACTCAAGACTCTACCCTGACTACTCTCTACTGACAAAGAAAACTTCAACAGCTACTTATTCATGCGAAATAGATTATGAAACTACTCATAAAGATCCTAATTCATGCTTAACAACACCAATTATATTTCTTAAAAATACTTGGCAGAAATAACAAAAAATAGATGTTAAGTAGAGGAGGATAATTATGCGTTAATGATGATAAGTAAAAAGTTGGCCGTTTCAAAAATGATGGAGTAACCATTTTTTGTAACGGTAGGCTATTTGTTGAGTTATTCAAAGTGAAAGAAAATACTGAATTATTTGTTTTTGAAGGCTGGAATGAGTTGTTCTAAAATTTTGTTAATCAACAAGATTTGACTCTCGGCAAAAAATTAGAATTGAGAAAAAAACAGAATAAATATGTTTAGTGGTTTACCAAAAAAAAAAGTATTGTGTGATATTAAAAAAAACAATGTATTTAGTGTTTTGGTTTACACCCAAATAGATATTTTAGTATAAAAGTAATGTAAGTTATATTTATTAGTACCGAATATAATATGACAATGTTAATCTTTTGATGATTTCTCACGGTATTTTCCACTCCAATAGGTCAAAAACTAATACGTCGCAGTACTGATCTATATTTAAGGGTTTGTTACTGGCCAATGGATTGCTACATACACAAAGTGGGATTCGAACTCCTGATACTTGTTTAAGTGGGCTCTAAAATAATAAAATTGTAGTATTGTATTTTAGAATGATGTAGTGCCTTCAATGTTGGAAATGAATAAGCTGGAAAGTTATAAAAAGGGATTTGTGAATGTTTTAGATTTATTTAAAATGCAAGAATGAAAGTATAATAACGTAAAAGTTTTTAGTTAAATAAATGAGTAGTTTTTTGTAGTTTAGGGGAAAAGATCGATACATAAGGATTTACGTTTTAGGTTTTAGGCTTTAGGTTTTAGGATTTACGATTTATGATATACGATTTAGGCGGTGAATATTAGTTGTAGGGGGTTTAGTAATTAGTTGTGTTAGGGTTATTGATTAGGGTTTAAATTTGAGGGTTTATGATTTATTAGTTAGGTTTTATAATTTATGGTGAGGGTTTAGTGTTTAAGGTGTATGGTTTAGGATTTAGGGTAGAAGGTTGGTGATTATAAAAAGGTTTAGTGTTTAGAGTTAAGGTTTGTGCCTAAAAATTTACGATTTACGATTTATAGTTTAAAATTTATGGTTTAGTGATTTAGATTTAAAGTTTAGAGTGAATGTAATTATTTTTGAAATAATCTAAAATGAATCAAATTATTGTAAATATAAAATTTTTTAATTTAAAATTTAAATAGATATAAGTCAAATGAATGATATATTTTAATTTGATAACAACAAACTTACTCATGTTAAAAAACTTTTAATGGGAATATTTTAAATAACTTTAGTGATTTTTTTTATTTTTTAATTTAAATATTTTATTTTTCGATAAACACATGCAATGAAATAAGAAATTCAAACCTAAAAAATTGTTGTGCGAGCGATATTTATATCTTGTCTATTTTTGAAATATGTAGAAGTTGAATGAAAATTTGGATCCAAATATTTTAGAATTAATTTGGTGTGATTTCACCCAGTTTCGGATCGGGTAAGAATTTAAAAAATAGAATAAGTTATTATTTAGGGTCGGATCCGGATCAAAGCGAATTCAGTTTCATCCGACCCATGTGCATCGTAGGAGAACTTTAAATTAATTCTAATATTATGTTATATTCATTATAAGCTTATTATTCTGTTTTTAATCATATTTGTTGAATTAGGAAATAAATCAAAGAAGAATAAAATTAGAATTTATGAAAAAATTCAAGTTCAAATGTGGATATCAATTTCTCGATATACAAGTATGTTTTTTTTTCTTTATAAATAAGTGCATTATAATTTTTGACATAAAATTTATTACGATTCAAACTTCACTTGATTCAGATTCGGTAGTGTGATTTCACCGGGTCTAAAATTGGATAAGAATTTCAAAAATAAATCTAGTCATTATTTAGAGTCAAGTTGGATCAAGACGAATCCTGTAACAACCGCCCCTTCTAGAAACAAAATTAAATTTAAAGTTTGAAAATCAGTTAGGAGATAAGTTTAGAATTTTGAAATTTTGGATAGGAACCTGGTAACCACCCTCAGTTTGAAATTTAAAATATCCCAACCACCCCATTCCCAAATGTATATAAATAGGGGAGCACCCATAGATAGAAAATCACTTCTCTCAAACACTTATCCTCTCCCTTCTCTCTCTACAAAGAAATAACATTCTGTGGGCAAACACAAGAGGCAAGCTCAATGAAGCGTTAGAAAAGAAGGTAGGGAATTATGCCTTTCTTACTTATGTCGGCATGTAGTATGTTTTATTTTATTTTCTTCCATCCATGCATGGCTATCACCTTTCATGTATTTTATGACGTGAATTATTCTTTGCATCTACATTGAGCATGATTATCTATTTTGTCAATTATACCCTCTTGAAATCCATTAATATGTATCCCATATCTTTTCTATGTGCATTTACATGACCCTTTAATCACTATTCCTTTTATGTTAAGAGTACATGTCCCTTTATAACATTTTATTAAATTATTTAACATTCCCTAATTTTACTATGTGCCCTTACATGACCTTTGATACCGTTACCTTATTATTATTCCTTTTATGTTAAGAGTACATGCCCCTTTATAACATTTTATTAAATTATTTAACATTCCCTAATTTTACTATGTGTCCTTACGTGACCTTTGATACCATTACCTTATTATTATTCCTTTTATGTTGAGAGTACATGCCCCTTTATAACGTTTTATTAAATTATTTAACATTCCCTAATTTTACTATGTGCCCTTATATGACCTTTGATATCGTTACCTTATTATTATTCCTTTTATGTTGAGAGTACATGCCCCTTTATAACATTTTATTAAATTAGTTAACATTCCCTAATTTTACTATGTGCCCTTACATGACCTTTGCTACCGTTACATTATTATTATTCCTTTAATATCGAGAGTACATGCTCCTTTTTATATCTTGTTCAAGGAACCCTATTTTATTATATGCAACTAAATGACCCCTTATATCATTATTGCTCCTTTATTTTAAAGATCAAGGGTACATACTTTTTAATATCTAATCCAAGTATTTCAAACATTCACTTTCTTACTATATGCACTTAGATTATACTTTTCACATTATATCATTAATATCCTCTTAGGGTCAAAAGTATATGTTTTCTTATAATTGTTTTATTCAGCTAATTAATATCCTATTTTTTTATAATGTACATCTATTTTATACCCCTCTAGGGACGAGAGTACCTACTTTCGTATAAAATCTTATTCAAACATGCTTATTTTATCATGATATATGCCTCTCCTCTCGCATGGTTCATTCTTGTATATGCCTAAATAACCGTACTTGTTAAAGAACTGAGGGAATGATCCTTCGGTAAGGGAAGGTGACCCCCAAAGACAAGATAATCGAGATGATCCTTCGGTAAGGGAAGGTGATCGAAAAACGTTTGGGATAAGAACCTTCGGTAAGGGAAGGGGACTATCCCATCAATTTTATATAATAAGATATCTTTTTATATGACTCCATTCTTGTGTATGTCTAAATAACCTTGATTGTAAATTAAACTGAGGGAATGATCCTTCGGTAAGGGAAGGTGACCCCCAAAGACAAGATATCGATATGATCCTTCGGTAAGGGAAGGTGATCGATCGAGATGATCCTTCGGTAAGGGAAGGTGATCGCCAAAACGTTTGGGATAAGAACCTTCGGTAAGGGAAGGGGACTCCCACTTATACCGGTTTGAGCTCAATACCCTCCATATAAGTTATAAATTAAGAAAGAAAGAAGGCACGAATGAAAGCTTGAGTTCTATATTTTCCTTAGATTTAATTATGATTATGTTGATGTTATCCTTCTATTTTCCTATATGTTTCCCCTTTCTTTTACACACATGTTTTACAAAAAAAAAAGATGCATATTACATGCCATGTTATACGCTTGTTTTTAAAATCCCGCACGTGGGCTGGAGATGGATATGGAGGTGTTACATAGCACTCCTACTGAGACGTTAGGTTCTCACTCCCTTTCTTTTCCCATACTATCTCCAGAGGAACATGGCACAGCGGATAGAGACGACGCAGTGCCTCCTCGAGGGTAACTTCTGAGTATGACCCCTCGAAGCACGCGTGGGTAGTTGCGACCACTACTACCGTGCTTCAAACTATCTACTTAGGTCGAGAACTCGTGGAAGAAGAACCCCAGCTGCCCGTCATAACCTTCCTAGATAGGGACGCTTCAACATCTAGGAAGCGGTCATCCAAGGTGGTACACCTTGAGTCCGACCCCGAGACCGAAGAAGAGAAATCTGACAACCCTGGCCAGAAGGAAGACACCATGGAGGAGGACCCAGAGGAGAAGTTGAACCATTGTGGAAGCCCAAAGGTGGAATACGTGCCCTACTCCCCCATTTCGGCACCCCGTCGAGTTTTGGTTCATCCCACACAACGGAACCGGGTCTTCACTGCGCGAAAGGGTGTTGGAGGGAGACCCCTGGTACCTCGATTCATAAATAACTGAAGAGTCCTGATCAAGGATGGGATAGGATGCAAGTATGGGAGCCTCTTCGACGAGATTAGTTTAGGACGTATTAGTTTCCTTTCTTGTTTTAGTTTACTATAAGTATTTCATACTCACGGTTAAGATGCTATTTCATTTTTATTAAAATTCCAACGTTTTAGTGCTACCCATTTTCCGCTCTACGCGCATTTACTCCTTCCTTGCGTAACGATTTAGTCATTTCTTTGCTTAATCAAGTGTGGCACCTTATTTTAAAGACCCCCACGATAGTATAAAACTTAGGGTGTTACATTATTGGTATCAGAGCAAAGTCGATCCTAGGAGATATGACTAATGAAGCCTCTTCCTATGGTTATCCATAAAAAGGAAATGTCCAGCAGTTCCCCCACCCTCTGCCGATGCACCCCAACGTCAAGGACGAGTCTTTGCCCTCAGCAGGTCTGTCAGAGGGTGTGCATCCTCATTTCAGGTAGATCATACCTTGCTAACCTAGTGTGCCTCCTTTTAGTAGGATTAGACATCATCCTAGGAATGGACTGGCTCAACGAAAACCGAGTCTTGTTAGATTGTTTTGAGAGAAAAGTCATCTTCCCTTCTCAATCCATACGAGACACACGAGACCTTCCAAGATCCTCCGAAGACACCAGTACGAGGCAAGAATATGCCTTGCTAAATTCGGTAAAAGAAGACTCCCATCAGGAGTTCTGTGAGATACCAGTAGTACACGACTTTTCAGATGTCTTTCCCGAAGATATACCCTCGTTTCCCCCAACCCGAGAGGTTGAGTTCTCCATAGAATTGATACCTGGGACAGGGCCAATCTCCAGAGCCCCTTACCGAATGGCTCCAGTGGAGCTCACTGAACTGAAGAACCAACTAAGAGGAGCTGCTGCAAAAAGGATGCATCAGACCAAGCGTCTCTCCCTGGGGAGCTCCAGTATTGTTTGTGAAGAAAAAGGACGGCAGCATGCGTCTCTGCGTGGACTATAGGCAACTCAACAAAATCACGGTGAAGAACAAGTATCCCCTCCCAAGAATAGATGACTTAATGGACCAACTACAAGGTGCAACAGTGTTCTCAAAAACCGACCTGAGATCAGAGTATCATCAAATAAGGGTAAGAGAGGAAGACATTCCAAAGACAGCATTTTGAACGAGATACGGACACTACGAGTTCACAGTAATGTCTTTTGGGTTGATCAATGCCCCCGCCATCTTTATGGACTACATGAATAGAATTTTTTGACCTTACCTCGACAGTTTCGTGATGGTATTCATAGATGATATTTTGATTTTCTCCAAGACAGAAGAAGAACACAGGGAGCACTTGCGTGTAATACTGGGAACCCTTCGAGAGAAAAAGTTGTACGCAAAACTATCCAAGTATAAGTTTTGGATGAAGGAGGTACAATTTCTTGGACACATGGTTTCCAGCGACGGAATATCAGTGGATCCCAGTAAGATAGACTCGGTACTAAACTGGGAAAGACCGACGTCAGTCACAGAAATAAGGAGTTTTTTTAGGATTGGCGGGCTACTATAGAAGGTTCATAAGAGGGTTTTCTCAACTAGCCCTGCCGTTAACCCGTTTAACCAGGAAGGATACCCCGTTTGCTTGGACGCCAGACTGCGAAAGAAGCTTCCAAGAGTTAAAGTGTCGCTTGACATCCGCCCCAGTACTAGCCTTACCTAACCCCGACATGGCCTTCGAAGTTTACTGCGACGCCTCAGGACAAGGATTGGGTTGCGTACTAATGCAATACAAAAAGGTAGTGGCGTATGCGTCAAGACAACTGAAGACCCACGAAGCCAACTATCCAACTCACGACCTCGAACTAGCCGCGATAGTATTTGCGCTGAAGACATGGAGGCATCATTTGTACGGAGTTAGGGTTTCAAGTATTCTCCGATCATAAGAGCTTAAAGTACCTGTTCGACCAGAAGGAACTCAACATGCGACAAAGGAGGTGGATGGAGTTTCTTAAAGATTATGACTTTGTTCTAAATTACCACCCAGGAAAGGCTAACTTGGTGGCTGACGCTCTGAGTCGGAAGGTACTCAAGGCATCATGGCTGATGATAAAAGAGGCAGAGTTGATAAGGAATTTCAGAGACATGAACTTACAAGTCACCCTCGCTCCAAAAGGCATACGTCTGAACCACCTAACAGTGGCAAGTCAATTCAAAGAACAAATAACTAAGGCATAGAGTTTCGACCCCAACTTTCAAGAAACCCTGCGCTTTGTCAAAGAAGGAAGATTGAAGGGCTTCACCGAAGGAGAGGACAAGGTATGGAGATACCAAGGTTGAATCTGTGTCCCAAGGGAAGGAGACCTTCAAAGCAAGATTGCGGAAGAAGCCCACAAAGGAGATTTTACCATTCATCCTGGCATGACGAAGATGTACCATGATTTGAAGAAGATGTTCTGGTGGCCAGGGATGAAAAAGGATTTAGCCACGATCGTGAATAAATGCCTGGTTTGTCAGAAGGTAAAAATCGAACATCAGAAACCATCAGGGGTATTGCAACCCCTTGGCATCCCGAAGTGGAAATGGGAAGACATATCGATGGATTTCGTCATGGGACTACCCCGTACTCAAGCAGGGCGTGACGCTATATGGGTCATCGTGGACCGGCTTACAAAGACTGCCCATTTTCTACCAGTTAAGGCGACCGACTCATTGGAAAGACTAGCCACGCTATATATCAGAGAGATCGTGAGGTTACATGGGGTACCAACGACCATAGTCTCGGATAGAGACCCAAGATTCACCTCGAGGTTTTGGAACGCATTGCAGAAGGCATGCGGGACGAAATTGTGCCTAAGCACGTCATACCACCCCGCAAACAGATGGACAAACGGAAAGGACCATCCAGACGTTGGAAGACATGTTACGAGCTTGTGTCCTAGACAGACCAGGAAAGTGGGAGAGTCACCTACCACTGATCGAGTTTTCTTATAACAACAGTTACCATGGTAGCATTGGGATAGCACCATATGAGGCACTGTACGGGCAAAGATGCCAATCTCCTTTATGCTGGTACGGACCAGAAGAGAAAGGCTACTTAGGACCGGAGTTAGTAAGACCGACCACGGAAGATATCGAGAGGATAAGAGAAAGAATGCGCACCGCCCAAAGTCGACAAAAGAGTTATGCAGGTCAACGAAGGAAACCCCTCGAATTTCAGGAAGGCGATCACGTATTCCTAAAAATCACCCCACCACCGGGGTAGGGAGGGCTCTTAAGGTACAAAAACTAAGCCCCCGGTACCTGGGTCCATTCCAAATCCTCCGGCGTATAGGAAAGTCGGCATACCATCTTGCCCTACCACCAAATCTATCAAGACTACATGACGTGTTCCATGTGTTCCAACTCCGAAAATACCAGCACGATCCAAGCCATGTGTTGCAGCAAGAGGATGTAACACTCAAGGACGACCTGACTTTTGAACTACCAGCCATAGAGATTGTAGACAGAAGTACGAAGCAACTAAGGAGCAAGACGATACGACTGGTAAAGGTGGCATGGGGTAGCGGCAATTCCAGAGACTACACATGGAAAAAAGAGGCAGACATGAGACAGAAGCTCCCGGCCTTATTTACAGGTAACAATCGTGGTGAGAATCTCCTTTTCTCCCCAACAGTAAGGAAATTTCAGTAGGACCCCTAAGTTAGTTAAACGACCCTTATCGACCAAGTTCAGACATGGAATTTGGGGACAAATTCTTTTCTTATGGGGGTGATAATGTAACAACCGCCCCTTCTAGAAACAAAATTAAATTTAAAGTTTGAAAATCAGTTAGGAGATAAGTTTAGAATTTTGAAATTTTGGATAGGAACCTGGTAACCACCCTCAGTTTGAAATTTAAAATATCCCAACCACCCCATTCCCAAATGTATATAAATAGGGGAGCACCCATAGGTAGAAAATCACTTCTCTCAAACACTTATCCTCTCCCTTCTCTCTCTACAAAGAAATAACATTCTGTGGGCAAACACAAGAGGCAAGCTCAAAGAAGCGTTAGAAAAGAAGGTAGGGAATTATGCCTTTCTTACTTATGTCGGCATGTAGTATGTTTTATTTTGTTTTCTTCCATCCATGCATGGCTATCACCTTTCATGTATTTTATGACGTGAATTATTCTTTGCATCTACATTGAGCATGATTATCTATTTTGTCAATTATACCCTCTTGAAATCCATTAATATGTATCCCATATCTTTTCTATGTGCATTTACATGACCCTTTAATCATTATTCTTTTTATGTTAAGAGTACATGTCCCTTTATAACATTTTATTAAATTATTTAACATTCCCTAATTTTACTATGTGCCCTTACATGACCTTTGATAACGTTACCTTATTATTATTCCTTTTATGTTAAGAGTACATGCCCCTTTATAACATTTTATTAAATTATTTAACATTCCCTAATTTTACTATGTGTCCTTACGTGACCTTTGATACCATTACCTTATTATTATTCCTTTTATGTTGAGAGTACATGCCCCTTTATAACGTTTTATTAAATTATTTAACATTCCCTAATTTTACTATGTGCCCTTATATGACCTTTGATACCGTTACCTTATTATTATTCCTTTTATGTTGAGAGTACATGCCCCTTTATAACATTTTATTAAATTAGTTAACATTCCCTAATTTTACTATGTGCCCTTACATGACCTTTGCTACCGTTACATTATTATTATTCCTTTAATATCGAGAGTACATGCTCCTTTTTATATCTTGTTCAAGGAACCCTATTTTATTATATGCAACTAAATGACCCCTTATATCATTATTGCTCCTTTATTTTAAAGATCAAGGGTACATACTTTTTAATATCTAATCCAAGTATTTCAAACATTCACTTTCTTACTATATGCACTTAGATTATACTTTTCACATTATATCATTAATATCCTCTTAGGGTCAAAAGTATATGTTTTCTTATAATTGTTTTATTCAGCTAATTAATATCCTATTTTTTTATAATGTACATCTATTTTATACCCCTCTAGGGACGAGAGTACCTACTTTCGTATAAAATCTTATTCAAACATGCTTATTTTATCATGATATATGCCTCTCCTCTCGCATGGTTCATTCTTGTATATGCCTAAATAACCGTACTTGTTAAAGAACTGAGGGAATGATCCTTCGGTAAGGGAAGGTGACCCCCAAAGACAAGATAATCGAGATGATCCTTCGGTAAGGGAAGGTGATCGAAAAACGTTTGGGATAAGAACCTTCGGTAAGGGAAGGGAACTATCCCATCAATTTTATATAATAAGATATCTTTTTATATGACTCCATTCTTGTGTATGTCTAAATAACCTTGATTGTAAATTAAACTGAGGGAATGATCCTTCGGTAAGGGAAGGTGACCCCCAAAGACAAGATATCGATATGATCCTTCGGTAAGGGAAGGTGATCGATCGAGATGATCCTTCGGTAAGGGAAGGTGATCGCCAAAACGTTTGGGATAAGAACCTTCGGTAAGGGAAGGGGACTCCCACTTATACCGGTTTGAGCTCAATACCCTCCATATAAGTTATAAATTAAGAAAGAAAGAAGGCACGAATGAAAGCTTGAGTTCTATATTTTCCTTAGATTTAATTATGATTATGTTGATGTTATCCTTCTATTTTCCTATATGTTTCCCCTTTCTTTTACACACATGTTTTACAAAAAAAAAAGATGCATATTACATGCCCTGTTATACGCTTGTTTTTAAAATCCCGCACGTGGGCTGGAGATGGATATGGAGGTGTTACATAGCACTCCTACTGAGACGTTAGGTTCTCACTCCCTTTCTTTTCCCATACTATCTCCAGAGGAACATGGCACAGCGGATAGAGACGACGCAGTGCCTCCTCGAGGGTAACTTCTGAGTATGACCCCTCGAAGCACGCGTGGGTAGTTGCGACCACTACTACCGTGCTTCAAACTATCTACTTAGGTCGAGAACTCGTGGAAGAAGAACCCCAGCTGCCCGTCATAACCTTCCTAGATAGGGACGCTTCAACATCTAGGAAGCGGTCATCCAAGGTGGTACACCTTGAGTCCGACCCCGAGACCGAAGAAGAGAAATCTGACAACCCTGGCCAGAAGGAAGACACCATGGAGGAGGACCCAGAGGAGAAGTTGAACCATTGTGGAAGCCCAAAGGTGGAATACGTGCCCTACTCCCCCATTTCGGCACCCCGTCGAGTTTTGGTTCATCCCACACAACGGAACCGGGTCTTCACTGCGCGAAAGGGTGTTGGAGGGAGACCCCTGGTACCTCGATTCATAAATAACTGAAGAGTCCTGATCAAGGATGGGATAGGATGCAAGTATGGGAGCCTCTTCGACGAGATTAGTTTAGGACGTATTAGTTTCCTTTCTTGTTTTAGTTTACTATAAGTATTTCATACTCACGGTTAAGATGCTATTTCATTTTTATTAAAATTCCAACGTTTTAGTGCTACCCATTTTCCGCTCTACGCGCATTTACTCCTTCCTTGCGTAACGATTTAGTCATTTCTTTGCTTAATCAAGTGTGGCACCTTATTTTAAAGACCCCCACGATAGTATAAAACTTAGGGTGTTACATTACTTCTTATACCCCGCATCTCCACCATACCATCTGTAACAGCCCAGACCACCCGCTAGCACAATATTATCCGCTTTGGCACACAAGGCCTCACGGTTTTGCCTTTGACGATAGGGATGATCGGGGAACGAAGCATGCCTTATAAGGGTGTGGATACCTCTCCCTAGCATGACGCGTTTTGACGAGTGAGTGTGGGGGGTTTTGGCTAGCATCCCTATCGTCAAAGGCAAAACCGTGAGGCCTTGTGTGCCAAAGCGGACAATATCGTGCTAGCGGGTGGTCTGGGCTGTTACAGATGGTATCAGAGCCAGAACCCGGATCGATGTGCCAGCGAGGGCGCTGGGCTCCCTTAGGGGGTGGACTGTAAGGCCCACATCGGTTGGGGAGGGGAACGAAGCATGCCTTATAAGGGTGTGGATACCTCTCCCTAGCATGACGCGTTTTGACGAGTGAGTGTGGGGGGTTTTGGCTAGCATCCCTATCGTCAAAGGCAAAACCGTGAGGCCTTGTGTGCCAAAGCGGACAATATCGTACTAGCGGGTGGTCTGGGCTGTTACAAATCCGATTTCATTCGACCCTATGCGCACTACTAATTTTTCATAGGATATATAATTTGGATATATTTTTCATTGGGTATATAATTGAGTAAAAATATGGGTGGATGAGAAGAGGAGTAATTGGGAGGTCATTTTGAATTAGTTTTAAAAAATTTTGACAAAAATTGGAGACCCGTTGGAGGTGTCTCCTTCACAAGGATGGTTATTATTGTTATGATTGTTTTTTTTTTTCGGTAATTTATTGTTATGATTGTTATTCTTTTTCTTCTTCTTCTGCTTCTTTAGGTCCATATTAGTTTTTGTTGGTATATAACATTGTTATCATATCTTATGGATCACAAAATATTCGGACCAAACCAAATAACAAAGCCCAAATAACATGTACCAAAAAAATTGTAGCTAATTAGTAATTACACATTTTTTCTCTACACTATCGACTAAAGACCAATCTTTGGACCTCATTGTAAGTACCAAAATGATTCCAATTCCTCTCAAATGAATTGTTGATAGTCCAACTATGCGATACTCCATCATTTTTGAGTAGAAACGGTGGCTCTTTTGGTCTTACCTTGTGCATATCGTGTTAGCATAACATAGTTATTAGCTAATTGCTTGTTATTTTCATGTACTAAAAGTTAAATGTCTCTTCATAATTTAGCTCAACAATATCATATTTAAAGAAAAAAAATTAGACTTTACACCTTTAACTCAGTTTTATATGAATCGTATATATCTTTTAAAAAATATGTACATATTATATATGTGATTTCTTAATATTTTTAGAGATTAATATTTAAAGTGGTCTTTAAACACACATAATTTAATTTAATTTTTTAAAGATTTAATGTTTAATTTTTCTCTAATTAAAGATATATTTAAATATTAACAAAGTTAAACTTTCTGTTAACTTTTACTGACCTGTAGTATAAGATAAAAATCATCACTTTTACATTTTTGTGATATATGATATTTAAGGATTAGACAATAAAATTAATCACTTAATCTAATCTAATTCTCATGTATATTTTTCAAAAATTAAATAAAAATTTGGATAAAACACATATATAAACCAAACCAATATCAATATTATATAAATTATCTAAATAGAAAAATGTTACATGAATATCTCAAACTATACTTTTATATAAATCGATTTAAATGAATTCAAATTATATAATATAGTAGTAAATCGAAATACGTTGATTTCAATTACATGGTAATATTGTTTGAAGTGTAAATTGAATTGGTTAAATTCGAATTATACACTATAGTACTAAATCGAATCAGTTTTATTCGAATTAGTATGAAATAGTGTAAATCGAATCAGCTTGATTCGATTATTACTTCTATCAGATTATTGACATTTACTACTTTAAAGTTAATTATTTATTTATTCTATATTAATTTTAAAATATAAATGTCAATAAGGAAGTGCCTCATTTAGATTTAAATAAAATATCAAAAAAATCAAAACGAATAAGAATAGAAATCCAACTTTTGTGTTTTAGTTCAAATTTCAGAAAATCTACATTTTTATAAACTTATGAATTTAAAACCGAATATTAAACGATTTCTAAAAATTCATTAAAATTATCCTTTGACTTATTAGCATAAAAAAAACTATTACCGGGACTTTTGATATTAAAAAAAAAATTAATATAAAATATAGCCCTCCAAGATAGCATAGGAGTTAAAACTTGAAATTTTTTTTGAGAGCCAAAAGTAACAACTAGTTATACATTATAAAATGACCAACTATATTTATACAATATGTAATTTGACCAATTATATTTATACTGTATTTTATTTATTTCTCAAATTACATATTGTATAAATATAATTGGTCATTTTATAATTTATAACTATTTGTTACTTCTGACTCCGAAAAAAATTCAAGTTTTAACTCCTATGCTATCTTAGAGGGCTATACTTTATATTAACTTTTTCAATATCAAAAGTCCCGATAATGATTTTTTATATGCTAATAAGTCAAAGGATAATTTTTAATGAATTTTTAGAAATCGTTTAATGTTTCGTTTAAATTCACAAGTTTATAAAAATGTAGATTTTCTAAAATTTGAACTAAAATACACAAGTTGGATTTCTATTATTTGTTTTAATTTTTTTGATATTTTATTTGAATCCAAATGGGGTACTTCTTTATTGACATTTATGTCAATAATCTGATACAAGTAGTAAATCGAATCAAGTTGATTCGATTTATACTATTCCATACTAATTCGAATTACACTAATTCGATTTAGTACTATAGTGTATAATTCAAATTTAACCAATTCGATTTATACTTCAAACATTGTTCCATGTAATTTAAATTAAAGTGTTTTGATTTACTATTATATTGTATAATTTGAATTAATTTAATTTGATTTATATAAAAATATGGTTTGAGATATTCATTTAACATTTTTTTATTTGAGTGATTTATGTAATATTAGTATTGATTTGGTTTATATAAGTGTTTTACTCTAAAAATATTAAATTTTTAAAAGAAAGAAAAAACAAATTAAAGTGTATATATTCTTTCAAGATCAAAATCAACATACATTATTCTTATTATAAACTATGCAAAAATTGACCCTTATTAAATAAGGGAGAATAATATCGTTACTAAAATTAATAGATAAAGTACATATACACTATAATTCAGGAGGAGTAATAAATTACAAAATTTTTTATGAATACCAATAATAATGCAAGTATTCTGGTCCTGCTCGAAAAATTATGTCATGGACAACATAGTTGACAACATGGACACATTATCACTCTCAATATATCTTTATTTAATTATGTTGATCTACAATTAGTATCTATTAAATGCTCATAATTTTGATAATTTGATCGGTTGCTTAAATTTTAAATATGACAGAAATTTTATTTAACACAATTTTATTTCAAACTCTAGAATCTATACACAGTTTTTCACAGTAATAAAACATTGATAGGGAGAATCCGCTAATTACCCATGTGAAAGTCTTATTAAATTTTTTGGTTAAAAAAATCTTTAATATCTGCAAATATAAGAAAAATATTATTAAAATTTTTTTTATACATATTATGAATTTCACTTAAAATACTTTATATACACCAAACTATATATTAATTAGGGACGGACCTACATTTAATAAAGAGGAAACATTTGCCTCTATGTCTCTGTTGAGCCTAATGTATCCAAGCAAAATAAGTTAAGATCAGTAGTTAAAGAAGTGAGAAAGCAAATATGTTTGGCAGGACCTTTAATTATGGTGAATCTTCTTAATTTTGCCATTGAGCTTATTTCCATAATGTTTGTGGGTCATGTCAGCGAGTTGGCTCTCTTCGGCGTTTCCATGGCCACCTCCTTTTCTTTTGTCACTGGCATTGGTTTAATGGTCAATTCTTTTTATATTTCTTAACACTCTTTTTACGGTTTCACTAATCAGATTTTTCTCTTTTTTTTTCCTTTATAATTTGAATTTATTAAAAAATATCAAATAAATATAATCCGAACTGAGCTATCCCTATATTTTATTCGGTGTTAGTTATGAAAATATTTCAACACCAATTTGATTACTCCCCTCCATGGCATGAAAACTAGAAGCGATTACTAATTCATTGCTAACTGTTTCTATTGAATCGACTAACCTTGTGTTCAACTCCTTGTTGGTTTCATATAATGATGGGAATGGCAAGTGCTTTGGATACCTTTTGTGGCCAATCATATGGAGCAGAACATCATGGCATGTTAGGTATACACATTCAGAAAGCCATGCTTAATAAAATTTCTTAATGGTCACGTTAAAATATTTTAATTTTAATACAAAAATTTTTTAATTTTGTTATTGAAATTTTTTAAGATTCTGAATTTGATGACTGTTTTTATACTTAATAGTTGAATTTTTAATTAATAAAATTTAATTAATTCTTTCTTAAAATAATTAAATTGTCATTTATTTCATTTTGGTTTGTTTATTTCTTTGAAAAAAATTACATAAAATTAAAATTGCTGAAACTGAAAATTAATGTATTATGTTTAAATATATGCTAACGCTCTTTTTAATTAGTGTTTTTTTTGTTGTAATTATCAGTATAAAAATAATTGAAATCAAATTAGTAAGAGAAAATTTGCCAATAATAGTAATGCTTTATTTTTTTATTTATCTTTTTTTTAATTTTATTTATCACAACTCTTTCACTTTATTAGTATTCTTAAAAACTAATTTTCTTTTTTATTATGCAATTTCAATTTAAATATTATGATTTCATTTCAATATTATATTTAAAATAGACTATTATTGATATTTATACTTTTATAGGCACTAAAACAAATAAAACTCTCAAACTTTAAATTCCGCACAAAAAATACAACAAAATACTAAATAAAAATATTTCTACAAATATAATTGAGTCAAAAGAATAAAAATTTTTAAATATTATAAAATTCAATAATTATAGAAAATTTTTTTATTTAACAATAATAAAAAAATCCAAAAGAAATTCAAATTTTAAAACACAATATGTATATATAATTTTAATTTAATTCGAGTCTCAATCCTATCTTTGATAAAAAAAAAGTAGATTTTGAAAAAAAAAATTTTAAACAGGGAATTAACCTAATGTCATCCTTAGCCACCATTTTTTATGCTTCTATAAAACTCAACTAAATATAAACCTAATCTATTGTGTTACAACAGACTCTTCATAAGTTTTATCATCTGAGAGTAACTTGTTCTTCTTTATAAACTTCTTCATTCCACAACTTATGTAAGAATATATAAATTAGTCCATGGAGGGAGAATACAAGAATAATACCGGTGTCTCTGTTGAACCTAGTGTATCCAAGCAAAATAAGTTAAGATCAGTGGTTAAAGAAGTGAGAAAGCAAATATGTCTGGCAGGACCTTTAATTATGGTGAATCTTCTTAATTTCGCCATTGAGCTTATTTCCATAATGTTTGTGGGTTATGTCAGCGAGTTGGCTCTCTCTGCCGTTTCCATGGCCACCTCCTTTTCTTCTGTCACTGGCATTGGTTTAGTGATCAGTTCCTTTTATATCTTTTAACACTCTTTTTACGGTTTCACTAATCAGATTTTTCTCCTCTTCTTTTTCTTTGTAATTTGAATTTATTAAAAAATATCAAATAAATATAATCCGAACCGAACCATCCCAATATTTTGTTCGGTGTTAGTTAAGAAAATATTTCAACACCAAACCCAATTACTCCCCTAGAACCGATTACTAATTATTGTCAACTGTTTCTATTGAATCGACTAACCTTGTGTTTAACTCCTTGTTGGTTTCATACAATGACAGATGGGAATGGCAAGTGCCTTGGATACCTTTTGTGGCCAATCATATGGAACAGGATAGCATGACATGTTAGGTGTACATATTTAAAAAGCCATGCTTAATAAAATTTCTTAATAGTGACGCTAAAATATTTTAATTTTAATACAAAAATTTCTTAATTTTGCTTTTGAAATTTTTTAAGATTCTGAATTTGATGACCGTTTTTATACTTAATAGTTAAATTTTTAATTAATAAAATTTAATTAATGCTTTCTTAAAATAATTGAATTGTCATTTATTTTATTTTGTTTTGTTTATTTTTTTGAAAGATATTACATAAAATTAAAATTGCTGGGACTAAAAATTAATGCATTATGTTTAAATATATGTTAACGTGCTTCTTAATTCGTTTTTTTTTTTTTTGGTAATTATTAGTGTAAAAATAATTGAAATCAAATTAGTAAGAGAAAATTTGTCAATAATAATAATAATGCTTTACTTTCTCTATTTATCTTTTTTTTTTTAATTTTATTTGTCACAACTCTTTCACTTTATTAGTATTCTTAAAAACTAATTTTCTTTTTTATTATGCAATTTCAATCTAAATATTGTGATTTCATTTCAATATTATATTTAAAATAGACTATTATTGATATTTATACTTTTTATACTTTCATAGGCACTAAAACACATAAAATTCTTGAACTTTAAATTCCGCACAAAAAATTCAACAAAATACTAAATAAAAATATTTCTACAAATATAATTGGGTCAAAGGAATAAAATTTTTTAAATATTATAAAATTCACTAATTACAGAAAATTTTTTATTTAACAATAATAAAAAAAATCAAATGAAATTCAAATTTTAAAACACCATATGTATATATAATTTTAATTTAATTCGAGTCTCAATCCTATCTTTGATAAAAAAAAAAAAAGAGAGAGAGTAGATTTTGAAAAAAAATTATTTCAAACAGGGGATTAATCTAATGTTATCCTTAGCCACCATTTTTTATGCCTCCATAAAACTCAACTAAATATAAATCTAATCTACTGTGTTACAACACACTCTTCATAAGTTCTATCATCTGAGACTAACTTGTTCTTTCTTATAAACTTCTTCATTCAACAACTTATGTAAGAATATATAAATTAGTCCATGGAGAGAGAATACAAGAATAATATCGGTATCTCTGTTGAGCCTAATGTATCCAAGCAAAATAAGTTAAGATCAGTGGTTAAAGAAGTGAGAAAGCAAATATGTCTGGTAGGATTTATGGTGAATCTTCTTAATTTTGCCATTGAGCTTATTTCCATAATGTTTGTGGGTCATGTCAGCGAGTTGGCTCTCTCCGACGTTTTCATGGCCACCTTTTTTTCTTCTATCACTAGCATTGATTTAGTAGTCAGTTCCTTTTATATCTCTTAACATTCTTTTTATGGTTTCACTAATCGGATTTTTCTCCACTTCTTTTCCTTTATAATTTGAATTTATTAAAAAATATCAAATAAATATAATCCGAACTGAACCATCCCAATATTTTGTTCGGTGTTAGTTATGAAAATATTTCAACACCAAACCCGATTACTCCCCTCCATGGCAAGGAAACTAGAAGCGATTACTAATTCATTGCCAACTGTTTCTATTGAATTGACTAACATTGTGTTCAACTCTTTGTTGGTTTCATATAATGACAGATGGGAATGGCAAGTGGCTTGGATACTTTTTATGGCCAATCGTATGGAGTAGGACAGCATGGCATGTTAGGCGTACACGTTCAGAAAGTCATGCTTAATAAAATTTCTTAATTTTGCTATTGAAATTTTTTATGATTCTGAATTTAATAACCATTTTTATACTTAATAGTTAAATTTTTAATTAATAAAATTTAATTAATGCTTTCTTAAAATAATTGAATTGTCAATTATTTCATTTGGGGTTGTTTATTTCTTTGAAAAAAAATTACATAAAATAAAAATTGCTGAGACTGAAAATTAATGTATCATGTTTAAGTATATGCTAATGTACTTCTTAATTCGTTTTTTTTGTAATTATCAGTGTAAAAACAATTGAAATCAAATTAGTAAGAGAAAATTTGTCAATAATGGTAATACTTTATTCTTTTTATTTATTTTTTTTAAGTTTATTTTACACAACTCTTTCATTTTATTTGTATTCTTAAAAACTAATTTTCTTTTTTATTATGCAATTTCAATCTAAAAATTGTGATTTCATTTCAATATTATATTTAAAACAGACTATTATTGATATTTATACTTTTATGGGCACTAAAACACATAAAACCCTCGAACTTTAAATTCCATACAAAAAATTCAACAAAATACTAAATAAAAATATTTCTACAAATATAATTGGGTCAAAAGAATAAATTTTTTAAATATTATAAAATTCAATAATTACAGAAACTTTTTTATTTAACAATAATAAAAAAACATCCAAATGAAATTGAAATTTTAAAACACAATATGTATATATAATTTTAATTTAATTCGAGTCTCAATCCTATCTTTGATAAAAAAAAAAAAAAAAGAGTAGATTTTGAAAAAAATTATTTTAAATAGGGAATTAACCTAATGTCATTCTTAGCCACTATTTTTTATGCCTCCATAAAACTCAACTAAATATAAACCTAATCTATTGTGTTACAACACACTCTTCATAAGTTCTATCATCTGAGACTAACTTGTTCTTCCTTATAAATTTCTTAATTTCACAACTTATGCAAAAATATATAAATTATTCCATGGAGGGAGAATACAAGAATAATACCCATTTCTCTATTGAGCCTAATGTATCCAAGCAAAATAAATTAAGATCTGTCGTTAAAGAAGTGAGAAAGCAAATATGTCTGGCAGAATCTTTAATCATGGTGAATCTTCTTAATTTCGCCATTGAGCTTATTTCCATAATGTTTGTGGGTCATGTCAACGAGTTAGTTCTCTCTGGAGTTTTCATGGCCAACTCCTTTTCTTCTGTCACTGGCATTGGTTTAGTGGCCAGTTCCTTTTATATCTCTTAACACTCTTTTTACGGTTTCACTAATCGAATTTTTCTCCTCTTCTTTTCCTTTATAATTTGAATTTATTAAAAAATATCAAATAAATATAATTCAAACTGAACCATCCCAATAATTTGTTTGGTGATGGTCATGAAAATATTTCAACACCAAACCCGATTACTCCCCTCCATGACATGGAAACTACAAGCGATTACTAATTCATTGCCAACTGTTTCTATTGAATCGACTAATCTTGTGTTCAACTTCTTGTTGGTTTCATATAATGATAGATGAGAATGGCAGGTGTCTTGGATACCTTTTATGACCAATCATATGGAGTAGGACAGTATGGCATGCTTAATAAAATTTCTTAATGGTGACGCTAAAATATTTTAATTTTAATACAAAAATTTTTTAATTTTGCTATTGAAATTTTTTAAGATTCTGAATTTGATGAGCATTTTTATACTTAATAGTTGAATTTTTAATTAATAAAATTTAATTAATACTTTCTTAAAATAATTGAATTGTCATTTATTTTATTTTGTTTTGTTTATTTCTTTTAAAGAAAATTACATAAAATTAAAATTGCTGTGACTGAAAATTAATGTATTATGTTTAAATATATGCTAACGTGCTTCTTAATTCGTTTTTTTTTGTAATTATCAATGTAAAAATAATTGAAATCAAATTAGTAAGAAAAAATTTACCAATAATAGTAATACTTTATTTGTTTTCTATTTATCTTTTTTTTTTTAATTTTATTTGTCACAACTCTTTCACTTTATTAGTATTCTTAAAAACTAATTTTCTTTTTTATTATGCAATTTCAATCTAAATATTGTAATTATATTTTAATATTATATTTAAAATAGACTATTATTGATATTTATACTTTTATAGACACTAAAACACATAAAACTCTCGAACTTTAAATTCTGCACAAAAAATTCAACAAAATACTAAATAAAAATATTTCTACAAATATAATTGGGTCAAAAGAATAAAATTTTTTAAATATTATAAAATTTAATAATTACAGAAACCTTTTTATTTAACAATAATAAAAAAAATCCAAATGAAATTCAAATTTTAAAACACAATATGTATATATAATTTTAATTTAATTCGAGTCTCAATCCTATCTTTTGATAAAAAAAAAGAGAAGAAGAAGAGAGTAGATTTTGAAAAAAATTTATTTCAAACAGGGGATTAACCTAATGTCATCCTTAGCTACTATTTTTTATGCCTCCATAAAACTCAACTAAATATAAACTTAATCTCTTGTGTTACAACACACTCTTCATAAGCTCTATCATCTGAGACTAACTTGTTCTTCTTTATAAATTTCTTAATTCCACAATCTATGTAAGAATATATAAATTAGTCCATGGTGGGAGAATACAAGACTAATACCCGTGTCTCTCTTGAGCCTAATGTATCCAAGAAAAATAAGTTAAGATCAGTGGTTAAAGAAGTGAGAAAGCAAATATGTCTGGCAGTACCTTTAATTATGGTGAATCTTCTTAATTTCGCCATTGAGCTGTTTGTGAATCATGTCAGTGAGTTGGCTCTCTCCGGCATTTCCATGGCCACCTCCTTTTCTTCTGTCACTGGCATTGGTTTAGTAGTCAGTTCCTTTTATATCTGTTAACACTCTTTTTACGGTTTCACTAATCAGATTTTTCTCCTCTTCTTTTTCTTTATATTTTGAATTTATTAAAAAATATCAAATAAATGTAATCCGAATTGAACCATCTTAATATTTTGTTCGGTGTTAGTTATGAAAATATTTCAACACCAAATCCGATTACTCTCTTCCATGGCATAGAAACTAGAAGCGATTACTAATTCATTGCCAACTGTTTCTATTGAATCGACTAACCTTGTGTTCAACTCTTTGTTGGACGGGCTGCAGGGTGTTGTTTTAGGAATTGTCAGACGATGCAGTTGGCAAAAAATGAGTACTTTTATTAACTTAGGGTCATATTATGTAGTTAGAGTTTCGTTAGCTATTGTGTTAATTTTCGCCTTACATCTGTTAGCTATTGTGTTAGCTTTCGCCTTACATCTTGAAGTAAAGGTATGTAAATACCAAATTGAAATCTATTGTTTTTATTTGTGAACGGTCTTAATTATTTTAGATTGAGATATGTCCGATACACAAAAAGGTAAATTAATTATATTATATAGTGTATTTTAATAAGTATTATATTATTTAAAAATTAATTAAATAATATATAAATTAATGTTAAATTTAAATTATTTTATATTAAAAATATTTTATAGAATATTTATTTAATAATTTGTATATAATTTTTTATAATTATTCAATTAAAATATAATATAAATTAAAATATAATTTATTATTTAAAAAATTTGAATATCTATTTTTAAAAAAAAACATAGACTTTTTATATTAGAATTATGCAAAATTATATCTTCATTTGTTGCTTTTATTTTTATATTTATTTTAGTTGTCATAGTTTGTCTTTTCATATGGTGTTTTTTGAGTTGTAAACAATTAAAAAATATTTTAAAAATAAATGAGAATAAAAATACCAAAAGTATAAATTAGTTTTATAATTATGATAGATTTGAATATATAACACCCTAACTATCAAAAGTCACACTTCCGGCTGCGCCACTCTGATAGCTTGGGTATTACAACGACTCTTGAAATATTTAGTACTATATGAGCCTGTTTAAAATTTTCCCGAATATTCGAAACATACATCCATAGGTTACAATACTTACAAATAATTCATATACATACATATATATACACATCATATCAATATAAAAACTTCACACATCAAAACTCTTATCCCTCTTGCAAAATGCGCTAGAAATAAAGGCGAGGGAAAAAATAAATAAAAACTAAGATCATACAAAATAATGTCGAATAAACAGAAAACGAATATAACTCTTCTGAAGCTTCGTCGTCCATATCCTGAAAAGGGAAAAACCTGTAGGGGGTGAGAACCTAACCACACGGTCTCACCACGGAGTTTTAAAGTTGTCATAAAAAGATATTTAATAAGAAAACTGTTTTCAAATTCGGTGATTATCATGCCTTATGAATCTTTTAAAAACCAATAAGTAAACGTTCAAAACCTTTTCAAAGAAACAAAGTTTAATCTTTCAGAAATCTGAAACCTTTCCTTAAAAGAAAATCTCAATCAGAAACCAACCACACAATCAACAACACAATCATTAATTCAGCACCAAAGTTCATTCTCAAATGTAGCACATCAGGACAAACACAGGCAAGACAGACAAGGAAAGCACAAGTAGGTAGCAGTTACAACAAATAGTTCAAGTAGCAGTTAAGAACAGTTTAGCAATTAGACAAACCCAAACAAGTTCAAACCCAAACAGAGCATACAAATGCATATGATGCATGCCTGTCCTATGGCTGATGAGGCTCTTCTGTCGGTTATCCAGCCAACCCAACAAGTCTGAATTGTCCTTAGACTGTCCCCCGTCGCGCATCCCCATGAGTCTATGCATAGATTTTACATTCATACATCATTCAAATCACTCACTAGGGGCTATCCATACCCGGGAATTTATACGTGTCCGGTCACCCTTACGACGTAGAGTCAACAGAGTATCGAGATCCAACCTGGAACACGTGATGGCAAGCCACGGTTCTTTACCCAGAGAACTCGTATCTCAGATAAACGTGCGGAAGCCACATATGTTTATTCATAATCATTCGTCCATCATCATTTCCGCATTTCATTAACATTTCATACCAAACCAATCATCATTCAAGCCATAAGTCACTTTTTATTTCTCAAATCTCTTCAAACTCATAATTCAACTTTCCTCAAAATCAATTTCCTTTTCAAGTCTTAGTCGCTTAATATAACATTTTACAAAACTTCCAAGAGACTTTCAATCATAACCGTAAAACGGAACTTTCTTTGAGAAGACACAAGACTTTAGGGAAGAATAACCTGCCTCACTTCTCAAACTCTTTAGAAATCCTCGGAATCAGAATTACTCAAACTAAAATCATTTAAAATGGAGACTCAAAACCAAAACCAATGCATATAGGCCAAAAGTTCCGAACCAGTTTCAAAACCAACATTATTTAAGTCCAAAAAACCCAATTTCTTTTCATTCTTAAATCAGAAACTTTCCCAAAGGCTCGGATTTGTTTAGTTAAAATTTAAAGAATACTTCAAAAGTAATACGAAATTAAGTAATCAGAGCTCAATTTCCTTTAAAATCTGCTAAAACTCCTCCAAAGGTATTTCTTTGACCAAACCTCAAAACATAAGTCCCCTCATGTTTAACTCAAACTTAAAACATAAGCATTCCTTAAAAGATTAAACTTGAATCTCCTGTTTCTTAATAAATCAAGAACCAAACAACAGAACCTCTCAAATCCAGTCCTTTTCTAAATCATATCTTAAAACAAAATCTTAAATTTCATAAAATTTCGACAACATCTCCCCTAAAACTTGGACTTTGCCACCCGTTTCGGGTCCCAACCAAACCAGTATACAACCCCTTCCACGGGTTCAAAACCAAATCAGTTTAAAATCAGACTAATTTCGAAAATTCATATCCTTCTCATAATTCAAGAAATCAAATCCAAACTCAATCCATTTTCAATGAACCAAACTCGTTTTCCAAAATTGTAATGGAATATTTCAGCAACCAACCATATAACCAAATCAAACAACAATCCAATATAACCACAAATACGTTCATCACAAAACAGCTCAGCAATATATAAGGCTTATATAACAACAAAAGCACATTTATCACATTAATATCCATTTATAACAACTCCAAATCATAAAACTAAGTTCTTTGAAAAAGCCCCTACCTCGACACGTTCAAACCACAATCCAAATGCCTAAAGAAATTCCTTTCCTCTCGACCCGAAATCAATGCAACTGAAACCTCAGCTCTGCTCGCTTCCTCAAAAGCAGAACAGCCTCAAAAGTGACATGCGGCCCGGTTTCTAATTCCTAAAACATCAATATCGTGGAAACCTCAAAACACATATCAAAAAACCAAAGGCGAGGATCCCGGGGTAGAGACACTTACTGGAATAAAAGAACGACATGCCAACCACCCCAAACTTAACCGGCAGCAGCTCCGACAGCGGCCAGGGGCTTCAGTGGCTCAGCAACAACCTTAATTTTTGACATGCAAACCCATAAAGTTAACCCTACAACATCTATACATCAGAATCCTTAACCACAGGTAGCTAGAATAATTACAGAAGGAGCTTCAAGGCGCGGCAACTCACCGGAAAAAGAAGAATGACAGAAGTGGAGCAGCGGCTCCGATGGCGACCTCCGGCAGCGGCGATGGAGACAGCCTCACGGACGGCGGCGTGGTTTGGCGGTGGGCGGACCAGCGGCGACAGATTCGACGCGCGTCTCCTCTCTCCGTGGCTGAGCACCCTCGCGATTCTGTTTCCTCCCTCGCACATCCTTCTCTTGTGACAGAACAGTGGCGGTGACGGCATGGAGCACGGCACGGCGGTGGTGACAGAACCGGCCTTTCCTCTTTCGCGCATCTCTTCTTCGCGACGGCGCAGCTGGCGGCGGCAAGGACGAACAGCGGCGACGGGTTGACGGCGGCGCGAGCTTCTCCTTCTCTTCGCGGTTCTAGAGGCGGCCCGTGGACGAACCGGCAACCCGCGGCCTCCTCCTTCGCCGGCGCTCTCCCTCTCTCTCTTGGATCCACCCTCTTCTCTCGCAACCCTCACTCCATTTTCTTTCTTTTTCCTTCTTTCTGCTCTTTACTGTGTGTGTGGGTGAGTTGTGTGTGTGCACCGTGGGTGTGGGGTGAGTGGGGTGAGTGGGGTGAGGTTAGTGTATTGTTAGGGTTTGAGGTGGTGTGGGGTAGATTAGGAAATTTAAATAAAAATAGGGATAATAATATAATTTTATAAAATAAATAAAAATAAAATAATAATTGAAAACCAAATTAAATATAGAGTATTTATCTCAAAAATATCTTTTAAATATAATTTTTAAATTATTTTCATTCAAATACTAAATTAACAAAAATTGGAGATAAGTAATTTAATTCTTCTTTATTTATAAAGTAAGGTTAGAAATTTAAATATTTAAAAGTAAGATATATAAAATATTTATTATTTATTTATTTTATTTTATAAGAATTCTAAATAATAAATAAGAATTTACTCAATTGATGTATAAAAATCTCTAAAAATATGATTTTAAATAAATATAATAGACCATAAATATTTAATTAATAATTTTTTAAAATTAGGAGTCTTACAGAATATACCTATTAAAAAGATGTGTCAAATTTAAACTTATTTGGGTTTAAAAAAATGAACGAGAATAAAAATATTTAAATGTATTTAGTAAGAAAATACGACAAATTTAAATTTATTTGAAGAAATTTTTACTAATTAGTACGAGAGATTAAGAAAGAAAGAGTAACATAGTCTTATAGTATGCATAAAAAGATTAAATAATATAGTAGTAAAACTATTAATATGTTTAAGTTGTCAAATTTTAATATTAGTAACTAAAAACTTTTATAATTATTATTATAATACTTTTAATATATATTTATTGTATTTTATTAATATTTTATGTTTTAATTAAATAATTATAGTTAAGATTTTTTTTAATTTTTTCTTAAAAGATAATTAGTTAATTTTTAGGTAAGTAAAATTACTAATATAAAATTATTAAAAAAATATAATTTAAATATAATATAAAAAAATTTAAATATTAATTTTTATAAAATAAGAATAAATATTCTGCAGGAACTTTGGCTTGGAATTATATGTGTCCTTGTCGTTCAAGTACTTGGTCTGATAATCATAACTGTACGGATTGATTGGAAGAAAGAGGTGTCTACTCTTTTGTCTTTTTAGTTTTTCTTTCAAATTTTAGTTTTGCGTATTAATTACTGAAATGGTTAAATTTGTTTTTTTTTTTGTAGGCAAGGATAACTAGCGAAAGAGTTAATAATTTAGGACAGACAAATATTGAAAGATTTAATAATTCATTTATCTAAAAGTTTGAGTTTATAGTATGTTACTTGTTTTTTTAGTTTTTTCATGTAATTAATTTTGTGTAAGTGATAATTTTGAACATACATTTATTTATCTATTTATATAAAAATTGAGTTTATAGCATATTATTTTTTTTATTTATATAAGGCGAGATTCAAATTCTCGACATTTGTTTAAGTAAATTAGTGATCTAACTACTAGATTAATACAACTTGATTGCAATATAAAAATAATAAAATTCACATAAAAAATTTTTTTTATCATGTTAGTCAATTAAATTTAATATCTATTATTACTCAATTAAATTAAAAAATAACGGTTATATATAATTAACTTTTACATAAAATTATAATAATAACAATTTTTTAGTTACAAATACTCAAAATATATATTATTAGACCTACTTAATCATATTATTAATTTTTTTTAGAAAAGAGGGTTAATATGAATACCCCAAACAGAACAAACAAAACAAGACTAATCAGCTCTTCTTAGGTTTGGTTTGATAAAATTTTTTGAAAAGGTGGTTGTGTTTTTTAAAAACTCAAGTTTTTCATTTTATATTTGGTAAATAAAAAAGATCATATGCTTGTGTTTGCAGATTTTAAAAGATTAGGGTATTTTGAAAGTACCTAAGATAAAACTTTTTTAAAATTGGCTTGTACTTTTCAAAATTTAAAAGTCTAATATAACCTCATATGTTAACTAATTTTTAAATTTAATGCTTGCATTTATGTTTATTATAATATTTTTAAATTCTAAAAACTATTTTACCAAATGCAATTATTATTACTTGTGTTTATTAAAACTAGTTTTAATTTGATTTACCAAATATAAATATTACGATTTTTAAAAAATTATTTTTTAAAAATTAACTTTACTCTTAGAAAATAAAAATTTTAGTGAGCCTTATTCTAAGAGTTCCACGAGAATAAGAAAGTAGAGCATGTGTCAGAAGGTGGCCTCTTAAACAAATGAAGACCTATGGGGAGCTCCTGACCATTTTTAGCCAAGGTGTCGGCTACAACATTAGCTTCTCTAAGAATATGGATCCACTCCACCTTCTGAAAACGTCTCTCCAAGATTGCTGTGTCTTCCAACAGTGGTTTGCACAGATGAGAGGCTGGACACCCATCTTTAATAAACTTAATGGAAAGACCAAGAATCAGATTCAACAATAAGGTGTTGGAAATTATGTGTATTAGCAATCTGAAGGCCTTCAACAATCTCCCAAAGCTCGGCATGAGTGATGGAACAACTTTTCAAATTACACAAAAATCTAACAATATATCTGCCCAAGTGATTTCGGAACACCCCCACAGGCCGTACTATTATTGGAGGAGAGGAAAGAACCATCCACATTAAGCTTCACACAATCTTGGTGGAAAGACCTAACATATGAGCTGTCCGGAGCTTCTTGTAGCAGAATTTCGTTTGAAGTTATTCTTCAATGCAGTTTGAATGTCTTCAAACCGAGCTTGAATAGTACTAACAGTTGCAACGGGGAGAAAACTCTTTCCTTCAAAGATGAGGAGATTTCTATATATATAGTACCACAAAGAAGAAGCTGCAACACCAAGTCGGCAATTCCAATCACTCTTCGCTGAGAGATTACTAATGAGTCAATCTCTAGCATTAAGGTTGTAAAAGTTTTGAACAAACTGATGCGGATGAAGTAGATTCCATACTTGTTCGTTACTGTGGGATCTCGAGTGCTCGGTGGATCGGATGGTGATGAGAAGGTTAGAGAGGGAAACCCCGGGTTGATCTGGAGCGGGCGTTTGAGGTGTGCTTAGTGAGTTGATGGTGCCGGAGGAAAGAAGGACGAGGGGGGTGGCCTCTTGCAAGGACACTCCGACGGTCAAGTTAGTGTCCGTATGAGGGGATGGCCAAATTAGGTAAGATATGACATACCTTGGGGGGAGAGCTGTCCTCTCCCCTTATATACTGTGCAAGGCGGGCCTATGGATGACCTAGCCCACTGGCCAAGGAGCTTCTATGAGCTGTCCTAGTCCACGTGGGAGGAACAGGTCGTTCCAGACTTCGGGTCGAGGACTCGGGGGCGGCCCCAAGGATACCGACCCGACTGGTGACCTGGGTCGTACGGAGTGTAAACCGGGCGTGCCCCGAGTCGGGTGTTGAAAACCGACCCGTCGGACTCTTCCTTTCGTGAGGGATGGCTTGGGCCTGGGTAAGGGGTGGCGCCCCAACCCGACGACTAGTTGGGCTGGACTCTGGTCTGTAACAGTGCCCTCAACGTGTCAGCCTTGAGGTTTGGGGCTCGTGGCTGGACGCATTTGTCCTACTCACCGAGATGGGATGTGCTCTTCTTATCGGGAGCTCGTTGATAGCGTTTCATGTTTCTCACGCGTGGTCATCTCGTCTCTGACGCTGCCTCCTTGGCGTCTGTGCTGGGCATTAAATGCCCATCATTTCGTGATTTGAAATTTGTGTGAAATGACAGGTATGCCCCTGCCTTTTGGCACTTCTTCCTTGACGGTTACACTCTTCGCCCCCTTTTTTATTTTCACAACCTCCTCATTTCCCCATTCTTCTTTTTTCCCTCTTCTGTTTCCTTAAACTGCTGCTGTTTCTACTCTCTTCTTTTGCTGCTGATTCGATTCCGTTCGCGCTTCCAGATTTCTTTCTTTCTTTCGGATTCCTTCCTCAACTTCTGCATTTTTCTGGTACGTTGTTTATGGTTTTCATTGCTTTTTGGTTTTCTTTTGGTATTCCTTTTGTGCTTTTTCCATGCGTTTTTCCCTATGCATGCCTGGGTTTTTGTTTGCTTTTGCTGCTTCTTCTTTTAGAGGGGGCGCCACTGGGTTTTTCTTAGGTTTTGCTTGAGTTCTGGGTTAGTGTAGGGGTACCTAGGGGGTGGTTTAGGGAGTTGTAGTTTGTTTATAATGCTTTTAGGGTTCTCGACCTCCCGTTCTAACTAAGTGGTGCCCCCGCTGTAGGTATGGCTGACCGCCCTGTGCTCCCGAACATGGCTCAGCAGCCGCAAGCCGATTTTGTCGATCACTACGCCTGGGTTACTTCCGATGTGAAGGACGCCCCTTCTAAGGTCACCCGTGAGAGCCTCCAGGATCTTCGCCAGGCCGGGCTATTGTGCGGAGGAGGACCCGAGGAGGCATTGTACCAGGTTTACGTTCCTGCTGATCGGGAGCGTGTTTGTCAAAAGAACTTGGCCTCCCCTCGAGTTGTTGATTGGTTGTGGGTTTATAAACCCATGTTCAAAACCTTGGGAGTTCGCCTTCCCTTCTCTTCCTTCGTCATGGGTTTGCTAAATCGGTGCGATGTTGCTCCGTCACAGCTGCACCCGAATAGCTGGGCTACTATTCGCTATTTTGAAATGGTCTGCGAATATCTGAAGATCTCGGTATCTACAACCTTGCGAGGTGGATCTATCGTAGTCTTCTCCGTGCTGCTGCTATCACTAAGAAGGTGGAGCCTGTCTTGGGAAATATTCATTCTATGGAAGGGAAGCTTCGAAACTCCCAGAAGGATTTAACTGATTCGAGGTCCCGGGAGGAGTCTCTGAAGAAGAAGTTATCTGAGCAGGAGGAGAAAGCCAAGGAAGATGCCAAGGAAATCAATAGGTTCGTGGAGCGGGACATCACCTTGATGAAGGATTTGAACACTTCCCGTGGTGAGACCGCTGCTGTCGAGAAAAAGATCAAAGACTTGGAGGAAAAGCTGAAACTGGCGGAGAGCTCGGCAACGGCTGCCCGTCAGGAAGCAGCCTCTCTGAAGAAGAAAAATAAGGAGATTGCTAAGGGGCCCGGGAGGCCGTGAAGCTGACTGAGGAGGGGATTAAGCTTCAGGTTGCTGTGCTAGCTCCCGACCTCGACCTTTCTCAAGTGGGCACTATCAAGACTGTTGAGGATGGGAAGATTGTTAACATCCTCAAGCATTGAGATGGATTCTTTTTCTTTTCAGCTTTTATACTCCTTGCCTCTGTTCTTGTAATTTTGCTTTTTGCTTTTGGGCCTTTTAAGGCGCCTTTGGTTGTAATGAATATTTTGATACTTCGTTTTAATTGAGCCGTTTTATGATAATTGTTCGCTTGCTCGGGCCGTCGTGGCTTTTGCCTACTTTATTGATTTTGCTTATCTAGGCCGTCGTGGCCTTTTAATTAAGCCGTTTTATGATAATTGTTTGCTTGCTCGGGCCGTCGTGGCTTTTGCCTACTTTATTGATTTTGCTTATCCGGGCCGTCGTAGCCTTTTGGTTTATCGCTTTTATGGTATTTACCGTTTTAATCATTTGTTGCTTTTTTACCTTTGGGTCCCTTTGGTTCCCAGGGTGATCAGTCCCGGATTTTCGTTAGATCGACCGCTCGTAGTTTTTGTCGTTTCGTCGTATTTGGCGAAAATCTTGCAAAAGACAGAGTTGTTATATATGTATATGTAGAACTTAAAATAAAGGGGTAATGTGATACATAATTAAAGAAAATGGAAACGAAGGAAAATGGAAAAAATTAAAGTGGATGTGAAGGGGTCTTCAGCCCGTCAGGTCGCTTTTTCCTATGAGTAAAATCTTTTTAGGTTTGCCATGTTCCATGTCCTCGGCACCTCGCTTCCATCTAGCTTTTCTAGCTTATATGCACTCTTTCCGAGGACTTCTCTGACCCTGTAAGGTCTTTCCCAATTTGCGTCCAACTTGCCTTCTCCTAGGGTTGGCGGCCCTATGTCGTTACGTCGTAAGACCAGGTCGCCTTCCCCGAGGCTTCTCCTTAGCACTTTGCCGTTGTATCTTAGGGCTATCCTTTGCTTGATTGCTGTCTCTATCAGGTGTACCATTTGTCTTGTTTCGTCAACTAGGTCTTTCTCGATTGCCTCGTTTCCTTTCCCCAAGAAGTAATCTTGGACTCGGCTCCCCTATTTCGACTGGGATGACCGCGTCGACCCCGTATGTGAGTCGGAATGGGGTTTCGCCAGTAGATGACTGGAGAGAGGTTCTGTAAGACCATAAGACTGAGGCTAGCTCGTCTACCCATGAGCCCTTCTTCCCTTCGAGTCGCTTCTTTAGCCCTTTTAGGATAACTTTGTTGGCTGCTTCTACCTATCCGTTGCTTTGAGGGTGCTCAACTGAGGAGAACATTTGCTTGATCCCTAGTCCTGAGAGGAATTCTTTAAATTTTTTGTCAGTGAATTGTGCCCCATTATCTGATATGACAAGACTCCGGGATTTCGAACCTGGTGACCACTTGCCTCCACATGAATTTTTGACAGTGGCTGAGGATATGCTGGCTAGTTATTATGCCTCTACCCATTTGGTGTAGTAGTCTATAGCTACTATCAAGTATTTCACTTGTCCTAGCCTGAGTGGGAATGGTCCCAAGATGTCGACTCCCCATTGGGCGAAAGGTTGGGGTGCCATCATCAAGCTAAGTTCCTCATGTGGAGCTTTGTGGAAGTTGGCATTTTCTTGGCATTTGTTGCATTTCCTGACGAACCCCTGAGCGTCCGACATCATCGTGGGCCAGTAATACCCTGCTCGGATGATCTTCCTTGCCAGCGACCTTCCTCCAATATGGTGACCACAACACCCCTCATGGACTTCGCTTAGGACGTAGTCCGTCTGGTCGGGGCGTAGGCATTTGAGCAAGGGTTGGTGGAGCCCTCGCTTGTACAACTGCCCTTGTATGATCACATATTTGGGGGCTTCCCTCCTGGTGGCTTGTGCTTCCTTCTCGTCTTGGGGTATTTCGCTGTGTTCCAAGTATCGGAAGATATGGTCTATCCATCAGGTGGGGCTTGGGGTCTGGGTTGCACATAAGATGATTGCTGGTTCAGTTACCAGTCCTTGGATTAGAGACCTGTTCCCTGTCCCAGGCTTGGTGCTCGCTAGCTTGGAGAGGAGGTCTGCTCGGGCGTTCCTTTCCCTAGGAACATGCTGGATTATGACTTCCTCGAAGTTTTTGCACAACTCTTTTACCTTTTCTAGGTACTTTTTGTAGTAGTGTGTCCCTGGCCTGGTAGCTGCCGTTTATCTGGGATGTGACGATCTGGGAGTCACTACTAACTTCTACCCTAGATGCTCCGACTTCTTTAGCTAGGATTATCCCTCCTATCAGTGCTTCGTATTCTGCCTGGTTGTTGAAGACGGAAAAATCAAACTTGATCGACTGCTCATAAGCTACCCCTGCCGAGTTCTCGAGAATGATCCCGGCCCCTCCGGACGTTTGGTTGGATGCTCCATCAACGTGGGGCTTCCACCGTGTGTTCGGTATGTCGGGTGCCTCTCCTGTGACCTCCACCAGGAAATTTACCATTGCTTGGGCTTTGATTGCTTGCCTGGGCTCGTATTGCAAATCATATTGGGACAGCTCTACTGCCCATGCCATCATCCTCCCTGCGAGGTTGGGTTTTGGAGAGCTTGTCGAATTGCCTGGTTGGTTCTTAGGATGATCTCATGCCCTTGGAAGTATTGTTTGAGTCTTCTTGATGAGGTTAGCAGGGCATAAGCCAGCTTTTTCAGCTTGGTGTACTTCAACTCCGCCCCTTGGAGTCCTTTACTGATGATGTATATTGGGTGCTGGGTCTTATCTTCTTCTCGGACAAGAACCGCCGCCATGGCCTGTGTGGTCACTGCTAGGTATAGGTACAGAGGTTCTCCTTCTCTTGGTTTGCTAAGCACGGGTGATTCTGAAAGTATCTTTTTGAAATGGCTGAATGCTTCTTCGCATGCCGGGGTCCACTCGAAGGCGATTCTTTTCTTCATTAGGTCGAAGAATGGGAGGGCCTTTTCCGCCGAAGCTTCGAGGAACCGGGATAGAGCTGTAAGCTTCCCGGTGAGTCGCTGCACATCTTTGACACACCCTGGGCTTGTCATTTTGAGGATGGCTTCACATTTGTTTGGGTTAGCTTCTACCCCCCGTTGTGTTATCATGAAACCTAGGAACTTTTAGGCCTCCATAGCAAACGCGCACTTGAGTGGATTGAGCCTCATTTTGAATTTCCTTAGCGCTTCGAAGACAGCTTGGAGGTCGTCTATAAGGCTACTTGGCTCTGCTGTTTTTACCAAGATGTCGTCGACGTAAACCTCTACTGTCTTGCCGATGAGGTCATGGAAGACTCTGCTCATTAGTCTTTGGTAGGTGGCCCCCGCGTTCTTCAATCCAAATGGCATTACCTTGTAACAATAAGTGCCTCCTGGTGTTATGAACGCCGTCTTCTCCTCATCAGGCCGGTGCATCGGGATCTGATTATAGCCGGAGTACGCGTCCATGAAACTGAGAAAATGATATCCTGCCGCCGAGTCTACCAAGGTGTCGATGTTGGGGAGGGGGAAAGAGTCTTTAGGACATGCTTTGTTTAGGTCGGAATAGTCAACACACATTCTCCATTTTCCACTAGCTTTTTTGATCAGGACGACGTTGGATAGCCATGTCGAGTATTTGAGCTCTTTGATGAACTCGGCTTCAAGTAGCTCAGCTGTTTGTTTGGCGACCTCATGGGCCCTTTCTTGGGACATTTTCCTTCGTCGCTGTGCTACTAGCTTTGTGTCTGGTTTGACGGCTAGTCGGTGGGACATGACCTCGGGATCCAAGCCCGGCATGTTTGATGGCGTCCATGCGAAGAGGTCGCCGTTTGCCCTTACGACCTCCATGAGGGGGCCTTTGAGTTCATGGGGCAGATTTTTGTTTACGAAGGTAAACTATTCTGCCGACTTCTCTATTTGGAACTTCTCCATGTCCCCCTCTGGTTTTGGTCTCGGCTTGTCTTCTATCCTTACATCCAGGTCTACCAAAAACACGCCGGCTACCTTTTTAGACTCTTTTCTTAGGGAGAGATTGGCATTGTTGCAGGCAATCCCCCCTTTCAAGTCTCCCCTAATGGAGCCAACAGCTCCTTTGTCCGTCACGAACTTCATTGTTAGGAATTTAGTACATATCACAGCTGAAAATTCGTTGATAGTCTTTCTTCCTAGAATGATGTTGTAGGCCGTGGAGTCTCTGAGGACTACGAAGTCTGCCATAACTGACCTCCTAGTGTCACTGGCTCTGAGGCAGATTGGGAGAGAAATCGTCCCATCGGGTTTTATATAGTTGTCGCCTAACCCCATGACCCCGTGTTGATGGCTCTTGAGGTCGGATTCCCTGAGTCCTATGGCGTCAAACACGTTCCTGAATAGGATGTTGGAGTCAACTCCAGTATCGACAAGGATTCGCCTGACTAACCCGGTCCCGACCATTGCCGTGATCACCATGGGGGTTTTCGGGGAGATTGTGAAACCACTGATCTTCTGGGCCGAAGGATATCACGGGAGGTCTTCCTCTTGAGGCGATGGGGTCTCCTGTCGAGATTGAAAGGATCCGGGTATCCTTTTTTACTGCCGACTTGGATTTGGGGGGGGATATCACATCCAATCACAACGTTAACCATAAAAGTTGGGGGTTGTCGGTGTTCCCTGTGGGCCTTGTCTAGCCTTGACGGTTCGGCTACGGTCTTCTTCTGAGCACTCACGTTCCCGTCTCCTTGGTTCTCGAATAAGTTGGGAGAACTCACTCAATTTTCCTTCCCGGATGGCCTACTCTAGAGCATCTTTGAGGTCAAAATAGTCTTGTGTCTTGTGACCAAAGCCCTTGTGATAATCGTAGTAGAGGCTTTTGTTACCCCCCATTTTCTCTTTTAGAGGTCTGGGTCTGGATAGGATTCTCTTGTCCACAATTTGCTGGTAGACTTCCACTATGGGCGCCGTGAGTGGCGTGTAGTTGGTGAATCTTCCTACCCATGGGGGTTGCTTGGCTAGGATGCCATCCCTGGGAGTTTTTCTGTATCTGTCGACCTGGGGGGCCTGCCGAGCTGGGGGGTTAGCGAGCTGCCGTTTATTAGCTGCTACAACCTGACTAACTTTCTCATCATTGATGTATTCCTTGGCCACTCTTTGAATTTTCTGCATGGTCCATACAGGCTTAGTTGTGAAGGTGCTTCCTAAAGTCCTCGTTTAGCAGGCCGTTTGTTAGGCAAAGACTGGTGACCGAGTCCGTAAGGCCGTCGATCTTTAAGCATTCATCGTTGAATCTGTCCAGGAACTTCTTGGTCGGCTCTCCAGGTTTCTGGGTAACCCCTAATAGGTTAATCAGGTGCTTTGCCTTGGCTATGCGTGTCGTGAACCAAGCTAGAAAGCTTTGGGAGATGTCCGCGAAGGCTGCGATGGACCCCTGTGGGAGTGCGTTGAACCATCGGATCGCTGAGCCGGCCAGCGTCATAGGGAATGCTCGGCATCTGACCGCGTTGCCTACTCCTTCCAGATTCATTCTTGCTTCGAAAGCCGTGAGGTGCTCCTGGGGATCCTTGGTCCCGTCATACCTCATGTCCATTGGCTTGTCGAAATTCTTCGGAAGCCGGACCTTGAGGATCGAGGGGTGGAAGGGGGTGGCTCCCATGATGATCGGTTCCTACTGTCTCTTGGCCTTCCTTCTTTGGGACTCCCCGTGGCTCTCGGACCTGTCCTGGTGAGGTCAAGAGGTCGCCTGAGCACGTGTCTCATCGCGCTTTGTTGGGCTCCTTTCTCGGCTCTCATGTCTTCGGGACGTGGAGCGGGTGCGAGATCGGCTGGCGTCGCCGCGGGAGTGGCTGACGTCTCCGGGGGATCGGCTCCTCAGTGCTAGCTCCCGTTCAAGGTTTTGTACTCTGTGTCTGAGTTCCTGCATGATCTTGGCGTTATCGGCTCCCGTCCCCCCGAAGGGACGCCTTTTGGGGGTTTTGGTGTAGATCTGTTGGTTAGGCTGAACAGAGGACCGCGGGTGTTCGGTCGCACGAGCCGTCAAACTCGCCCTACTCAGGCGGGCCCCTCCTCCTTCGCGAAGCTCTTCTGACGTGGGAAGTCGCTCCATGTCTACTCCAGGGTCCCCACAGATGGCGCCAATGTTCGTTACCGTGGGATCTCGAGTGCTCGGTGGATCGGGTGGTGATGAAAAGGTTAGAGAGAGAAACCCCGGGTTGATCTGGAACGAGCGTTTGAGGTGTGCTCAGTGGGTTGATGGTGCCGGAGGAGAGGAGGACGAGGGGGTGGCTTCCTACAAGGGCACTCCGACGGTCAAGTTAGTGTCCGTACAAGGGGATAGCCAAATTAGGTAAGATGTGACGTACCTTGGGGAGAGAGCTGTCCTCTCCCCTTATATACTGTGCAGGGCGGGCCCATGGATAACCTAGCCCACTGGCCAAGGAGCTTCTATGAGCTGTCCTAGTCCACGTGGGAGGAACAGGTCGTTCCAGACTTTGGATCGGGGACTCGGGGGCGGCCCCAAGGATACCGACCCGACTGGTGACCTGGGTCGTACGGAGTGTAAGCCGAGCGTGCCCCCGGTCGGGTGTTGGAAACCGACCCGTCGGTGGGGTTGGACTCTGGTCCGTAACAATACTAATTTGGCATAAGGACAATCACGTAACACAGGAAGGACGTCCTCTATGAGGTAGTTGCAGCGTGGGCAGCTAGTAGAGGCAGATAAATGTCTTCTTCTACTGATTGACATTTGTTAAAATAGCATCATTGACGACTAACCAAAGGAAGGAGCGAATTCGCTCCGAACCGCTCCACTTCCAAAACAGTTTGAAGACTCGATCTGGCGTGCTTTGATCCTCCCGAAGCGAGTTGTTCGCTGATTTAAGGTTGAAGCCTTCTTTCTTTCTTTTTTTTTTCTCTTCTTCCATCTACTGGAAAGTTTTGTTTAGTTTTTTTTTTTTTTTAAGTATTATTGAAAGACTCTCCTTGTAAAGGTGTGACCAAAGTTTCTTAAAGCCCTAAAAATTAAAGAAACAAAGGCCTTCTTTTATTTGTTTGCCCACACTCCTATCTCTATAAGTGTATGTGTTTGTCAATGACAATGATAATGAAATAATGATCAATTGCCCTAATACCAAAAAAAAATTATCAATTTCCTTCATTTTTCCTGATGTCATTTCTCTGATTTACTCCAACAATTAGTTACTAATCTTGTTCCTTGATTTTTTTGTGTGATAATATGAAATGAAACCAAAGCCATGATATTAAGATTCAATTAATTTGTTTGGCAGAATTTCAATTATTATTAATTAAGTTAAAGCTGAGTTGGGGCTGACCAAATGCAAATGAACAATGAAAAAAAATAAAATGTTCATTAATTTAATTTGGGTTTGGGAAAAGAAGCACTAAAAAAAACGATGCGCATGTGAGTGGTTGACAGCACTTTCTCCTTTTTTTTCTTCCCTTTTTCCGTTCGTTTCTTTTTCCTATTCCTAATCTAAGTTTGAGATGGAGGTTATAAAGTTTATGTACTCACTAAGGCAGAGGATGTCATTGTACCTGATGGCTCTAACCTTCAAGGGAGTCGTCGCGGTGGAGCAACGCCAGCGGTGGTGGTCGGGTTATGTTTTATCCAAATTTTTATTTAATTTTTGAAAAATATACATGAGAATTAGGTTAGATTAAGTGATTAACTTTTTTGTCCAATCCTTAAATATCACATATCACAAAAATGTAAAAGTGATGATTTTTATCTTATACTACAGGTCAGTAAAAGTCAACAGAAAGTTTAACTTTGTTAATATTTAAATATATCTTTAATTAGAGAAAAATTAAACATTAAATCTTTAAAAAATTAAGTTAAATTATGTGTGTTTAAAGACAACTTTAAATATTAATCTCTAAAAATATTAAGAGATCACATATATATATATATATATATATATATATATATATATATATATATATATTGCTCTTCTTGTTAAACAAAACGGTTTTTTCAAATTATTTTTAATGCCTTTTATAATTATATAATGTATTTAAAATATTTTTTGTTTTAATAAATAATAATATGTACTATTTTAAAATTCATTCCATATATATTAAAAATAAGACTGGCAGGACCTTTAATTATGGTGAACCTTCTTAATTTCGTCATTGAGCTTATTTCCGTAATGTTTGTGGGTCATGTCAGCGAGTTGGCTCTTTCTGGCGTTTCCATGGCCACCTCCTTTTCTTCTGTCACTGGCATTGGTTTAGTGGTCAGTTCCTTTTATATCTCTTAACACTCTTTTTATGGTTTCACTAATCGGATTTTCTCCTCTTCTTTTCTTTTATAATTTGAATTTATTAAAAAATATCAAATAAATATAATCCGAACTGAACCATCTCAATATTTTGTTCGGTGTTAGTCATGAAAATATTTCAACACCAAACCCGATTACTCCCCTCCATGGCATGGAAACTAGAAGCGATTACTAATTCATTGCCAACTGTTTCTATTGAATCGACTAACCTTGTGTTCAACGCCTTGTTGGTTTCATATGATGACAGATGGGAATGGCAAGTGCCTTGGATACCTTTTGTGGCCAATCATATGGACCAGGACAGCATGGCATGTTAGGCGTACACGTTCAGAAAGCCATGCTTGTTCTTATCATCTTATGCGTACCATCTCTATTATTTGGGCAAACACAAAATCCATATTGATTTTATTTAGCCAAGATCACGAAATCTCCACAGAAGTAGGAAGATATGCTCAGTTAATCATTCCATACCTTTTTGCCTCTAGTGTTCTTCAGTGTCAGACTAGATTTCTTCAGACACAGAACATTGGAGTTTCAATGATGCTCAGCTCTGGAGTAGCTACTGCACTGCATGCTGCTTTGTGTTGGGCGTTAGTGTTAAAATATGACTTAGGGAGTAGATGAGCTGCCATATCAAATTGTATATCGTATTGGGTGAATGTGTTGATACTTGCGTTATATATTAAGTTTTCTCCAAAATGTTCACAAACTTGGACGGGTTTTCAGTGGAGGCATTCCATGACATTCCTTCTTTTTTGAAACTTGCTATTCCTTCTGCTGTTATGGTTTGGTAAGTTTCTACTAACTGTTGCTTTTCTCACCGTTATACTGTTCGAGATCCTCTACTAATGAGTTTTTGTTTGGTTCCCATTGTGCTGAGCAGCTTGGAACTGTGGTCGTTTGAATTGATGGTACTCCTATCTGGTCGTCTTCCAAATCCAAAGTTGCAAACATCAATATTTTCTATTTGGTTAGTTCCACATTTGATGTAGTTCTCACAATTCTTAGCTACCAGCACTTTACATGTTATTGTGGATATTATTATTTGCACCTATATTAATTAATGTTGGAAATTACAGTGTGAATACATCATTAACTATTTGGATGATCCCGTTTGGATTAAGTGGAGCTATAAGGTAACTTAATTACTGCTACGTGCTTATGAATATTTAGAATTCTGTGACAACAAATGTTGAGATCAAAGTAACAATTGTAATTGCACAATTGTTTGTTTGTGTTACAGTACTCGTGTATCTAACGAACTTGGAGCTGGTAATCCTTGGTCTGCACGTTTAGCAGTGCATGTAGTGGTAGTAGCAGCCATTATTGAGGGTATCCTGGTTGCAACACTGATGATAATTATACGCAATGTTTGGGGCCATGTTTACAGTAACAACGTACAAGTGGTTCGACAAGTTCACCTTTGGCATCAACCACCAGAAGTGGTTTGTCCTCTCTTACTATTAAGAACCTGATTTCTTTTCTTTTTCTTTTCTGCTCTTTTATTTTTTTCTTTTGGTTGTTCACCAAAAAAAAAAATATAATACAATGTAAGATCAAATACAAAAGAAATTACTTTAGATTTTTTTTTTAGTTAGACATTTATTCATTTCAACTTCAGAAATAAATATAATGTTGAATTCGATTCATATTTGGACAACAAAAATAGAGAAAGGAATTTTTTACTGTGCCCTTATAGAGTTATAGCATTAATTGAAAAAACTTAAAGAAAAAAAGTGAACGGAAAGAAGAACGAGAAAGAAAGTGAACATTCATAAAAATTTGTCGACTTGTGTTTGAGAATGGAGTTCCAATGGCTGAGAGAGCATTATATCAGAGGAGTTTTTTTTTGCCTTCGAAGACCTTTAAATTTCTTTCTCTCCAGATCACCTAAAAACTGTTAGCTGCTATGGCTAAGTCGTTCTTCCTCTAAACCCGTTTTCGGGCATATGTCTAATCACAAGCCACACATATGCATTCGTAATAGTTAAGCTGCCATCGTATTGTTATTCAACTCTTTAGTTTTGTATTGTTCTAAAAACTTAAAAATGATTATTGCCCTGTTTAATCTACAATAGAATCACTACAACTAACTACTATTAATGCTGGCATCCCATGTATGCTCATTCTAAAATTGTCATGCCCATGCATAACTTACATTAGGATCATCTTAACTAAGTACTATTGAATGCAGCTTCCCATGTAGAGACATTCCATAAAATTGAAACATTTTGCTACAAATCAAATTAGAATTTTTTTTAAAAAAACACATAACTTTCATGTTAGTTATGCTTTGGTTAGCTAAAATAAAGTTCAACAAAGAAATAAAACAAACATATGAAGCAAATAAATAGAAAAAAATACAGAAAAATTAGGGATTGAATGGAAGTTGTAGTTAGATTTAGAGATATATTTATATTAACAGGGACTGAATGTGTCTATAGTTGAAATAGATACCATATTATGGGTCATTGGTGACAAACATAAACGGTGAAGATAAGTACATAGAGTTTATTTTAGAATTTTACGAAGTTATGTGATTTAAGGTTGCCAACAAAGGCTTTAAATAACATTAAAAAAGGAAAACAAATAGAACTTGGAGGCTGGATAATGTTGTAAAGATGAGGACAAATGGCAAAAACCATGTGTGGTCCTTGAGAACATAAACAAGTATACACAAATAGAATAGGTGGAGCAATAGAACAAAACTCAGCTTCATCAGCCAGTATGAACAGGAAAAATATCATGGATGATTAGGAAATTGTAGAGGGATTCATAGTCCAAGGATCTGAGTACGGCACTGATCAGAAGACCTCTACAAGACATGACATTAAAATAGGGATATAGAGACACAAAATTGTGTTTGACAGATGAGACATAGACAAAGATATTGTGTATTCATTATGACATGAAAGACATAGAAATAATAATAAGAGATACAACCTATTTTTTATTTATTTTATTATTCTTATTAATTTTTTATAATTATATTTTTCGTTTTAAAATTTTTTAATAAAAAATAAAATAAATTGAACTTTTATAATTTGTTCTCTCTCACATCTCAAACAACAAATGAAGTTTCGCAGCAATTATTCATGTTATTGTATAAGACGGTAGTTTCAAGTGTTGAAAATGAAATTGTGGTACCTTAAATCTTAGTTATAAATAAAAGAGAATTAATATAAGCTTTTAACACTGAGGATAGTTATAGAATGTCAATGCATGAGGACTACATTCAAAAGTACTTATTAGTGGTGATTCTAATTTAAGTTATTCATTTGAATAATCTTTATTCTTCCTTTAAAACATTGTAAAACAAAATTTCAAACAACAAAAAGAAGAAGGAAGGTATCTAAGGTTTGTAGCAATATATGAGTTTCGAAGATGGTATATTTTTCAGCTATTGAGATAGGATTTGTTTGGGTGAGCTTAAAAAAAAAAAAGCATTATATCACTTGAAAACTCATTTCCATCCAATCAGGTATGTTATATGTCCGTTGAAAAATAATTAACGATCATCTCATCACATTCCAAGATTGATACACTTGCATTTGCCAATTATATATTACATACTCAATACACCTGAAATAAGCAACATATATTTTGACTCATAACTTGCTAAAATGCTTCTTTAAACTCAAGACTCTACCCTGACCACTCTCTACTAACAAAGAAAACTTCAACAACTACTTATTCATGCGAAATAGATTATGAAACTACTCATATAGATCCTAATTCATGCTTAATAACACCAATTATATTTCTTAAAAATACTTGGCAGAAATAACAAAAAATAGATATTAAGTAGAGGAGGATAATTATGCGTTAATGATGATAAGTAAAAAGTTGGCCGTTTCAAAAATGATGGAGTAACCATTTTTTGTAACGGTAGGCTATTTGTTGAGTTATTCAAAGTGAAAGAAAATACTGAATTATTTGTTTTTGAAGGCTGGAATGAGTTCTAAAATTTTGTTAATCAACAAGATTTGACTCTCGGCAAAAAATTAGAATTGAGAAAAAAACAGAATAAATATGTTTAGTGGTTTACCAAAAAAAAAAGTATTGTGTGATATTAAAAAAAAATGTATTTAGTGTTTTGGTTTACACCCAAATAGATATTTTAGTATAAAAGTAATGTAAGTTATATTTATTAGTACCGAATATAATATGACAATGTTAATCTTTTGATGATTTCTCACGGTATTTTCCACTCCAATAGGTCAAAAACTAATACGTCGCAGTACTAATCTATATTTAAGGGTTTGTTACTGGCCAATGGATTGCTACATACACAAAGTTGGATTCGAACTCCTTATACTTGTTTAAGTTGGCTCTAAAATAATAAAATTGTAGTATTGTATTTTAGAATGATGTAGTGCCTTCAATGTTGGAAATGAATAAGCTGGAAAGTTATAAAAAGGGATTTGTGAATGTTTTAGATTTATTTAAAATGCAAGAATGAAAGTATAATAACGTAAAAGTTTTTAGTTAAATAAATGAGTAGTTTTTTGTAGTTTAGGGGAAAAATCGATACATAAGGATTTACGTTTTAGGTTTTAGGCTTTAGGTTTTAGGATTTACGATTTATGATATACGATTTAGGCGGTGAATATTAGTTGTAGGGGGTTTAGTAATTAGTTGTGTTAGGGTTATTGATTAGGGTTTAAATTTGAGGGTTTAAGATTTATTAGTTAGGTTTTATAATTTATGGTGAGGGTTTAGTGTTTAAGGTGTATGGTTTAGGATTTAGGGTAGAAGGTTGGTGATTATAAAAAGGTTTAGTATTTAAAGTTAAGGTTTGTGCGTAAGAATTTACGATTTACGATTTATAGTTTAAAATTTATGGTTTAGTGATTTAGATTTAAAGTTTAGAGTGAATGTAATTATTTTTTGAAATAATCTAAAATGAATCAAATTATTGTAAATATAAAATTTTTTAATTTAAAATTTAAATAGATATAAGTCAAATGAATGATATATTTTAATTTGATAACAACAAATTTACTCATGTTAAAAAACTTTTAATGGTTTTAAATAACTTTAGTGATTTTTTTTATTTTTTAATTTAAAAATTTTATTTTTCGATAAACACATGCAATAAAATAAGAAATTCAAACCTAAAAAATTGTTGTGCGAGCGATATTTATATCTTCTCTATTTTTGAAATATGTAGAAGTTGAATGAAAATTTGGATCCAAATATTTTAGAATTAATTTGGTGTGATTTCACCCGGTTTCGGATCGGGTAAGAATTTAAAAAATAGAATAAGTTATTATTTAGGGTCGGATCCGGATCAAAGCGAATTCAGTTTCATCCGACCCATGTGCATCGTAGGAGAACTTTAAATTAATTCTAATATTATGTTATATTATTTATAAGCTTATTATTCTGTTTTTAATCATATTTGTTGAATTAGGAAATAAATCAAAGAAGAATAAAATTAGAATTTATGAAAAAATTCAAGTTCAAATGTGGATATCAGTTTCTCGATATACAAGTATGTTTTTTTTTTCTTTATAAATAAGTGCATTATAATTTTTGACATAAAATTTATTACGATTCAAACTTCACTTGATTCAGATTCGGTAGTGTGATTTCACTGGGTCTAAAATTGGATAAGAATTTTAAAAATAAATCTAGTCATTATTTAGAGTCGAGTTGGATCAAGACGAATCCGATTTCATTCGACTCTATGTGCACTACTAATTTTTCATAGGATATATAATTTGGATATATTTTTCATTGGGTATATAATTGAGTAAAAATATGGGTGGATGAGAAGAGGAGTAATTGGGAGGTCATTTTGAACTAGTTTTAAAAAATTTTGACAAAAATTGGAGACCCGTTGGAGGTGTCTCCTTCACAAGGATGGTTATTATTGTTATGATTGTTTTTTTTTTTCGGTAATTTATTGTTATGATTGTTATTCTTTTTCTTCTTCTTCTGCTTCTTTAGGTCCATATTAGTTTTTGTTGGTATATAACATTGTTATCATATCTTATGGATCACAAAATATTCGGACCAAACCAAATAACAAAGCCCAAATAACATGTACCAAAAAAATAGTAGCTAATTAGTAATTACACATTTTTTCTCTACACTATCGACTAAAGACCAATCTTTGGACCTCATTGTAAGTACCAAAATGATTCCAATTCCTCTCAAATGAATTGTTGATAGTCCAACTATGCGATACTCCATCATTTTTTAGTAGAAACGGTGGCTCTTTTGGTCTTACCTTGTGCATATCGTGTTAGCATAACATAGTTATTAGCTAATTGCTTGTTATTTTCATGTACTAAAAGTTAAATGTCTCTTCATAATTTAGCTCAACAATATCATATTTAAAGAAAAAAAATTAGACTTTACACCTTTAACTCAGTTTTATATGAATCGTATATATCTTTTAAAAAATATGTACATATTATATATGTGATTTCTTAATATTTTTAGAGATTAATATTTAAAGTGGTCTTTAAACACACATAATTTAATTTAATTTTTTAAAGATTTAATGTTTAATTTTTTCTCTAATTAAAGATATATTTAAATATTAACAAAGTTAAACTTTCTGTTAACTTTTACTGACCTGTAGTATAAAATAAAAATCATCACTTTTACATTTTTGTGATATATGATATTTAAGGATTGGACAACAAAGTTAATCACTTAATTTAATCTAATTCTCATGTATATTTTTCAAAAATTAAATAAAAATTTGGATAAAACACATATATAAACCAAACCAATACCAATATTATATAAATTATCTAAATAGAAAAATGTTACATGAATATCTCAAACTATACTTTTATATAAATCAATTTAAATTAATTCAAATTATATAATATAGTAGTAAATCGAAATACGTTGATTCTAATTACATGGTAATATTGTTTGAAGTGTAAATTGAATTGGTTAAATTCAAATTATACACTATAGTACTAAATCGAATCAGTTTTATTCGAATTAGTATGAAATAGTGTAAATCGAATCAGCTTGATTCGATTATTACTTCTATCAGATTATTGACATTTACTACTTTAAAGTTAATTATTTATTTATTCTATATTAATTTTAAAATATAAATGTCAATAAGAAAGTACCTCATTTAGATTTAAATAAAATATCAAAAAAATCAAAACAAATAAGAATAGAAATCCAACTTTTGTGTTTTAGTTCAAATTTCAGAAAATCTACATTTTTATAAACTTATGAATTTAAAACAGAATATTAAACGAATTCTAAAAATTCATTAAAATTATCCTTTGACTTATTAGCATAGAAAAAACTATTACAGAGACTTTTGATATTAAAAAAAATTTAATATAAAATATAGCCCTCCAAAATAGCATAGGAGTTAAAACTTGAATTTTTTTTTGAGAGTCAAAAGTAACAACTAGTTATACATTATAAAATGACCAACTATATTTATATAATATGTAATTTGACCAATTATATTTATACTGTATTTTATTTATTTCTCAAATTACATATTGTATAAATATAATTGGTCATTTTATAATTTATAACTATTTGTTACTTCTGACTCCGAAAAAAATTCAAGTTTTAACTCCTATGCTATCTTAGAGGGCTATACTTTATATTAACTTTTTCAATATCAAAAGTCCCGGTAATGATTTTTTATATGCTAATAAGTCAAAGGATAATTTTTAATGAATTTTTAGAAATCGTTTAATGTTTCGTTTAAATTCACAAGTTTATAAAAATGTAGATTTTCTAAAATTTGAACTAAAACACACAAGTTGGATTTCTATTATTTGTTTTAATTTTTTTGATATTTTATTTGCATCCAAATGGGATACTTCTTTATTGACATTTATGTCAATAATCTGATACAAGTAGTAAATCGAATCAAGCTTATTCGATTTACACTATTCCATACTAATTCGAATCACACTAATTCGATTTAGTACTATAGTGTATAATTCGAATTTAACCAATTCGATTTATACTTCAAACATTGTTCCATGTAATTCAAATTAAAGTGTTTTGATTTACTATTATATTGTATAATTCGAATTAATTTAATTTGATTTATATAAAAATATAGTTTGAGACATTCATTTAACATTTTTTTATTTGAGTGATTTATGTAATATTAGTATTGATTTGGTTTATATAAGTGTTTTACTCTAAAAATATTAAATTTTTAAAAGAAAGAAAAAACAAATTAAATTGTATATATTCTTTCAAGATCAAAATCAACATACATTATTTTTATTATAAACTATGCAAAAATTGACCCTTATTAAATAAGGGAGAATAATATCGGTACTAAAATTAATAGATAAAGTACATATACACTATAATTCAGGAGGAGTAATAAATTACAAAATTTTCTATGAATACCAATAATAATGCAAGTATCCTGGTCCTGCTCGAAAAATTATGTCATGGACAACATATTTGACAACATGGACACATTATCACTTTCAATATATCTTTATTTAATTATGTTGATCTATAATTAGTATCTATTAAATGCTCATAATTTTGATAATTTGATCGGTTGCTTAAATTTTAAATATGACAGAAATTTTATTTAACACAATTTTATTTCAAACTCTAGAATCTATACACATTTTTTCACAGTAATAAAACATTGATAGGGAGAATCCGCTAATTACCCATGTGAAATTCTTATTAAATTTTTTGGTTAAAAAAAATCTTTAATATCTGAAAATATAAGAAAAATATTATTAAAATTTTTTTTATACATATTATGAATTTCACTGAAAATACTTTATATACACCAAACTATATATTAATTAGGGACGGATCTACATTTAATAAAGAGGAAACATTTGCCTCTACAAAATCTAAAAAAAAACTAATATATATATATATATATATATATATATATATATATATATATATATATATATATATTATTGTTCCAAAATAAAATATAAATATTTTTTGTGTGTTTTACGTTAAAAAAATATTTTGTTAAACTCAACATTTAATAATAATTGTATTGATAAATTTGATTTAGTATAAAAATAAATAAATAAATAAATAACCTTAAAAATAATGATAATTAATTTTATTATATTAGTTAATTAGTTGATAATTAAATTCAAACTTAATTTTTTAATTAAATACAACTTAAATTATTAGTGACTTTTAAAAAATATTTAAGATATAAAAAAACATGTTATCTATATATTAATATACTCTATTAGTATTTATTATTAAAATGGTCTTGATTATAGTAATTATTTTGGTTAAAAAATTTATTTATACCATAAAGACTATAATAAGTAGATTTTATAATTAAATATGAGATAATAAAAAATAAAATAATAATTTAAAAATATATATAGAAAAATAATATTTAGTCATGATAAAATAAAAAGAAATTCATTATAAATTATTTTTTTATTATTTTAAATATTATACTGTGTGAAATTATCTTTTGATTATTTTAAATACTATAATAAGTGATTGTGTGTATATTTCTAGTTCTTATTGATATGTATAAATAATTCTAATTTAAAATTTAAATATATCTAAACAAATTTTGATTGGCCGAGTGATTATTTATTAATTGTCTGCTTAAGTAAAAGTTGAAAGTTTGAATTCCATCTTGTATGTATAGCAACTTATTAATTCTCTTAAATGAAACTCAAATTCAGAATAGATTAATCTTTAACTTGTTAGATATCATAAAAAACAAAAAAAAATATCAATACCTAAATTTTATTATATTTTTGCCTTCACAGCTAAATTTTTTTGAATCCTACACTGATATATATTAGTCATTATAATCAATCATTTACGGTAGCTGGTGATAGTTCATTGTGTGGTATACGTGTAGCTTTTATTCTTGATAATCAAACACAAAATTTTTATATCAATAATTATATAAATAAATAGGTGATTAGTATCAGCTGGTATATTTTAAAACAAAAATACATGTATATACTAAAAATAAATCATCAAATAAGATATTATATATATATATATATATATATATATTTTGTTTAACTTATTTTTAATGTGTAATTTTTATTTTTTAATATATATTTTATATTAATAACTGATTTAATAACTATTTTATACACATAATATAATTGATTTTAAAATAATATTATATTAAAATAAAATATATGATGAAATAAAAAATAGCTTCTAAATTCTAAATAATTGATTTATTCAGACAAACAATAATGTTATAGATCTCGATACCATTAGTAATAAGGTTATTATTATTGATAATATAAATTATAAAATTTAATACACATTTAAATGAATAATTAGATCATTGCATAAAAGGAAAAAAATATCATCACAAAATCATTTATTCTAAAAATTTAAAATAATAATATATTTAAATAGTTATATATGTAATATGTTGTTGTCTCATATAAGAAATTAAGTGTTCATTTGATTTGTATTTTTTAAATATTTTCTATATGAAAAATAAAAAAGATAAAAATAAAAAATAAAAACAGTTATGAAAATATCAAATAAATATAATCCGAACCGAACTATCCTATATTTTATTCGGTGTTAGTTATGAAAATATTTCAACACCAATCTGATTACTCCCCTTCATGGCATGGAAACTAGAAGCGATTACTAATTCATTGTCAACTGTTTCTATTGAATCGACTAACCTTGTGTTCAACTCCTTATTGGTTTCATATAATGATGGGAATGGCAAGTGCCTTGTATACCTTTTGTGGCCAATCATATGGAGCAGGACAGCATGGCATGTTAGGCATACACGTTCAGAAAGCCATGCTTAATAAAATTTCTTAATGGTCACGCTAAAATATTTTAATTTTAATACAAAAATTTCTTAATTTTGTTATTGAAATTTTTTAAGATTCTGAATTTGATGACTATTTTTATACTTAATAGTTGAATTTTTAATTAATAAAATTTAATTAATTCTTTCTTAAAATAATTAAATTGTCATTTATTTCATTTTGGTTTGTTTATTTCTTTGAAAAAAATTACATAAAATTAAAAATACTGAAACTGAAAATTAATGTATTATGTTTAAATATATGCTAACGCTCTTTTTAATTCGTTTTTTTTTGTTGTAATTATCAGTATAAAAATAATTGAAATCAAATTAGTAAGAGAAAATTTGCCAATAATAGTAATGCTTTATTTTTTTATTTATTTTTTTTTAATTTTATTTATCACAACTCTTTCACTTTATTAGTATTCTTAAAAACTAATTTTTTTTTATTATGCAATTTCAATCTAAATATTGTGATTTCATTTCAATATTATATTTAAAATAGACTATTATTGATATTTATACTTTTATAGGCACTAAAACAAATAAAACTCTCAAACTTTAAATTCTGCACAAAAAATACAACAAAATACTAAATAAAAATATTTCTACAAATATAATTGGGTCAAAAGAATAAAAGTTTTTAAATATTATAAAATTTAATAATTATAGAAAATTTTTTATTTAACAATAATAAAAAACATCCAAAAGAAATTCAAATTTTAAAACACAATATGTATATATAATTTTAATTTAATTCGAATCTCAATCCTATCTTTGATTAAAAAAAAAAAAAGTAGATTTTGAAAAAAAAAATTTTAACAGGGGATTAACCTAATGTCATCTTTAGCCACCATTTTTTATGCCTCTATAAAACTCAACTAAATATAAACCTAATCTATTATGTTACAACACACTCTTCATAAGTTCTATCATCTGAGAGTAACTTGTTCTTCTTTATAAACTTCTTCATTCCACAACTTATGTAAGAATATATAAATTAGTCCATGGAGGGAGAATACAAGAATAATACCGGTGTCTCTGTTGAGCCTAATGTATCCAAGCAAAATAAGTTAAGATCAGTGGTTAAAGAAGTGAGAAAGCAAATATACCTGGCAGGACCTTTAATTATGGTGAATCTTCTTAATTTCGCCATTGAGCTTATTTTCACAATGTTTGTGGGTCATGTCAGCGAGTTGGCTCTCTCTGGAGTTTTCATGGCAACTCCTTTTCTTCTGTCACTGGCATTGGTTTAGTGGTCAGTTCCTTTTATATCTCTTAACACTCTTTTTACGGTTTCACTAATCGGATTTTTCTCCACTTCTTTTCTTTTATAATTTGAATTTATTAAAAAATATCAAATAAATATAATCCGAACTGAACCATCCCAATATTTTGTTCGGTGTTAGTTATGAAAATATTTCAACACCAAATCCGATTACTCCCCTCCATAGCATGGAAACTAGAAGCGATTACTAATTCATTGCCAACTGTTTCTATCGAATCGACTAACATTGTGTTCAACTCTTTGTTGGTTTCATATAATGACAGATGAGAATGGCAAGTGGCTTGGATACCTTTTATGGTCAATCGTATGGAGCAGGACAGCATGGCATGTTAGGCGTACACGTTCAGAAAGCCATGCTTAATAAAATTTCTTAATGGTGAGGATAAAATATTTTAATTTTAATACAAAAATTTCTTAATTTTGATATTGAAATTTTTTAAGATTCTGAATTTAATAACCGTTTTTATACTTAATAGTTAAATATTTAATTAATAAAATTTAATTAATGCTTTCTTAAAATAATTGAATTGTCAATTATTTCATTTTGGGTTGTTTATTTATTTAAAAAAATTACGTAAAATCAAAATTACTGAGACTGAAAATTAATGTATCATGTTTAAATATATGCTAATGTGCTTCTTAATTCGTTTTTTTTTGTAATTATCAGTGTAAAAATAATTGAAATCAAATTAGTAAGAGAAAATTTGTCAATAATAATAATGCTTTACTTTCTCTATTTATCTTTTTTTTTTTAATTTTATTTGTCATAACTCTTTCACTTTATTAGTATTCTTAAAAACTAATTTTCTTTTTTATTATGCAATTTTAATCTAAATATTGTGATTTCATTTCAATATTATATTTAAAATAGACTATTATTGATATTTATACTTTCATAGGCACTAAAACACATAAAATTCTTGAACTTTAAATTCCGTACAAAAAATTCAACAAAATACTAAATAAAAATATTTCTACAAATATAATTGGGTCAAAGGAATAAAATTTTTTAAATATTATAAAATTTAATAATTACAAAAAATTTTTTATTTAACAATAATAAAAAAAATCCAAATGAAATTCAAATTTTAAAACACCATATGTATATATAATTTTAATTTAATTTGAATCTCAATCCTATCTTTGATAAAAAAAAAAAAGAGAGAGAACCTTCCATCTTTCTTCAAAGAGTGGCTAATTCCCTTCTTCCGTTTTGGTTGGTTTATCCTATCCCTTTAGTACATCTCGGGCGATGAGAGAACCTTCCATACTTGTTTCTTAAGTAAGGACAGATATTCAGTAACAACTTCTTACCAAACAAAGGACTTGGGTTCGATCGGACTATTTGGTTAGTTTGAGGATTCTCACTTCCCTTCTTCGAGCATAGCATGAAGCTACCGAAGGAGTGAAACGACTCTTTTCACTCGACTAATCATCCATCAGACATCAAGAACAAGGTACGTAAGTCACTGTCCTGTTAAGGAGTGAAACCAGGTACGTTAAATTATTTTAAACAGGGGATTAATCTAATGTCATCCTTAGCCACCATTTTTTATGCCTCCATAAAACTCAACTAAATATAAATCTAATCTACTGTGTTACAACACACTCTTCATAAGCTCTATCATCTGAGACTAACTTGTTCTTCTTTATAAACTTCTTAATTCCACAACCTATGTAAGAATATATAAATTAGTCCATGGTGGGAGAATACAAGACTAATACCCGTGTCTCTGTTGAGCCTAATGTATCCAAGAAAAATAAGTTAAGATCAGTGGTTAAAGAAGTGAGAAAGCAAATATGTCTGGCAGTACCTTTAATTATGGTGAATCTTCTTAATTTCGCCATTGAGCTTATTTCCATAATGTTTGTGGATCATGTCAGTGAGTTGGCTCTCTCTGGCGTTTCCATGGCCACCTCCTTTTCTTCTGTCACTGGCATTGGTTTAGTAGTCAGTTTCTTTTATATCTGTTAACACTCTTTTTACGGTTTCACTAATCAGATTTTTCTCCTCTTCTTTTTCTTTATAATTTGAATTTATTAAAAAATATCAAATAAATGTAATCCGAACTGAACCATCCAATATTTTGTTCGGTATTAGTTATGAAAATATTTCAACACCAAATCCGATTACTCTCCTTCATGGCATGGAAACTAGAAGCGATTACTAATTCATTGCCAACTGTTTCTATTTAATCGACTAACCTTGTGTTCAACTCCTTGTTGGACGAGCTGCAGGGTGTTATTTCAGGAATTGTCAGAGGATGCAGTTGGCAAAAAATGAGTACTTTTATTAACTTAGGGTCATATTATGTAGTTGGAGTTTCGTTAGCTATTGTGTTAGCTTTCGCCTTACATCTTGAAGTAAAGGTATGTAAATGCCAAATTGAAATCTATTGTTTTTATTTGTGAACGGTCTTAATTATTTTAGATTGAGATATGTCCGATATACAAAAAGGTAAATTAATTATATTATATAGTGTGTTTTAATAAGTATTATATTATTTAAAAATTAATTAAATAATATATAAATTAATGTTAAATTTAAATTATTTTATATTAAAAATATTTTAAAGAATATTTATTTAATAATTTGTATATAATTTTTTATAATTATTCAATTAAAATATAATATAAATTAAAATATAATTTATTATTTAAAAAATTTGAATATCTATTTTTAAAAAAAGACATAGACTTTTTATATTAGAGTTATGCAAAATTATATCTTCATTTGTTGCTTTTATTTTTATATTTATTTTAGTTGTCATAATTTGTCTTTTCATATGGTATTTTTTGAGTTGTAAACAATTAAAAAATATTTTAAAAATAAATGAGAATAAAAATACCAAAAGTATAAATTAGTTTTATAATTATGATAGATTTGAATATACCTATTAAAAAAATGTGTCAAATTTAAACTTATTTGGGTTTAAAAAAATAAACGAGAATAAAATATTTAAAATATAAATATAAAATTATAAATTAATTTTATAATCATAATATATTTAAATGTATTTAGTAAGAAAATACGACAAATTTAAATTTATTTGAAGAAATTTTTACTAATTAGTACGAGAGATTAAGAAAGAAAGAGTAGCATAGTCTTATAGTATGCATAAAAAGATTAAATAATATAGTAGTAAGACTATTAATATGTTTAAGTTGTCAAATTTTAATATTTGTAACTAAAAATTTTTATAATTATTATTATAATATTTTTAATATATATTTATTATATTTTATTAATATTTTATGTTTTAATTAAATAATTGTAGTTAAGATTTTTTTTAATTTTTTCTTAAAAGATAATTAGTTAATTTTTAGGTAAGTAAAATTACTAATATAAAATTATTAAAAAATATAATTTAAATATAATATAAAAAATTTAAATATCAATTTTTATATAATAAGAATAAATATTCTGCAGGACTTTGGCTTGGAATTATATGTGCCCTTGTCGTTCAAGTACTTGGTCTAATAATTATAACTGTACGGATTGATTGGAAGAAAGAGGTGTCTACTCTTTTGTCTTTTTAGTTTTTCTTTCAAATTTTAGTTTTGCGTATTAATTACTGAAATAGTTAAATTTATTTCTTTTTGTAGGCAAGGATAACTAACGAAAGAGTTAATAATTTAGGACAGACAAATATTGAAAGATTTAATAATTCATTTATCTAAAAGTTTGAGTTTATAGTATGTTACTTTTTTTTTTTTAGTTTTTTCATGTAAGTAATTTTGTGTAAGTGATAATTTTGAACATACATTTATTTATCTATTTATATAAAAATTGAGTTTATAGCATATTAATTTTTTTTTATTTATATAAGACGAAATTCAAACTCTCGACATTGGTTTAAGTAAATTAGTGATCTAACTACTAGATTAATACAACTTGATTGCAATATAAAAATAATAAAATTCACATAAAAAAACAAAAATTTTTATCATGTTAGTCAATTAAATTTAATATTTATTATTACTCAATTAAATTAAAAAATAACGGTTATATATAATTAACTTTTACATAAAATTATAATAATAACAATTTTTTAGTTACAAATACTCAAAATATATATTATTAGACCTACTTAATCATATTATTAATTTTTTTTTAGAAAAGGGGGTTAATATGAATACCCCAAACAGAACAAACAAAACAAGGCTAATCAGCTCTTCTTAGGTTTGGTTTGATAAAATTTTTGAAGAGGTGGTTGTGTTTTTTAAAAACTCAAGTTTTTCATTTTATATTTGGTAAATAAAAAAAAACCATATGCTTATGTTTGCAGATTTTAAAAGATTAGGGTATTTTGAAAGCACCTAAGATAAAACTTTTTAAAATTGGCTTGTACTTTTCAAAATTTAAAAGTCTAATATAACCTCATATGTTAACTAATTTTTAAATTCTAAAAACTATTTTACCAAATGCAATTATTATTACTTGTGTTTATTAAAAACTAGTTTTAATTTGATTTACCAAATATAAATATTACGATTTTTAAAAAATTATTTTTTAAAAATTATTTTTTTAAAATTAACTTTACTCTTAGAAAATAAAAATTTTAGCGAGCCATATTCTAAGAGTTCCACGAAAATCAGAAAGTAGAGCATGTGTCAGAAGGTGACCTCTTAAACAAATGAAGACCTATGGGGAGCTCCTGACCTTTTTTAGCCAAGGTGTCGGCTACAACATTAGCTTCTCTAAGAATATGGATCCACTCCACCTTCTGAAAACGTCTCTCCAAGATTGTTATGTCTTCCAACAGTGGTTTGCACAGATGAGAAGCTGGACACCCATCTTTAATAAACTTAATAGAAAGACCAAGAATCAGATTCAACAATAAGGTGTTAGAAATTATGTGTATTAGCAATCTGAAGGCCTTCAACAATCTCCCAAAACTCGGCATGAGTGATGGAACAACTTTTCAAATTACACAAAAATCCAACAATATATCTCCCCAAGTGATTTCGGAACACCCCCCACAGGCCGCACTATTATTGGAGGAGAGGAAAGAACCATCCACATTAAGCTTCACACAATCTTGGTGGAAAGACCTAACATATGAGCTGCCCGGAGCTTCTTGTAGCAGAATTTCGTTTGAAGTTATTCTTCAATGCAGTTTGAATGTCTTCAAACCGAGCTTGAATAGTACTAACAGTTGCAACGGGGAGAAAACTCTTTCCTTTAAAGATGAGGAGATTTCTATATATATATAGTACCACAAAGAAGAAGATGCAACACCAAGTCGGCAATTCCAATCACTCTTCGCTGAGAGATTACTAATGAGTCAATCTCTAGCATTAAGGTTGTAAAAGTTTTGAACAAACTGATGCGGATGAAGTAGATTCCATACTTGTTCGTTACTGTGGGATCTCGAGTGCTCGGTGGATCGGATGGTGATGAGAAGATTAGAGAGGAAAACCCCGGGTTGATCTGGAGTGGGCGTTTGAGGTGTGCTTAGTGAGTTGATAGTGCCGAAGGAGAGGAGGACGAGGGGGTGGCCTCCTGCAAGGACACTCCGACGGTCAAGTTAGTGTCCGTACGAGGGGATGGCCAAATTAGGTAAGATATGACGTACCTTGGGGGGAGAGCTGTCCTCTCCCCTTATATACTGTGCAGGGTGGGCCTAGGGATGACCTAGCCCACTGGCCAAGGAGCTTCTATGAGCTGTCCTAGTCCACGTGGGAGGAACAGGTCGTTCCAGACTTCGGGTCAGGGACTCGGGGGCGGCCCCAAGGATACCGACCCGACTGGTGACCTGGGTCGTACGGAGTGTAAACCGGGCGTGCCCCGGGTCGGGTGTTGGAAACCGACCCGTCGGACTCTTCCTTTCGTGAGGGATGGCTTGGGCCTGGGTCAGGGGTGGCGCCCCGACCCGACGACTAGTTGGGCTGGACTCTGGTCCGTAATAGTGCCCCCAACGCGCCAGCCTTGAGGTTTGGGGCTCGTGGCTGGGCGCATTTGTCCTACTCGCCGAGATGGGATGTGCTCTTCTTCTCAGGAGCTCGTTGATAGCGTTTCATGTTTCTCACGCATGGTCATCTCGTCTCTGACGCTGCCTCCTTGGCATATGTGCTGGGCATTAAATGCCCATCATTTCGTGATTTGAAATTTGCGTGAAATGACAGGTATGCCCCTGCCTTTTGGCGCTTCTTCCTTGACGGTTACATTCTTCGCCCCCTTTTTTATTTTCACAACCTCCTCATTTCCCCATTCTTCTTTTTTCCCTCTTCTGTTTCCTTGAACTGCTGCTGTTTCTACTCTCTTCTTTTGCTGCTGATTCGATTCCGTTCGCGCTTCTAGATTTCTTTCTTTCTTTCGGATTCCTTCCTCAACTTCTGCATTTTTCTGGTACGTTGTTTATGGTTTTCTTTTGGTATTCCTTTTGTGCTTTTTCCGTGCGTTTTTCCCTATGCATGCCTGGGTTTTTGTTTGCTTTTGCTGCTTCTTCTTTTAGAGGGGGCGCCACTGGGTTTTTCTTAGGTTTTGCTTGAGTTCTGGGTTAGTGTAGGGGTACCTAGGGGGTGGTTTAGGGAGTTGTAGTTTTTTTATACTGCTTTTAGGGTTTCCGACCTCCCGTTCTAACTAAGTGGTGCCCCCGCTGTAGGTATGGCTGACCGCCCTGTGCTCCCGAACATGGCTCAGCGGCCGCTAGCTGATTTTGTCGATCACTACGCCTGGGTTACTTCCGATGTGAAGGACGCCCCTTCTAAGGTCACCCGTGAGAGCCTCCAGGATCTTCGCCAGGCCGGGCTCTTGTGCGGAGAAGGACCCGAGGAGGCATTGTACCAGGTTTACGTTCCTGCTGATCGGGAGCGTGTTTATCAAAAGAACCTGGCCTCCCCTCGAGTTGTTGATTGGTTGTGGGTTTATAAACCCATGTTCAAAACCTTGGGAGTTTGCCTTCCCTTCTCTTCCTTCGTCATGGGTTTGCTAAATCGGTGCGATGTTGCTCCGTCGCAGCTGCACCCGAATAGCTGGGCTACTATTCGCTGTTTTGAAATGGTCTGCGAATATCTGAAGATCTCGGTATCTGCAACCTTGCGAGGTGGATCTACCGTAGTCTTCTCTGTGATGCTGCTATCGCTAAGAAGGTGGAGCCTATCTTGGGAAATATTCATTCTATGGAAGGGAAGCTTCGAAACTCCCAGAAGGATTTGACTGATTCGAGGTCCCAGGAGGAGTCTCTGAAGAAGAAGTTATCTGAGCAGGAGGAGAAAGCCAAGGAAGATGCCAAGGAAATCAATAGGTTGGTGGAACGGGACATCACCTTGATGAAGGATTTGAACACTTCCCGTGGTGAGACCGCTGCTGCCGAGAAGAAGATCAAAGACTTGGAGGAAAAGCTAAAACTGGCAGAGAGCTCGGCAACGGCTGCCCGTCAGGAAGCAGCCGCTCTGAAGAAGAAAAATAAGGAGATTGCTAAGGGGCCCGGGAGAACATGAAGCTGACTGAGGAGGGGATTAAGCTTCAGGTTGCTGTGCTAGCTCCCGACCTCGACCTTTCTCAAGTGGGCGCTATCAAGACTATTGAGGACGGGAAGATTGTTAACATCCTCAAGCCTTGAGATGGATTCTTCTTCTTTTCAGCTTTTATACTCCTTGCCTTTGTTCTTGTAATTTTGCTTTTTGCTTTTGGGCCTTTTAAGGTGCCTTTGGTTGTAATGAGTATTTTGATACTTCGTTTTAATTAAGCCGTTTTATGATAATTGTTCGCTTGCTCGGGCCGTCGTGGCTTTTGCCTACTTTATTGATTTTGCTTATCCGGGCCGTCGTGGCCTTTTAATTAAGCCGTTTTATGATAATTATTCGCTTGCTCGGGCCGTCGTGGCTTTTGCCTACTTTATTGATTTTGCTTATCCGGGCCGTCGTGGCCTTTTGGTTTATCGCTTTTATGGTATTTACCGTTTTAATCGTTTGTTGCTTTTTTACCTTTGGGTCCCTTTGGTTCCCAGGGTGATCAGTCCCGGGTTTCCGTTAGCTCGACCGCTCGTAGTTTTTATCGTTTCGTCGTATTTGGCAAAAATCTTGCAAAAGACAGAGTTGTTATATATGTATATGTAGAACTTAAAATAAAGGGGTAATGTGATACATAATTAAAGAAAATGAAAACGAAGGAAAATGGAAAAAATTAAAGTGGATGTGAAGGGGTCTTTAACCCGTCAGGTCGCTTTTTCCTATGAGTAAAATCATTTTAGGTTTGCCATGTTCCATGCCCTCTGCACCTCGCTTCCATCTAGCTTTTCTAGCTTATATGCACCCTTTTTGAGGACTTCTCTGACCCTGTAAGGTCTTTCCCAATTTGCGTCCAACTTGCCTTCTCCTAGGGTTGGCGGCCCTATGTCGTTACGTCGTAAGACCAGGTCGCCTTCCCCGAGGCTTCTCCTTAGCACTTTTCCGTTGTATCTTAGGGCTATCCTTTGCTTGATTGCTGTCTCTATCAGGTGTGCCATTTGTCTTGTTTCGTCAACTAGGTCTTTCTCGATTGCCTCGTTTCCTTTCCCCAAGAAGTAATCTTGGACTCGGCTCTCCTATTTCGACTGGGATGACCGCGTCAACCCCGTATGTGAGTTGGAATGGGGTTTCGCCGGTAGATGACTGGAGAGAGGTTCTGTAAGACCATAAGACTGAGGCTAGCTCATCTGCCCATGAGCCCTTCTTCCCTTCGAGTCGCTTCTTTAGCCCTTTTAGGATAACTTTGTTGGCTGCTTCTACCTGTCCGTTGCTTTGAGGGTGCTCAACTGAGGAGAACCTTTGCTTGATCCCTAGTCCTGAGAGGAATTCTTTAAAATTTTTGTCAGTGAATTGTGCCCCATTATCTGATATGACAAGACTCCGGGATTCCGAACCTGGTGACCACTTGCCTCCACATGAATTTTTGACAGTGGTTGAGGATATGCTGGCTAGTGATTATGCCTCTACCCATTTGGTGTAGTAGTCTATAGCTACTATCAAGTATTTCACTTGTCCTAGCCCGGGTGGGAATGGCCCCAAGATGTCGACTCCCCATTGGGCGAAAGGTCGGGGTGCCATCATCAAACTAAGTTCCTCAGGTGGAGCTTTGTGGAAGTTGGCATTTTCTTGGCATTTCTTGCATTTCCTGACGAACCCCTGAGCGTCCGACATCATCGTGGGCCAGTAATACCCTGCTCGGATGATCTTCCTTGCCGGCGACCTTCCTCCAATATGGTGACCACTACACCCCTCATGGACTTCGCTTAGGACGTAGTCCGTCTGGTCGGGGCGTAGGCATTTGAGCAAGGGTTAGTGGAGCCCTCGCTTGTACAACTGCCCTTGTATGATCACATATTTGTGGGCTTCCCTCTTGGTGGCTTGTGCTTCCTTCTCGTCTTGGGGTATTTTGCCGTGTTCCAAGTATCGGAAGATAGGGTCTATCCATCAGGTGGGGCTTGGGGTCTGGGTTGCACATAAGATGATTGCTGGTTCAGTTGCCAGTCCTTGGATTAGATACCTGTTCCCTGTCCCAGGCTTGGTGCTCGCTAGCTTGGAGAGGAGGTCTGCTCGGGCGTTCCTTTCCCTAGGAACATGCTGGATTATGACTTCCTCGAAGTTTTTGCACAACTCTTTTACCTTTTATAGGTATTTTTGTAGTAGTGTGTCCCTGGCCTGGTAGTTGCCGTTTATTTGGGATGTGACGATCTGGGAGTCACTACTAACTTCTACCCTAGATGCTCCGACTTCTTTAGCTAGGATTATCCCTCCTATCAGTGCTTCGTATTCTGCCTGGTTGTTGAAGACGGAAAAATCAAACTTGATCGACTGCTCGTAAGCTACCCCTGCCGAGTTCTCAAGAATGATCCCGGCCCCTCCGAACATTTGGTTGGATGCTCCATCAACGTGGGGCTTCCACCGTGTGTTCGGTATATCGGGTGCCTCTCCTGTGACCTCTACCAGGAAATTTACCATTGCTTGGATTTTGATTGCTTGCCTGGGCTCGTATTGCAAATCATATTGGGACAGCTCTACTGCCCATGCCATCATCCTCCCTGCGAGGTTGGGTTTCTGGAGAGCTTGTCGAATGGCCTGGTTGGTTCTTAGGATGATCACATGCCCTTGGAAGTATTGTTTGAGTCTTCTTGATGAAGTTAGCAAGGCATAAGCCAGATTTTCCAGCTTGGTGTACTTCAACTCCGCCCCTTGGAGTCCTTTGCTGATGAAGTATATTGGACGCTGGGTCTTATCTTCTTCTCTGACAAGAACCGCCGCCATGGCCTGTGTGGTCACTGCTAGGTATAGGTACAGAGGTTCTCCTTCTCTTGGTTTGCTGAGCATGGGTGGTTCTGAAAGTATCTTTTTGAAATGGATGAATGCTTCTTCGCATGCCGGGGTCCACTCGAAGGCGATTCCTTTCTTCATTAGGTTGAAGAATGGGAGGGCCTTTTCCGCCGAAGCTCCGAGGAACCGGGATAGAGCCATAAGCTTCCCGGTGAGTCGCTGCACATCTTTGACACACCCTGGGCTTGTCATTTTGAGGACGGCTTCGCATTTGTTTGGGTTAGCTTCTACCCCCCGTTATGTTATCATAAAACCTAGGAACTTTTCGGCCTCCATAGCAAACGCGCACTTGAGTGGATTGAGCCTCATTTTGAATTTCCTTAGCGTTTCGAAGACAGCTTGGAGGTCGTCTATAAGGCTGCTTGGCTCTGCTGTTTTTACCAAGATGTCGTTGACGTAAACCTCTACTGTCTTACCGATGAGGTCATGGAAGACTCTGCTCATTAGTCTTTGGTAGGTGGCCCCCGCGTTCTTCAATCCAAATGGCATTACCTTGTAACAATAAGTGCCTCCTGGTGTTATGAACGCAGTCTTCTCCTCATCAGGCCGGTGCATCGGGATCTGATTATAGCCGGAGTACGCGTCCATGAAGCTGAGAAAACGATATCCTGCCACCGAGTCTACCAAGGTGTCGATGTTGGGGAGGGGGAAAGAGTCTTTAGGACATGCTTTGTTTAGGTCGGAATAGTCGACACACATTCTCCATCTTCCACTAGCTTTTTTGACCAGGACGACGTTGGATAGCCATGTCGAGTATTCGAGCTCTTTGATGAACTCGGCTTCAAGTAGCCCGGCTGTTTGTTTGGCGACCTCATGGGCCCTTTCTTGGGACATTTTCCTTCGTCGCTGTGCTACTAGCTTTGCGTCTGGTTTGACGGCTAGTCGGTGGGACATGACCTCGGGATCCAAGCCCGGCATGTCTGATGGCGTCCACGCGAAGAGGTTGCCGTTTGCCCTTACGACCTCCATGAGGGGCCTTTGAGTTCATGGGGCAGATTTTTGTTTACAAAGGTTAACTGTTCTGCCGACTTCCCTATCTGGAACTTCTCCATGTCCCCCTCTGGTTTTGGTCTTGGCTTGTCTTCTATCCTTACATCCAGGTCTGCCAAAAACATGCTGGCTGCCTTTTTAGACTCTTTTCTTAGGGAGAGATTGGCGTTGTCGCAGGCAATCGCCGCTTCCAAATCTCCTCTAATGGAGCCAACAGCTCCTTTGTCCGTCACGAAATTCATTGTTAGGAATTTAGTACATATCACAGCTGAAAATTCGTTGATAGTCTTTCTTCCTAGAATGATGTTGTAGGCCGTGGAGTCTCTGAGTTCCTGCATGATCTTGGCGCTATCGGCTCCCGTCCCCCCGAAGGGACGCCTTTCGGGGGTTTTGGTGTAGATCTGTTGGTTAGGCTGAACGGAGGACCGCGGGTGTTCGGTCGCACGAGCCGTCAAACTTGCCCTACTCAGGCGGGCCCCTCCTCCTTTGCGAAGCTCTTCCGACGTGGGAAGTCGCTCCATGTCTACTCCAGGGTCCCACAGATGGCGCCAATGTTCGTTACCGTGGGATCTCGAGTGCTCGGTGGATCAGGTGGTGATGAAAAGGTTAGAGAGGGAAACCCCGGGTTAATCTGGAACGGGCGTTTGAGGTGTGCTCAGTGGGTTGATGGTGCCGGAGGAGAGGAAGACGAGGGGGTGGCTTCCTACAAGGGCACTCCGACGGTCAAGTTAGTGTCCGTACAAGGGGATGGCCAAATTAGGTAAGATGTGACGTACCTTGGGGGGAGAGCTGTCCTCTCCCCTTATATACTGTGCAGGGCGGGTCTATGGATGACCTAGCCCACTGGCCAAGGAGCTTCTATGAGCTGTCCTAGTCCATGTGAGAGGAACAGGTCGTTCCAGACTTTGGATCGGGGACTCGGGGGCGGCCCCAAGGATACCGACCCGACTGGTGACCTGGGTCGTATGGAGTGTAAGCCGGGCGTGCTCCCGATCGGGTGTTGAAAACCGACCCGTCGGTGGGGTTGGACTCTGGTCCGTAACAATACTAATTTGGCATAAGGACAATCACGTAACACAGGAAGGACGTCCTCTATGAGGTAGTTGCAGCGTGGGCAGCTAGTAGAGGCAGATAAATGTCTTCTTCTACTGATTGACATTTGTTAAAATAGCATCATTGACGACTAACCAAAGGAAGGAGCGAATTCGCTCTGAACCGCTCCACTTCCAAAACAGTTTGAAGACTCGATCTGGCGTGCTTTGATCCTCCCGAAGCGAGTTGTTGGCTGATTTAAGGTTGAAGCCTTCTTTCTTTCTTTTTTTTTTCTCTTCTTCCCTCTACTGGAAAGTTTTGTTTAGTTTTTTTTAAGTATTATTGAAAGAATCTCCTTGTAAGGGTGTGACCAAAGTTTCTTAAAGCCCTAAAGATTAAAGAAACAAAGGCCTTCTTTTATTTGTTTGCCCACACTCCTATCTCTATAAGTGTATGTGTTTGTCAATGACAATGATAATGAAATAATGATCAATTGCCCTAATACCAAAAAAAATTATCAATTTTCTTCATTTTCCCTGATGTCATTTCTCTGATTTACTCCAACAATTAGTTACTAATCTTGTTCCTTGATTTTTTTTTGTGATAATATGAAATGAAACCAAAGCCATGATATTAAGATTCAATTAATTTGTTTGGTAGAATTTCAATTATTATTAATTAAGTTAAAGCTGAGTTGGGGCTGACCAAATACAAATGAACAATGAAAAAAATAAAATGTTCATTAATTTAATTTGGGTTTGGGAAAAGAAGCACTAAAAAAAACGATGCGCATGTGAGTGGTTGACAGCACTTTCTCCTCTTTTTTCTTCCCTTTTTTCCGTTCGTTTCTTCTTCCTATTCCTAATCTAAGTTGTAGAAGGAGGTTATAAAGTTTATGTACTCACTAAGGCAGAGGATGTCATTGTACCTGATGGCTCTAACCTTCAAGGGAGTCGTCGCGGTGGAGCAACGCCAGCGGTGGTGGTCGAGTTATGGCGGTGGTGGTCGGGTTATGTTTTATCCAAATTTTTATTTAATTTTTGAAAAATATACATGAGAATTAGGTTAGATTAAGTGATTAACTTTGTTGTCCAATCCTTAAATATCACATATCACAAAAATATAAAAGTGATGATTTTTATCTTATACTACAGGTGAGTAAAAGTCAACAGAAAGTTTAACTTTGTTAATATTTAAATATATCTTTAATTAGAGAAAAATTAAACATTAAATCTTTAAAAAATTAAGTTAAATTATGTGTGTTTAAAGACCACTTTAAATATTAATCTCTAAAAATATTAAGAGATCACATATATATATGTACATATTTTTCAAAGGATATATACGATTCATATAAAACTGAGTTAAAGGTGTAAAGTATAATTTTTTTCTTTAAATATAATTTTATTCATTGCTCTTCTTGTTAAACAAAACGGTTTTTTCAAATTATTTTTAATGCCTTTTATAATTATATAATGTATTTAAAATATTTTTTATTTTAATAAATAATAATATGTACTATTTTAAAATTCATTCCATATATATATATATATTAAAAATAAGACTGGCAGGACCTTTAATTATGGTGAACCTTCTTAATTTCGTCATTGAGCTTATTTCCGTAATGTTTGTGGGTCATGTCAGCGAGTTGGCTCTCTCCAGCGTTTCCATGGCCACCTCCTTTTCTTCTGTCACTGGCATTGGTTTAGTGATCAGTTCCTTTTATATCTCTTAACACTCTTTTTACGGTTTCACTAATCGAATTTTTCTTCTCTTCTTTTCTTTTATAATTTGAATTTATTAAAAAATATCAAATAAATATAATCCGAACTGGACCACCCCAATATTTTATTCGGTGTTAGTTATGAAAATATTTCAACACCAAACCCGATTACTCCCCTCCATGGTATGGAAACTAGAAGCGATTACTAATTCATTGCCAACTGTTTCTATTGAATCGACTAACCTTGTGTTCAACGCCTTGTTGGTTTCATATGATGACAGATGGGAATGGCAAGTGCCTTGGATACCATTTGTGGCCAATCATATGGACCAGGACAGCATGGCATGTTAGGCGTACACGTTCAGAAAGCCATACTTGTTCTTATCATCTTATGTGTACCATCTCTATTATTTGGGCAAACACAAAATCCATATTGATTTTATTTAGCCAAGATCACGAAATCTCCACAAAAGTAGGAATATATGCTCAGTTAATCATTCCATACCTTTTTGTCTCTAGTGTTCTTCAGTGTCAGACTAGATTTCTACAGACACAGAACATTGGAGTTTCAATGATGCTCAGCTTTGGAGTAGCTACTGCACTGCATGCTGCTTTGTGTTGGGCGTTAGTGTTAAAATATGACTTAGGGAGTAGAGGAGCTGCCATATCAAATTGTATATTGTATTGGGTGAATGTGTTGATACTTGCGTTATATATTAAGTTTTCTCCAAAATGTTCACAAACTTGGACGGGTTTTCAGTGGAGGCATTCCATGACATTCCTTCTTTTTTGAAACTTGCTATTCCTTCTGCTTTTATGGTTTGGTAAGTTTCTACTAACTGTTGCTTTTCTCACCGTTATACTGTTCGAGATCCTCTACTAATGAGTTTTTGTTTGGTTCCCATTGTGCTGAGCAGCTTGGAACTGTGGTCGTTTGAATTGATGGTACTCCTATCTGGTCGTCTTCCAAATCCAAAGTTGCAAACATCAATATTTTCTATTTGGTTAGTTCCACATTTGATGTAGTTCTCACAATTCTTAGCTACCAGCACTTTACATGTTATTGTGGATATTATTATTTGCACCTATATTAATTAATGTTGGAAATTACATTGTGAATACATCATTAACTATTTGGATGATCCCGTTTGGATTAAGTGGAGCTATAAGGTAACTTAATTACTGCTACGTGCTTATGAATATTTAGAATTCTGTGACAACAAATGTTGAGATCAAAGTAACAATTGTAATTGCATAATTGTTTGTTTGTGTTACAGTACTCGTGTATCTAACGAACTTGGAGCTGGTAATCCTTGGTCTGCACGTTTACCAGTGCATGTAGTGGTAGTAGCAGCCATTATTGAGGGTATCTTGGTTGCAACACTGATGATAATTATACGCAATGTTTGGGGCCATGTTTACAGTAACAATTTACAAGTGGTTCGACAAGTTCACCTTTGGCATCAGCCACCAGAAGTGGTTTGTCCTCTCTTACTATTAAGAACCTGATTTCTTTTCTTTTTCTTTTCTGCTCTTTTATTTTTTTCTTTTGGTTGTTCACCAAAAAAAATATAATACAATGTAAGATCAAATACAAAAGAAATTACTTTAGATTTTTTTTTAGTTAGACATTTATTCATTTCAACTTCAGAAATAAATATAATGTTGAATTCGATTCATATTTGGACAACAAAAATAGAGAAAGGAATTTTTCACTGTCCCCTTATAGAGTTATAGCATTAATTGAAAAAACTTAAAGAAAAAAAGTGAACGGAAAGAAGAACGAGAAAGAAAGTGAACATTCATAAAAATTTGTCGGCTTGTGTTTGAGAATGGAGTTCCAATGGCTGAGAGAGCATTATATCAGGGGAGTTTTTTTTTTGCCTTCGAAGACCTTTAAATTTCTTTCTCTCCAGATCACCCAAAAACTGTTAGCTGCTATGGCTAAGTCGTTCTTCCTCTAAACCCGTTTTCGGGCATATGTCTAATCACAAGCCACACATATGCATTCGTAATAGTTAAGCTGCCATCGTATTGTTATTCAACTCTTTAGTTTTGTATTGTTCTAAAAACTTAAAAATGATTATTGCCCTGTTTAATCTACAATAGAATCACTACTACTAACTACTATTAATGCTGGCATCCCATGCATGCTCATTCTAAAATTGTCATGCCCATGCATAACTTACATTAGGATCATCTTAACTAAGTACTATTGAATGTAGCTTCCCATGTAGAGACATTCCATAAAATTGAAACATTTTGCTACAAATCAAATTAGAATTTTTTTTTTAAAAAAACACATAACTTTCATGTTAGTTATGCTTTGGTTAGCTAAAATAAAGTTCAACAAAGAAATAAAACAAACATATGAAGCAAATAAATAGAAAAAAATACAGAAAAATTAGGGATTGAATGGAAGTTGTAGTTAGATTTAGAGATATATTTATATTAACAGGGACTGAATGTGTCTATAGTTGAAATAGATACCATATTATGGGTCATTGGTGACAAACATAAACGGTGAAGATAAGTACATAGAATTTATTTTAAAATTTTATGAAGTTATGTGATTTAAGGTTGCCAACAAAGGCTTTAAATAACATTAAAAAAGGAAAACAAATAGAACTTGGAGGCTGGATAATGTTGTAAAGATGAGGACAAATGGCAAAAACCAAGTGTGGTCCTTGAGAACATAAACAAGTATACACAAATAGAATAGGTGGAGCAATAGAACAAAACTCAGCTTCATCAGCCAGTATGAACAGGAAAAATATCATGGATGATTAGGAAATTGTAGAGGGATTCATAGTCTAAGGGTCTGAGTACGGCACTGATCAGAAGACCTCTACAAGACACGACATTAAAATAGGGATATAGAGACACAAAATTGTGTTTGGCAGATGAAACATAGACAAAGATATTGTGTATTCATTATGACACGAAAGACATAGAAATAATAACAAGAGATACAACCTATTTTTTATTTATTTTATTATTCTTATTAATTTTTTATAATTATATTTTTCGTTTTAAAATTTTTTAATAAAAAATAAAATAAATTAAACTTTTATAATTTGTTCTCTCTCACATCTCAAACAACAAATGAAGTTTCGCAGCAATTATTCATGTTATTGTATAAGACGGTAGTTTCAAGTGTTGAAAATGAAATTGTGGTACCTTGAATCTTAGTTATAAATAAAAGAGAATTAATATAAGCTTTTAACACTGAGGATAGTTATAGAATGTCAATGCATGAGGACTACATTCAAAAGTACTTATTAGTGGTGATTCTAATTTAAGTTATTCATTTGAATAATATTTATTCTTCCTTTAAAATATTGTAAAACAAAATTTCAAACAACAAAAAGAAGAAGGAAGGTATCTAAGGTTTGTAGCAATATATGAGTTTTGAAGATGGTATATTTTTCAGCTATTGAGATAGGATTTGTTTGGGTGAGCTTAAAAAAAAAAGCATTATATCACTTGAAAACTCATTTCCATCCAATCAGGTATGTTATATGTCCGTTGAAAAATAATTAACGATCATCTCATCACATTCCAAGATTGATACACTTGCATTTGCCAATTATATATTACATACTCAATACACCTGAAATAAGCAACATATATTTTGACTCATAACTTGCTAAAATGCTTCTTTAAACTCAAGACTCTACCCTGACCACTCTCTACTGACAAAGAAAACTTCAACAACTACTTATTCATGCGAAATAGATTATGAAACTACTCATAAAGATCCTAATTCATGCTTAACAACACCAATTATATTTCTTAAAAATACTTGGCAGAAATAACAAAAAATAGATGTTAAGTAGAGGAGGGTAATTATGCGTTAATGATGATAAGTAAAAAGTTGGCCGTTTCAAAAATGATGGAGTAACCATTTTTTGTAACGGTAGGCTATTTGTTGAGTTATTCAAAGTGAAAGAAAATGCTGAATTATTTGTTTTTGAAGGCTGGAATGAGTTGTTCTAAAATTTTGTTAATCAACAAGATTTGACTCTCGGCAAAAAATTAGAATTGAGAAAAAAACAGAATAAATATGTTTAGTGGTTTACCAAAAAAAAAAAGTATTGTGTGATATTAAAAAAAAAACAATGTATTTAGTGTTTTGGTTTACACCCAAATAGATATTTTAGTATAAAAGTAATGTAAGTTATATTTATTAGTACCGAATATAATATGACAATGTTAATCTTTTGATGATTTCTCACGGTATTTTCCACTTCAATAGGTCAAAAACTAATACGTCGCAGTACTGATCTATATTTAAGGGTTTGTTACTGGCCAATAGATTGCTACATACACAAAGTGGGATTCGAACTCCTGATACTTGTTTAAGTGGGCTCTAAAATAATAAAATTGTAGTATTGTATTTTAGAATGATGTAGTGCCTTCAATGTTGGAAATGAATAAGCTGGAAAGTTATAAAAAGGGATTTGTGAATGTTTTAGATTTATTTAAAATGCAAGAATGAAAGTATAATAACGTAAAAGTTTTTAATTAAATAAATGAGTAGTTTTTTGTAGTTTAGGGGAAAAAATCGATACACTAGGATTTACGTTTTAGATTTTAGGCTTTAGGTTTTAGGATTTACGATTTATGATATACGATTTAGGCGGTGAATATTAGTTGTAGGGGGTTTAGTAATTAGTTGTGTTAGGGTTATTGATTAGGGTTTAAATTTGAGGGTTTATGATTTATTAGTTAGGTTTTATAATTTATGGTGAGGGTTTAGTGTTTAAGGTGTATGGTTTAGGATTTAGGGTAGAAGGTTGGTGATTATAAAAAGGTTTAGTGTTTAGAGTTAAGGTTTGTGCGTAAGAATTTACGATTTACGATTTATAGTTTAAAATTTATGGTTTAGTGATTTAGATTTAAAGTTTAGAGTGAATGTAATTATTTTTTGAAATAATCTAAAAGGAATCAAATTATTGTAAATATAAAATTTTTTAATTTAAAATGTAAATAGATATAAGTCAAATGAATGATATATTTTAATTTGATAACAACAAACTTACTCATGTTAAAAAACTTTTAATGGGAATATTTTAAATAACTTTAGTGATTTTTTTTTAATTTAAATATTTTATTTTTCGAAAAACACATGCAATGAAATAAGAAATTCAAACCTAAAAAATTGTTGTGCGAGCGATATTTATATCTTGTCTATTTTTGAAATATGTAGAAGTTGAATGAAAATTTGGATCCAAATATTTTAGATTTGGTGTGATTTTACCCGGTTTCGGATCGGGTAAGAATTTAAAAAATAGAATAAGTTATTATTTAGGGTCGGATCCGGATCAAAGCGAATTCAGTTTCATCCGACCCATGTGCATCGTAGGAAAACTTTAAATTAATTCTAATATTATGTTATATTAATTATAAGCTTATTATTCTGTTTTTAATCATATTTGTTGAATTAGGAAATAGATCAAAGAAGAATAAAATTAGAATTTATGGAAAAATTCAAGTTCAAATGTGGATATCAATTTCTCGATATACAAGTATGTTTTTTTTTTATAAATAAGTGCATTATAATTTTTGACATAAAATTTATTAAGATTCAAACTTCACTTGATTCAGATTTGGTAGTGTGATTTCACCGGGTCTAGAATTGGATAAGAATTTAAAAAATAAATCTAGTCATTATTTAGAGTCGAGTCGGATCAAGACGAATCCGATTTCATTCGGCCTATGCGCACTACTAATTTTTCATAGGATATATAATTTGGATATATTTTTCATTGGGTATATAATTGAGTAAAAATATGGGTGGATGAGAAGAGGAGTAATTGGGAGGTCATTTTGAATTAGTTTTAAAAAATTTTGACAAAAATTGGAGACCCGTTGGAGGTGTCTCCTTCACAAGGATGGTTATTATTGTTATGATTGTTTTTTTTTTTCGGTAATTTATTGTTATGATTGTTATTCTTTTTCTTCTTCTTCTGCTTCTTTAGGTCCATATTAGTTTTTGTTGGTATATAACATTGTTATCATATCTTATGGATCACAAAATATTCGGACCAAACCAAATAACAAAGCCCAAATAACATGTACCAAAAAAATAGTAGCTAATTAGTAATTACACATTTTTTCTCTACACTATCGACTAAAGACCAATCTTTGGACCTCATTGTAAGTACCAAAATGATTCCAATTCCTCTCAAATGAATTGTTGATAGTCCAACTATGCGATACTCCATCATTTTTGAGTAGAAACGGTGGCTCTTTTGGTCTTACCTTGTGCATATCGTGTTAGCATAACATAGTTATTAGCTAATTGCTTGTTATTTTCATGTACTAAAAGTTAAATGTCTCTTCATAATTTAGCTCAACAATATCATATTTATTACCTGTTAACTATTTTCACAATGACTAATTCAATAATAATTTTTTAAAAATAATTTTTATTTTTTAATATAAATAAATTTAATATAATTGTCATGTATTATTGTCAATTTTAAAATTATAAGACAATTTTTAAATTATTTATTAGCAATTTTTATATTGTCAAATTCAACATCACATCCTCATAGTACTAAAAGTATATATATTAATTGAATTGGACTTTTTTTCACTTTGTTTGGACTAGAAATTCATTTCTGACATTATTGGATCTGTTTGTGACCATGACATGATATTATTCAAGCATTGAATCACTGGATCTAAATTTGAGTCACGGGATTAAAAGAAAAAATAAAATTCAAAAAAAATAATTTTTATGGTGAGCTCTTCTCCTCTCACTTATGAAAATATAAATAGTGAAAATAAAATCAGATGCACTGCATACATTTTACAATAATTGATAATCATGTTTTAATGAATGAAGTTTTGTTATTAGAATTACTGAAATTTTTAATTTTAATTTATTAACTCTTGAATTTTATTCATCATTTGTTTTTGTATTTTTTTAATACGAAATAAGAAATGCTATGACATGATATGTTAAATAAAAACTGATGTGTCACCAAAAAAAAAAAATAAAAACTGATGTTAATGATATGTTATATTTTTCATTTAAGTTTATAAGTATGAAATATGGATACTTTGTTAAGATGTCGTATTTATATGTCGGATATATTTTGGATACTACATTACTTATCGATATTCATATTTTTTATTTTTTGTGGCTAACTGTGACTTAATAAAAAATAAAAAAAATTTAAATACATATTAATACTATGTCTGTCCAGTTTTATTTTTAATATATATATATATATATATATATATATATATATATATATATATGAATTTTAAAATAGTACATATTATTATTTATTAAAACAAAAAATATTTTAAATACATTATATAATTATAAAAGACATTAAAAATAAATTGAAAAAACCGTTTTGTTTAACAAGAAGAGCAATGAATAAAAATTATATTTAAAGAAAAAAAAATTATACTTTACACCTTTAACTCCATTTTATATAAATAGTATATATCCTTTCAAAAATATCTACATATTATATATGTGATCTCTTAATTTTTTAGAGATTAATATTTAAAGTAGTCTTTAAACACACATAATTTAACTTAATTTTTTAAAAATTTAATGTTTAATTTTTTCTCTAATTAAAGATATATTTAAATATTAACAAAGTTAAACTTTCTGTTGACTTTTACTGATCTGTAGTATAAGATAAAAATAATCACTTTTATATTTTTGTGATATGTGATATTTAAGGATTGGACAACAAAGTTAATCACTTAATCTAATCTAATTCTCATGTATATTTTTCAAAAATTAAATAAAAATTTGGATAAAACACATATATAAACCAAACCAATACCAATATTATATAAATTATCTAAATAGAACAATGTTACATGTGTAGCACCCTACCACACAGAGCCTTACGCTTAAGTCGTAAAGCAGAGGTGGCAAGGTATTACGACCTCTAAAAGAAAAGACATATAAATATAGTTGAAAAAAATTATATCCAGGAGCCTTGAAGAATTAGTTAAACAAGAACGATAAACAGAAAATCGTGTCACACTCGCATGGATATTTGTAAAACGGACAGGAAAAAAATCAAAGGAAGCTGAAAACATATATATATATATATGTTTTCAACCTGCGAAGCTAAGGCCGGCCAGAGTATATGATTATATATATATACAACCCAAAATAAAAGTCAAACCACAAAGTAAACCCCTGTATCTCCAAGTCGACCTCTAGGAGGGACAAAACACAAAATATACATGTGGAGATTCTATAAACATGTATACATAGCCCAAAATCAAAATATGACAGACTGACAGTCAAAAAGGTAGTTCTTCGCTTGTAAGGAGGATACTCAGACGCTCAACGAGGTGTCTCTCGACCTGCATCTGAAAAACAACAACATAGTATGGGATGAGAACCGGAGGTTCTCAGTATGGTAAAGGTGCCTGCATAGTTAATGTAAAAGGTCTCGGGAGAGCCAGAGGCATTCCTAGAATTCCGACACTCAGAATCATTCTTAAGGAAAATAAACTAAACCAAAAGTTAGGTAAGTTATCTGAGGTATTCTAGTTCTGAATCTAACTTTAACTTAACATTCTACTTTCTGTCGCTTCTAATCCTCTGAATCTCCCGTAGGACAACCCTCTTCACACCTCCGCCAAGAGAGGTTTCTCAGAAAATATACACATCTAATTCAAGCAAGGAAAACACAGATAGAGAAACATTTACAGCAAATAGAACAAGTAGCAGATAAGCAGAATTTAGCAGTTAAGCAAACTAAAACGACACACACTCAAACAAAGCAAACAAATGCATATGATGCATGCATGTCCTATGGCTGATGAGTCTCATCTGTCGGTTATACAGCCAACTCGACAAGCCCTGGTAGTTAACCATTGGACAGTCCCTCTGTGCGCGCATCCCCAAGCTCAATAATATTCCATGGAGTCAGTCTCCAAGCTCAAATATAATATTCCATGGAGTCACACTCCAAGCTCAATAATATAGTATTCCATGGAGCCAAACTCCAAGCTCAATAATATTCCATGGAGTCAAACTCTAAGCTCAATAATATTCCATGGAGTCAAACTCCAAACTCAAATATAATATTCAATGTTCATATATATATATATGCATGCCCATGGGGGAATCCGAAGAGTTAAAGTGTCCGGTCACATCTTGCAACAGAGGGTCAACAAATAGTCTCAAATACACAAGCTATATGATAATCTCTTTCTTTTAAAATATCACTTTAAATCGAAAACTTCAGCTCTTATAGAAACTTTGGCAGTACCTCCTTTAAAACTCAAATTTCTGCCACCCTTCAAGGGTCCCAACTACCAAACCAAACACCTCTCAATCATTCAATTCACTTCCAGTAACAAATTATTTCAAAACCAAACAAATACCAATATTAAATCTTTTTCCAAACCGACCAACTTCAATAGCAAATTATTAACAATAGCTAAACCACATAATTTATTCTATATACACAATCCTTCAATTATACGTTCAGTTCATTCCTATCTTAAAGTCTTCTAGCCTAAGTTTTCACGTGACATTAAACATTAACTACGAGAAACCAAAACCATACCATCGTACGGAATCAAAATATTCGAAGCTCCGGAGAAACTTTCTGACTGAGCTATCGAAGAAGAAAATATCCAGAATCGTCTATGCCTCCTAAAATTCCCATTGGCCAAACCCAAAGAAAAGATGAGCTATATCACTGTCAACTTCCACTAATCAAAAATGGTGCCAACGTGTAGAAGAGGAGGTTACGAATACTCTTACTGAATTAGATTTTTTATTGGAGTTACGGATTCAAGAAATCGAAGCCGAAAGTTCGGAAGAGTTTACGTTTTCTTTCTTTCTCTCTTCGTTATGCTCTTCCCTCTCTCTTACTACATATATATATACTAGCGGCTCAACAGGCACTAACGTACCTGTTAAGCCGCTTTTCTATTGTTTTTAAGAAATTAATTTTTTTGTTAATATATTATTTATTTTTAAAATTTATTAATAAGTATTTTTTTATTTTAATATTAACGTAATCTTATTTATATTATATTTTGTAGAAATTAAAATTACTATAAAAAAACTTTTAAAATGTTAAATTATAAAAGTATACAATAAAGAGATATTATAAAATTATCATAGTTTAAAGTTCTAGATAATATATAAGGTGAAATATTCGATAGAGTAGATTTTTATTATCAATTATGCTTAAATACACAGAGTATTTTCAGAATGATAATACTTCTATTGTATTTCTTTAAAAGCTTTAAATGTCGTCTATTAATTTATAATATTTTTAATTTATTTTTTTCAGTTGTTTTTTTATTGAGTTAAAAAATATTTTTATATTTTTATTTTTAAAATTATAAATTTAATATCAATAATTAAAAAATAAATTATAAAAAATAAAATATTTTAAATTATTTAATATATATAAAAAATATAAAATAATTAAATTTAAATTGAAAAAAGTAAAAAAAATATATTATTATGTATAATAAAATTAAGATAAAAATTTACTAACATTGCTTACAAATTAGTTATTCATATATTAAATTTATTTATTTTCTCAATGTTATTTAATTTAAAATAAATTTAAAAATTTATATTCAGAACACTCTTTATCTTTATGCATAATTCTAATAGTTAAAAAAATATTTCTTTAATTTTATATTGAATATTTTAATTATTTTTAATTTTATTATTATTTTAAAATTATTAATTTTTATTTTGATTATATCCATTTTTCTTATCATTCTTTTACATGTATAATAACTATTATTGTCTCATCGTCACTATTATGTTGTCTTGTTTTATTCAATTTCCTTGTTTTCTTCTTCTATTAATCCCAATCATAATCAATTACCACTATACTATTATAGCAACTCTCATTTTTGTTTCATCACTTTAATCCATAACTATTCATTGTATTAACTTTTGAGTTGTTAAAGATATGCTAAGAGAATTATTTTCTTATTTGATTTAGATATATAGATATATAATTGTTATATGAATATTTATTTTTCATATTTGTTTATTAAATCATACTTTATCATTTTAAGAAAAAATTTAAGATATCAAACATTCAAAAATTTTGTATAGAATAATTAAATAAAAAAATTAAAAAATATATAAATTATTTAATTTTTTAATATATAAAATAATTAAATTTAAATTAATTTAGGTATAATATTAAAATCATTAAATTTTAAGAAATTAATATAAAAATTTACTGATATTATTTAAATATTAGTTATTTATAAATATTATTAAATTTAATTATTTTCTCAATCCTATTTAATTAAAAGTAAATTTAAAAATTTATATTCAAAACATTCTTTATCTCCATCCATAATTCTAATAGATAAAAAATATATATATTTCTTCAATCTTATCTTAAACTTTTTTAATTATCTTTAATTTTATTATTTTTTAAGATTATTAATTTTTATTTTGATTATATTATCTCATCATATTTTACACTATTCTTTCTATTTAATTTTTTAAATGTATAGAATAATAAAATTTAAATTAATTTAAGTATAATACTAAAATTGTTACGTTGTTATTATATGTAACAATCAAGATAAATATTTATAAATATTTATAAATTTATTTTTTTAATCTTATTTAATTTGAAGTAGATATAAAAATTTAAATTTAAAGAACTCTTTTTCTCGCATAATTTTAATTGTTAAAAAAATTTTCTTTTAATTTTATATTCAATATCTTAAATCATCTTTTGTTCTATTATTTTTTAAAAATTTTAATTTTTATTTTCATTATTTTTTACCATTTTTTATACACATATTTATCATTATTTTTTTAATTAAGTGAAATAAAAATAGGGAGAGAGTACTACATGTACTCCATAGAATAAAGAGAAAGACAACATGGATAGAAGTTATGTATAGAATAAAAAAGTAACTGTACAAAAAATAAAAAAATTAACTAATAATTATATTTTGGACCAAATTTGAGGAGAACAATTATATTAAACACTGTTTATTAATAGGATTAAGATAGAAAAGTAGAAATTGGATAACAAACTCTGATATTCCCTTTATATATTGTTATAAATATTTAATTTAAAGTACATTAAGATATTATAATAATATCTATAATAATATTATTTAGGATAATTATGGAAAGTTTATCGAATCAAAACCTAAGAAAAATAGATTATTATTAATTAAATAAATATACAGGATTCCTACCTATATTTGGACCATTCAGTCTGTTATTTGAACCAACTCCAGTGTTATTATGAATATCTGAATATTTAAAAAATTTACTATTAGCATGAAAAATAAGCATAATTTGATAATTTAAGAGTACATTCAAGAGATAAATTATACATAAATGGTACTAAGAGTACAATAACATAGATATATTGTAAAAAAATAATTCATATTAAATGATATACTAACAACATAAATTTATCAATGAGAAGTATAACTTAGAACAGAGTATTGATGAACGAGCATATTTGTGATATCTTCTAATGGTGTTGTACCACGATGTATCAATTTATTTTTCTCGTCTAATACTCTCTCGGTTGCTGTCTCTATTTTTCACTCATATTTTGACTTCTTCACCTGTCATAAACTCATAATCCTGCCAAGTGGGTCGACCACTTCCACGTGAATCTTCCAATCCTGTCAGCTGTAATTAATCTAATTAATCAAAATAAATATATAAACATAGTTTTATACTTTAATGACGAAAAACAAATTATATTACGTTTTCCGTTATATTATATAGTAATAATAATGTGAAGTGAGAGAGAATGAGAGAAAATTATAGAAGTGATGTAGATTTATGAGTTAGGAGAGAACGTGAATGAAGACGAGGGAGTGCGGGTTTTGTAACACGGAATAACTGACGAATACTGAAGTAAGTTATTAAGAAGGATAAAAATGGAAAAAAATGTTGGACACCAAAACAGGTTTTGCCATTATATATTGTTATAGATAGATATATTGTTATAGATAACCCAAAACAATTGAAACAGTTATCATTAATTACTATATTCTCCTATTTTATTTATTAATTATTCTTATAGTTTGATATTTAAAAATAAAAAAATAAGCATTCTCATTTCTTTAATTAATTTTTCATTATTTATAAAGAAATAAAGGCCTATCCAGATTCAAATCTATATTTTAGCATACCACTTATAAAAAATAAAAATAAATATAAAAATTCATGACATTTAAGTAAAATTATCTTTTATAAATAACTAACATTTATTTTCGTTTATATATACTCTTTTTAAATCAGGATAATATTATTATCATTATTTTTTGAACTATGTTTTTTCTTACCTGTTTATGGTGTGCTTTTATAATTTAACATTTTAAAATTTTTTTATAGTAATTTTATGGTAAAAAAAATATGATATAAATAAGATCACGTTAATATTAAAATAATATAAAAAATATTTATTTAATAAATTTAAAGGGTGAATAATATATTACCAAAAAAAATTAATTTTTTTAAAAAAATAGAAAAGCGGTTAAACAGGCACGATAGTGCCTGTTGAGCCGCTAGTTTAGACTAATTCTAATACTTGAATATCTAAAAAACAGATTATTAACATATAAATAATATTTTTTGAATTATCTAAATCTTTTAATATAAATACTTTAATATTGTCTGGACTAAAAAAAATTAAGAAATAAAATTAATATTTCTTCTAAGAATAATTTTCATCAAAATTATAAATATATAATAAAAATCTAGAGTATATTAAAATAGTACCATAATAAAAAAATTCAAATATAAAATTAATAGTGTAAATTTTTTAAGTGAACAATTATCAATCATAATACGCTGTATTATAGATATATGTAACATATTATGTTAGAAATAATTAAAAGTATACTAATTATGAATTAAAGCTTTTAGAAAATGATAATTTATACCCACTAATGTTATTATTGTTCCATCTATTATTTGGATTTGGATCAATTTTACTGTTATTTTCAGTATCTGAATGTTTAAAAAGTAAATATATTATTGATATGAGATTAATGTATTTTTTAATTTTACCAATAATAAAGTAATTTCTTATAAAAATCATAGCTACTAAGAGTAAAAAAAAAAAAAGTATAATAGTAATAATCAAGACATAGATCTAAACGAAAAACTTATTATTTATAATTTATAATAATTAATTTAGATAGAGTACCTCAAGTAAAATATTGAAGGACAATAATTCTAGACATGTGTCTATTTCTGTTTGTGATATCTTTAAAAAAAAAAAAGATAAATTAGATTAAAAGTAAATTAAATAAAAAAATTTCTATCTGCATTTAATAATATTAATAAGAGATGAAATGAGAAGTGAGAAACGGATGAGAGGTGAAAGATAACGGATAAAAGTTATGTAAAGGTGGCCAAGTAGTGGAGAAGTTAATAGAAAGGGTAATATTGGAAAGAAATTTTGGACACCAAACTCATGTATTGCCATTATATATTGTTAACTAATGTTATTATTGTTCCATCTATTATTTGGATTTGGACCAATTTTACTGTTATTTTCAGTATCTGAATGTTTAAAAAGTAAATATATTATTGATATGAGATTAATGTATTTTTTAATTTTACCAATAATAAAGTAATTTCTTATATAAGTTATAGCTACTAAGAGTAAAAAAAAAAGTATAATAGTAATAATCAAAACATAGATCTAAACGAAAAACTTATTATTTATAATTTATAATAATTAATTCAGATAGAATACCTCAAGTAAAATATTGAAGGACAATAATTCTATACATGAGTCTATTTCTTTTTGTGATATCTTTAAAAAAAAGATAAATTAGATTAAAAATAAATTAAATAAAAAAATTTCTATTTGTATTTAATAATATTAATAAGAGATGAAATGAGAAGTGAGGACGGATGAGAGGTGAAAGATAACGGATAGAAGTTATGTAAAGGTGGCCAAGAAGTGGAGAAGTTAATAGAAAGAGTAATACTGAAAAGAAATCTTGGACACCAAACCCATGTATTGCCATTATATATTGTTATAGATATAATTTTTTTTTATAATGATACGGCGCGAGAACATTTTATTTATTCTTATAATAATATTATTTATTATTTAGGATAATAATGGAAGATCTATTGAATCAAAATTTATGGAAAAATAAATTACTATTAATTAAATAAATATACAGGAGTCCTACCCATATTTATTACCATTCGGTCTATTACTTGAATCTGTTTTGCTTTTATTATGAGTATCTAAATATTTAAAAAATTTATTCTTAACATGAAAATAATGTAGGCTGAGAATTTAAGAGTATATTTAGTAGAGTACAGTAACATAGAGATATTGTAAAAATAATTCAAATTAAATGGTGAACTAAATTGTAGAAAAAAGTTTAAAAAAATATCAGAATCTTTTATTAAGTTTTTTTGTTACAGAGTCAAAATATTTAATAACAAATATATTATTAAACAGTAAATATATATATTTTTCTTATAATAATACAGTTAACTAAATTTTATATTTGTATGATATTATATTAAAAAATTATTAGATAAGTATTTAATAATTGAGATTATAATGATGTAACGTACATTTAAGATAATATAATATTATTATTTAGGCCAATAATAAAAGATTTATTGAATCAAAATTTAAGAAAAAATAAATTATTATTAATTAAATAAATATAAATATAGGATTCCTACCCATATTTGGATCGTTTAGTATATTATTTGAACCAGTTCCGGTGTTATTATAAGTATCTGTATATGTAAAAAATTCATTATTAAGCTGAAAATAATGTAATTTGATAATTTAAGGTGATGCTGCCTGTGTTCTTCACTCATATTTTGTCTTTGTTGTCTGGCATAGTCTTGCCAAGTTCGTCGACCACTTCCACGTGAATCTTCTATTGATATGTTGTCAACTATAATTAATCAAAGAAACATATAAAAACAGTTCTACACTTTTATTTAATGACGAAAAATAAATTACAATAAATTTTACATTATATTTAAGCAAAGTGAGAAGAAGGCAGGAGAAGATAAAAGAAAAACGAAGGAAATTTTTTCTATTATGGAAAAATATGGAGTAACCAGTGAAGTGAGAGAGATTAAGAGAAAAAAATGGGAATAATACAATTGACGCAGTAATTGATATGAGAGAAATTAACTGATGCAGTAGTGGAAATTAAATAGTAGAATTCTGTAACTGATGATGCAGTAGTGGGAATTAACGTGGAGAAGTTATATTGAAGTGAACGTGGATAGAAATGAAGTAGTAAAATGCTGTAACTGTAAGTAAGTTATTAAAAAGGATAAAAATAGAAAGTAAAATTGGACACCAAAAATAGGTTTTCCCATTATATATACTAGCGGCTCAACAGGCACTATCAGCCACTTTTCTATTATTTTTAAGAAATTAATTTTATTTTTGTGTTAATATATCATTCACTATTTAAATTTATTAGATAAGTATTTTTTATTTTAATGTTTTTATTTTAAAATTATTATAAACCAAAATATAATTCAAAAAATAATGATAATAACATTATTCTTATTCAAAAAGAGTATGTATAAACCAAAATACATGTTAATTATTTATAAAAGATAATTTTTACTTAAATGTCATGGATATTCATATTTGTCTTCATTTTTTCTAAGTGATAGGTAAAATATGAATCTAAATACGAAGAGGTCTTCATTTTTTTTATAAATAATGAAAAAATAGAATAAATGAGCATGCTTATTTTTTCGTTTTTAAATATCAAAATATAAGAATAATTAATAAAAAAAATAGGAGAGTATAAAAATTGTGTATCTGAAAAAAAATTTTCCTAATTCATCATATATCTTATCAATAACTTCTTTAATCTTAAAAACGGTGAGATTTATTAACCATAAAAATAAATATATAAACGCTTTAAGATTATTCAATTAAAAATTATGTATAACAAAATCAAAATAAAATTTAGAAACATTATTTACAAATTAAATATTTATGAACGTTATTAAGTTTAATTATTTATTTTTAATTAGTATTTAATTTGAAGTCGAGATAAAAATTTATATTCAAAGACTTTCTATCTTCATGCATAATTTTAATTGTTAAAAAATATTTTTTTTAATTTTATATTTAATTTTTTAAATTATCTTTAATTTTATTATTTTTTTAAAATTATTAATTTATATTTTTATTATATCTCTTACAATATCAAATATTATTCTTTCTCTTGCTATTATTCTCTATACACATACATATCATTGTCTCATCACCATTATTATCATTGTATTACCTTATTCTCCTCTCTCATTTTTTCCTTTTCTTTCCATCTTCTCTTCACCCGACTGTCCGTAATTAATTATTACCAAGTATTATTATCGCAGCAACTTCACTTTGATTTATAACTATCTATTCTGTTAACTTTTATGAGTTGTTGAAGTTTCGCTAAAAAAAGGAAGATATAAAGCATTTAAAATTTTTACCCAAATGATCAAATTAACTTTTAGAATGTATAAAATTTATAAATTTAAATTAAATAAGATATTAAACAAATTTATTATGTTGTTATTATGCATAACAAAATTAAAATAAAAATTTAAAAATATTATTTACAAATTAACTATTTATAAATGTTATTAAGTTTAATTATTTATTTTTAATAGTATTTAATTTGAAGTTGAGATAAAAATTTATATTCAAGGACTCTTTATCTTCATGCATAATTTCAATTGATAAAAAATATTTTATTTTTCTTTTTAATTTTATATTTAATTTTTAAAATTTTCTTTGATTTCATTATTTTTCAAAATTATTAATTTATAATTTTTATTATATCCCCTTACTATATCAAACACTGTTCTTTCTCTTATTATTATTCTCTATACACATACTTGTCATTGTGTAGTCGTCATTATTATATTACTTTGTTCTTTCTCATTTTTTTGTCTCCTTTCACCTTCTCTTCATTCCACCGTAATTAATTATCACCAAGTATTTATATGTTACATCTTTTATATGTTAATCAAATAATCAGTGCCATATGCTAAACAAATGATATTACAGAAGTTAAAATAAATTATATTTTTGTAATATAATTCATTTATTTTAGTTTAATTTAAAAATAAATATTCATGTACTCAAATTTTAAATATAATATTTTGTATAATTAATAATTTAAAAATTTAAAAAATAATATTATCACATATAAAGTAATTTAAAAAAAAAGAATTTAACAAAATATTAGACTTTTCTAATTCATCATTAATAGGTACAAACATATTTAAAAAAAATAAAAAAAATACATATGAGATGAAAAAAATTAGTTCTTCCTTAGTAAGAGAAAAAGATAGAATACTATCTTTGTATGTGAAACATTGGTGATGGTGACAAATCAAAAAGGTAAAAGAACGATAAAAATATTAATTGGGTAAGTAAATTAAAGAGAAAAAAAATATAGGTGAAAGTTATACGTGAATATAGTAATTGCAGTAAAACTAAATAAAATTTGTAATGATGGATGTGATGAAATCGATGGTATTAAAGGTAAAAAAATAATAGTAGTAAGAGAAATATAACAAAGTGTATTAAGAGGTCAAAAAAGAAGTAGTAGAATGGATAAAATTATAAAAAAATAATAAAAAAAGATATATTTTTTATTATTAAAGAAAAATTCTAATAGAATAATTAGAATGAGGCTAAATTGCTGGATAGTCCATTAGAGTACATTACTTAAAACAACACTATACAAACAAAGGCTAACATAAAATTAAACAAAACATAATTTAAATGAATACTTTAGAATATAATAAAATCTATAAAAAAAATTATTTATCACTACTGGTTAAACACTTGTTGACTTCTAATTATTCTTTTTTTTATTTCATATATGGCCAGAAAAAATAAAAAAAATAAAAAAGAGAAATTGTGGGAGTAAAGAATTAAATAGAAGTTATGCGTGAGTTTTGTAACTGTTAGTGAAATATGCTAGAGAAATAAGTAAGTGTAAAATATTATTGAATTATGTTAGTAGGGTTAAAATAGAAAATAAAAAATTGGACACCAAATCCCATGTTTTGGCATTATATATTGTTATATATATGGCCAGAAAAAAATAAAAAAATTAAAAAAGAGAAATTGTGGGAGTAAAGAATTAAATAGAAGTTATGCGTGAGTTTTGTAACTGTTAGTGAAATATGTTAGAGAAATAAGTAAGTGTAAAATATTTTTGAATTATGTTAGTAGGGTTAAAATAGAAAATAAAAAATTGGACACCAAATCCCATGTTTTGGCATTATATATTGTTATATTGTTATAGATTATAAATTTAAATGAATACTTTAGAATATAATAAAATCTATAAAAAAAATTATTTATCATTACTGGTTAAACACTTGTTGACTTCTAATTATTCTTTTTTTCATTTCATACATGGCCAGAAAAAATAAAAAAAATAAAAAAAGAGAAATTGTGAGAGTAAAGAATTTAATAGAAGTTATGCGTGAGTTTTGTAACTGTTAGTGTGTAGTGAAATATGTTAGAGAAAAAAGTAACTGTAAAATATTTTTGAACTATGTTAGTAGGGTTAAAATAGGAAATAGAAAATTGGACACCAAACCCTATGTTTTGGCATTATATATATATATATATATATATATATATATATATATATATATATATAATATATATATGACCGCCTTGACTTTCTTTATTATTATGTATAAACCGCCTTGGGTCTATTTTATATATATATAAAACCTAATGTAACCTAATAATATATATGTAACCTAATGTAAAATATAAATCACCTTTTATTTTCTATGCCTTATAATCAATAATATTATTATATATAACCTAATAATATATATGTAACCTAATGTAAAATATAAATCACCTTTTATTTTCTATGCTTTATAATCAATAATATTATTTTATAATCAATAATAGTAATAATAATACTAGCAATTGTAATGATGGTCATGTAATAATGATAATAATAAACGTAATAATAGTAATAATAATAGTAAGGGGTAAGTACGATTTTGGTCCCTTAAGTTTAGTGCTAGAATCGAATTCGTCCCTCTTGTTATTTTGCCATTAAAGTCGTCCTTAATGTTTTTTTTCGTATTAAAATCGTCCTTTTTATTTTTTTTGGACAAAAATACCCTCACCACTACCCACATAATTACTTCATCCTCCACCACCACCACCAACACCAACACCACCGCTACAACCTCCACCACCAGCACCACCACCAACGCCGCCGCCGTCTCCCTCCCTGCTTTCCCCCTCCCCCTCCCCCTCCCTGCACCCCCACCCCCGCGTTCCCTCCCCCTCCCCCTCCCCGCACCCCCACCCCCACCCCGGTCACCCCCCCTCGCCGTCTTCCCTTCCCAGAACCCCCACCCCACCCCGCGTCACCTCCCCCTCCCCGTTTTCCCTTCCCCGCACCCCCACTCCCACCCCGCGTCACCCCTCCTACCCGTTTTCCCTTCCCAGCACCCCCACCCCACCCCGCGTCACCTCCCCCTCCCCGTTTTCCCTTTCCCGCACCCACACTCCCACCACGCGGCCCCACCCCTTCCCCGTACCCACACTCCCACCACGCGGCCCCACCCCTTCCCCGTCTCCCCTTCCCCCCACCCTCCACCTCCACCTCCACCACCACCACCACCAGAGAAGCAGAAACAAAGCAGAAAATCAACAAATCCAACACAAATTTAACATAAGCAAAAATAGAAAGCAACAAATCAACAAAGAAGAAGAAGAAGGTGACGGTGGTGCGGTGCGGTGCCGGAGGGCGGCAAGGCGGCGGCGGGACGGCGACTTCCCTTCCCCCTTCATCGTCATCATCATCAGAGTTCTGGAGGAGGAGGAGGCGACGACGAGATCACGGTGGCGATGACGGAGGCTCCCCGGCGCCGTCCCCCTCCCCCTCCCCCTCTTCCCCTCCCCTCCCCTCCCCTCCCCTCCCCCTTCGTTTCGTAACCCTTTTCTTCTCCCACCCCCAACGCGTTTTTACGCGTTTTCTTTTTTTTTTTTTTTTATAATTTTTTTTTATTAAAATAGGATAGGGGTAGTTTAGGAATAAAACAAAAAATTTTATTGAAAAGGACGATTTTAATACGAAAAAAAACATTAAGGACGATTTTAATGGCAAAATAACAAGAGGGACGAATTCGATTCTGGCACTAAACTTAAGGGACCAAAATCGTACTTACCCCTAATAGTAATGCAATGAATATAATATATATAAACTTATAATACAATTTAATACTTACAGAAATTATATACAATGTTTATAATAATAATAATAATAAAAATAATAATAATAATAATAATATGGATTTGATTAAATTTAAATTATTATAAAATTAGTTCAATTACTGATAATAAAAATAATTTTTTTAAAAATAAAAAATTCTAATTTTGTAAAATAAATTATAACTTATTTATATTTATATTTTTAAAACTGAGGTCGCTACAACATGAATATTTCAAACTATACTTTTATATAAATCGATTTAAATTAATTCAAATTATATAATATAGTAGTAAATCGAAATACGTTGATTCCAATTACATGGGAATATTGTTTGAAGTATAAATTGAATTGGTTAAATTCGAATTATACACTATAGTACTAAATCGAATCAGCTTGATTCGATTATTACTTGTATCAGATTATTGACATTTACTACTTTAAAGTTAATTATTTATTTATTCTATATTAATTTTAAAATATAAATATCAATAAGGAAGTACCTCATTTAGATTTAAATAAAATATCAAAAAAATCAAAACGAATAAGAATAGAAATCCAACTTTTGTATTTTAGTTCAAATTTCAGAAAATTTATATTTTTATAAACTTATGAATTTAAACAGAATATTAAACGATTTCTAAAAATTCATTAAAATTATCCTTTGACTTATTAGCATAGAAAAACCATTATCGGGACTTTTGATATTGAAAAAAATTTAATATAAAATATAGCCCTCCAAGATAGCATAGGAGTTAAAACTTGAAATTTTTTTAGAGTCAAAAGTAACAACTAGTTATACATTATAAAATGACCAACTATATTTATACAATATGTAATTTGACCAATTATATTTATACTGTATTTTATTTATTTCTCAAATTACATATTGTATAAATATAATTGGTCATTTTATAATTTATAACTAATTGTTATTTCTGACTTCGAAAAAAATTCAAGTTTTAACTCCTATGCTACTTTGGAGGGCTATACTTTATATTAACTTTTTCAATATTAAAAGTCCCGGTAATGATTTTTTAGATGCTAATAAGTCAAAGGATAATTTTTAATGAATTTTTAGAAATCGTTTAATGTTTCGTTTAAATTCACAAGTTTATAAAAATGTAGATTTTCTAAAATTTGAACTAAAACACAAAAGTTGGATTTCTATTATTTGTTTTAATTTTTTTTATATTTTACTTGAATCCAAATGGGGTACTTCTTTATTGACATTTATGTCAATAATCTGATACAAGTAGTAAATTGAATCAAGCTGATTCGATTTAGTACTATAGTGTATAATTCGAATTTAACCAATTCGATTTATACTTTAAACATTGTTCCATGTAATTCAAATTAAAGTGTTTTGATTTACTATTATATTGTATAATTCGAATTAATTTAATTTGATTTATATAGAAATATGGTTTGAGACATTTATTTAACGTTTTTTTATTTGAGTGATTTATGTAATATTAGTATTGATTTGGTTTATACAAGTGTTTTACCCTAAAAATATTGAATTTTTAAAAGAAAGAAAAAACAAATTAAATTGTATATATTATTTCAAGATCAAAATCAACATACATTATTCTTATTATAAATTATGCAAAAATTGACCCTTATTAAATAAGGGAGAATAATATCGTTACTAAAATTAATAGATAAAGTACATATACACTATAATTCAGGAGGAGTAATAAATTACAAAATTTTCTATGAATACCAATAATAATGCAAGTATCCTGGTCCTGCTCGAAAAATTATGTCATAGACAACATAGTTGACAACATGGACACATTATCACTTTCAATATATCTTTATTTAATTATGTTAATCTACAATTAGTATCTATTTATTAAAAAAATCCTAACAGAGAAAGAGTACGTACTCCATACTCAGAGAGAATGAGAGAAGGAGAGAGCGGGAGAGAGCGTTTGAGGGTGAAACACGGTGAAGGAGATGGCCATGCCATCGAAAGAGATAAGGGGGAGAGTGTGGAAGGGTTTGCATCAGGTGTGAAGGAGGGATCAAGTAAGGGCGACCTTAGTTCCAGGGTGACTTCCAAGATTTCGTTCCGTGACAAGGTCATTGGTTCTACGGTAGCCACAGGGATAAATCGGACTGAAGCTCTAGACGAGGATTCCATGGCAGTGGTCATTGGAAAACAAGGAGATCCTATGCCTCCAAGAGTTTGCTTCTCCGAAGAGGTTAGGAACATCATTTCTGAACCATACAAGGAAGCAATTGTGATTAAGGTTCTTGGAAAAAACCTTAGTTACACGGCCATGTTTCACAAATTGAAGGGGGTATGGAGGATCACCGGTGGATATGAAATCTTGGATGTGGGTTTTGGGTACTTCCTCGTTAAATTTGATCGCATGGACGATCGAGAGAAGGTTTTACTACGGGGCCATGGATGATCTTCGGTCACTATATTGCGGTCAAGCCATGGACACCGGATTTTAAACCTTGTGAGGACACTTTCGGGGAGACTATGGTTTGGATTCAAATCTCTGGTTTGAGCATATGGTACTATCAGGATAAAGCCATGATGAGAATCACTTCTGCTGTGGGAAGACCAGTCAAGGTGGATCTGGCTACTAAGTTGGCAGAGAGGGGAAATTTGCTCGGGCTTCCGTGCAAATTAATCTTGGTTTACCGGTGGTCCGGAGTGTGATTGTCGATGAGTTTGAATATAAGGTGGAGTATGAATGCTTACACCTTATTTGTGACAAGTGCAATTGTTTCGAACATCCAGCAACTGACTGCAGAATGACCCCAATAGATTCAGAAAGGGTGGATCGAAAGGAAACATCAGTGACCGAGACGGCGGCCCAGGTGGTGCAGCCACAGGAAGCCTCAAAAGAGAAAATTTTTGAATTTGGATGCAATCCCAAAGAGTCAGTGATAGTTGCAGAAATTGGGGAGGAATTAGATGATACGTTGCATGGAAAGAAAGTGGGGTCCCAGCATTTGGAAAATGAGGCTGGCTGGACCAAAGTCAGCGGTAAAAGGAGAGGAAAATTGAGTCAATCAAACAAAGCCGAACAAACATCTAAAGATAAAATGCCGGTGCGCTCAAATTAGAAATTGGACCAGAACCGTGACTTTGGGCTACGTATGAGAGGAGCCGAATCAGGGGTGAAGACCGGGTCGGTTAGCGGATCTAAGGCACGCATGGCATCTTCCAAACAGCAAGGGGTGAAGGGCAAAGCTGTCTCCGTTGCGGTGCCGACTTTCACTGCCATTATCAAAAACGGACACAAGAGATTGTGCCCTTCTTCTTTGCAGAATTCGCAGTCGAATCCGGACTGCCTTGGCAACACCAGCAAGCAGTAAATCGGCAAATTGGAAAGGTTGTCACTTGTCAGTGGAGGGACACAGACAAACCGGGCAACAACCGGACAAGGACAAGCAAGGCTCAGGGGGATATGATGGTGGATCTTCATCATCTCGTTAGGGACTTCAGCTGAGGTTGGTCCTTTTTACAATACAAATTGTTTTATGGATTATTTTGATTTAAGCTTTCTATTTTGGAATATTAGAGGTGCCTCTAATAAATTGGCCCGGGTTCATAGTAAGGAGTTAGTGAATAAATTTCACCCTACTTTTTTCATTCTGTTTGAAACCCATATTGCTTTCGAGAGGATGAAATCTTTTTGGAATAATCTAGGTTACCAGGGTGTTGGTATTGTTGAGGCTAATAGTCATAGTGGGGGTATCTGGGTTCTATGTTCTAATTCAAATATTTCTGTGAGAGTATTGAATGTAGTTGATCAATGTATCAGTTTTGAAATCACTATGGGCAATACATCTAGTTACTGCAGTACGGTGTATGCTAATCCGCATATACATCAGCGTAAAGAACTGTGGGGTGACTTGACAAGGATTGCTAATATGATCCACGGACCTTGGATTGTGTTAGGGGACTTTAATGATGTTCTGTTGCAGAGTGAAGTTAGAGGGGGGCAATTTAGACTTGCCAGAGCAGAACAATTTGCGGAAACATTGGAGGATTGTGGGCTGTTTGATATGGGGGCTATTGAGAGAAGATTCACTTGGTATAGGAATGTGAAAGGTGGGGTGCAGGTGGCCAAGAAGCTTGATAGAGCAGTCATCAACTAGGACTGGCGACTAATATTTCCGGAAGCTTATACTGAGGTGCTGGCGCGCCTTCACTCTGATCATTGCCCATTATTCACTAGGTGCAAGATGGCAAAGAGGGCTACCAAGGGCCATCGTCCGTTCAGATTCCAGGTTGCGTGGATGACTCATCCTCTTTTTAGGAATGTTGTTGATACAGTTTGGAATAGAGGAGCTCCGGATGTAGTCAAATGTTTGTTGGAGGTTCAAAAAGATGCAACTAGCTTCAATAAAAAGGTTTTTGGCAATATTTTTGTTAAGAAAAGGGAGTTGGAGAGGCTTTTGAATGACGTTCAGATTACTCTGGAGAGTCGGGAGGATCAACAGCTTAGGATCAAAGAGCAAATTTTGCATCAGGAACTGAATGCTGTCCTTCTTCAAGAAGAGTTGTTGTGGTATCAAAAATCTAGAGAACAATGAGTGAGATGTGGAGACAGAAATACAAAATTTTTTCATCTGCAGACAGTTATCAGGAGAAAGAGGAACAAAATTCATGGGTTATTTTTAGAGGATGGGTCTTGGGCCACGGAGACTACGACTCTAGAAATGGCGGCAAATTCTTTCTTTCAAAAGCTCTTTTCTACAAGGGAGGATATTGACCTGGACGCCATGGGGCCTTTTCCTTGCCCGTCTCTTAGTACTGAGGCTTGTCAAAAGTTAGTGGAACCGGTGACGTCTGAAGAGGTTAAAAGAGCTGTGATGACCATGAGTTCGTTTAAAGCCCCAGGGCCAGATGGATTTCAAGCAATTTTCTACAAAGAGTTCTGGGACTTTCTTAGCAACGATGTGTGTGGACTGGTCAAGTGAGCCTTTGAGGGTGAGTTACTGAATGCGGCTATTTTCGATACTCTCATTGTTCTAATTCCTAAAGTGGAAGTTCCCTCTTCCTTACGGGAGTTTCGGCCTATTAGCTTATGTAATGTAATTTATAAAATTGTCACAAAGGTTCTAGTTAACAGGTTTAGACCTTTCTTGTCGGAGATCATTGGTCCTTTGCAAGGAGGGTTCATTCCAGGAAGAGGAACCACAGAGAATATTATCATTGCTCAGGAGATTATGCACTTCATGAGGAACACCAAGTCTCGAAAAAGGACCATGGCATTCAAGATTGATTTGGAAAAAGCTTATGACAGGGTAGACTGGCATTTTCTGGAAGCTACTTTGGTCCGGTTTGGGTTTCCAAAGGCTACCATTAATCTTATATTGAATTGTGTGACTTCCTCTTCATTGGCAGTTTTGTGGAATGGGAACAGGCTCCAAAATTTCAATCCGAAGAGAGGGTTGAGGCAAGGAGATCCTATGTCTCCTTATCTATTTGTACTCTGTATAGAAATGCTTGCCTGCTTTATCTCTCATAGAGTTTCCCAAGGTTTGTGGAACCCAGTTGCGGTTTCTAGGAATGGACCACGACTCTCTCATTTAATATTTGCAGATGATCTTTTGCTTTTCTGTAAGGCATCAAAAGCTCAAGTAATAGAGGTCATGCATTGTTTGGACTTGTTTTCTAAAGCATCAGGTTTAAAGGTAAATCTTCATAAGTCAAAGGCCTAGTGTTCCAAGAGGGTGTCGGAGAGGAGAAAAGGGGTTCTCTCAAGGGTCTCTAACATCCGGTTCTGCAATGATTTGGGTAAATACCTGGGAATTAACATCGGTCATGCCAGAGCTTCCAGGAAGACGGCTCAGGAGATTATTGAAAAAATTTTGAAGAAGCTCTCCAGTTGGAAAGGACACTTACTGAATAAGGCAGGGAGGCTTTGTCTTGTTAAATCGGTTATGGCCTCTATCCTAGTTTATGAAATGCAAATTTCTCTTCTCCCGAAATATGCATGTAATAAAATTGATTCCTTGATGAGACAATTCTTGTGGAAAGGCCAAGCGACTGGAAAAGGGCTGCCTCTGGTAAGGTAGGAGGTCGCCATAACTCCTAAAAAGGCAGGAGGATTGGGTATTAGGGATACTTCCTGTGCTAACATGGCGCTTCTGGGAAAGTTGGTATGGGATTGTCTAAATAATAGTGAGAAGTTATGGATGCAGGTTCTGAAGCATAAATATCTCAGGAATCAATCTGGTATGAACGGAAACAGTAGAAATTCTTCATCGGCTACCTGGAAGAACATTGTTAGTGCCTATGAGCATCTCAAGGAAGGGCTTCATTGGAATATTGGAGATGTCCACAAATCAGTTTGGTATGATGAGTGGACTCCTTTTGGTAAGCTTTGCAACCTTGTTCCTTATGTACATATTTCTGAATCAGATTTCATGGTGGCTGACTTGTGGAAAGGGGTGTCTTGGGAGGTTGATAGTCTTACCATGCCTATTCCGCATGAGATTAAGCAGTTTATTTGTGGTCTAAGATATCCTAGTTTGACTGAGTTGGAACCACAGTGGGAGTGGTGGCCTGCAGCAACAAAAAAGTATAGTGCAAGGGAGGGTTACAGATGGTTATTAAAGAAAACATTAAATTGGAATGCCAACAGTAATTGGAACTGGTTGTGGAACACAAACATTCCAGAGAAGTTCAAATTTACTATGTGGCTTAGCTTACATGATACTCTACCAACTGAGACCTTTCGATTCAAACGGCATTTAGCTTCTTCAGATATGTGTAAGAGATGTAACAAGGCGTAGGAGACTATGGAGCATTGCCTTAGAGACTGTGAACGATCGAAGGCAATCTGGTATATGTTGGATCCTAGTATCCTGGACTCGACGGCTGGTACTGCTCTTGAAGAGTGGTTTCGGAAGGCCTTGGCTAACAATGAGGCGTCCTTTGGTGCAGGACTTTGGTGGGTATGGAGACATAGGTGCAATGACATATTCAACACTGACAACCCTTGGACAGACCATAAGGTTGTTGCCTTGGCCAGAATTACCGCCAAGGACTTACAGGTTTACAGGAATCGAAGCAATGCCTTTAGGTCTCTCCGAAATTGCCTGTGTTGGGAACCACCGGTAGGCAATAGTTTTAAAGTTAATTGTGATGCAAGCTTGCATATGGATTCAAATTTAGCGGGATTTGGGTGTATTATTAGAGATTCTAAGGGAGATTGGATCTCGGGCTGCTCTGGAAGCATTCCCCCTTGGTCTATAATCAGATGTAAATTATTTGCTGCTTGGAGGGGGCTGGTTTTAGCTTGAGATTGCGGTTTGAGGAATATTATATGTGAAACGGATTGTCTTGACATTCTGCCCATCATGCATGAGCTTACAAGTGGGTATTCATCTGAAGTAACAGATTTGGTTCACAAGATTCAGGAGTTTTTATCTCGTCCTTGGCTTGTTCACGTTGAATGGGTGTCCCGAGAAGCAAATAGAGCTGCAGATTGGATGGCTAAATATGGTGCCAAGAGTAACTCTAATCATGTTATTTGGTCTGAGCCTGGTGTTGATCTCCAACGAATCATTCGCTCGAATTTAGGATAGTTTTTGCTTTGTTTCTTTCCTTGTTTAAACACCAAAAAAAAAATGCTCATAATTTTGATAGTTTGATCGGTTGCTTAAATTTTAAATATGACAAATTTTATTTAACACAATTTTATTTCAAACTCTAGAATCTGTACACATTTTTTCACGGTAATAAAACATTGATAGGGAGAATCCGCTAATTACCCATGTGAAAGTCTTATTAAATTTTTTGGTTAAATAAAATCTTTAATATCTGCAAATATAAGAAAAATATTATTAAAATTTTTTTTATACATATTATGAATTTCACTGAAAATACTTTATATACACCACACTGTATGTTAATTAGAAACGGACCTACATTTAATAAGGTTATTATTATTGATAATATAAATTATAAAATTTAATACACATTTAAATGAATAATTAGATCATTGCATAAAAGGAAAACAATATCATCACAAAATCATTTATTCTAAAAATTTAAAATAATAATATATTTAAATAGTTATATATATAATATGTTGTTATCTCATATAAGAAATTAAGTGTTCATTTGATTTGTATTTTTTAAATATTTTCTATATGAAAAAATAAAAAAGATAAAAATAAAAAATAAAAATAGTTATTTTTATTATTTTTTATCTTTTCTTTTCACTAAAATCCTGAATAAAAAAACAGGACACATACATTACACCGTTATTAATAATATAACAAATTTTAATTATTATTCTTATAACATTCTAGCAAAGATTATTCTCTCAGTGTATTGGAATATGCTTTGTGCACTAATTAAAAGAATAACTTAAAAATTTTATTGTGTTCTAATAATAGAAAGCTGTGTAAATGTAGAATGGGTAGTTAATGCTATTTTTTTATGATAATTTAATCTTTGATAACTAGTCTTATTAGATTGATTAACTTTATTATAATTTACTACGACAGAGGCAAAGAGTAGCAGCGGGTAAATAGCACCGTGCTCATAATCGCCACAAATTGGAAGGATTGCGACAGAGGTGAGCAGCGGTCTGGTAGAAGGCACAAAATGGCCCTCGATAGCGGCTGGGCAGTGAAAACCGCTACGAAATTGTGTTACAACACACTCTTCATAAGTTCTATCATCTGAGACTAATTTGTTCTAAGTAAGAATATATAAATTAGTCCATGGAGGGAGAATACAAGAATAATATTCATGTCTCTGTTGAGCCTAATGTATTCAAGCAAAATAAATTAAGATCAGTGGTTAAAGAAGTGAGAAAGCAAATATGTCTGGCAGGACCTTTAATTATGGTGAATCTTCTTAATTTCGCCATTGAACTTATTTCCATAATGTTTGTGGGTCATGTCAGCAAGTTGGCTCTCTCCAGCATTTCCATGGCCACCTCCTTTTCTTTTGTCACTGGCATTAGTTTAGTGGTCAGTTCCTTTTATATTTCTTAACACTCTTTTTATGGTTTCACTAATCAGATTTTTCTCCTCTTTTTTTCTTTATAATTTGAATTTATTAAAAAATATCAAATAAATATAATCCGAACTGAACTATCCTTATATTTTATTCGTTGTTAGTTATGAAAATATTTCAACACCAACCCGATTACTCCCTTCCATGGCATGGAAACTAGAAGCGATTACTAATTCATTGTCAACTGTTTCTATTGAATCGACTAACCTTGTGTTCAACTCCTTGTTGGTTTCATATAATGATGGGAATGGCAAGGGCCTTGGATACCTTTTGTGGCCAATCATATGGAGCAGGACAGTATGGCATGTTAGGCATACACGTTCAGAAAGCCATGCTTAATAAAATATCTTAATGGTGACGCTAAAATATTTTAATTTTAATACAAAAATTTCTTAATTTTGCTATTGAAATTTTTTGAAGATTCTGAATTTGATGACCGTTTTTATACTTAATAGTTGAATTTTTAACTAATAAAATTTAATTAATTATTTCTTAAAATAATTAAACTGTCATTTATTTCATTTTGGTTTGTTTTTTTCTTTGAAAAAAATTACATAAAATTAAAATTGCTGAGACTGAAAATTAATGTATTATGTTTAAATATATGCTAACGCTCTTTTTAATTCGTGTTTTTTTTTGTAATTATCAGTATAAAAATAATTGAAATCAAATTAGTAAGAGAAAATTTCCCAATAATAGTAATGCTTTATTTTTTTTATTTATTTATTTTTTTTAATTTTATTTGTCACAACTCTTTCACTTTATTAGTATTCTTAAAAACTAATTTTCTTTTTTATTATGCAATTTCAATCTAAATATTGTGATTTCATTTCAATATTATATTTAAAATAGACTATTATTGATATTTATATTTTTATAGGAACTAAAACAAATAAAACTCTCAAACTTAAATTCCGCACAAAAAATACAACAAAATACTAAATAAAAATATTTCTACAAATATAATTGGATCAAAAGAATAACAGTTTTTAAATATTATAAAATTCAATAATTACAGAAAATTTTTTATTTAACAATAATAAAAAAACATCCAAAAGAAATTCAAATTTTAAAACACAATATGTATATATAATTTTAATTTAATTCGAGTCTTAATCCTATCTTTGATAAAAAAAAAAAAAGAAAGTAGATTTTGAAAAAAAAATTTAAATAGGGGATTAACCTAATGTCATCCTTAGCCACTATTTTTTATGCCTCTATAAAACTCAACAAAATATAAACCTAATCTATTGTGTTACAACACACTCTTCATAAGTTCTATCATCTGAAACTAATTTGTTCTTCTTTATAAACTTCTTCATTCCACAACTTATGTAAGAATATATAAATTAGTCCATGGAAGGAGAATACAAGAATAATACCCGTGTCTCTGTTGAGTCTAATGTATCCAAGCAAAATAAGTTAAGATTAGTGGTTAAAGAAGTGAGAAAGCAAATATGTCTGGCAGGACCTTTAATTATGGTGAATCTTCTTAATTTTGCCATTGAGCTTATTTCCATAATGTTTGTGGGTCAAGTCAGCGAGTTGGCTCTCTCTAGCGTTTCCATGGCTACCTCCTTTTCTTCTGTCACTGGCATTGGTTTAGTGGTCAGTTCCTTTTATATCTCTTAACACTCTTTTTACGGTTTCACTAATCAGATTTTTCTCCTCTTCTTTTTCTTTGTAATTTGAATTTATTAAAAAATATCAAATAAATACAATCTGAACTGAACCATCCCAATATTTTGTTCGGTGTTAGTTAAGAAAATATTTCAACACCAAACCCAATTACTCCCCTCAATGGCATGGAAACTAGAACCGATTACTAATTATTGGCAACTGTTTCTATTGAATCGACTAACCTTGTGTTCAACTCCTTGTTGGTTTCATATAATGACAGATGGAAATGGCAATTGCCTTGGATACCTTTTGTGGCCAATCATATGAAGCAGGACAGCATGGCATGTTAGGTGTACACATTTAAAAAGCCATGCTTAATAAAATTTCTTAATGATGATGCTAAAATATTTTAATTTTAATACAAAAATTTCTTAATTTTGCTTTTGAAATTTTTTAAGATTCTAAATTTGATGACCGTTTTTATACTTAATAGTTGAATTTTTAATTAATAAAATTTAATTAATGCTTTCTTAAAATAATTGAATTGTCATTTATTTTATTTTGTTTTGTTTATTTCTTTGAAAAAAATTACATAAAATTAAAATTGCTGGAACTGAAAATTAATGTATTATGTTTAAATATATGCTAACGTGCTTCTTAATTCGTTTTTTTTTTGTAATTATTAGTGTAAAAATAATTGAAATCAAATTAGTAAGAGAAAATTTGCCAATAATAGTAATGCTTTACTTTTTCTATTTATCTTTTTTTTAATTTTATTTGTCACAACTCTTTTACTTTATTAGTATTCTTAAAAACTAATTTTCTCTTTTATTATGCAATTTCAATCTAAATATTGTGATTTCATTTCAATATTATATTTAAAATAGACTATTAGTGATATTTATACTTTCATAGGTACTAAAACACATAAAATTCTCGAACTTTAAATTTTTGCACAAAAAATTCAACAAAATACTAAATAAAAATATTTCTACAAATATAATTGGGTCAAAGGTTAAAATTTTTTAAATATTATAAAATTCAATAATTACAAAAAAAATTTTATTTAACAATAATAAAAAAAATCCAAATGAAATTCAAATTTTAAAACACCATATATATATAATTTTAATTTAATTCGAGTCTCAATCCTATCTTTGATAAAACAAAAGAGAGAGTAGATTTTGAAAAAAAATTATTTCAAACAGGGGATTAATCTAATGTCATCCTTAGCCACCATTTTTTATGCCTCCATAATACTCAACTAAATATAAATCTAATCTACTATGTTACAATACACTCTTCATAAGTTCTATCATCTGAGACTAACTTGTTCTTTCTTATAAACTTTTTCATTCAACAACTTATGTAAGAATATATAAATTAGTCCATGGAGGGAGAATACAAGAATAATACCGGTGTCTCTGTTGATCTAATGTATCCAAGCAAAATAAGTTAAGATCAGTGGTAAAAGAAGTGAGAAAACAAATATGTCTGGCAGGACTTTTAATTATGGTGAATCTTCTTAATTTCGCCATTGAGCTTATTTCCATAATGTTTGTGGGTCATGTCAGCGAGTTGGCTCTCTCCGGCGTTTTCATGGCCACCTTCTTTTCTTCTGTCACTGACTTTGGTTTAGTGGTTAGTTCCTTTTATTTCTCTTAATATTCTTTATACGGTTTCACTAATCGGATTTTTCTCCACTTCTTTTCCTTAATAATTTGAATTTATTAAAAATATCAAATAAATATAATCCGAACTGAACCATCCAATATTTTTCTCAGTGTTAGTTTTAAAAATATTTCAACACCAAACCCTATTACTCCCCTCCATGGCATAGAAACTAGAAGCGATTACTAATTCATTGCCAACTGTTTCTATTGAATCGACTAACCTTGTGTTCAATTCTTTGTTGGTTTCATATAATGACAGATGGGAATGGCAAGTGGCTTGGATACCTTTTATGGCCAATCGTATAGAGCAGGATAGCATGGCATGTTAGGCTTACACGTTCAGAAAGCCATGCTTAATAAAATTTTTTAATGGTGAGGCTAAAATATTTTAATTTTAATACAAAAATTTCTTAATTTTGCTATTAAAATTTTTTAAGATTCTGAATTTAATAACCTTGTTATACTTAATAGTTAAATTTTTAATTAATAAAATTTAATTAATGCTTTCTTAAAATAATTGAATTGTCAATTATTTCATTTTGGGTTGTTTATTTCTTTGAAAAAAATTACATAAAATCAAAATTGCTGAGACTGAAAATTAATGTATCATGTTTAAATATATGCTAATGTGCTTCTTAATTCGT